>NC_137743.1:33330728-33930728 GCF_963264785.1 Psittacula echo
AGATCCTCTCCTACAGTGGGCCTAGGGTCTTCATTCTTACAGTCCCTGCATCCGCCTTCCAAGACTTGGGTGGTGTGGTGATTATGTCTCCTTCTATACATCTCCTTGAGATCTAAGACACTATCTATTAAATGAGGCTACAGTATCTGTTATTCTCATGGGATTTCTCCGTTTCCAACTCCCATCACAGTGCCTTTTAGTAAGTTTTGGAATCTGTGTAAATTTCTGACTCTAAGAAGTACGTTCAGTTTAAACCTTGGTAGTCTTAAACTTGGTGCTTTTTGTAATGTATGCTGCAAAAGAGCCATAATCTGCTGGCCTCCATAGTACCATTATTCCAAGTGAATATGTGGGCTAAATGAACTGTCAGGCATCAAATAACAAACATAAGCATGCACTTAAACACTGTGGTTTTCATACAAATAAATGAATACACGCTGCTCATTCTTGTGCAGCGTGAACATAGCTTTCCTGTATGTCTAGGATTTTTTACAAAGCTTCATGACGGTCTTAATTATTCAGTACCTATTATAAGCCTCTAAGAGTGGAAAGAGAAGCGCATTTCCTAGAAATGAAACATGGAAGTGTTCTCTAAGCTATTTTAATGCTAATTCTTGTTCACTTTTTCAGAGCTTGAGCTTTAAACACAACTGTGAAAATATCAGACCAAGTTGGGACATGTACTTTGGATAGAGGTGAAATTGTGAATTGGCATTTAATCGTGGAAAGTGATTTTGTAGCAGGTACTTTTAAATTTTTCAATTGGTGTGAGTCAATGAGCTTTTATGGTAACAAAATTGCACAGTAGGCTTTAATTGTGCATAATTACTGCACTGCGTGGTGCAGAGTACTATATTGTAGGCATTCAACTGCATTCTGTTGAGTTTTTTTATTGAACTCTGTGAAGAAGTGTACCTGATGGTGTTTGATATATGCTTGTTTAATCTGCTTGTGCTTTTTTGTCTTAGGAAAAATTAAAATAATTATAATAGAATATTTTTTTCCTTTTTCTCCCAGCTTCCAGATGACTACTTATGCTGTATGTTCTGCCTATGGCCATCTGCTAAAATTAACTGGAGTCTTATTTCTGATTTCAGCTGCAAAAGTATTACAAAAGGTCTTTAGGTTTAGAGGTGTAACTCTAATATAAGGTTCATGGGGGTTTATATTCATCTGTGCATTCTTAAGGCTGAATGATACTTGGTGGATTTTCATCTTGTCACTTCAGTAACCTGTAGTTGTTTCCAAGTTGATTATTTTTCTTTCCTGAGTGTTTTATATCTGCTGGATTTGACCAGTGCATCCAGCTAGAACACAGCCTGTGATTCAGGATTAGGAAAACTTTATTTCCTCCTCTGTAAGTAGAGCATTTTTATCACTGTGGACCTAGTGATTTGTGAAATCCTATTGTGCTTTGGTTTTTCTCCTGCTAAGCTTTCAAGTTGTCATGAGTTATCTGCTTGTTTCCCGTCTTTTCACCAATATTGGAACCCAGGCCAGCACTCTGTTGCTCTCAGGAATTCAGTATCAGAGCTTTCAGCCATCAAAAAACCTTTATGATGTTTCTGGGATGTGACATTTCTGGGGAAAAACAACCTTGGGTTCAGGGCTTTGGATTTTTAGGGGATGAAAAAATGGAGTCTGATATTATTGTAATTACCACAAGATTCTGTAGTTTTTTTTTCCTGCCAGGGATAAAAGTACTGTATAACACACAGTAGCTTTAGCAGATCTTTCTCCTATCCGTATTGATGAACTTACCATTGTTATAATGTAGATAACAAATCTTACAATAGTCCTCTTTCTTGTTAGCATCTTCCAGCACATAGCAGCTTCTGTAGGTGGCCTCAAAGAACGAACTGGAGGAAGAATAAATTTTGATTGCATCACTGCAAAGCCTTTTTTGTTCTTCCTTCTTGTATAGTAAAAATGAAGTAACAGGAAAAAGCTTTCATTTTTAATCATCCATTCTGTTATTCCAAGACGTTCTGAAGAATACTGTTACAGGTGGAGTTAAGTCAGCCAGGCATTTTCACCGCCTTCCAGTCTATTTACCTACTGTTATACCTGGAGGTCTATATAATGCAAAAGGAATATGTGAAAATTTCTTTAACAGCTTTACAGTTCTTTCCATAAGAATGTGTGCATTCAGGAACAATGCAGGATCGCTTTCATCCCACCCTACTCTGAATTGCTGAATTTTACCAGGGAGGTGAACAGTGTCTCTAGCTCTTATTATTTCTGCTTCACTACTTATATCAATGGGATGTAACTGTACAAACCCAAAGTCCTGTCGGACACCTGCCTTCCTCTGGTGATCTCAGCCAAAAGCAGAGAGAGAACAGACACCTGTGTGGGAGGGTGAGAGGTAACTGTTGATCAGAACTGTGAAAGGAAATATTTAAACACATTTTAAGACTCTTCTCTACAGACATTAGCTGTTAAGTGGGATCTGATCCTCAGTTAAATAAGATAATTTTGCAATATAGCAGGTTCAAACGTTTATTTATTTCAAGAGCCGTTGTAGTTGCAGAGATAATCAAGTCTTTGATTTTATGTCAGAGACCTGCATAAGCTGTCATGCTTCAGTCTGGGTTTGGTGTTTTTTGTGGGTTTTTTTTGTTTGTGTTTTTTTTGGGTTTTTTGTTTGTTTGTTTGTTTTTGTTGTTTTTCTTTTTAAAAAAACCCATTGGTTTTACTGCATTTATTTCCTTCTTTTCCCCTTACTTTAGTTTTTAAGGAACAGGAGGAGGGGTGAGTAACAGTAAAAAAGAGGAAACTCTTACTGATTATCTTATTGCCTTAGAAGACAGTTTGGATGTAATCCCAGATTATACATCTGCCCCTCTAATGTACGTCCAAAATAATATTGATACCAATTCAGACATCTGTGTGCTAGATGTGCTCAGCTGCTTGTGAGCGTGCTGCTGCTGCGCCTGCAGAGAACAGCCTGAGCTTCCTCATGTGCTTAGCAAGCAATGGCAAGAGGAAAGAGCAGCCTTCCTGTCTGGGCTCAACACCCAGTTCAGAAAGGTGTGTTTGGCATTTCACCCTGCACTTTT
The DNA here is from genome assembly GCF_963264785.1 of Psittacula echo. Lineage (NCBI taxonomy): Eukaryota > Metazoa > Chordata > Aves > Psittaciformes > Psittacidae > Psittacula > Psittacula echo. Next base: position 33,333,791 of record NC_137743.1, read on the forward strand.
CATCCTGCTTTCTCTAACACTCATAATGTTCTCTAGCTCACATCAGGTTATGCCTCAGAATTACAAGAGCAATTAAAATAAAAATGTTTTTTCAACATATTGTTAGCTGGACAGATACCAGAGGTCCTGACAGGATGGGTCAGGGTAGTCTTTCCATGCAGGGCTGAAGCTTGAAATGGAGAAAATTGCAATGTCCTGGCTGTACCAGTTTCTCAGATATACTTCCTTAACTTTTCTCAGCCAGTGTAGGCAAATTCATTAAACACATGCAGCCTTTCAACAAGAGCTGAGGCTTTTTTGCAGCTCAGGTGAAGTTACCGGCTGGGACAGGATAGTGAAAAGTTGACCATCTTTATTCACATAAATGTATTTATATTTTTTTGTGTTTTGCTAATACTTCTAACTATAAACTAGTCCCAGAGTAGAAAGACCCATTTATATTTGACATCTCTCATGAGATATCTTCATTTACAACATAGAAAGAAGACTGATATTCAGTAAGTCTTTCCTTCCAGGCTGTTTTCCCAAAGGCTTTATTTATAGGTTGCCAGGTAACCAGAAGTCTTTGACATTTAAATAATACTTCATACAGGTACAAAAGGTGAGATTTTTCCAGAGCTGAAATGGCAAGAACTATCTGAAATGAACGGTAGTCTTAGCAAATGCCTATGGAGCTGGCCACTGATACGCACGCACACAAATGTGAAAGAAGCAATTTGCTAAACTCTTCAGTGGCTGTAAGGATCCAATTTCAAGTACAGAGAGTGCATATTTTTCCTAGCTAGTTGTTAAATTGAATCTGCATATTCTTACTTAAGGTCATATTGCTGTTTAATAGGTAAACCTTACTCTTCATCTCCTCAAGGAAAATCAGGTGTGTGTTGCTACTCGCAGTCTGCTTTTGCTTCTCCATCGAGTTGGCTATGGTTTCTGTAGTATGGAAGAGAGGAATAAAAGAGATAAGGGTAATTAAAGTTGTCAGCATTAGCATGGCCAGCCAAATGTCTCCAGAGGACCGTGACAGCTCTTCCTTCCTCTTCTTCTACCTTGATCTTAGAAGAAGCAGCCCAATGCCTTGAATTGCAGAGACTCACTCATGGAGGTGGAAGAAATGTGGAGTGCCTCAGAAAGTGTTTAGTCATGGGTCTGCCAGTTTTTCAGCCATCTATAAGACTATGGCTCAGTTACTGTTTAGGTAGCTACCTTATTCTAAGTATCTAGTCTAATGTAAGCCAAACTTAAACACGTGCTTATTACTGTCCTGTGCTAACTGGAATCAGTCAGAGGATGCAGTTGATTTTAGTTGTAATCTCATGTAACTAAAGCACCCCAGTCCTGACTATGGGTAGAGGCAGGAAAGCCCCAGCTAGACCTGAAGCCTGAAGAACAGGGCCTTTATGGATCTCAAAAGTTGTTGGTGCAGCCAAAGGTGGAATCAACTTTCATGGCAGTTAAAAGAAAGTTGTGACAGCATGGAGCTAGCCCTAGCAGCAAGAAGCTCATGCATCAGGATTGCTTGAAGACTCTTCCTTCCCTAGCTGGCTTTGTCGTGAATCTTGCACAAGAGCAGCTTTCAGTCTGCATCTTGCTACAGTGACTCCAAGGGGTAGTTCTGCCCCAGAGTGATTGCCTCTCTCTGATATTTGGCAGCAGGGCAGGAGCTGCGATGCAGGGAGCTGCCCTGAGACCAGAATTTTGTGTCATGCAGTTCCCTACTCCCAGTGTGGCAACAGATTTCAGTTCTTACTTGACAAACTTTGCGTTTAAGCTCTCCATGCAATGACTTTCTTTTCCCTTTAAAGTCAGGCTTTTGAAAATTTCCTTTTTCACAGTATTTTTACTATGGAGATACTCCTGAGGTCATTGTGAAACATCTTAAACATTCAAACCTATTTCATTCTATTTCCAGGGCTTCATCATAGCAGCAGTGTATTAGAACAACTTAATAAAATGTTTATATCAATGTCTAAAGTTCACGGTAATCTGAGAGTGTGCAATGACATCTGTAGGATAAGTTACATAACTCAGCATTGAAACATGACCACAGGACAAAGTATATTGTTTGGAAATCTATTGTTGGACATGAAATCCAGCTTTGCAATTTTTGTGTCAGGATTTACACTGACAACTTTTTTTCATAAATGGGAGACACTTACATGCCATCCTTTGAGTACTTCAGAATCAAAACTGGTGAAGAAAACAAAGCCTTTGTACCATTAAAAACAGCCAGGCTTTTCCTATCAGTGTGCTTATGTTAGCTATTCACGATTCAGATAAACTAAAACTGATAACACGTTTATTACGTGTTTTGCTACATCTGTCCTTCTGATGAAGTGCTCTGAAATTACAGCATAAAGACTGCAAATTTATTTCAGCAGAACCCAAAAGTCTAAATCCTTTATCACAGTAAATGCAAACAACAGTCCTTATGAGCAGCCTAAAACAGAGTAACAGAACACAGACAAGAATACTTCCCCACAGTCACTGCAGTTCTTGGGTAGCAGGTTACACACTTATGCCTCAGTATATGTTTATTTACATATGTCAAACTTGGAGTAGTTTAGTAACATAAAGTAGAAATTTGGCGTCCATGGCCTGCATTTCTCTGTTAGCATTCCCACCAAAACCCAGTAAAACCCCACAGATACACCTCCCAAAGAACCAAAAATCCTACATCAAGGCTAATACATCAGTTTGCTAAAATTGCAAGTAGAAGTGATTCATTTCTTCCAGATACTGGCTTCCTTCTGCTACTTCAGGAATAGTAAGGAGATGTGGGGGAGCAGAAAAGTTGTTTTCATGAGTTTTTTTTCATTCATAATTCAGTTGGGGTTGGACCCAAACTTGTTGAATTATTGCAGTTGGCTGCAGTAGGACTGTGCTATCCAGTCCTTTACTATGCAGATAGAGAAAAGAAGAGCTTAGAAATTAAATACAGCTGTGTGATGCAATAGAATATTCCAATGAAATCACAGCCAAATCCTTCACACCCTATTGAGGTGTTAGGTTGCCTCCAGGTGAAGACAGCAGAATTGTTTGTAATGATTCAGACATGTTCAATGAAGTTTTTGGTCAGTATCATGGAAGGAAGACTAAACCAAGTTAAAATCGGCAGTCTTGGATGTCTTGTACTCTGTAAAACTGAAAAGAAGATTTTCAAAAGGGCATCTCTGGCTTAAAATCATGAAATGTGGGGTAAAATAGCTAATGTGATAACATATTCCAGAGGCTTAAAAAACTTGACATGGGTAAGAAACTGTACACTTAGCCTGATGTCAGTCCTGGGAAAAATAATGGAAAAGTTAATAAGGAATTTAAATGATAGAGATTCAAAGGACAGAAATATAATAAATGCTAATCAGCACAGTTTTTCTGGAAAATATATCTTATGCAGCAGACCTGATTTTGAATGAGATTATAAATGCATTGATAATGGTGGTTATGTAGATTTTGATAGTATTTTCCTGATGAAAATTTTTGCATTCCACAGCTCTAGTGAAACATGCATTTAAAATGAGCTAATGGATAGATCGCAAAAATGAGATATCATTGGCAATTATTACAGAGCTCTTAAAGTGCTCTAGGGAGGTTGGTTCGGGCAACCTGAAAATGTGACAGTGACAGGCTGAGCAGCTAGGCCTAATCAAGGGTTGGAGCCAGGCATCCCCTCCGGGAATCACAAAAACTTTAATGTATTTCAAACTACATCTGAAACTACTGGACATTTTCATCAGTGATTCAGCTGCAAATACAGGAATTAAAGCTTGGGGCAGTAGTCAGGGTGAGGGTAGCGTATCCCAGTTTGTTGTAGAGGTTATTCGATAATCTGAGCCCATGCAAACGATGAAAAAAAAAGCTATAAAGGTCACATCTGCAGAAGAGAGAATTTCCTGGAAAACAGCAATTTTAAAGATGTTTTGGGAGATCATGTGAAATTCAATGCAAGTTGACAACATGATACTGTAGCAGAAAGGAGGAGGAGGAGAAGAAAAAACGCAAGCTGAGGAACAGCTAATAGGACTGAGAAGCTGTCTCCTGGGTAAACCATCCTGGTGAGACTAAATGCAGTAATGCTTTTTGATGTGAAACCCTGTGGAATTTACCATTCACGTCATGCTCAGATCCCATATTTTTCAATATACCATCACTCTTGTCTCATGTGTATATATATATACATATATATATACATACACACACACACAAAGAGAGAGATATCATTCCTTAGTGTATGGACCAATCCCTACAAAGCTGCTGGGTTCATCTGGTTCATGATGAGCTCCATCTCTTGTAACAGTCTTTCAGAGCAGGACAGACAGTGTGCAGTGTTGGATTGTTGCCTGCTGATGACACTGCGGAACTCGTCTGGTCATTGCTGATGTAAAAGATGTAAAAAGCTGGATTCCATGTAGAAAACAAGTATGACTACAGGGCCAGAGGCAGCACTTTTGTTTAAAGAAGAAATAATCAGAAAGACCACACGTAGGTGAACTGGAACAGACTATAAGTACTTTTTCATGGGCTGTTTAACCTAAATTAGAATCACAAGAACTAGTGTCTGGAGACAAAAATCAAACAAGTACAAATGAGAAACTGTACTGACATTTTTAAGGAACTACAGAAAGAAATGTTGGTGTCTTCATCTCTTGAGGTCTTCAGGTTAAGAAGGGTATAGATATTTTAGCCAAACAAAAGCTAATGTACTCACTGTAGAGGGACTGGCTGAGTGCCACGGGATGCGACTAGCCTGTTGACTTCTGATTTAAATGTAACGAACCTAAGAATGAAAAAGCAGAGCTTTCATTGAAGACAGTTAAATTTTGCCTGGAGAAGTACTGCAACATAATTCCAGGTTTTTTAAAATTTAACGGAGTTCTTGGTTCTGAATACAAATCCTGCCTTACAGTGTTGCTGTTTGCACACATCAGAGAATTCTTAAGCTATTTAATCCTCATTAGTGAGGCATTATTAATCCACAACATTGAAGGACAGGAGGTATAATTTAGAGAAACCCTTATGGTAAGGATCTCATAGGAGATAAAAAGGAATTAGTGTTTCTACAGACTAGTAACATAAATCATGGCATTCTAGTGCAGGTTTGTGGGTTTTTTTAATGTTGCAGATTTAAAATTCTGTGCAAGAGTTTTGTTTTCCTATGGGTGCTATAGGATTAAGGGGTAATTTTAATTTTTCACCTGTGTTATATCTAACCTTGGTCTATGGGATTCCTGTCTTTTGTGTTCCATAAGGCTTTCCAGCATTATCATGTGTTAGAGAATCACTGAACTGTTCAACTCACTATCCTGGGATTATTTTCTTATACTCACTAGAAGTTTAACCTGTGAAAACAATCATTAAACGATTTGTAACATAGCAGAGACATAAATGGTCTCAAAAAGCTTATGACTGAGAAAAAAAGATAAAAAAAGAGCAATGACTTGGTAGAGCTCCCATATTTGTAGAAATCCATAATAACTTGTTTCCCAAAAGTTAGAATACTTGAAATAATTTAGTAGGTTAGAATATTTGAAAATTATCCATCTGTTTTTTCATAACCTCTCTACCAAGATAAACATTGCCATCTTATGCAATTGCACCTCTTTGCTGTGGAGGAGGTAAAACTTTTCTCAGACAGAGGCCTTGCAAAGTCTAGTGTCTTCAGCTGTGCGAACTGATATTGAATGGAGTTGTCCTTCGTGGTCAGGTCATGGCTGTATTAGACAGGAGGGCTTTTAAGAGAAACCCAGAAGTTTGCACTTGCTGAGCCAGATTCACCATGAAAAATAATACAGCCATGTAAGTATGGCACTGCAGAGGCAGGGCATTTTCCCCCCACTTATCTCAGCATTTAAAAACAGAGCTGACCCTCTGTACACCCCATAACACATCCCAGGAGAAAGGGAGGAGTGCTTTATGGCCACCTGCTCAGGGAGAGAGAGAAATCTCTCTGCTCTTGGGAGTTGCTTCTTATGGTTTCTGGCAGGCATTGTGGGGAGGACCATTTCTCAGGGACTCATCCCGGGTGCTCTGGGAAGGATGTTCTTTACCTCAGTTTGAGAAGCTGGAGCTGTCATTTCTCACAGCTTAGAAGTAAGAGACACAATGCCTTGGAAAACAGCAGTCTTTATGAGCAATATTGCAATCAAAGTGGAAATGTAACAATGGTGCTTTACACAGCACAATCACAGAAAGGGTACAGGTTTGATACCATATTCCAAAATGTTTCAGTGTGGGAGGCATATTATCTCAGTCAATAACAGCAATGTGAGCAAATAAAAGAGCTTGTATTTTCAGTTAACAAAAGGAAATGGATGTTTTGACCACATTTAGTGCTTCCTCAGCTCCTTCTCGTTGGATTTGTTACATGGTGGTGTTAAAGACATAAAGCACTTATTTTTAATACTGACATTTATTTTTACTGCAGCACTACGTAACTTCTAGAGTGGCAACCTCCAGTTTGGGGCTTCCTACAACTCCTGCAGTCATACTTGGCCTCAGTGTTGGTAACAGAAGACTGCCATGCAGGACCAAACCAAGAGAGAGATCTCAGCATCTAAGAGTCTCTTACTGCAAATCTGTTGAGCCTGGTCTAAATGAAAGATAACAATTATTCTTTGGCACCCACCAGACCTCAAGCCTGCCTCTTTTGATTTGCTCACTTCTTATTTCCTTTCCTTTTCTAAACTGTGTGTACATATACCTCACCTAAGAGAAGAGAATGTTCACGAAACTGCACTACCCTACCCACTTCAGGTTTTCTATGTGAAAAAGCAGCCTTTGGCTCTGCCTTTCTAAGCGTAGTCTTGGCTGTGGTTACTCTATCAAACATTTCTTTTGGAGTTGGCTGAAAATTGGTGTGCAGATTCTTGTAAGTCCTGAGCATCTTCCAAGGTTGCACTGTAGCTGCAGAGTCCCTGAGTCAATCATTCATTTGGAGACTTCTGTACAAGTCTCACATGGGTTTTGCAAATGCATTTTTAAACCTAATTTTAAACCTTGTAGACAAAACTCAAGAATGATGAAAACTTGCAACCACCTACACACAAAACATTTCCTAGGAGACCTTCCTGGCTTAGTACCCTTTTAGGATTTTGATTGATGTTTTGCAGTTCCTTTCTTCCTAGCCAGCCTTTTCTTCCTGTGGTTAGTACACCAGTCCAAGTTAAAACTTTGTGTTTTTACGAATTCCAGTTCCTTCTTTCCAGGTAGCATCTGGAGGTAATATCTGGAGAGATCTTTCTAGGACAGCTTTTCCAAATAACATCTATTCCTTATCAAATGTTTATTTAGGAGCAAACCAGGCAAAGACAATCCTCGAAGACTTAGTTTCTTTGGCCTAAAGCCAAGTCTTTTATCTATTTGAATGGATGTCCTGTAAAGCTATTGACTCTTGAGCAGCCTGTATTGCTAGCTCTTTTCTCTGTGTAATGATTCTTCCTGATAGCTCTTAAGTCAAAGAAAAGTTAAGACTGGAAGCTACAATAACAAAGAAAAGTCACCCAACAACTGGGCAATCAAAGTAATAGGCACAAAACATGTGGGATATATCAGCTGATACATATACAAAAATTGTATTTGTCTCATTTCCCTTTACATGCTGTCTCTACACCATAGATATTACAGCTGTTATTTGTGATAGGAGCCCTTTTTGTCAAGAGAGAAGTAGGTATTCCTGGGGCTGCAGACTTATTTTGCATGTCTTCTTTAGAATGGCATCAATCAGGTCTTGGTTACACTGAGGAAGATCTTCACAGACATGAGCCAGTCCTGGGGTGACAGTGTCAGATGTCAGAATGGGCATTGTGGCAGCAGGTTAGCATTTACAGTTGTTTAAAGCACACATTTTCTTAGTAGGAATAGTATGCCATGGAACAAAGAAAAACTAATGTCAAGAAGGGAGGGAATGAGGGGAAGAGAATTAGAAATTCAGAGAGCAAAGAGAAAAAAGTGATAACTAAAATATTTTCACATGTACTTAATATAGTTCATGCTTCAAAAATAAAATAATAGCTGTTGGTTTGTTCCAGACAAAGGAGTTTCTGTATTTTTGCAAAACAGAAGAGCTCTACTTACCCAGTATGGGAAGTCATAACAATTTATTGATCATATATATAGGTAGTCCTGTTTGTACTTTAACAACCATTTGGACAGAATATGGTACCACATAAACACAAGTGAAAACACTATTGAAAAAACAGTTTTGGATCCCATTTCTTATTTACTTCCATGTTCAGTTTCAGGGTTTGGATGTGTAAGACAGTGACCAGAATTTCCTGTGTTTAGTCAAAGAATTTCAGAAATAAAGGAAGTTGCACAGATAAAGTAAGCCTAACTGCACGCCCAAAGCAAATGAGGACCTCTCCCCTCCCTCATCCTTCCCACGTCCCCCCCGTACGGGCACTTCAGCAAAAAGCATTACAAGCATCACAAACATTAAATCCGAGGTAAAGTGTGTGCTTTAAATCTAAATCAGCTCACTTTCACATTTGTTTGTTTTAGATTTTCTTTGCTTGACTTACATTTACCAATATAGTACTAAATTGCAAAGTACTCCCATTACACTGTTAGTATTTGCCTCTGCAAATGACATCTAAAATGAAGAGAAAATGCTGTCCTGTCACGAGTCAATACAGAGCTGGTGGGCAAGTATGCCACTGCCACAGGCTTAATTCATGGCCCAATATAATCGGAGGGAGAGATACATGTGGAGCTGCTGGGGACAAGTGAGGAGCAGTTTCACTGTGCTCACAGGGCCCAGGCAGGAGGCAGCGAGCTTTGTTGTACCTTAACTGCTTGTCACTCCCCAGGCAGTGTTTCCTACTAGGGCTGCTCCCGATCTCCACACCATCTCTTCAGGCTGTGATTCAAGGCTCTGCAGCACAGATTGTCCTCCAAAGTTTTCTCACTTTTCCCTGGCTATTGTGTGCTGGGGTGGAGGAACAGCCTAGCATGCAGCAGCCCAAAACACCTGCCACAAGAATTCCTGATGATATGCACCAACAGGAAGACAGCAGGGATGAGAAAACCTTGAGTCAGTAATTGGTGGTTCAGCTGGACAGTGACTAAAGGTTCTGTGCTTCATAGATCCCGTGCTGATGGCATATCCAGGAGCCAAACTCCTGAAATTCACCTAGTGTTTTCCCTGAGAATAAGACCTGAAGCCCTGCCTTCTGGCCAAGTTTCAGCTCAGACATATTTTACATGTTTTACTTAGAAACCCAAATGTGGCATCCTGTATACCCACAAATTACTATGTAATGTTAATTGTCCTGCTCTTCTCTAGAAGTAGCTGTATCATTGCAACAACAGGTGAAGAATTCTGCCTTTTTTTACAAGCTATTTAAAACTGAATTTGTGAAGTTACTGCAGAGGAAAGAACTACATAATCTTGAAATACGAGTTCCTTAAAGTGAGAAGTTGGGTATTTTGAGTCTTGGCATCATGTACGTATTGTAAGTTCAAAAAACCAGGGTGACAGAAGCATCCTTGCTGTGGTGACATACTCCTTAGAAGCAGGTCAAAAAGCTGTCATTAGCTTGCTTCAGGCTAAACTGCATCAGCTGAGTTCTGAAGAGAGGCAAAATGATTCTGTAACAGCTCAGCTGGGCACATGAGTGCAAGTCCTGATGGTGATGAGATGCCAAGCACAAGAAAGAAGCAAGAAGCAAGGAAATATATTTTTGCTTCTCATTGCAATATTAAAGCTTGATATTGCTTTAAAGAGATTTTCAGAAGAGCAAGAGTGAACCATCAACATTTTTTAGAAGATTCCCAGTTGGTTTGTTAGCAAAAGAAGAGCATGTACTCTGAACTGCAGTGTTTTGTTGCCTGCATGTGACGGTCATTTCCATAGATTATTGACTTCACAGATTCATAACAAAAATTATGGAGAATTCAGGTTGTGAGAGGCATTGTTACAGTTATTTCTATCTTGTAACTTCAAGCAACTGGCTACATTCAGAGAATAAAATCTGAAGTTTTTTCTAGGCCAGTAGCATAACATCCAGTAGTATGAACCTCTATTAAAAGCTGGGTTGGAAAAGTACATTGCATAGAAGAATTCTACTTGACAGTTTAAAAATGCAGCAAACTAAGTATGCTCTTAAACAGGAGCTTTGAATTGTATTTTGAAGCCATTAACATCTATTTGGATAAGTCAGTTTAGAAATTATGCAAAGAAAAATGAGAATTGTGCCTGGGATTATGCCCTGGGGTTCACAGTGGCGATTTCTTGAACCAGATGTTACTCTTCGGTGCCACTGTGCTTCAGACAAAAGGAACTCTGAACGAGTATTTCAGGAAATGTGTTCAATGTCATTGACTTATGATTATTGAGACCTAGGCTTAGTGTATGTGCTCATTTTGGTTTTAAGTTGTAGCTCATTTGTCAGGCCTGGGACATAAATAAGATCATTTCCTTCGATGCCTCATTCTCAAAGGATGCAAAAAGGACTATCTTATTTCAGGACCTGCTTTACTTGCTTTTTCCAGCCTGTCTAATCAGCTTCTTTACATTTGGGGACTTTTTTTTTTTGCCTCTTAACAGCTACTAGAATGTCAAGGGACAGAGAGAAGTGCATCTCTTTCATTGCTCCAAGAGTGGAACATTAACACTTTCACTTTTTTTTGCCAGGCAAAGTGCACTTCCACCTAATCACAGCAACCCACAGACCTCCCAGTGCATTTGGTTTACTTCAACTGAGTGAAGGCTTTGAACAGTTTTAACGTCTTTAATTTGCTAAGGTGATCAGAAAGCAGGTGGTGTATTCAACAATTCCAGATATGACTAAGTACAATAGTTATGTGTTTTGATGCTGTAAATGTGTTTTAATTATTATGAATTAACATCAGTTAAAACTACCAGAGCAGCTAGTAAGGAGCTGTGTAAATGCATTTTGTGCTCTGTAATTGCTATGCTGCAGGTCATGTGAGAAAGTTAGCTGAAATCCAGAATATCAGTGAGGAGGCTCAGATGTTGCACAGATTGTCTCTATCTCGGATAAACCATTTAGTCTCACTGTCTCCAGCTTCTTTTCATGTTGCTTGCCAATTTGTAAAACAAACTGGGAAGTAGTGAAGTGTTTTTATCTATTTATTTAGAGGTAATGATTTGGAGCAGAGATTGCTTTTTTCTGTGTATCCTGGAAACACATTTGAAACCCTCTTCTCTATTGGCCAGATAAGCAAACACTCACAATATGATATTCCAGGAAGATGGCATTACAGCAGGTAACACTGCACATCATTGAATAAAAGATGGCAGCTTTCCATATGTCACCTTTCTAGAGGTAATCTAATTTAATTAGAATTCATTATAGATATGTGGGTTACACAGCACATCCATTGCCCTGATTGCATAACCCAGTTTCTCATAATGTCAGAAGAAAAGGAGCCAAGCAGTTAACAGCACGGTGGTTGTTAGGCTCTGTTGCCCAAAACCAAACTCTTAGGGAAATTAAAAAGAAATAAATTTCACAAATTACTTGTAGTTATTTATATTATTAACTATCATCATAATCTTCAAAAGAAGAAATACAGAAGAATACAAAGGCGTCTTAACAGTAAAGAGGCTTTTTAGATTTCTAAAAACCAGAAAGGAACCTTTATCTGAATGCAGTCTTGAATTATTTAAATGTTAATGAAAAATATTTTTAAAAGCCAACATGAGCTGTCTCACTCAAATTGATTTCTTAAAACATTTAAAATCATTTGGACACTTCACTTTTGTCTGTGCTGTTTCTTTCTTTTATTCCCACAGCACTTTCCCCTCTGCCTGTGCAGATCAGAGTAGCTGCCTTCTGCAGAACAGCAATCTCATTTTGTTTACCTTGTGTTTCAAAGAGAATTGAACAAGCCCAGGATTCACTTTCTCTAAACAAATACTGACAAGACAAAGGTATCACAGCTATTCCAGGGACAAGAGGTTTGTTGAGATGGAGAATGGTAAAGACTAGCAAGAAAAAAAGTCAATGTGTTTTTATCTGAAAAAAAAAAGTTAATCCTTTTCACAACCTCATTTTCTTTGCTTTTGAGATAGCTCTCCTTTTTCATTTAAGCTTTCAAGTTTTTCAACCAAAGGAAACAAGAAACCAAAGCATTTTCTTTGTTCCTGTCAAGTAGCTTGAACAGTTTGAGAACAGAAACCAGTCAGAGCAGTGTGATTAGCGTAGCCAATTAGGGTGGATTTGCATATTCACAACACGGTTATCAAGAAATAATTCTGCAGAGATAATGCAAGTGTGACAATGCCTGTCTGCCAGTCAGGGCACCCTGGCATCTGTGCTGTATGGTAATTGAGAAATAACCATTGAGCGATTCTGCAGATTGGGCAGCCCAAGCCAATTCATGTGCCAGCACTACACAGCTGGGGAAGAGACTGCATTTTTAAGGCAGCAGCCATACAATACCTCTGCACACTGGAAAAGGTTAATCTACAGTCTATTTACCTAAAATACAACAGCATCTGTCAAATGTGATTGTTCTTCCAAGACTCATTCCAGCTACAACTTGTGCTAACTGCCAGTTCTGGGGGCCAGCCTCGTCAGGAATTTGGGGGACATGGCTTCTGATGAGACGGTAGTTGGTCAAGGACCGAGTGCCTTGCAGACCCTCCTGCCCTTCAGCTCAGTCAGTGGTACACAGGCATGGTGGGGTGCTAGATGGTTCACTGCACAAAGTGTGTGCAGGTGAGCTTTGTGCAATGTCTAAAGGATGTATGATACAGCCCTGATTTCTTCTGTCCCAACAGGCCTCTCACCAAGGTGTTATCCATGGAGTAGGCAAGAAAGCAGGAACCTTTGTAGACTCTGTTGGATAACAGACTGCAGCGGGTGATCATAGCTGCTTTATTATCTCTGAAAGTGAAAAATCACCTTATATACTACAGTGACAACAATCCATGCTCCTTCTCACCATTTCTCTGCCTACCACCACTTGTCATCTTTTACCAACAACTGCATCTTCACAAGTGTTCAGGTGAGCATGATTGTGTCTGAGCAAGTGGCATGCAGAGCCAGCTGTGCCCATGTAATCTGCATCTTCAGGATGCTCTATTTTCTTAAAAAGTGGCTAACAAGTGATTGGCAATGTGTCGCATCTGTGTGTGCTGATTTTAGAAAGAGAGACAGTGATCTCTATCCGTAGTGCTCTAGACTTGGAAGGCAGACGCAGGGACTGTGACAATGAAGACCCTAGGCCCACTGTAGGAGAAGATCTGGTTCGAGACCATCTTAAAAACCTAAACTTGCACAAGTCCATGGGACCTGATGAAATCCATCCGCGGGTCCTGAAGGAGGTAGCGAATGAAGTTGCTAAGCCACTGGCCATTATATTTGAAAAATCATGGCAGTCAGGTGAAGTTCCCAATGACTGGAAGAAGGGAAATAGAACCCCCATTTTCAAGAAGGGGAAAATGGATGACCTGGAGAATTACAGAGCAGTCAGTCTCACCTCTGTGCCGGGCAAAATCTTGGAGCAGATTCTCCTGGAAGGCATGCTAAGGCACATGAAAAACAAGGAGGTGGTTGGTGACAGCCAGCATGGCTTCACTAAGGGGAAATCCTGCCTGACCAATTTGGTGGCCTTCTATGATGGGGCTACTTAATTGATGAGCAGGGGTAGAGCAGTTGACGTCATCTACCTGGACTTGTGCAAAGCGTTCGACACTGTCCCACACAACACCCTTGTCTCTAAATTGGAGGGACATAAATTTAATGGGTGGACCACATGGTGGATAAAGAACTGGCTGGATGGCTGCACACAAAGAGTTGTGGTCGTGGCTCAATGTCTGGCTGGAGACGGGTAATGAGTGGTATCTCTCAGGGATTGGTGTTGAGACCGACCCTGTTCAACATCTTTGTCAGTGACATGGACAGTGGGATTGAGTGCACCCTCAGCAAGTTTGCTGATGACACCAAGCTGTGTGGTTCGGTTGATACCCCGGAGGGAAGGAATGCCATCCAGAGGGACCTTGACATGCTTGTGAGGTGGGCTGATGCCAACCTTATGAAGTTTAACCATACCAAGTGCAAGGTCCTACACCTGGGTTGGAGCAATCCCAGGCACAGCTACAGGTTGGGCAGAGAAGAGATTCAGAGCAGCCCTTCAGAGAAGGACTTGGGGGTGTTGGTCAATGAGAAAATGAACATGGGCTGGCTTCAGTGTGCGCTCGCAGCCCAGAAAGGCGACCATATCCTGGGCTGCATCAAAAGGAGCGTGACCAGCAGGTCGAAGGAGGTGATCCTGCCCCTCTACTCTGCTCTCGTGAGACCTCACTTGGAGTATTGTGTGCAGTTCTGGTGTCCTCAACATAAAAAGGACATGGAACTGTTGGAACAAATCCAGAGGAGGGCCACGAGGATGATCAGGGGACTGGAGCACCTCCCGTATGAAGAGAGGCTGAGAAAGTTTGGGCTGTTCAGCCTGGAGAAGAGAAGGCTGCGTGGAGACCTCATAGCAGGCTTCCAGCATCTGAAGGCGGCTGTAGCGATCCTGGAGAGGGACTCTTCATTAGGGACTGTAGTGATAGGACAAGGGGTAACGGGCTAAAACTTAAACAGGGGAAGTTTAGATTGGATATGAGGAAGAAATTCTTTACTGTGAGGGTGGTGAGGCACTGGAATGGTTTGCCCAAGGATGTTGTGAATGCTCTATCCTTGGCGGTGTTCAAGGCCAGGTTGGACAGAGCCTTGGGTGGCATGGTTTAGTGTGAGGTGTCCCTGCCCATGGCAGGGGGGTTGGAACTTGATGATCTTAAGGTCCTTTCCAATCCTAACTGTTTTATGATTCTATGATTCTATGACTTCTCTTCAGTGCTGGGGGCTGAAGTCATGGTGCACAATGGCCACAAATTGGATCTAGAGGGGCTCCCTGCAGTGTTCTCCCAGGTACAAGCACACAAGCCACGTTCACTTTCGTAACAGCTAAGGGAAAGGCAACAACACAAAAATTATTTTGTGGTACTCACTGCTACATGATATTGAGTAAAACTTAACAAAATCCCTAAAATTAGACTGTGACACAAATCATAAGTTCATAAACTGGTATCATCCACCAGGGTAAAGACTATGAGCTCTCTCCCTCCATGCCACAAAGACACTTTTAGATCATTTATCACAGAATCATAGAATGGTTTTGAGTTGGAAAGGAGCTTAAAGGTCATCTAGTTGCAATCCCACTGCCACGGATAGGGACATCTTCCGTTAGACCAGGTTTCTCAAAGCCCTGTCCAGCCTGTCCTTGGATACTTACAGGGATGGGGCATCAACAATTTCTTCCCCATTTAGTTGGGAAGAAATGTTTCCCTCCAGGAAGATATATATATATTTTATAATCATCCATGATAGGGATTTTATATGTATCTCTGGAATACTCACTGCTGGTTTATGTAGTCCAGTAACTTATGTAAAATTTTTTTAATGGTCTCAGTCTATGAGTATCCACAATTGCCTCTTTCCTTCCTATCCCCTTTGTGGCATCAGCTCTTTATTAGAAAGTTAATAAACTTTGTGTATATTCTAAAGATAATATTGAAACCTGCAAAATTGTGTTCTGCATTTTATAATTGGTGTGGAAAAAAAGGGGGAAATCTAATCCTATTGGGCCTTCTTTCTCTTTTGCTCTCTCTCTCTCCCTTTTTCCCTTTTGATAGTAAGCAGCAAATTTTAATTAGCTTCATTTCCACAATTCAGTCATGCATATGTAATCTTTGTTCACACTTTTATAAAGTAAAATTAAGTGAAAGAAATTGGGTAATAATACAAAGCTTGTCTGAGCAGAACAAATGTGAATTATCAAACATAAGGAAAAATGACTAGGACTACAGGCTTGAAGTTGTGCAAGGTTTGAGGTGGTTCTTCTGAAACTGGAATGTATAAATAATGCGTAGAAACAGGTGCTGATTATCCTGTTTTGGGCATCTTTTGTTCATTATATGCTTGGGCTGCTGAGGTACAGTGATAACCACTGAACGTGAGGAGACTGCTTAATAACAGCTTTCTAATGTTTCTCTTTTATCATGAGCTGAAAGTGTCACATGTTCTTGTCTAGTTAATAGAAATCACTTTGTGAACCCACTGTTCTTGGATTTGGTATTGGAGCAGATCACTGTAATGGGCCTCTCTCTTGGTTATAGCTGCAAAAGCTGTTCTGCCATTTTGTACTGTAATGTGAAGGTTTTCTAATCCATACACACACCTTCTAATTAAATGTTTCCACGGGTTACCCTGGGAGCCTTCAGTGCTATGGTTTGAAACTAGAACTAAAGAGTGTGTTAAATTCATTCTCCCTCAGGTGAGACAGGAGCAGGAAGTCCATTTTCATCCTCTGTTACTCTGGATTACTTGAAAGCATGAACTTGATCAGGATTACTAACTTTATTATTTTTGTTATCCAACACGAGAAGATAGAAAATTAAAGGGAGACAATGGATGTGTCTAAATCTAGAGCTCATCTTATTTTATAACTTATGAGAAGTCTCTTTAGAGTCTAACCAGTTATTTTAAGAAGCTACCAGTTCATCAGCAGCAACTGAAAAACAGAAGCTACTGATGATGTAAATCAGTTCATGGCTGCACAAGCTGCGTATCAAATAATGCTGTGGCAGATACTGAGGTCTTCATTAAAGGAAAGGTAAAGTAGTGAAGCATGTTGGCATATGGAAGTCTGAAGCCCAGTTAATATTCAGCCTGACCCCACCAACCTAATCTATCCCTGAGAAGGAGCTCTTATTACAGGAAGTGCATTTCAAACGTCCGTACAGGAAGTGCATTTCAAACGTCGGTGGCTTGTGCCAAGATTTAGGTTAATGGTTAACAGAGAAGCTATAATCACACAGAAACTCTGACTTCCTCCTCCTGGGGCAAGGACCAAAAGCTGCCTTTGCTTGCAGAAGAAGAGGCAAATGTTGAAAGAAGAGCAGTTCAGACCACAGAGGGCTGGAGAACGGCATCTTCACTTAGTAGAGAAAGGAGAAAAATCCAAAAGGAGCAAGAGATGTTTGCCATAGATATAGGTAAGATCTGAAACACTTTTGTGCTTGGCTCACTGACTCAGTGGCTGTTGCTAACAAAACCCACAGGTGTGGCTAGTTGAGACAGGTTTTTTGTGCCTGATTGCTCCAACCTGTGCATTGCAGTGAGAGGGGCAAAGCAAGAAAGGATCCATTTGCTGTGAATCTGAACATCAGAGAGGGCAGAAGGCTTTTTCTACCTCCTCTTCCCCCCAAGGGGCTTCTCATGGCAGGACAGACATCCTCTTCAGACTGTTCTGATCTCATTGACCACAGCCACATCCCTGAGTTTGAAGTGTCTTCTTGGATTAAGATCACTTTGGCCTCTGTGTATGTCTGCATCTTTGTTGCGGGCATCCTGGGCAACAGCATCACCATCAAGGCCACCAGGATCCTGCAGAAGAAGGGCTACCTGCAGAAAGAGGTCACAGACCACATGGTGAGCCTGGCCTGCTCTGATCTGCTGGTCATCCTGCTGGGTATGCCCATGGAGTTCTTCAGTGCTATATGGAGCCCCTTTTCTACCCCCAATGGCAATGTGGCTTGCAAGCTCTACTACTTCCTCTTTGAAGCCTGTAGTTACGCCACTGTGCTGCATGTTGCCACCCTCAGCTTTGAGAGGTATGTGGCTATCTGCCACCCCTTTAAGTTCAAGGCCGTCTCTGGACCCCGCACGGTGAAGCTGCTCATTGCTTTTGTCTGGGGGATGTCTGTCATAGTGGCTCTGCCTCTGCTCTTTGCCATGGGCACAGAATACCCCCTGGAAGCTATTGAGGGCTACCAAGGTATGACTGCCTGTGACAAGCCTATGCCCAGGCACCACCTTCCTGATCTGAAGCACAATATGACCATCTGTACCAGCCTCTCCTCCAAGTGGTCTGTCTTTCAGGCCAGCATCTTCAGTGCCTTTGCTGTGTACATCATAGTGCTGGGATCTGTCATATTCATGTGCCACAGCATGATGAAGACCCTGATGATCCACAAGGAAGGAACTGTGGCAGTGAAGGGTGGACTAAAACACCAGGAACAGTATCTAAGAAAAAGTGAGAGCTCGGAGGGCAAGAGCTCCAGGAGACAGATCATTTTATTCCTGGGTAAGAGCCATGGGTTACTCTGCCTCCCCTCCCCTGCCCCCTTTCCACATGGGAAGAAAGCCCAGAAGCCTCAGTTTTAGCTCACCAGGTTTACCTAAATGGGGGATATATGTTTTAAAACTGGGGCAAAATGATGGAGAGAAATACTTTGGTTGCAATGACATGTTTTTAAGAAACTGATTTTCCTGTGTGTTTTTGACTCATTCTTTTTGCTGCTAGAACAGGTGGGAGGGAATAAGAAGGAAAATTCCGTTTGCTGTCTGATATTTATGTTGTTTGATTATCCTGCATGCCTACATGCAGCAATATGGGTAACAGGGTGTTGCTGCTTGATCTTTGGGGTAGCAATAGGCAATGATTGCCTGGATATAAGGTAGTTCTACTTGTATGTTTTCCCATTAAATTACAAATACATGCATACTTAGTAAAGGCTCTCGATAGGACAGAAGAGTGTCTTGCAAGATCTGAAGTTTGTCCCACTCACAGGGCACGTCCCTGTTAATTCAGGATGCTCCCTGGAGGGTACTTACGTAGTCTCAGTAATTGTGGTTGTGGATGTGTTGCATCCAAGCATTAAGAAAGCTGGGCTGGAGAATTGATTTGGTCTTGCAAATTGCTGTTGCCCTCTTTGAATTTTTTTTGTCTGGTTTTATTTGAAGGCCTTGGAATTATGTTTGATTCTGATCTCTCTTGCCACATTTTTCAGGCAAAAACTAATCAAGCTGTCATTTCACCAACTTGAATCTTTCTGGGCTGTGATCCATGCAGTCTCCACATTTGTTGATGCTCTTAGAAGCACCCTTAATCATGCCCTGGCTGCATTACTGCAAGTTTTTGTTTTGTTGGGTTGCTTAGTATGATACTGGATATAATAAATGAACCATCTAGAATGTGAATGCAGAGTAGACCTAGTATTTCAGTGATGCTTTTTTAGAGTTCTGCTTGATATTGCAGAGGCAGAATTGAAACCTGTGGGTCTGTCCACTTCTAGCTTTATGTAGATAAGATATTTTAAGACATTTTTTTCTTTTCTTTTCCTTATCCTCAGAATGTACACCTAACAAAGAAATTGTCTTGTGCAATGCAAGAAATCATCTCTGTGGGATGGGAGGTCCCATACCTGGGTGATTAAAAGGGCTTTCGCTATACTTACTTCACTGAAAGTACTGATTTCTGAGGTAGAGGCTTAGCAGCAAACGCTAAATACAGCATGTTGCACAAAGTGAAAAAAGAGATAAGGCTCTGCTCTAAGTGCTGCTGCAGGATCCTTAAATGTCTGTGGATCTCTCTCCCCTTGTAAAATTATCATCCAGATCTGCGTTAAAGCTCAGTCTAAGATCCCAATCCTGTAGCAAGTTCTAGCTAGGTTGAGAGGTGAAGGTAAAT
Source organism: Psittacula echo (assembly GCF_963264785.1). Lineage (NCBI taxonomy): Eukaryota > Metazoa > Chordata > Aves > Psittaciformes > Psittacidae > Psittacula > Psittacula echo. Next base: position 33,353,276 of record NC_137743.1, read on the forward strand.
TGCCTTAGCTTTTCTTCCCCTTCTTGATTATTGTTCGTACTTGGTGATGGTTTAACATGGAATAGGGCTCACCTAGTGCTGCTTGCAGGAGTGTTAAAAGCTAAGTGAAGGCAATTGGCTTTTGCTTTATCTTAAGGGAATTTGCTGTCAGTATGTGGCATTCCTCTGTGCTCTCAGCTTTCTGGAGCCACTAGATACTTCTGTAAATTCTCCAAAATCATTTCAGTGGCGAGATTCTTAATACAAGTCTTGCTAATTTACTTAGGTTGGGAAATAATAAACTGAAAAGGAAGAAACTGTGGCCTGCATCCTTAAGAACAATGCAAAGCAAATTAATTTGGAGATTTCATAAGAGTGATGCTTTAGGGAAGTTTTAACCCAGAAGAAATGAACATATAGATTGGTTACAAATCGCTGAATTTATATATAGTGATTTAGAAGTCCTCTTTGTTTTTCATTTAACAGATGGGTCAAATTAAAACAAATACTTGCACATTCCCAACGTATTTCACTTTTAATGTGAAATATAAATGTCAGAATGTAGCAGGATGTCTTTGAACGTGTAACAGCAATAAAAACAATTTAGCAGTTTCTTCTTCTAGCTGTTAAAATTGTTAAGTTCTATAAAATGGAGATTAAATTCATAAATGATGATGAGAAAAAGCTAAGTAGAAAACACAAGAAGGAACTGGTGTTTTTTTAGTGTCGCATCACTGTGTGGCACTTGAAATAATCATGAATATGAATTGTAAATGTTGAAAGACTGCTTGCCATAGGTAGTATGTACGCTTGCAGGATGGGCTCCAGATGGGGTGACACCACTGCTATAATGGAGGAAGGTGACAAGGGGCCAAGGGAGAGAGCTCCACCATGCTACACTGGTCTAGGCCCATGTGGGGAAGAGCTTTTGTCCAAGGAAGGTAGCTGCAAGGTTCAAATATTTCAGCTTAAAGCCCAGAGGGTCTGTTTGGGGATTTGAAATCGTTGGTGTAGAGATGTCAGTTCTTTCTGTTTCTGACTACCTTGCTACACTCACAGTGGAGAGGAGGGTCTGGCTCAATGGCTGCAATAAAAGCTCTATGCCTGGTGCTGGTGGTGGGGGTACTTCCAGGGGCTGTTCAGCTCAAATTTTGGTAGATTTGTTCCAGTCTAGGAATGCAATTTTGTCTCAGTCTTTTGAAGAAAATCAGTTTTGCTTTTATAAAGTAGTTTGTGCAGTCCTGTTCCTTCCAACTTCCTTCCCACTTGCTGCTGCCTTCAAGAAAAACATGATAGTACATGCAAGTCTCCTTAATGGTCCTGCTCCCGAAATGAGGCCTTTTGTGCTTTTGGATAGACTGGGGCATAATTCCTGCAATCTGGGTGTGTGTGAGATTTATTTAATCACCTTCTGAGTCATGTGGTAAAACTCACTTCCCCAGTGGGTCAGCCCATCCACACAAGCAGCATAGATCGGACTGGTTGACACTGTGTGGGTTACCTATATGTTTGTTGTTAAAGTAGATTTACTCATGTTGGGAGAGCAGAGCTTTCTTCTTGTAAAGGTCTATATGGGTCTCTCTGAGTATGACCTGTTATGAATAGCAGGAAAAATCTAGCTGAACTTAAGTTTTTGAGTGATTCATGGCAGCATGTGTTAATAAAAGTTTCCCCATGCCTGGCAGCAGAAACTGAATAGCTGTAGTGCTTATGAAAACACATGGCTGATGGCACTTTGAAACACAAGCTTTTCACAGTATTTAAAATCTCCTAATGTGCAGTCCACCGTGACAGGGATTGATTCAATCTTTGTGGCTATTCGATCTTGTCTTTCTCCTGTGGCTGTAATAGGCAAGGCAGTGACCAGAGGGCTGCCTAAATGGCCACAAGGTGCCACTGGGGACCTCTTGCTTCTCCAGCAGCTGAGCTGAGGCCTTTGCCAACATAGAAATGAGCTTTTAAGAAAGGTGAGTTTGGAGATTTATATGTATTAATATATATAAGTGGGTTATAGCAAACAAAGAAGGAGAATGTAATAGAAGGATTATGTAAAAGATATCAAACTCCAACTATTGCAGTAATTGTAAATGTTACAAAAATAAGGCACTTCTCATAGCTGAAACTATGTAAGTTAAAAACCTTTAGGAAATGTTAACAGGTGGCTTGGTCACTGGGAGAGGGGAGCAGTATGGGACAAGCCTCCATGCAAGCTACTGGTGGGATGGTCCTCAGCACAAGTGGCTCCATGGCAGCAGTGGCAGCTCACTGGCCATGGCTACATCCTTCTTAATCTGGTCAATTATATAAAGCAGCACTTCTACAAAAGCAGTTGTATGGTTTGTCATCTAGATCTAACTGAACTGAACTTGTACTCTACAATGAAATGAGTTTTGACTACCCCAGCTGAAAAATGTATTGCTTCTACAGCTTCTGTTATTCCCCTTGGCAGATTCCGTTTTGCTCTTCCACTAAAAAGTCTTAATTATTTTGTATAAAACAATCTCAGGCCCCCCACAGTAAATATGTTGAAATAAAAAAGTCCTTTAGTGTTGCTACATCCTCTGCTTTTCTTTGTATACACTTCCAGTTTGCCCTTTGGAGCAATACTCTTCTGTTTGCACAGCAGGGGGGTCCAACTGCATGGGGCTGCTGGGCACTGTGGGTGCTTCGGTGTTTGCCAGCTGGCATCTGGTCAGCGCTTTTTTGTCTCCTGGCCATGATGAAACATCCATCTATCCTGACCACTTCCTTCCAGGAAATGGAAATATCAAAGTAATCTGGCTGCTGTGAAAGTGTTGAGGTGGATGCACTAAAGCACTGATGTAACTGCATCAGTCGGTGAGAGCCAGAGTTGCAGCTGGACTTACATAACTGGAGAACTTGCTGATACCAGCGCAGCACCGTCAGCTCCCCCATGCCAACCAGGAGAGGTAATTCTCCCTGCTGTCTCTTTCCCATCACTACAGTACTGCAGCTTTTCTGCTGTAGGACCTTCTGATGTAAGATTAATTTTACCTGTGTGCCTGGACAACAAATATCCTACAACTTCTTTATTGAGCAGAGAAGGGCTTATCAGAATCTATGGCACTGCCTTCATCTTAAGAAAGACTGTGGTGTTTTTTTCTTTTATTTTTCTTTAGTCTAACACTTAAGTATGTCAAATACACTGAGAGTCGGCCTGAAGACAGTAGAAGTGATGGTTTCATGTGATGTGGTATGGTGCATGTAGCTTCAGCTCTGGTCTTCTTTATGGAACAATAGCCGCTAGAGGCTTTACTGAGACTCTGGTAAGTGCCATATAAGGAGAGTTCCTGCCTCTAAATCCACATAAAAAGGGCAAAAGGTAAGGGCTGGAAAAGCTAGACAGAAAGAGGTCAGTGACCTGACCAAGGCCACAAATGCTGTGGAGAGTCACAAATGCATCTGCTGAATCTTGTGCAAGTGCCCTGTCTTCTGATAAAATTTTGAGTTGGAAATTAAAAAGACCTTTTAGAACTTAAGATGGAGTACCATTTTTTCCCTATATACTAGTGCTGGCAGATTAATGTTTTGCTCAGAATAAAGGTATTGTGTGTAGAAATAGCCTTTCCAAAGATCACTAAGGAAATGTATTTCATAAGGCACTTGGCAAATGGGTTTTCAGGAGGCAGCTTACTTCAAGTAGTTGTGAAAAAATACGTGGTTGTCATCCTCAGATGACTCAGGCACAGTATAAGTTGACAATGGTAGGACTTGTAGGAAAATTAGATGCTTCTTCATAGGCCGGAAATTGGCTGGGTTTTTCCTCACTGAAAAAGGTAAAGCTTAGGGACAGAACAAAAATTGAAAGAATAACCTAATTGATTAGATTCTAGAATACAGCTCCAACTCATGTTCTTTAAACTCGGCTTCATTGACTCCTCTTGGTTCATTGCTTTAATCATTCCACTCAGCCGCCTTTCTTCAGAGACTTTCTTGGAGAGGTGCCTGAAGATAAATACATTGTAGGCTGGATATCATTTTAATCTCTGTGTTTTATATGGTGTCTCCATCTATATATTTCCGTGAGCAGGACTTCAAATTATGCCAGACAAGTAGGAAACTGTACTGAAATGTGTAGTAGGGGCTGAGCAGGTAAAATGAAATGCTTAGACAAACAGACCAGGGTCTGGCCATTCATCTGAATGGGACACCTACCCTCTGTGTAGTAAGCTTTTGCTTTTAGGTGCTGCTTCCTGGAAAAGAGATAAAAGCAGAAGATTTACCTACTGGTGTTCACTAAAATTTGCTTTCCTTTTCTCTGCAAAAGTATTAACCTGGTGTCAATGGCAAAACTGATCAATGCTACTGAATGCTGGTAGCATAAAAACGAAGTTCATCTATTCAACAGATGACAATGGAAAGGCTGCGTTCAGGAATCATAGCTTCTCCTTGCAATTTTGTACAAACCATCTCCTTCAAAGGACTGTGAGACTTCTGTTGGGCTAAAAAAAACAAAACAAAACCAACAATCAAAAATGTAGCCACAGTAAAATAGACTCAAGGCAAACTTCCAAAATCATATCTCTGTGTTCAGTTTTCCCACAATGTCATTTAAAAAATGAACATAAGCAGAAACCAGCATAATTTTTCTCCCTATTGTACAGAAAGCCATTTATCTACTGCTTTAACTGGACTAGTGTAATAGAAGATTGTGCTTTTGGCTTAAGCAGTCTTCCTTTCCTCCTACATCAAGGGCTGGCACAGTGGTACAGAGAGAAAAAGAATGGAAGAATAGGGACTAATTGAGGCCAGCACCCCCAGGGTATTTAAGGCTTTCGTAGTTTTAATGGAAAAATCTATGTGTGATTACACTTTGCATTAGAGTACTTAAGAATTGCTTCAAAATGAAAAGCCTGCAGCTTTAAAGACAACCTAACTGCAAATACTGTAGTCAGAGAACCAAATTCACTACTAGTGCAATCCACATAATTCTCCATATGTGATATCCTGACAGATATAGGTTCGGTGTACATATGACCACTGTCTTTGCTTCCATGTGCAAGAAGCTTATGAGGACAGTAAGTGATTTACTGGTACTTAGTGAAAATCATGGCCATGCTTCTGTCTTTCACCTAATGCCTACAAAGGAAACTGATGTTTCACCTAGTCTGCTAGTGAGCTATAGGTGCTGATGTGCTGCTTCAGCCTAGCTTTCCCGGTGGCATATGCAGCACAACTATCTTTCCTCTTCTTTATACTCTACCATCTGTGTTGTCCGTATACTAAGCGGATGGAAAAGATTTATTAAGTATTTCTGCTCTGTATTTGCCTCTACCCAAAGCCTTTAAGCTTAATTGAAGACTGTTACAAGTTTTGACCTTAAACTTAGTATTAATCTTTCCCCCTCCCCTTCCCCCTCTCTTTAATAGCTTTTATTGGTCCTCGGTTCTTCTGATATCCCCAGGGTATGTTAAGAGAAGAAAGGAGGGAAGTACAGGTAACATCCCTTGCTTTGGTAGCATAAGCCAAGAAACAGGGAGGGAGCTGCTGTCTTTGGGGAGCTGAGGACTGGCTGTGTCATCGCAGCTTCTGAAAAACAAGCTCTGTATAATGGCAAACCCTCTTTAGGACACGCTTACAAGAAACAGCCTTGGAAGCTGTCTCTTTAATTCTTTGATTAAGAGGTTATTGTCTTAAGCATTAGTGTTCAGATTTCTCTCTGTTTTCTTGCTACCTCTTCTGAGCTTACTACCTCATTTGAGACACCATCTCAAATGTAGATTGCTCTTGCAACTCCCCAGTTTCAGTAGATCATAGACTCATTTGAATAGTAGATAGATGACTCATCTGTGGCAAGTTCACAGATGATTTATTGAAGTCTTTACCTGTGAAAACTAAATGCATTATCTATTCCTCTATTGTTTCATATTGCAATTATATCACATTTCACAAAATTAAATCTTTTGTTTTCCTAGCTGATGTTACGACCATTATCTTTAAGCAACAATTGCTAACCTGTGAATTTTAATGGAAGAGAGCTTTAATATCTGCACATTTATTAGTAATGTGAAGCTTTCAATTTAGTCCTACATAACTTCTTGGTTTCCTGAAGGCAACATTTGTGTTAGAAACTGAGAACCAGCCAACTGCCAACCACTAGGTTAAAGATTATTTTCTTCCCTTTCATTGTTGTGAGTTCCTAAACCTTCAGTTTTACTGGATAGGTAGTACATTTGAAAAACTGTAGTTTTTCCTGTAGTAGAAGGAATTCTAAAATTATGTTTTCTGCTAAAGATAAACAGTTAAGATTTCAACTTAACATCTGGCACAATGTACTGTAGCAGCTTTTTATCCTTTCTTGAGGGCATGATACATATGTTTATGCTGTTAGATGTCAACCCTATGCTTAACTGAGAAAGCAGTTATCTTTCTGACCTCTGTTGTGGATGCATGAGTAACATAAAGGTAAAAATATTATGGATTAAATGAGTCTGCCAAGAACCTCTTAATTGTATAAATAGTGACTTACAATGAAAGGTGAAACTGAGAAAGAGGTCTGGTATTGTTATGAGCTAACTTTTCCTTGTTTCCCCTTAAGTTGTTTTAAGCCTGTGGTGCTTGTATTTAATTCTCTCTTAAAAGCACTTACTATGTTTGATCTTACAAATTTTTTCAAAAAGGTATTTAGATTTAAAGTGCAGCTTTTGGGGTTAGAGTTGAGGATCTCTCTGCAGCAAGTGTATGCTTGTAATGGAAACATGTAGAGAGTTCTGTGAGCACTCAAAAACCAGTTGACATCCACCTGCAAATAGGTGCAATGTAATAGGTAATAATCACCAGGAAGCTAAACTTGAGTCTTGACTTTAAAGAAAACCAGACACAGTCAGCATAAATGGCTTTCTTTTCTCATGTTTTATTAGGTAGCATCTGTAAAGATATTCAAAAGGCTGTTCTACTCACAGTATGTTAGAGATTGGAAGGGACCTCAAAAGATCATCTAGTCCAATCCCCCTGTCAGAGCAGGAACACCTAGATAAGGTTACACAGGAATGTGTCCAGGTGGGTTTTGAATGTCTCCAGAGAAGGAGACTCTACAACCTCCCTGGGCAGCCTGTTCCAGTGTTCCGTCACCATCAGTACTCCAGTCTCTAGCTGAGCCCTGCGAAAGAGCTCAGATACAGCCCCTTTCACAGGGTAGTCTAAATATTTTGCCCCTGTTCATATAGTGTTTCTGCAAATCCACCCTGCTTTGCTTCTCCATATAATATTGCCAGCATGCTTTTTGTTGAATGTAGTGATTGTCTGATATAGCTAAAAGAGGAGCTGCCTTGCACTCAGTCTTTTGTATTAGTAGTATATCTATGATGCTGCTGAAGATGATTTTGATTTGAAGAAATACTAGAAGACTGTCCTGATTGCTGCTTCCTAGAAAAATCCCTGGAGTTCTGTATATATGTTCCCCTTCCAGTAAACTGCAATAACCACAATTATTCTGGCACTTTTTCTATAAAGTGTAAAATTTAAATTCTGGAACTTAATGTTGTGGAGGCCAAATCTAAAAGTGAGCTCCAAAAGAGATTAAATGTAACCTTGAAGGATAGTGCTGTCAAGAATAAGATATAATTTCTACCTTAGGAAGTCCTGGTATAGCTGAGTGCCAAAAAGCATAGTGTGAATAGTACAGAAAAATCCCTCTATGTTCTTTCTCCCACAGATGTCTGTGTGGGATCATCACAGAGAGAAATGAATGGAGAGATGAGTCCTAGGTCTGTCCCAGTATGTCCGCTCTCAATCTCAAATTTTCTGTATATGCCAAAATAGGCAAGTAATAAGTCTGCTTCAGCCAGGTAGAAGAACATAAGCTTTTTAAGATGGTACAACAAGATGGTGAACATGAAAAAGAATAGACTAAAATGCTCTCCCTCAAGTTTTGGTTATTTTTTCCACACATCCCTCTGCCCTACCAAACATAAACTTTTCAGAAGAAAAAATGTATTCATTACTGGGTGTGATTTTATTTCTCTGTGTGTGTGTGCACCAAAATGTCTCATTTGATAAGCTCCAGTATCTGTTATTTTTTTTAAAATTCTTTTGCTTGTCATTATCTTTCCAATAAAGACAACTTCTGAGCTTCCTGATTTTGAAAGTGAAACTGAACTTAAATTTGTCCCTTAAATGCATTAAGGCTGAAGGTCCTCACCAACTGAGTCTCAGTAATGCTTAAAGATATCTATCGAAGGGAAGTTCTAGAAACTGCTATAACTGAGCCAACAATCAGAATTAAACTTCTAAGGTAACTAAAAATTGTAGTACAACATCAATAAGGTACACAGAGAATGGAGTAGTCTTTACTGTGGACATGACTTTAACGTGTCAGGTTTTTAACCATTAGATAAGAACTAATGTGTTCTGGTGAAGGACAAACAGAAGTCAAAAGCAAGCATGCTGATTTGTTTGCCTTTGCCCTTCAGACAGTGAAATTGCTAAAAGCCTTACAACTTTCTGGTGCAAGTTTATTCAATAGAACGGTTTGGGTAGGAGAGGACCTTAAGATATCTGGTTCTAACCCCCCTGCCATGGGCAGGGGTACCTTCCACTAGTCCAGGTTGCTCAAAGTCCTGTCCAGCATGGCCTTGAACACTTACAGGGATGGGGCAGCCACAGTTTCTCTGGGTAAGCTGTTCCAGTGTCTCACCACCCTCACAGTAATGAACTTCTTCCTAATATCTAATCTAAATCTACCCTCTTTCAGTTTAAAGCCATTCCACCTTGTCCTGTCACTACCTGTTCTTATAAAAAGTCCCTCTCCAGCTTTCCTGTAGTCCCCCTTAGGTACTGGAAGCTGCATTAAGTTCTTCTCAGAGCCTTCTCTTCTCCAGACTGAACAACTCCAGCTCTCTCAGCCTGTCTCCATAGGAGAGGTGCTCCAGCCCTCTGATCATCTTCATAGCCCTCCTCTGCACTTGCCCCAGCAGGATCACATCCTTCTTACGTTCGTGGCTTTTGTGATCTGTTTGGAATCTTTCTGATTGATTGAAAGAGTTGCAGATCTAAAATGGATGGAATGGGTCCTGCCACAAGTGTTCGGAAGATGTCATTTAAGTGATCTTTTTGTCTTGAAAGCCAAACCACTTAAATTCTAGGGGTAGTAATGATGACATTAACTCCTGCCAAAATGCGTAGAAGCATTTCCCGGTACTTGCAAATGTACACATACCATTGAAAGTCTTGGACAATAATTCTAGGAGGATAACTTAGCTACTAAAGTATAATGGGTTAAAGTATATCTTTTTTTAACCTTGAGCGTTCGTAGAATGCAACGTCTAACTACCTGTGTTGAGGCTGTAGAAAAGATGATCAGAGATGTGGAGACAAACTTTTAACACAAGCTAAAATGAGGTTGTATTGTTTTATGTAACGAAATGAAGAATATGGCTGCTTTGAGTTGTCTTTACATACAATGAGGTAATGAGTACCAAGGAAAGAATAAAATCTAGTTTGTACCCTCATTTGAAAAGCTTGCAAAACTGGTTCAGTAACAGCCATATGCAGAGTGACTCTGGGTACAATCATTCTGATCTCGTTGTGCAATGAGTTAAGCTTAGCAGTCTTGCTTGGCATCTTTAGAAATTGCTCAGGGAGCCCAGCCCATAAATTGTCACTCCTTATGTAAAGGACTTTGCAATTGCCTTTGTTTCAGTTGTAGAGCCGAGGACCTTCCCTCCAGTATGCACAAACCTTCCCCTTCAGCTTAGAGACTTGAGTCTGAAAGTTGTAGTACCCATGATTAACTCTGAGTTTCCAGAGCTTTAAATCCGTGTTAAGTATAGATATGCTAATTCGGTCTATTAAAAAAAAAAAAAAAAAAAAAAAAGAGCAACGGAAGAGCAAAACAAGAGAGTTCTGAAACTGTCACCTGCTGGTCTGCTCTGTGCAAGGGGCCATCATCCCTCATTTGGAGCAGTCCCTGAGCAAAGCCAGAGCAGATCTGATCTCTCTGTGCCTGTTGGTTTATGAGTGCATACCTCTTTTCTCTTCCAGTGCTCCTCTTGTGCCCTTTCCTAAAAGATTTTCCCCACCTAGTTTACTTGTAGGCAGCCTCAAGAGTTCATTATTGAAAGTTAATGTGTGTCGTTTTAAACTTTCCATTGTCTTGATTCCCTTCCCTTTTTCTATTCCTGCTCATATGCACATCTTCTGAATTCTAAAAAGCTTTTTGATAGCAACTTGAAATTCAAATGTCCCCTTTTTCTTTGTATTCTGGTCCAAGCCAACATTTAAATGAATTCTTTTATATTATAAAAAGCATATTGACAATTTAGGAAACATTGTCCTGCAATGCAAATGATCTGATATTACAAAATATTGCCATGTTCTCTGTATTGATCTAAATGATGGCATTGGCATAAGAGTTAATGGGTCTACAGGGGCCATGAATGAGTACAGACAGAAATCAGAAAATTTCTAATCATGAGAAGGACATGTTCAGGGACAGCCTTCCAAGTGGAGAGCTGGACCAAATGAGTTCAATTTCTGGGGTAGCAAATGCCATAATTTCTGCAAGTCCATTATGTGGTTGCCTGTGCTGGAAGTGAAGGTGTGTCTCTGGTCATAAAGCCCAGGCCTCCACTGTGTTGGAAGGAAGAGGTTATGTTTATTGCTCCTTGGTGTGGCACTTTGTGACTCCGTATCCTCCTTTGGGAGGGTGCTGAACCTGTAAAGAAGGTCCAGCAAGCTTACCCATGCTGAACATTTCCTGTTGCCAAAAGTAGGCTTTCAGAAGGCTGGCCTGGGACCATGCAACTTGGTGCACACATGGTCTGTAAGTGGAGGATCCATTCCCTCCATGTTTTAGTCTCTGAATCAAGGGCAAAATACCACCTGTGCTGCTCCTCCTCTTGCTGCTGCAGATCCATTCTACCAGCCTATCCTGACGCCCTCCTTCCCAACCTATGTGGCCATTAGTCTCTGTGCCAAATGACTGGTGTTCAAAAGCCTGCCTCCAAGTCCCTATCTCCAAGAGAGAATTACTTTAACCTTATCAAATTGAGGTGAAATTTAAAATGGCTTAATGTTTATTTGCTGACAGGCAGGATTGTCCTCTAAATTGACTGTCACAGCTCAAACACGACGCTGTAGAACCAAATCATAACCTCTTGTTGGCCTTCAATGAAACAATGTTAGGTTTGGGGAGTGGTGATCTTTTTTAGCCTCCCTGGATGTATGGATAGCATTCTCACTTTGAAGTTTTATACAATGAAGTTACATTTTATATTTGCATAATTCAAATAGATGAACTCCTCAAACAGGCACAGAGACTTGATTTCATTAACTTGGGATGCAGCCATTCCCATCTCTCATGCAAATGGCAAATACCTTTCCTGTAAGTATACTTTAAAGATTCATTTCTTTCTCTAATCAAGTGGTGCAATCCTACCCACAGGAAGCAGAATTGATTTCTGTTCCCTTCAGGCTGAATAGCACAGACTTTATTTGGGTTAACTTCTTTCATGAAATTTAAAGTTAACCCTTCTATGTGCTATGAATCAGCTGAATATGTTCCTGTTCACTGCTCTAACACACTGAAAATGCACACAGTGTAGTTTTCCTGCAAATGTAGCTGTCAGCTCAGGGAAGCTTTGCCTATTGTCATCAAGGATCCATTTCCACTGAAACCCTGACCTTGAAAGCTTGTTTTTAAATTTTCTTCTGGGCCTTGAATGCTGTAATTGATTATGGTTGCTTTTGAGTTTAGTTTTTAACAATCAAAGTGAAGAATTGCTCCCAAGTCTGTTACGATGTTGAAGGAAGGCAACTTTCCCACACGGCATGAGTAGTGTCAAAGAGCCACAATGGACTCTTGCAGGCCTTCCACAAGGCACTGACGTTTCTGGGTGGAAATGAAAAGGGGACAGAAATTCTCCTCTCTTGGAGCTGGCACCTGCAACTTTTGGGAAATGAGAGTACTCCACTGCATTAATGCAATTTTATAGCCCTCAATGGAGGATTAAAGATATCTGCTGATGTTCCAAGTTGCCTGAGGGAATAGTTCCTCACATCATGTAGTCTGAGCCTATGGCTGGAAATCCTGTCCATAGCAGCACTCAGAATTTCACTCTCCTCAGATATGTGGAATTGTCCACATATCTTTGATGTTTCCTGATTCATCTTCTTCTATCTGGTTTGCTGTTCCTGGTAATAAAACTCTGCATCTTATTTTCTGTCTTTCAGTTGTATCACTTTTCACTTCGATTGTCTTATATTAGTTGAAAATGATAGCCTGACCCTTGGCCACTCTTCCACTGTGCTTCTCTGAAACATTTCCCAGTGCTTTCATTGAAAGCAGGATGCTCTGCTACATTCTAATGAAGAGCTGCTTTAAAAACAGCAACAACAACAAAAAGGGAAAAAACATATTTTTCTCAGTAATTTTGGATGCTTAGTTTTCCAGTTCTCTTTGTCTTAGAACACAAAGTAGTGATTGGGGAGAGGTTTTTTTCTCAGCACCCAAAGTGAATTTATGGTGTGCTCTCTGCCTCTTCTAGCCTGTAGAAGGAAGCAGTAGGAAGACAGCTGCATTGAATGGCTCAAGAAAATCCAAGATGTCCTGGTTTTTCTTCTTGTATCAAAGGAAGATTTTACTCTGCAACTAGCACTAATTAGTAAACCCTCCCTAAAGCATACACATATTGTGCGTTTCGACCTCTGAAAGTACTGGTGTGGGGGTGCGCACCAAGTCGTGAGCAGTGAGATTGCTCTGGTGTTTTGATTACTACCCCAGATGTCAGCTGCCTTTCACAAATGACTTTAAAAGTTCAGCAGTCTGGTTCCCAAGAGCTTTTGATTAGCCTGGCTTTACTGCTTCATTTAGTTAAACTTTGCACTTCCCCTTCAAACCTCTGAGTTGCCTAGGGTGTCAGTGGGGAATGCAAGGCCCAATACCTGGTATTGCTCAAAAGAAGCAGTAGCCTGGGATATAGTCTGTCTCTGCTTCTCTTGGGCTTCATGTGACACCAAAAAATGTGGTTTTTTGATACCAAGGAATGCTGAAAAGGTCTACATAAATATATACCCACAGATGTGTATATACATACATATATAGCAATATTGACTAATTAGGAGTAGCCATTCACACCAAACTGTTGTATCTCAAGGCATGAGGAAGCGTGAGCAGCTTTTTCGCACTTTGGACTTAACAGCAGCCCAGAGCCTTCTTGGTTGGCAAAGTGCTGCATTTTACAAGAAAAGCAGCCCAAAATAATAGGACTTGAACCAATTGCTTCCTCTTTGTCTATCTGGAACTTTTGGAGGTTTCTTTTCAGATTTGGGGTGGGTTTTTGGTTTAATGGTTTGTTTGTTTTAATCTTTAAGAAGGCTCAGCTTGAAGGGTCCCAGCTCTCATCCTGAGCAGCCACATTTTGGAAAAGCCTCATTGAGCGAAAGCCCCAAGAGTACAAGGTGAGGAAAATGCCATGCTTGTTGGGGTGCACTGGAGATCAATACACTGAATTTAGTAGGAGTAGCATTTCAGACTTTTGGTGACAAAAATCTTAACAACTGAACTCTACTTTGAAGTCATTTCAGGTGAAGAATATTTGCCATCTTTACATCACCATTTTGTAATGTTTTATCCCTTGAAGCAACATTGAGAAAGTCAGTGTCCCTGAGCTTCAAAAATTCTTTATTTAATTTTAAAAATATCAATGGTTCTGATCATTTTTACTCAATATGGTTTTGAGGTGTAAATACTGAGGTGTGAAAAAATCTGTTTAAAGTGAACATCATGCTTTTGATCCTAGGACTGATGTTCTGTAGGAGGAATAGAAACAAAAATCTCATGATAACCCCTCTGCTTTCCTAAAATAGAAAATCTGCCTAGTTAATGAATATAAATAAATGTACATTCACTTCCTCTTTTGAGGTTACTAAAACTGATTAACATTAGGTACCACAATTTATTTAAAGCAGTTGCGTAATTATTCTGCTTCCTATCCTAAGAACATGTGACTTATTTATTATTGAGGGATTGGGGTTTTGTTTTAAAGTGTATCCTTGAAATCACATTGGGGGCATATCTTTGTCAACATCAGAGTTTTAAAATAAGTACTTTACAATAACTTATTCTGATATACATGCAAGGAAGAAAAATTGGGCAATGCTATAGATATTCAATAAACTGTGATCCATTATTTTACAGGAAAGGACCCAAAATCCTTAGGAGTGAAATAATGTATTGATAATTTGGGGTTACACAAGTAGAATTCAATATTCAGCATAATTAAATTAGAAATTGGTAGCTTTGGTGAAACAGAACATTTTTTCATACAGAATTTAAAACAGGTGAAGCTACTTTGCTTTGTTTTGACACTGGGTGGATCAAAGTGCATTGGCTGACAGTTACTTTCGAGTAAAAGACTTCATCATAAAGTTACTTGTATGTGTTGGCCTTTCCTCTTATGTTATTCTACTCAGAATTCATTCTCTGCTCACTAGTAGAGGCTGCCATAGCTTCTGCCATGTTGTTAGTTATACCAAGCAGGTTGAGTTACACGGTCTAGATCCATCTTTGCTAAAATTGCATCTTCCCTTCCCCCAACCAGTCTTCAGGACTGAGAAAGAGAATTGAGCAGACACTGGCTGCAGCTGGAGGTGGCCAAGAGCTGTGCAGTTGTTACGATTTTGCAGACTTGTTCCTTGTTGTCCCTTTTGTTGACTTTCATGAGGTGGCTGTTGAACAGATATTCCTTTAACTGAGTTTAAAGTTGTTCTCTAAGTTTGCATAGTTTGAGATATTGTCAGTCTTCTTTGGGCTGGCAGTACTTTAATTCCTCAAGATTGGTGTCTGTAAGTGTATGTAAAACTGTATGTGAAGGAAGAGAAACACTGAGATTTAAACAAAATTATCATTTTAAATGTGGTAATACCATGTTATACTATCACTTCAGTATGAAAATTCTACTTCAGGATTAATGACTAAATAAAAGGCATCTCTAAACAATAAAAAAAGAAGCTGTTGATGTGAGCACGGTTAAGAGAGTAGAGAGTTTAAATATTAGGTCTCCCTTCCCACAGGAACACGTGCATAGCTCTCATTAGTACTTGCAAATTCTGCATATGTACCCAGAGAGAAACATACACCATTTAAAAGCAGGGGAAAAATCAAAAGGAATCTGCTCTGGAAGTTTCCCAGCGAAAGCACTCGAACCTCATCTAAGGAGTATTATGGGACAGAAAGAAGTTCTGCAGCTGGTGAACTTTATGGCAAAGTTGCATTTCATCCTCAGACCAGTTGTAAAAAGACAAGTTGAAATAAATCTACATTCTGCAGATGTGCAGACAATTCATGAATAAAATGTAATTCTGCAAGCAACCTATTATGGCTATCATAATGAGTGGGATAAAAAAAAAGCAAAGCAGCTGGATGCTGCTCATTTTGAATCACCAACTTCTGAAAACAGTAGCCTATTCTGACTTAGCAGAAGTAGTATTGATTTCTACAAACGTAGGTATTTCAGTGATGTAATTTTTATCTGCTGCATGGTAGTATCTTGGAGCCCAATCTGAGACCAGGGGCACACTGTAAATGCACTGTACAGACAGGAAGAATCTCTGTCAAAACATACACAGTCTACATAGTTAGAACTAGAAAGAATGATAAACAAGGAAGTTTGACGTGTACAGTTGATCTTCTCTAGCTTTTATTAACACAGCTATTGCATATTAAGTGCATGTATTAAATATTTGAAACTAGATAAGAAATGTTTATCTACTGAAAAAAAGTAGCCCAGCTACTTTTGAGAACTATGGGCTATGTGACAACGATGTAGCATGTTTGAAGTAATTGAATTTTCCATTTCCTGAAAATGCACATGGAAGAATATCCATTGTAAAAACGATTCTTTTTCTTGGAAGAGCTCATCATTACCAGGAGCTCTAGCATGTGTTGCATTTTTTAAGATACTCATCATGTGTTAGTAGATGAAAATGGGCTGCAATCAGCTCTCAAGAGGAGTTGGATTTGAGAAGGAAGAAATGCTGCTAGTAGACTTTAATTGTCAGCCACCTCTGACGCTGGTGTTGGAAGATGAAGAGGATTATTTGCACCAGCTTGTAGCTGCTCAGAGGAAAAATAACTACTGTGTATTTGTAGATTATGATAGTCTTTGCTTCTCTAAAGAAAACTCCTTAATATAACTTGCATTGAGGCTCTGAAACGCAGCTTGTTTGTATTTCCCCCTTGGCAGTGAAAACCTCATCTCTCCCTGATCTGCATTTGAACAGTCTTCATTTTTATCTCTTTTAGATAAGGAACAGAGTCTCTCTTTCTTTCTCATTTGAGCACTGGGAGGGGTTTTCTTTTTTTTTTCATCCTGAGCCTGTGCAATAGCCCAACTATTTGCTTTACAGTGCCTCTGGTTTGTCATTGAAGGGCAGTCATATTTCCAAATTGACTGATTACAGCTCCCCTGGGTGAGTCTGTTTTGTCTGATTGTGTCTTGGCGTAACATAGGGACAGCCTGCAGGCTTGTTTGTTCATGGTCCTGTACATTCAGACACATGGGTGCATTAAATGTCGGTGCTTTATGCATTTAAGATGGCAGGCTTCCTGTGATACATAGCGTGTAGGGTTATAATTTCCAATATGCAATTTCATGTGCAGAAGAATTATTTAGAATATAGAAAAATTAAGAGAGCAATGAAACTATTTTGTTCAATTCAGACACACATCACTACACAGGAATAGCCATTTGTGTGAATGATGGGGGTGTCCCTTTAATGCTTGCTGCACAACCAAATGTTTGGATATTTGAAAAGACCAGCATCTGATGCTAAAAGTGCAGGTTTTCTGAGTCCATGATATCAAGATGTTAAGAAATGAAGCTGAAACCTCTCCTTCCTTGACCCTTTTTCTACAACTTCCACCAATATGCCAGTTCCAGGTCAGTCAGCAATCAACAAACGTATGGGATCTCTGAATGGGATAAATGCACACAGTTTACTACTAGAACTTGATTTGAGACCAAACATGAGCATTTAACTAGTTTTTGGAGACTGATCATCCTTTTTGCCTTACCTGCAATCCCTTTCTCCTCAGCTGTCTATGAGTATGTACCTGTAGCTAATACAAGAAATAGTTTTGAAGCCTTATCTCCTGAGTGTCTTCCCTGCCTTTAATTTGGTAATCTGTATGTAGAAAATATGATCATATAGGCTGTAATTTTGTAGTATCATAGAATGGTTTGGGTTGGAAGGGACCTTTAAAGATCATTTAGCTCCAAAACCCCTTGCCATGGACAGGGCCACCTTCCGCTAGACCAGGCTGCGCAAACTTGGCCTTGAACACTTCCAACCTAGCCCATAAACAACCCAACCTGGCCTTGAACACTTAGAGTGATGGGGTAGCCACAACTTCCCTGGGCAACCTGTTCCAGTGACTCACCATCCTCACAGGTAATCTAAATCTCCCCTCTTTCAATTTAAAGCCATTTCCCCTCATCTTATCCCTACAGACCCTTGTAGAAAGTCCCTCTCCAGCTTTCTTGTAGGCCCATTTAGGTACTTGCAGGCTGCTCTGAGGTCTCCCCTGAGCCTTCTCTTCTCCAGGTTAAACAACACCAACCCTCCCAGCCTGTCTCTGTAGGAGAGGTGCTCCAGCCCTTTGGTCATCTTCATGGCCCTTCACTGGACTTGCTCCAACAGATCCATGTCCTTCTTATGTTGCAGGCTCCAGAGCTGGATACAGTACTCCAGGTGACATCTCATGAGAGCAGAGTAGAGGAGGAGAATCACCTCCTTCAACCTGCTGATCATACTCCTGATGTGGCCCAGAATATGGTTGGCTTTCTGGGCTGCAAGTGCACATTGCCAGGTCATGTTGAGCTTCTCATCAACCCTATTGAGCTGCTCATCAACTTGTTGACAACCAATCCAGTTTGACGCAGGATGTTTTCCCCTTGAATGTCCATGAGACAAAAAATGATTGCAATGTGTTCACCATTTTATGCTTCAAAGACAAATTTGTCTTTGTAGGTTAAAAAATCCTAAAGCCAGGAATGTCTCATGTTCATAAAATATATGGCTCCCTCTTACACCCTAGCCATAATATGTTTTTTTACAGCCCTTGTGCTTTTCCTTAAATGAGCAGGACAGTTACCTGAAAACAAGCACCTAATCTGTTGACCAGAGATACATGCTTTGTCTGAAGAAGAGCTAATATTGCCTGCTCTCTTGTTTTAGAGCCTAACCTAAGAAGACTTTCTAATTCCCTTATTGAAGAAAGAGGTGGCAGCTTCATAAAGCCACATTACTTGTTAACTGTTACAGATGAAGCTAATCTGAAACGCAGCAACTCTTAGTAACAGAAGGGACTGGACAGAAGAATATTTTCTATATGTGAAGTTGCTCATCCATAGCATACTAAAGATTTCATTCCTTTCATAAGTCAGGATTCTGACTTCAACTAAAGTTTTTACACCTTCAGGTTTTTATCCTACTGTCCAGCTGCCTCTCTTTCTTTCAGTTAAGACTTTTCTTTTTAAATCACCTTTTCCATGCCCCAGCACCATACACCAAAGTATCATCTATACTGAGCAGGGTTATTTATTATTTAACCTGCTTGCAATTAAGGTTCTAAACTGGAAACTTGTCCATAACTTCATAGTTATGGAGCAAACAGCAATTTTCTCAGTGTTCAGTAGTAGCAAACTCTCTCCCCAACCCTTCCCTTCTTTCCCTAAATCAATCATTAATAAGATTTCATTTAATTCCCCCAGCCCCTACCTTAAGTTTTTCTTTCTTAATGGCACCATTACAGTGATTTTATTTAACAAGTTTCATTCTGTACAGCTTTTGAAATAAACATGTTTACTAGCGGTACTTGGCTAAATTTGCAACCATTACACTCAGGGACTATGCCCCCAGGCCATCTGTGCTTTGGTTACAGAAAGATTGGACAAGGACTTCAAATGGTGTAGCTGGAAGAAGAGCCACCTTCCAAGTATTTTTTTTCTTTTCTTTTAAAAAGCAGCAGAAATTAATGACACACAAAAGTATTTGTGTTGCAGAATAGCTGGAAAAAGGGTTTCCTTCCATTTATATTCATGACAGCTTCTACATATCCAGCTATCAAAGCCTATTATGAAGAGCTGTATTGTAGTGTAGATAGTTTTTTTTTTTTTTGTTGGGGTGTTTTTTTTTTTTTATGCTTCTCATAATACAGATCTGTAGGTAAATTTGTCAATGATAAGTCCGCATGTCATATTGCCGTATTTCTTATAGAAAATGTTCTTAATGATAACTACCAAGTTAAATATTTTTATTGTGAAAGTTTGAGTTTATTTGGTTGCTCAGTTTTATGAAAAATTTTTAAATAGCGGGGGTTTGTTCAGTTTGGAGCAAATTTAGAAACACAACATTGAAACCAAACGTAATTTACTGAGCTAGTTACTTTCTACATCCTGTTTTTTAATAAGGTATGCACAGATGAGCAAGCTGCTTTCAATGACTTCCAGTGCTAGATTTTTCCTTGCTTTCCTTTTATACATGACTTGTCCAACCCATATTAGCAGCTTATTCTGGAATGAATTTTGACAGGTTGATGAAAAACCAACCCTCCTTGATGCCCATTTTGAAGCTGGTTTGATTGGCTAGGGCTGCCTCTAAAACCTAAAAAAAAAAAAAAGAGAGAAAAGTCCTCTGTGTGCTTTTGTTAGAAAATCTCCTGATGAAAGGAGTAACTTTCTCCATTTCTTCAGTGTTTTAGTTCTTATCCTGTCCTCCCTCTCCTGTTTCTCTGCTCCCTGCTATTAGCTGAAATGGGGCTGAGAGTGGGGTGACCATGCAGTAATAAAAAGTGTGAGGGAAAGGAAGGAGGGAAAGGGGGTCTGGCAGCGGGGAGAAAAGGTCACCTGTTTGTCTCAGAACTGAAGCTCAGGGGTTTTCTCATCAAACTGGAGATATTTAGAACAAAAATCTTGTTGTTTAATTTATTCTTTTCCCTCACAAAGATTAAAATAAATGTTCTTGGTCTCTTAAGCTTAGTACTTAGGAATATGAAGCCCCTAACATATCAAGAAGATAAAGCCAAAGGGCATTGCCATGATTTGCAAAATCAGCAGTTGACATGTTCCCTGTTCCTCCCACCCCATCTGGGGAGAAGAAAGAATAATGGCACAGGCTGGTCTGGGGCTCTCCAGGTTGTATCACATCCATGGTGACCCCTCCTAACGCCCACTAATACACACTAATGTAATTTCTCACATGCACAAGCCCAGAGGCGTACACCTCCTGTGGTACCAGAAATTACTACTGTTATCCTTGAGCTCTGACTAATTTCCTTTCCAAACGTAAGAATGACATCAACCTGTCTGAAAGATAAACTGGTTAATGCCAACAGGAAAAAGAAATCCAGGTTAAAAGATGGGCCTCCTTTGCCCCTGACAAGTCAGGGAGAGCACTGGGAGTGCGTTGATACAGGTGCCCTGGGGAGTTGACAGAGCCCAGTCACACCCGGAAAGCTTGGTATGTGAGAATGGGATGGTTTAGCCAATATAATTCAGTTACTGCATGTTGACTTGTTCTGTGGGTGGTTGGGGAGCCACCTAAAACATGCCTCTGTATGAGATGTGAGACAAAGGACAACTCCTATTCCCCTCACATGCTGTTCAGCTCCTGATTCTGAAAAGCACTGTGACCTTTCTCTTCAAATTGACCTGTATTTGTAGACTTGAAAGCAAAGTTTTTGTGTGGACATTGCATGTTACACGTACAAACAGCCAGTGTGGTACCTGCTGTATGGTTTGGCAGTATTGAGTTGGATCTGCCCACAACTCTAAGCCTGCTGCAGGTGAGATTCCTGTTCAATTTCTGCATCTGTTTCTGGGCTCATTTGCCTCTTCTGATCAATCCCTGTCTTTGCAGGCTCCATCATAGCTTCTGGTTTGGGTTGTGAGCACATGTAAAAATCTACATATTAGCTGATTTTTGAGACAGAGTGCTTATTCGCCCTGCTGAAGCATGTGTGTTCTAAAGAAAAATGTATAAATCTAGTCAGAGGAGCATATTACCAGGTTTCTATGTGTTTCTTTTCCCAAGTTGTGCTGTAGGTTAAGCTACTATTCCATGTTCCCTGTCATTCATCTCTAAGTACAGCACATACTATGGCAACAGCGTTCAAAATGAACTCAAATTAAGCCTGTGTCTGCAAAGGAGACAAAAATATCAAACTAGTTTAATTACTCCCCATTCAGATGTAATTTAGTTGCATTGCACTAAGAAAAATAAGTGCTGCTGGGATGTTATGAGACAATTAGTAAGATAATGTAAAATAGTTAATACCCCTGATGTCTGTGAAAGAATGCTCTCGCCTCTGCTTCCAAGTAGTCTTGAAAGGGTTTTCTGCATTGTATTTCTAAGCAAGAATATCCTTTCCCTTGGAAATCCGACAAAATCCTGTCACAATCCAAAATGGTTATTTCTGGTTTGGAAATCATACAGTTCAAAGAAATCACCTCGGTGCTGAGCCAGGCACAGGTCCAGGCACTGTGAGAATACTTCTCCCTTGGCAACGAAGGGTGATAGGTACGCTTTCTCACCCGGCAGTTTAAATTGCTGTCTTTGTTTCCTAGCAGGCACATGGAAATGCATCCTTGCGCCTTTCACAGCAGCCATTTGAAGCATTCCACAAATATCACAGACATTCAAAACGTGCCACAAGTATCTTCCTTTTTTATGTTCAAGATGGTGGACGTTTTCTTCTTCCACTGTGACAGCAAAGTTAGAACAGCAGATTTCTCCATAAGTTGTCAGTTTGTCTTCCCAGCACCCATCAGCCATAAGTGTGTTTGTTCCTTAGCTATGGAGTCTGCGACTCCAGCTCTGCTACAGTCCTCCTAAGTGACCTTGTTCAAGCAGTAAGCTCTCCCTGTGCCTTGGACACTTCTGCACCGTAGGGATAATGATTTCTGACTCCTTTGTAAGTGTGTTTTATTTGCTACAGTAGAGTCCAATTATCCTGGCTTTTGCCACTGCATGAATTACCAGCTACCAGCACCCGTGGGCAGAGCACAGTGAGCTTGAGCACATGTGTGGGCATTAATGCAGATTTCCTCGTTTCTCTTGTTTTGAAGTTCCTCCCTTGGGTTAAGGAGTTGGGGATTTTTTTGTCTGTGTGTTAGTCTCTCAGCTGTGCAACTCCCATTAAAAGTCAACCTCTCTGTGCAACTTGATCGGAAAAAAAAAAAAAATCCTGTTTAATGTGAGATTAGTTTAAGCTTTTGTACTTGGTTTCCTTGGGACTCTAATGGCAGTCTCAAAAAGAAAATCACCCCTGAGAATGTCTAGCACTTTGAGTTTCACATAAATGTAATCCAATTACCTCAGTCTAGTCCATGCAGAACTATTTGGTCTGAGGTATACATCAATCTAGGAGAAGTACAATATACTGAACTGAAAAGAAGGCAAATTGGGCATATTTCTTAATAGCATAACACAATGCAATTGCCAAAGGAAAGGCATATGCTTCTGTCCTGCATTACATAGTGCCTAAACTGAGTAATTTTGGGTGGGGAGAGGGAGTGAAGTCCTTGCAGGAAGGAATTTTAGAGGTATCTTCCCTGGAGGCCAGTTTTGTAAAGGCATGCCATCTGGTGCATTCAAAATGCAAAAAGATTTGCTCTTCATAAGTCTGAGCCAGGGATAAAAGTCCATCCCTGCCAGGGATGGCTTAGCAGTATCCAGAGAGAGGGATGAGTTTTATCACAAACAGCGAAATTCTCCTTTTCCTCCGCCCTTAACCTCTAGTTCAAACATCAAATAGACTGATCTTACTGCAGCTGCTGGTTTTTGTAATGAAAGTTTCTGATGTCCTTGCTTACTGTGAACTGAGCAATGAACTGTTTCATTACTATTTCTGCTTTGCTTCCAGGCACCTTCATTTTACACAGAGGTCAGAAAGGGGTTAAATACGAATGCTGACATTATCCCAAGCAAAGCCTATACTAGGGTTCAAACGGTCTGCTCCTCCCTTGCATGCCTTCAGCAGCAGTCAGATCACTACTGTGGTGCTGAAGCTTGTGGCTGCTCTCTGTATCAGCCTCAGTATTGGCATCTCTCAGGCCTAAGCTGTAGATTGAGTATCTTTGCAGAATTAAGTGGGTTTTGCCCTGTGCCTTGCAGGATAGATAGAATTATAGAGTGGTTATTATTAGTGGAAAGGACCTTAAGATCATCTGGTTTCAACTCCCCCTGCCATGGACAGAGGCACCTTCAAATACACCATGTTGCCCAAAGCCCCATTCAACCTGGCCTTGAACAGAGAGGGATGAGTCAGCCACAGCTTCTTTGAGCAACCAGTGCCTCACCACCCTCACAGTGAATTTCTTCCTTTTTATCTAACCTGAACTTCCCCTGTTTAAATTTAAACCCATTACCCTTTATCTTATCACTACATATCTTGAATTGTCTTTTAGAGGAATGGTTGAATGCTTAGCTTGCCTTGGAGACACTGGCTTTCGTTTTGGAATCCCTTAGTGCATCACTGTCACAACTGAAGCTCTCTTTGCCATTGGAATAATCTACCCAGGGAAATGGTGGATTCCCCAGCACTGAATGGTTCTAAAGTTAAGCTGGACAGAGTGCTGGGACATCTAGTCTATGTCACGCTTTGCAAAGAAAGGCTGGGACAGATGATCCTTGAGGTTCCTTCCAACCTGTTATTCTCTCAGCAGAGGCTGGAGGCCTGCAAGAGGCAGCCACTGGCTCATGCGTTCTCCAAGTTCAAGCTATTCAGGGCTTCCAGCTTACTACTGTGCTTACTATTCCTATCAGATGGACTCAGAATATTCACAAACTGAATATTCACAAGCAGAATATGATGTCCAAGTAGAAGTTAAGATTTTACAACAAAAGGTGGTGTAACCACTGAATAAGAAGAAATTATGCCTGAATACTGAGGACTGTGATCACAGCCCTGCAGCTCCTGCCATAGTTCATGGCGGGGTGAGTTTCCCTCTGGAAGCTGGGTCTGGGAGCTGTAAGACAGGAATCTTGAAATACTGAGCAACGATACTAATCTAGCTATTAGTACCATGTATATCTGCGCCTGCGCAAAAGCAGCAAGATAAGCATGTGGGCTGCACCTGCTTCACGTCAGTGAAGAGTAATGCTCCCGTGACTCCCTGGGTCTCAGGTGTGCTGCATGCACAGTGATGTGGTCCCTGTGCACTACTCTCCTGTAGCTGTGTCCTAGCAGCCCTGCTCCTCACTGTTCATGTCCACAGAACTCCAAAGTTGTCTTTATTTTGTTAATTTGAGCTTCCCCGTAACATGCAGCAAATTGATGTGCTAGTGAAATCAGAGTGTTGTTGAACCTCTTCCAGATGTGGGGTTTTTTGTCTAATCAGATATAAAAGAAACTAACCTCAATCAATTACCTGATTGAAAAATATGTCAGGCTTTTCTCATACTGGGAAAACTCTGGGTTTTCTCATACTAAGAAAAAAGTCCTGTCTGCCAAGTAGAAGATGCCTGCACAGCCTCACACAGGTACTTGTGCAAGTGAGAAACTCATAGAAAATAACTTCTGGTCTATTCAATTTAATTTCTTCTGCTCTTCCTTCTTTCTTTATCAAGATAAATCTTGATAGCTTTAATCTTATTCCATACTTCCTTCAATCTGGGCACCTAACATTGTGATATCATGGACCTCACAAGGTTGTAACTCCATGAAAAGTTACTGGGCATGTTCCTGATGCCCTGTAACTAATGGATGCTTCAGACTTGAAGAAGCAAGCTGGATCCTAGTGGTGATGTTTTGTGTTCCATTTATTTGTTCCTTATTGGTTTCTGAAATCCATTTGTCGCAATATTATTGAGTACTAACAACTCACACGTGAAATCTAGCTTTTGTCACTAATTTTGTGATGTTTGCATGGTTAAGCACTTACATAGGTGTAAGTATACTTCTTAATATTGGCAATAGCTTCCTCCCTGCCTATTTCCTGGCAGTTAAAGGAGAAGAGACAGCACAAGAGCAAAATCTGTTTTCTTGTTATGATAACTAATGTGGTCAGGCAAATTAACACAAAGTAAATGTGTTAAGAGGAGCAGTGATAACAGAGTCCTTGCATTGTCCTTTGCATGGCCATGGTAGGGCTGGCTATTACCAATAAATCTAATTATTTAAACTAGGAATTTTTCCTGATACATCCTCATTTCCTACATTCTCAGTATGTCCTTTCTCTTGCTTGGAAGATCTTTGTGAACTTGACAGAGCTTGAGAGCTGAAGAAAACTTATTCAAATATAACTTGTATGGTAGGGTTAAACACCGCTGTTCGCTTTCCTTGTGTATGTTCCTCTTCACACCTACCTAAACTGATAAGGCACCACGTCAGTGAAGCTGAAGGAGTGTAGTCACTATCAAACTTGGGAGAATGCATTGAAGCCTTCTGAAAACCTATTAAAGGTCAAGTTAGAAGCAGTGTTATTCTTCACCTGCCTGTTCCTTTTAAGCTCTTTTCTAACCATCCATGCTGTCAATATCTCTGACCCAGAAGAGTGTTTAAAGAGCAAGCCAGAGCAAAACAAAAAAATGTGGCTTAATTTAAAAATCTTCCTGGGTTAAAAAACGGGTTGACCATTACTACAAAATGCCAAAGCATCATTAAGTGCTATAAATATGCTATTAATAAAACACATTTATTTAGAGCGGTTAACTCTAATTTCCCATGCTGTGCAAAGGATGTGTGACCTTTTACCCCCTGTTATCTTGAGCAAGGAGGACCTTGTGGACTGATGGTGAGATGGTGAGGGGAAGGGGAGAACTGGTGAGAGAGGCTGTTGCTAGAATAAATTACCCTGAACTTCCCACTTCAAAAGTCAGTACTGCTGCTCTTCACTAGCTTTCGTGCACCCTTTCCTCCTTAGCACTAGGAAACCCCCCAGAGGCTCATTGAGGGCTCAGCCAGAAGGGTAGCCTGCTTTTTGCTCTTCATGTGCCTGGTCTCCTTTTTTGTGATAGGGGGCCTTAAGTCATCTCAGCTGTGAGGGTCAAATTTTCCTGCTGTCTCTGAGGGTATAACACTTCTAGAAGTCACTGAACTGTTGGGAAAGGGCAGGAAAGGTATATGATGCTGATGTGAGTAAATGCCAAGGCTGTAATGATACAGCTTTCCTTCTGTCTTGTTCCTCCCTGGAACTGCTTGAGACAGGCAGGACATTTCAAGTGTCTGTAATTGAAGGCATTAAGGTTTTACTCAGCTCTGCTTAAATCAGTGGTCTCAAGCATATATTTCACAGCAATTATATATTGCTCCATGCTTGATTTTATGGTTCTGCTCACATAAACTTCTGCTGGAGCTTTTTCAGGCATAAGTAAATCTGAAATATACAGATCATTAGAGGAAGTATTGAACCATTTACTTGTAGAATAGACATAGATTAACTGGGAATGGATCAGTGTGCTTTTATCACATCACATCCATAGTAAGTCTGAAAACTTCTTTGGGATAAAAAAAATAATTGTTTGCAGTTGCAAGGAGATCAGGGACAGCTTGACAGAGCATGGTGTGAGATGCATGGCAGCCTGCATTCTCTAAGTGGAAGCAAATATTTGTAAGCAGGATTCAGTCCTGGCTTAAGTGCAGTTTCAGAAGTAAAAAAGAACCACTGAGGTGGTACACAGGAAAAAGAGATGGCCACAGAGCTGTGCTTTCTCCCCTCATCTGCCTGGGTTCTGCTAACTTGCTCTCTGTCACCAGTGTGGTGTGGGGAAGGAGTTGCTTTCCCCTCCTTCCTCTGTGCTGCAACGGCAGCAGACATTGATTAAAAAAAGAGAGGGTCCTATGGCCCAGTTCAGACTAGGAGATTATCGTGGTTTATCGTGCCTTACTAATTTAATAACCTGCTTCTATCCAGTCACCGTCTGGACTTTAATTTTGGCTACTATTCGATCAGAGCACAAACAAATGACAGAAAACCTCAATGACAGCATGCCAGAGGAAATACTACAAAACCAGAATTAATTGAAAATATGTACTCCAAGAGTGAGATACAGACTCTTTTTCTAATAGGCTTAGACTTGGATATTATTACTGAAATACTGGCAAATTCACTCATCAATGTAAATCGTCTTGCTGCATCTGTCAACGGGCACCTAAAGCAGTTATAAAGGCAGAATAGCTCCTCATAAATATCCAATATCCTAATTATCAGAGCTTGACTTAACCAATAGCAGGGTAATAAAAAGATGTGATTTTTCTGATCTTTTGCTATGAAAAATGCATACTTTATTCTTTGAAGACTGACTGCAGTGTCACAACTTTTGTGGCAAATAGAGCATGAAGCATATTGTTAAAAATATGGTTAGGGAATGTGAAGCCACTAAATATTTTATCTTCCTGGCAATGTACTAGGAGGAAACTATAAACTTCAAATCATCAGGTTCCTCCTCCCACCACCCAAACTGTTTTAATAATATAGAAATTCAAGGTCCTGAGAGAAAAGTAACACATCCATTTTCCAGTGTGCTTTCATATAGTGAGTATCATGAATTATGTAGTGTTTGCATTGGGGTTTAACATGTCATCAGTTATCTCTAAGAATTGTTTAGCAGTTGTGTTTCTAACGTCCTTCTTTTTCCTTTTTTGCTGATCAATCAAGATGTGCTGGGTGGATGCAAACCTTTTCTGTCAGGGTGTCCTGGGGATGGTGGGGAAAAGCAGGGACCCCAGGGAAGGACAGGTGGTCATTTTGCTGGCCGGGTGAGGCCTCTGCATGCTGTCCTTCCTACACAGCTACTGCCAACCACTTTGTCACTGGATCTCCTTTCTGGCAACCTGGCAAGACACCCTGCCTGTATGGCTGCAGCAGAGCCAGTGTTGGCCCAGCAGGACCAATGCTCCAGCTCTGCAGCATACTGGTCTGGTCAGGCAACCCTACAGTATGACATTGGCTTCTGATGCTTCTCCTGGGGTTTTCACATGATGATTTCTGTGTCCCAAGTTGAATTTCAGCCATGAAATTAACTCTATGGCAAGGAACAAACCATGTTCTCTGTAACTTGCACCTTTCAAAGAGTATGTGTGGCTAAATTAGCCTTCCCCCTTCTTCAACACTCTGCTATGAAAATCAAAGCTCTAAGATGTATTATTCCTGTTGGCTTTGTGGCATGGTGCAAGACTCCACTGTTAAGAGACCTTGTCACTGATTGCCGGCAGGGTCTTTGACTTTGAATGAACAAGGAGATGATCTGCTCTTCTTCATTCCTCATTAGCAGCCCTGTCTTACCTTGTGCTGACCCCTGATTTTGTCATTAATGTGTATTTGTCTCCAGATTCTGTTAGGGATAGGGTAGGAACCATGACACTGGTGATAGCAGTAGTCTCCTGGATGTCTGCAAAACAGCTGCATAAATAGAGTTGCACTTTGAAGGCAGATGGACAGAGAGGTTGCAGGAGTAATAGGATACATCCCATTTTTTTTCCTTCTCTGGCCATTGCTGTGGTTGGGAACACATGATTTGCTCAGTGAATTGGTGAAAATTGGTACCAAACCCATGAATCTGTACTGAGCACCTGGATATATGCTGTAGTTCACATTTTAATTTATTAAAACAAAGACACTTTGTGCAGTGTAATCAGGATGAATTACTTACCTGGCAAGGTTGCGTAGGGCCCTTAGCTGTCTGCTGATGTTCACTTGACACCTGTATAAAGGATGTGCTGATGAGAAAGTGTCAGGGTCATTAAATAATTTTCTGCTGTTCATTACTATGTGCGTGTGGAGCTGGGTGATATGGAGGCTTCAGTTACACAGCTGAAAACCCCAGCTTTCCACTTTCCAAGAGACTGGGTTTTCTGTTATACCAGTGATGTGGGGACAGATGTTTTCAGGCTAAGAAGTCAATTCCTGCTTTATAAGTAGGAATCTCTAGAGCTGAATGCTGCCTTTCCTATTCTTTGTTTCCTTGAAAGAGCCATGTGGAGGTTTCCCAGCCTTGCCCCATACATGGCTGCAGACATAGCCTATATCAGTGCGACGAGGAGGAGAGCTGGCCTTTCCTCCCAGGAAAGATGTGCGGGGCTCACATTCCTCTTGCAGTCTCAGTGAAAACTCTGGTGTTTGATCGAAGTATCAAAATCCTGTGCACAGATTGTTTCTTGAGGAGACCTGGAAACAGGAATATGTTATATACAGATCATATTGGTGAACTCTTCTAGTTTAGGAATTTAAGTGCTTTGAAAATTGTGCTGGCATAAAAATATCGCATTCACTACATTCCACATAGTTTGAAATAAAAAGGACTTTGAGCATCTAGTAATGTTTTGATAATAGTGCTTTTTGGGAGCCTTTGTAATGGACTTGATGACAAACACATATAAATATACGTAGATAAATCCAATTTTTCACAACCAGGAAAAAAAAAACACCTCTTTTCTGTAACACATCACTTATGCTCCAAATGTGTTCACCTCTCTATTTTAAAGCACGAGAATGTGGAACAGCCAGGACAGCACTGAAAGTACATCCTTTAGGAAGGATAGTCTATCATCTTGTCTCTGGCTTCATACTCCCTATTGAACAAATCTGCCAACGTGACACTGGATACTGATGAGCAATTTGCATGGTTATAAAAACATTTAAAAACATTGGCAAAACTCCATTGTTTTGCTATTTAATTCTTAATTTACATTTTTAATGTGCTGTGTCCTAATTCATATTACGTGTTTTACTCTTCTGTGTACATCTATAATAGAACGATTTTTTTTCTTCCCTAAAAAATAATTATGAACACTTAAGAGCTGTTGCAATTGCACTGTGTTTGAATAAAAGACTGTGCCTGTCTGTTAAGATATGCTTTCTTAGGAAGGGAGCATATTTGCAAGGGACAGGGGAAAATAGAATAGCTATTATGGTATAGATTAGGTATATTTGTAAGTGTTCTGCCCAAGCTACAGATTACCTTCAGTAATCAGACTGCAAAAAATTGTAATAA
Organism: Psittacula echo; assembly: GCF_963264785.1. Taxonomy (NCBI): domain Eukaryota; kingdom Metazoa; phylum Chordata; class Aves; order Psittaciformes; family Psittacidae; genus Psittacula; species Psittacula echo. The sequence continues at coordinate 33,383,210 of NC_137743.1, forward strand.
ATGATGGGGGCTGGAGACCAAGCCTCTGAACAGCCTGTCTCAGTGTATTTATTAGTCTTCCCTCCTCCTCAACCCCAGAGAAGAATGACATAGAATTTTGCCAGGCCATGGAAATAAAGGCTTAGCAACAGTATCTTCACCCTCTGTATCCAAGCTGTGTTTTTAAATTTCAAATTGTGTTTTTAAATTCTAAAGTGTTTTTAAATTTAAATCGTTTTTAAAGCAAGCTGTGTTTTTAAATTCCAGTTAAAATTTTTTACTGGACTATGATTTGTGCTAGGACTAAACTGCTGGTAATTGGCTTGGTTTTCATCCTCAGAACAACTCACCCACAGAAAGCATCTTAATATGAATGTATTGTTGCACTGTATTCACACAGCACTTGCACTGTTAGAGGAGGCAGAGAAATACCATATCCACTAGCTGAAAGAGGGGCTGAGCAGTAGGAGCAAGCTGCAGTCACTCGGGTCCTGCTCTGTCCTGCCTGACCCACATGGACAGCTGGGAGTGAGCAGCCCTCCATCAGACTCACTGAGGGAGGCCATGAGCTCCAACAGATACCATCTCCTGCATACAAAAAACAGAGGTGTAAGCTGCCATTGAGAGAACTGTCTGTAATCATTTTATTCCATGAAACAGACCATGATTCCCAGTGATTAATGACTTACAGAATAGCAATGCAGCGAAAATATTGACAGTGGGTTTAAAGTAAAGATTAAGGACTCTGAACCCAAAGAAATAACAGCAAACAACTTTACATGGCACAGGCTTATAAGCTTCCTGCTGCGAGAAATTAGTGTAAAACACAGGAAGAGAAAATGAACGTGCTCCTGAGAGCAGTGTACGTGCAGGACACCTCAGTGCCTCTATGCCAGTGCTGTGGTTCCCCCATCCTGCAAATGGACTGGGGAAGACTTCTTATTTACAGTGCTTTGCTCCAGCAGAGATCTTTAAAGTTGCCATGAAACTTGGCAATTTAGGGCCCCTTTCATTAGTGCACACTCTCTCCCAGTGGAGCCCATGTGTGGGCTGATGCTGAGAGCCAGCTGCAGCCTGTGAGGGTGCATCAGGGGCCATTTTTGTTGTGTAATCACAGAGGAACTTGCAGGAAGACTTGGAGCAATTCACTGAGAGTAGGAATAAGACTGGAAACAAGTTTTTACATACACATACAGACCCGTGCATTTTTTATGAGAACTGATTAAGTCATGGACGAGATAAAAGAGCTATGGAGAATGGGAGCCAAGTTGTTCAATGGAAGAAATAGGATATTGATTTCATTTGGGGCATATAATGAACAGTGTTGGACCAACCAACTCCTCTTTGGGAGGTGCTCCTGGGAGAGCTTTCTTCAAGTTTAAAGCATGTATTTTGTTCAAGGAACCTGGGAAATATAGAAATACTTTTAGTGAGACTCTTCACTGTGCTGTTTAGGAGCTGGGGATCCACAGGGCACAAGTGGAGGAAAGAGAGAAGGTGAGCAGAGGGGAATCATTAGAAGAGAGGCCCACAGCTTTGCAGTCTAGCTCAGCTCTCCCTGAATCCCAGGGTTATCTGTTCATATATATCCCTGTATTCCCTTTAAAACTTCTTAAAATCTCTGTGTGCAGATCACAGGGTCCGTGGGCCTGAAGAGGGTTGGGAGCTGAGAGCAGAAGCCTTCCCAGGTGTGAGGGGAGCAGAGGCAAACCAGCTGTGGGGTGGGTGTCACTTGCCTATGCCCTGGTGAGAGAAGGGTGTCACAAAGGGGTGCTTTGGGGCAGGACTGAAAAGGGACACAGGTGCCCAAAGAGACCCCAGGGCTTTTGTTCTTGTCACTGTCAAAGAGCAGCCCCCAGGGCACACTGAGCATTGGAGAGAGACCTGCTCAATGCAGTTTGGACATGTTGGGAAATAAGACAGATCTGATCAACCCAGTCCCCTTGTTTGGCAATTACACTCCAAAGGTAGGTTGAACATTGCAGCGTATGGGAGACACACAAATAAGAGTTTAAAGTGAAAAAGGCATTCAGGAGAGTTCTATTGTGATTAATTTGTGCAGTCAACAAAGCACACCTGCACCTTGTACATTAAACATATCTCTTACTGAGGTCTGCTGCAACTTGTTTGACCTGCGGCTTATACTGTATTTGGATATAAAATCTTGTGGTTACGAAAATCTGTGATGAGCCAGTGTATTCTGTGAGCTTTTTTCATGAGCCTTTTTCTCAAACGTGCTGAAGTTTGGAAGAAAGTGTTACTGTGTCATTCGGGGGCATTTTGCTGCTAAACGTCATGTATGTGAGAACTGTAAAGCAACGCTCTTGGTAATTCTTGTTCTGAACTAATATAGAAAGCTTAAGTATGATTTAGGAGCCCAGGCAACTGGTTTCTTTTACTGACAGATACTAATTCTGGGTGTTTACAAACTGGAATAAAGCTTGCTTTTGCAAGTAGTCCCACTTATTGCTTAGTAGGAAGTTCCTTGTGGAGCACTAAACATTTTCTAAGATAAAGAAATTAGTCTTCTCTTCAAATTACCAAACAGCTCTCTGAAATGAGACCACTGTCTTAGGTCTGTCTCTAAGACACCTGCACTCTTCAAGCTGATGTATTTACTAAAGAGACATGTAAAAAAACTAGTCAATCTACTCTGGTTTAAATTCATGAGACTCTGTGCATCCTCAACAACTTTGCTTGGTTCAATGGATATCTGTGATGTGTATCTTTGACCCTAGATGCTTGTTGTATGGATTTATGTTCTTAACTAATCATGTAATGCTTAATTTGTTTTTGCAATAAGTAGTTACAATACTACTAAAAATAAGTGTGTGTGTGGTATATGCCCAGATTTGGACTTCTCTCAAGTTTACCAGCCTTTCAAAGGCATTGATGGAGAAAGAACTGGGGCATCCTCTAACTCACAAGCGAGAGGAGTTTTCCACCTTGGCAGCACTTTATTTTTGTGTATTTGTTCTACTCACATATTTATGAAAATAAATACCATTATCCAAGAGAAATACACAGGCTCCAGTGAAAGTCTGCTCTCTCCTGTGTGATTTCACAGTCGTACTTTCTTCAGAAACACTTAGAGATTGGTTAGGAGCTTTTTAAAAGTGTCTCTTGCAATGGCTTTCCTCTTAAAAGCAGCATAAGCACACAGGGCAGTGCATGTGAGAACTGCAAGTGTGGTACTGGAGGAGAGCTCTGTTCAGACGCGCTGTTTGAAAGCAGGACTATTGGTAGGTCCTTGTCTGCCATGGGACACTTCCATCCAGCAGTGTGCCACATCCTGCCCTTCTGCCCAGCATGAGAGTTTCTTGAGCATGGGGTAGGTGAGAAAGCAAAGAGAGCACAGACCCTGCAAGGGACGATGCCACCTCTGCTCTCTTAGGTCGGCAGCACAGAGGGCCTCGGTGCTCACTGAGTGTGGCCGCCTGGAAGGTGTCCATGGTAAGATGGGTTTATACCTGCTGCCTTCTCCAAGGAAATATGTTGGAAATGCCACCCTCAGCTCCCTGGACAACCACTTTTTTGCTTCCTCAGAGCTGCACAGGATGTAATAAACTGTTACTGCAGGGAGTGTACTGAGGGCTTTAGTTTTAATTCAAAAGATGTCTTTAATCTTCCTGTTGCTTTGTATAAGTTGTAAATTACACAACCCTGCAGAAAATGGTATGTAAAGTAGGATTATGATTCTCATTTTTATTATGAAAATGGCTCTGCATGGCAAAAAACGATTCTCATGGTCACTTAATTTTTCATTTACTCTCCAATTTGCATTTCACATATCAAATGCCTGAAAATCTGGGTGGGTTACTGCAATTTGGATGTTCAAAATCTATTTATAAACAAACTAGCTAAACAGATGTTATGGACATCAACTATGAACGACCATAATAGTTGGAGCTGACATGTAGATGTAGCAGAACTCAGCATGCCAGAGGCTGTTCCAGGGCATGCGGCTGTAGAGAGCAAGAGGTGCTGCAGGGTAGCAGGGTGCTCAGTGCTACACCCAGATCACAGCAAGTGGCATCCCCTCAGCACCTGCTGCCCAGCCCTCAGCAAGCTGGGATGGGGTTCAGGGAAGGTTGGAAGTCAGACTGTGTAGCAGCACTGCAGACTTTTATGGGAAGGCTGTACTGGGAGTGAGGAAGGCACCACAACAAAATGAGTGTCTCGGAAACTGGAAATCGGCTGTAATGCTTGATGGTGGTGGCCTTGCTGAGGTAAGGCACTGGCTTGATAATGTTTAGACTTCTTATGAGTTCTGACTGAGTTTCTCTGCATTCTCAGCATTTACTGCTTTGGGGGTTGCAGTGGCTCTGACAGGGGAAGGAGGTTGTGATTGGTGAGCTGAGGGGCAGAGGGCTTTCCTGAGGGGTGAACTTGAGGTGGGAGTGGGAACAGAATATCAGAGGGAGGGGAAGGGAAATTAAAACTCCTGACAGGACTTTCTGTCCCTGATGCTTCAGATCCCTGCAGCCAGCGACGGGTGGTTTGGTGGCACAGGTGCTGCCCTGGCCAGTAGACACTTACCTCTGGAAAGCTCAGCCTCTCCCTGCTGATGCTTTCCAGCTAGCAATAGAGTTATGGCACTAACTGGACATTTGGTTTAAAATGAAAGTAAGAAAACCACCTCCAGGTACTATGTAGTGCCATCTGATTGCCAGCTTTGTGGGACTGCAAACTGGGTGCCACGGTGCTGCAAGGAATGAGGAAGTGAAAAGGGCTCAGTGAGGACACAGGGATAATTCACACAGTGAGAGATAATTCCCAGCAGCACAGTGGAGGGTGAGGGATGCCCTTCCCTGTAGGATGCTCTGGATGGGACTCAGGGAATAACAACATGCTGCACGCACAGCTGCCTGCAGCACCACCCTGTCTGTACCCAGCCCATTCTGTAGAGGGCTGCATAGATCCCCATCATTTCTCCCTTGCACAGCATGCTTTCCCTCTATTCCTTTCAGTTCCTTGTCCTACTTTGTAACATCCTCTCCTGTGCTTCAAGGCTTACAGCTCCTGCCTCTTAAAAGCATAGAAAGGAAGATCAGGTTTATGCGATGGAGGAAGTGTAGCTGCAAATCATGAGCAATGGTGAAGTCCTCAGCAGACTCTGAGTCAGAGGGTCCCAGATGGCACCTTCAAAGTCTGCCAGAGACCAGTGTGCGGGAGATGGATGAGGGTGGATCTGCCTCGAGTGGCAGGGGGAGAGCTGACATATATATCTATGTCCTGAGAACATGATTGTATTAGTGGCAAGGGGGAATGGTGGAGCTCTAGAGAAGTAAAGAGGCTCAATTGGACAGGAGAAGTGGGGGAAATGAAGAGGAGATAACTAAATGCAAGAACAGAAGATTTAGTATAGTACATTAGGCACTAGCTCAAGTGATGTGAAGATCTTCAATGACTTTATGAGATTTTAATCCTAAAATAAAATAATACAAAGTAGTGCATTATTTTACTGCTAATGTTATGTGCACCTTGAATGTTTCCTGATTGTTGGGGATTTCTTCCCTTCCCCCCGCCTCCCATAGGTAGAAGTTTTTATATTTAGCCTTTCCTTTCTTTCCTTTCTCTTTCTTCTTTCCTTCCTCTCTCTCTTTCCAATTCAAGCAAAGTTGGTTCAGCTGGTTTTGATTTATGCAAGCATGAGGAAAATATGTTTTTCCCATATCTTCAGAATAAAATACATGCACACCCATAAGTCTAAGCTGCCTGGAACTGGCAATGTCAAATTAGCTTGTTTATAGCCCTCACTGGAGAGTTCCAAGTTTTGAAGAAAATTGGTTCCATGTTTTTAAGTTTTGAATGCACTAGAAGTCAGTGTTTTCATGTACACACATTAGGTGGGATTTGTTTGGGTTTTTTTTCTCCCCCTAATGCTTTTAACCTGAATCAGCTTTGAGCATTTAAGGATGCATTGCTAGGAGACTCTTACGTTCTGTTCAAGCTGTCTTGCTAAAGCATTTTGGTCATGCATGGGTGCAGAAAGTAGCACAAGTTCCTTCCTTCTAAATAAATGTGTATGAAAACTAAAATGCAGTGGAGAATCTTGAATAATGCAAGCCTAGTGTTTCTAATGCAACGTTCCCAAACTATGGGAAATACTTAGTTTTCAGAATGATTGGATTTGATTCACAGAACTCTACCACAATGTTTATGGCAGCTGCTAAACGATATGCTTTGTAGCACACGATATCAAACAGGTATACAGTAACCTGTAAGTGCTTTAAATGCCCTGATGTGGACCACCCCATTGTGCCTGCATTCTCTTGGAGAAGCCCTGCAGGTACCAGCCTTGTACCACTCACTGGGCTTGCATTTGTCCCTAAGGTCACAGCCATGGCCTCAGCAACCTGGCCAGAGTTCAGACCTTGTTATTTGCTCTGCTTCAAGGCACGGACTCACTGTTTATACAGATCTTGCTTTAGACAAGTATTGGCTGATGTTAACTCCGGGAAGGCTAAAAGTAACAAGCAAATTAACCTAACTGTAATGTCGTTACCCAGCCTTTTAGCAGTTCCTGACTTACTTGCTTAGAAAGAGCTTTGCTGGGCTTTCCTCCCATGGCCATGCTGCCAGCATGCAGATGCTGCTGCCTCCTCGCACCAGCCCTGCCTCTCTCCAGCTGGGGTGCTTGGTCTTCCAGCCCACAACCTTTTGAATGTTAGAATTTCTCTTTGTTTGTTTGGGTTTTTTTGGAGGGGGTTGGTTTTTCGGTTTTGTTTTTGGTTGTTGATTTTTTTTTTTTTTTTGGGGGGGGGGGCAGGGGGTGTCCTTTTTGTTTTGGTTTGGTTTTGTCTGTACACAGTATTGTTTCTCCTGTTTAAGCTGATCCCTGCCTGCCTTCAAGTGCAAGCAGGTAGTAGTACAAAATTTTACTTGCACAAAATAATTCCCACCTCAGATCTGTTTTCTCTGGAGAGGAGGAAAAAAAAGGAGTTGGAAGCTCTTCCTCTTCCTCACCTCACTACTCATCTTTAGGAGCTCCTGATGCCTGTCCCTGCCCCTTCTCTTCCTGCAGTCACCCAAGAGAGATGAGAAAAGGGGTGGGGGTGGGGGGATCACTGCTTGGCGCAGGAAAGAAACATCAGGCTTGAGGTACTTGTTGAAACTCCACGTGAAAACAAAGACAAGTGCTGGCAATGATGAGATTCAGGATTTGAGGGGCACGGAGGGCATGCAGTGGATGCTGGGCAATACAGTATGTCTCTGTCCACACACACTGACGCCTGTTCCCAAGCCCTGGGGAAACACCTTTATGCTGCAGCGTTTAACCCAAGTGGCTGTATTTGCCTATCTAGGAGAGTGATCCAGATTTGTGCTATATGAATGTACTGCATCCCTAATGTGAAATCTGAGAGTTAGATTGTGTCATGGAAAGACAGCTCTTTAAGTCCTGGTGAATGTATTTGACTCTTATACGTAACAGCGGATATTGGTAGCCCTTCAGCATAATCTGCTTCTGTGAAAATGTATCCAAAATCCCTCTCTATCATCGTTAACATTTATCACTGTTAATGAAATTACTTACTTAATCATTTTAACCTTGATGCTACCCTGGATAAAAGACCTGTGATATATCTGTAGAGGAATAGCTAGACATTTGATACATTTGAAAAGATAACACTAATTTATTTTAGTCTGATTTATGATTAGTGCTGCGCAGCATGAAGCACTCTGCTGCTCTGTACATCACTTAGGGTCTATAGGGTAAATAATTGCTGTACTCATCATCCCAGAAGCTGCATGTGTGGCACTGTGTATGGCATCATGATCTTACTTTCAAAAAGATATGTGTGTATTTGAGCAATAAAAAGGCAGCTATGTTTGCAGCAACTGGTGCCCCCTGTGGTATGTGTGTGTGCAATACCTGCTGTGAGTATTGGGGTGCTACGACCTTGGGGAGACGCTGAGCCAGGATTGGTGTGACAGGGTGTGCAGGAGGGTCAGAGAGGAGACCAAGGGACTTCCAGAGCGCCAGTTATCAACTCCATCAGAATGACGGAGAAGGCTTAATCAGGATTTTATACACCTCTTTTCTTTAAGAGAAGTCACCTCCAAAATGAATGGATGTTCAGAGCACGGATTTCCCCAGTAAAGATGCCCAGATTTAAAAGTTGCCTGTGTAATTGTGCTGGGTAGTCTGACAGTAACACAAGATAACATTGTATTATTTTTTGTTCTTAATTTTAATGTAAGATTACTTTTTCAGCCATACCTTAATCATGTAGTGCAACTCCAATCTACAGAGAGGACTCGATATTAGGATAATTAGAAGCCATTAAAAGTATAGGATAATATCACTATAAAGCTGTACAGATGTTCTATATTCTGCAGGTCTCTGTCAAAGGAGGAAATTTAACATATGTCAAATCCTATCAGTGATATCTACTTTATTCCTGTAGCACATAGGAAGCTTGGAGGGATTCATCATGGTAAACTCAGGATATATTTTCTTTCCGTATTTTGCAGTAAAAAAGTGATTACTTCTTGAAATTGGTAAAGATAATTTTCTCTGCCTCCATTACCTCCTCCCAGTATTCAGACTTGGGTATAAAACAGACAGCTCCTGCTAGTTATTATTTCTCTCTGGATTCCAACTTGCTTTTTTGTCTCTTGCACTTATTCAGCCTGTAATCATCAGTTCTGCGTTACATGAACCTGTCTAACCTGTCACATTTTACTCCGGTAAATGGGAGGGATGGCTGTCTGTAACTGTTCCCATTTGTGATAGCTGGCACTGGGACTGGACCTCGTACAGTCACACTTCTTGCCTGGGACAACTGGCCCCACAATATGGTCACACTTCGAACAAGACTTTAAGCTGGGTGACAGCTGATATGTCTGTGGATAAATCTAAGTCTTGGTGATTTAATACACCATTTTCAATGAAAGTTTTTATTGTTATTTTTGTAGAGAAACATGGTTGCTTTGCCATGTCACAATACATAATTCTAAACTGCACTGTTTAGATTTTGCTTCCTCTCAAATGTGTATTTTAAGATTGTCATTTTAGATAGCATTTCTGAAATAGATTTCCAGATGATTTGAATGGATACCAAAAGGTATTTTAAATCTTAATGTTAGATTGGTTCCTATCTTTCACTCACTCTCTCTTGCTTGAAAGATGCTTTCAAAATGCAAAGCTCTGGTTCTGTATCTGAATGATTGGCACAAAGATTTAATAATATCTTTTGTCTTTATAGCAGTTCCATTTGTAGCAATTTTAGCATCAGTCTCCAGTGAGCCCGAGTAAAAAACTTTATTTAATATGAGCCAGCTAAATATAATTTCCCATTTCTTTGATCTCCCCTATTTTAATTCGCTTCTTATCAGGTACCTGTAGGGCTAAGAGATACAGTTGATGGTTTGCTGCTTACGGAGTGATTCTGTTTAAGCTGCATGGATTATTGTTGGCGAGATATTGAGGTATTCTCATTACAGATGTGGTAGTATAGGTTGAAGATGTTGTTGCTAACAAACACCCTGCAGCTGTTGTGCATGAGGGTTTTGCTTCTGAATCTCCTTCCAGAAACTTCAGTAAAATATAGGGAAGGAGTTTGATAAATAACATATGAAGTAGGTGACTGTAGGTTAACACCGGGGTTCCTTCCTCAGTCACCTTAGTGTGGCCATGGATAGATGCTGAATAATCAGAGGCATGCCAAGCTGTTCTGATGTTTAGGAAGGTGTGAACACAAGCCGTGTGCCCTGCAGTAGCAGTTGGGATTACTGGGTCAGGATCAGGCTTCTCAGGCTCCCATGCGCCCTGCCCAGCCAAGATGTTGGTGTGCGCTTTGTGGTGCAGGACATTCTGGGGACATTCATGGTATATAATCTTAGCTGTGAAGCTGCAGAGAGAGGACCCCTTCCTAAATAGTGTCACATTTGAGTGTAAACAAGGCAAGAATTAAAGAAATGAAAAGGACCAAGTGTGGCTATTGGGTGTCCCAGCTGGCACCACTCACCTGTGTGACTCCTCAGCCGTGGACACTTTTTGCAAGCAGATTGCCTTCTGAAATGCCTTTCATGGCAGGCAGCTGGAGAACAGAGGACCATCTAAGCTCCCAATATTTCTTTTGCTGCATCGCTTGTTAACTCACAGCAGCAAGAGGCAAGTAGTGCTTCAGAATTCCTGGAGGAAAGCATCTCAGGAACAAATGTGAAATGGAGGAGGGACAAGCCAGGCTCCATTGATGTTTTGTGCTATTCCCAGCTCCCACTGGAGATTTAACCTGCTGTTTGTATTTCCCTTTGCCTGAAGGTGTGTTGAGAACTGGTGGGAGTATCTCAGTCCCTATGTCCTCCTCACCTGTGGAGACCACCCGAGCATGTATTTGCAGAAGAAAAAAGCAGTTGTTATTTCATGTTGTGGATTTTGGTGCTTCTGTTCAGTAGTCTGGTAAAGACCTTGGTGCTTGTGAAGTAGAGATCAGGTGTGCACAGGCACAAGTACGTTATACTAATTAGAGGCAATTTAAAAACCAAACTCTTCTGCACTATTTAAAACACAATAAACAGCTTTGCTCCCTAAGTGTTAATCATCTCCTGCTGTTCAGTCTCTGAAGCTAAAACCTTCTACTCACTTCAAAACACTCTCTCAGTAACCAAGTGTGACATCGTAAAAAGGATTTTGAGGACTTCAGTCTGGGAAAAAGCAGATGTGTTTAGGAGAATAAAATCACCAAGGTCTTCGGATCTACAAAGAAACTCCAGGCAAGAGAAGGAGAAATGAAAAAAACCTAGTCAGCCTAAGTGGAAGTGTTCTAAAATTAGGTTTCTCAAGCCTCCCTGGAAGATGCACAGGTGCTGTGTGGGTGCCTGCACACCCAGGAGGAATGCAGCAGAGGAGGTAGAGAAGGTGCTGCTCTGTGTGTGCTTTCAGGAGCCGTAGCTGTGTGCCACATGTGCTTGGGGAAGGACTCACTGAGGGAATGGCTGTTGCTTTTTCTCAAAGTCCCAGTGTGAAGGAAGGCACACCAATGATCCATGTCAATTACATGAAAGCTGTGCACTACCAACATGTTTCATCATTGGGAGGCATTGAATTATCTGCTGTACAGAAGCAGGTACCCATCTCCCCACAAAGAGGAGTCATGCAGTTAGGGGTGTGCAGTCCTGCTGAGGACCTTGAACCCACGGTGGAGTGAGGCTTGTAGGTGGGCTCCTGCAGGCAGAGGGAGATGGTCCCTTTCAGCCGTGCTCCGTTCCTCCTGCATTCTCAACCACTCTGAAGATCAGACCCTATCACAGTCACCACTGTGAGATAGAATGTGTTATTAAGCTTAACCTAGAAATAAAGAAAGGTTTGAGAAACTGCTACAATTTCTGACCTGTGCATTTATTATAATTGAGTCCATTAGCCTTAATTTTATAATTTCTAAATTAACTTTGTACATTTACAAATGGTCTTAATTGCTTCATGGAGGGAGTTAGGCTTTAACAAAGCTAAATGCATAAAAAAAGTATCAGCTACATCAGTACCAGTAGGTTCCTTTTTAATATAATGCTGCCAATTTATATCCAGTGAATTGTCTAGAAAATGCATTGTTGAAGCATCAAAGTTACCTTAAGTTGTTCTAGCTAGTAAGGAAAATAAACAAACCTCAACTGGATATTTCCACATGCAGGTTCCTCCCTATGCTGAAGCCTTTGTACATGTAAAGCACCCATTTTAAGCACTATTTTGGTGCTTACAAAAGGTGTTATTGTGCAAACATCGAGCCTGAAATTACTCCTCTTGACTAACAGTAGCCTATCTATAAGTCCTCATCTAGAATTTGGAGTCATTCTCTGGTTTCAGAGGGTTTATGGGCTGTGCCTTCTGGAGATAGTTGTAAGGTAGTAGATCACAGAATCACAGAATCCCGAGGGTTGGAAGGGACCTCAAAAGATCATCTAGTCCACCCCCCCTACAAGAGCAGGGTAACCTAGAGTACATCACACAGGAACTTGTCCAGCCAGGCCTTGAATATCTCCAACGTAGGAGACTCCACAACCCCCCTGGGCAACCTGTTCCAGTGCTCTGTCACTCTCACGGTAAAGAAGTTTTTCCTGATGTTCACATGCAACCTCTTATGCTCCAGTTTACACCCATTACCCCTTGTCCTATCACTGGACATCACTGAGAAAACCCTAGCTCCATCATCCTGACACTCACCCTTTACATATTTGTAAACATTGATGAGGTCACCCCTCAGTCTCCTCTTCTCCAAGCTAAAGAGACCCAGCTCCCTCAGCCTCTCCTCATAAGGGAGATGCTCCACTCCCTTAATCATCTTAGTCGCCCTGCGCTGGACTCTCTCCAGCAGGTCCCTGTCCTTCTTGAACTGAGGGGTCCAGAACTGGACACAATATTCCAGATGCAGCCTCACCAAGGCAGCGTAGAGGGGGAGGAGAACCTCTCTTGACCTACTAACCACATCCTTTCTAATGCACCCTAGGATGCCATTGGCCTTCTTGGCCACAAGGGCACATTGCTGGCTCATGGTCATCCTCCTATCCAGCAGGACCCCCAGGTCCCTTTCCCCTTCACTACTTTCCAGCAGGTCAACCCCCAACCTGTACTGGTACATGGGGTTGTTCCTCCCCAGATGCAAGACTCTACACTTGCCCTTGTTGAATTTCATCAAGTTTCTCCCTGCCCAACTCTCCAGCCTATCCAGGTCTCGCTGATGAAAAGATAAAAATTCAGTTACCTTTCAAATTGTTGTGTTGTTCGCTTTTAATTCATGTAAGTACAAAACTCCTCCACCCCTCTTAAAAACCCTACTTTCCTTTGGATGACGATGCTGAGGCTTGAATTCAGTCTGACTGGCACATTAACCCAAACAGCTGTTGCTCATGTCCATGTCCTGACATGAGTGTTTCAGACTGTTTTCCTCATTATTGAGAAATGCCAGGCTCTAATACTGTATTGTATATACTTTCCCCAAGAAGGGGAAAATGGATGATCCAGGGAATTACAGAGCAGTCAGTCTCACCTCTGTGCCTGGCAAAATCTTGGAGCAGATTCTCCTGGAAGGCATGCTAAGGCACACAAAAAACAAGGAGGTGCTTGGTGACAGCCAGCATGGCTTCACTAAGGGGAAATTCTGCCTGACCAATTTGGTGGCCTTCTATGATGGGGCTACGGAATTGATGAGCAGGGGTAGAGCAGTTGACGTCATCTACCTGGACTTGTGCAGAGCGTTTGACACTGTCCCGCATGACATCCTTGTCTCTAAATTGGAGAGACATCAATTTGATGGGTTGACCACTCGGTGGATAAAGAACTGGCTGGATGGCCGCACGCAAAGAGTTGTGGTCAATGGCTCGATGTCAAGCTGGAGACCAGTAATGAGTGGCGTCCCTCAGGGATCGGTGTTGGGACCGATCCTGTTCAACATCTTTGTCGGTGACATGGACAGTGGGATTGAGTGCACCCTCAGCAAGTTTGCCGATGACACCAAGCTGTGTGGTTCGGTTGATACGCCAGAGGGAAGGGATGCCATCCAGAGGGACCTCGACACGCTTGTGAGGTGGGCTGATGCCAACCTTATGAAGTTTAACCATGCCAAGTGCAAGGTCCTGCACCTGGGTTGGAGCAATCCCAGGCACAGCTACAGGTTGGGCAGAGAAGAGATTCAGAGCAGCCCTGCAGAGAAGGACTTGGGGGTGTTGGTCAATGAGAAAATGAACATGAGCCAGCTTCAGTGTGTGCTCGCAGCCCAGAAAGCCAACTGTATCCTGGGCTGCATCAAAAGGAGCGTGACCAGCAGGTCGAAGGAGGTGATCCTGCCCCTCTCCTCTGCTCTCGTGAGACCTCACTTGGAGTATTGTGTACAGTCCTCAACTGAAGAAGGACATGGAACTGTTGGAACAAATCCAGAGGAGGGCCACGAGGATGATCGGGGACTGGAGCACCTCCCATATGAAGATAGGCTGAGAAAGTTGGGGCTGTTCGGAGAAGAGAAGGCTGCTTGGAGACCTCATAGCAGGCTTCCAACATATGAAGGGGACTATAGGGATCCTGGGAAGGGACTATTCATTAGGGACTGTAGCGATAGGACAAGGGGTTACAGGTTAAAAATTAAGCGGGGGAAGTTTAGATTGGATATGAGGAAGAAATTCTTTACTGAGAGGGTGGTGAGGCACTGGAATGAGTTGCCAAGGGAGGTTCTGAATGCTCCACCCCTGGCAGTGTCCAAGGCCAGATTGTACAGAGCCTTGGGTGGCATGGTTTAGTGTGAGATGTCCCTGCCCATGACAGGGGGGTTGGAAACTTCTTCTCAGTGAGAGTGACAGAACACTGGAACAGGCTGCCCAGGGGGGTTGTGGAGTCTCCTTCTCTGGAGACATTCAAAACCCGCCTGGACACATTCCTGTGTAACCTTATCTAGGTATTCCTGCTTCGGCAGGGGGATTGGACTAGATGATCTTTTGAGGTCCCTTCCAATCTCTAACATACTGTGATACTGTGATACTGTAACTTGATGATCTTAAAGTCCTTTTCAACCCTAACTATTCTATGATTCTATGATTCTAATGCCTTTGTTGTCAGTGACTGCAAGGTGTATATTTTAATGTTTTCCCTGAAACTTTGATGTTTAACCTTCTTCATAGGTAGCATTTCCTGAAGGCCCTGTGAAGTCTAATCAACTGTATGAAGGATCAGCTGCTACGGCCTCAAAATTACTTCTGTACGGAGTTTCTTAAAACAAGATGTTAAGGCTGAAATACTTACTTTTGAATACTTTATTCAAAGCAAGAAGGGATCTAAATTAGAACTTGTAGTTTTTCATCTTTGTCTAGAGGAAGTAAATTGAAGGGAGTAAAAAAACAGGTATTGGAAAGTAATTTATTCAAAAGAAAAGAGAATTTTATATATTTGGGGTTATTAATATGCAGCTATGGCATCTGCTTGAGAAGAATGTGAACACAGATACTTCAGCAGACTGCTCTGGTACAACATGTTACATTATGGTATGTTTGATTGTCAGTAGTACACCACAACTGACATCAAACTGGGACAGGTAAAACCTATATACACGGTTTTTGTTTGAAGATGGCAAACATTTCTTTGCAGATGCGGAAGCTTTGATTGAAGCTTAGAAACCGAAGACTCTTAATAAAGTAAGCAGCAACAAGAGGTGTAGCTAGCTTAAATACCTTTTCCCCTTCCACCTCAAAATACCAGTGCTTTTCTCCCCTTCTGTACTAGGGTGAGCTCCCTCCACCTTTCATCCTTTACTCCCTCAAAAGAAAACCACCTCTGCCAGTAATTTGATGATAGGGGTATTGTTGAAGGCAAACAGCAAAGCCAGGGCTATGACCTAGTCCCAGCTTCCATATTGGCTATTTTGAAGCTGTGTCTCTGTGGCTACATCAGAAGTTTCCCTTGTGACTGGATGATCTTTTCCTGGGGAAAGTTTTTTTTAAACTATACATGTATTTGTATAAAAAACTTGGATTTAATACAAATGTTTTTCAAGGTTGGGAGTGGAGAAAACAAGCTCTGGATAGAGAATCCTCTAGAGTCCCAGTGGGACCTAGGTTATTTTCAGAAAATATGGACCTGTTTAATGTGATTTTTATTGTTATACTTTCAACAATTTATTTTATTGCTTACACAGTTGGTTATGAATGTGAAATACCTCTGAGAAATGGGAGAAAAAAAACCAAACCAACAAAACACCTCAAAGACCCAGTGTATGCGGAACAGTTAATATTTCAGATGGTGGTGATTTTAAAGTTGTCATCCACGAATTGTAGAGTTCAGGTGCAGGTGAGCTCTGGTGCCCTTCACATTTATGGTGCTACATCACTAATAACAGGAGTCAGAGAGGGAGTTGAAGAAATCTTTACAGAAGCAGCTCGCTCCGCTGTCACTATACTAATTTCTACCATCTAATCGTTCACCTCCATGGCCTGCACTAGATGTTACAGTCCCCTTAAGTGCAGAATAGCAAATATTTCCCAGTGTGCAGGGATGTATGCCAAATCCATTAAATCTTTCAGCTCAATTTTTTTGTTGGAGTACCTGGCCTGGAGGTTATAGCTTTAATTTTTTTCTAAGACCACTGAAGGCCTCTTCAGTTACAAGTACTGGAAAGAGTCTTAAGAGTCCTTTTAAACTGTGCATGACCCTTTTGTCTTGATCACTGTCTGACACCATTTCGACTGACTTGGATTTTCCTTAATTTTTTTTGAAGAGCGCAATGTTAAAGGCTACAAATACTTGAAGTTCAGAGAAAAGGGGAAGTGGCAGGATGCAAAGGCCTCGTTGAGGGTCTAAAATCCAGAAAAGCAGTTTCTTGGTTTTGGGTTTTTTTTTTCTCTCAGAGGTAAATAAGCAGTAAGAGATAAATTAGATGGAGTTCTTGAAGTTTTATCATATTCCTCCAGTAAGTAAAAAGCACATGCAGAGTTACAGGAATCTGGGATCTCTGGACAAGACCTGTGGAGACCTGTCACATGACAACAGTGTAGAAGTGAATATAGGTGGTCGTCATGACCTAACTGAAAACTACCTTTGTGATTTGCAAGCGATCGCATTACAGATGACGATGTTCAGATTGGAGGCTTTAATGGGATGATTTGTACTGCATCCTTTGATGTTTGATAACAATCAACATCAACATGTTTAATAATATAGAAACAGCAGCCACAAGCTGTGACTGAATCTTGGTGATGCCTGAGCCGTAGGACTAAGCCTATACTCCTTCTCCTCCCTATAGCTGTTCTGCTCTACTGAATCTCATCCGCCTGATGCCTGGTTTGTGCAGAGGCTTGTTAGCTCAGAAGAGCTCATAGGTGTGTAAGTTTGGTACCCCCATGGCAGTAATGTGAGCTGGAAACCATACAATTACAAGAGGGAATTTAGTACCCGAGCCAGTCCTGCACTGCTATTCAGAGAAGAAATGCCTTTCTCTTCAAGGAGGCTTGGAAAAAGCTGACACTATGATTTGTGAGGCAGCAAAGGTGAGGTGTCCTCTGGAATTCACCTTTTTAGGGGATTTTTGGGGAGAGGAAATGCCCCTTCCTGGATTCCCAAGGGCCTGAGTCCATGGATATGACCCCAGTTCATTTCAGACTAGGGAAGCAAGGCACACCTCATGTTGCCCCATGTGCTCCCATGCCTGTGACATCCCACAGTGGCCCACCACACTAGGCTTGGGCACTTGAGCTTACACAGGCTTCACAGCTGCTGTGTAACACTGGCACCAAATGTTCCAAGCTTGAGAGGCCTTCATAACTGTCACCTATCCTAGGTATTTTTGCATAAGAGTCTGCCAACCATAAATTTTGGGATTTAAAATATTGGATTTAACTGAATTTAAATAGATTGATTCTCATACCAAGAAATAGAGGGGTCCACATGACAAGTATGTGTGCTATAAGCTCTTGACTTGTAGAGGGCAGAACTGCAGAATGAGCTACCCGCAGCTACGAGGGTTTTCTTCAGGTTTCTTAGGAAAGAGGCAAATGTGATCCAAGATGAGTGTTCCTGAGAAGTTGGGGAAATGAACACTTTTTGTGGCAGTGGTGTTTTCTCTGGCATACGGTGGGGACTTTAGGGGCATTCAAGAAAGGGACTCCAATAGAAATGATGTCAGGATGAACACAGGAATGGTGTGATTTGGTTGCCTCCTTGTTTATCCCAGCATAATGAAAGTAGAGAGGGGATGTGAATTGCTGTCTATAAATATATCAGAGAAGTAAACACCAGGGAAAGAAAGGAGTTAGTTCAGCTAGAGGACAGTGCTGGCACAAGAACAAATTGGTAATAAACTGGCTGTGAATAAATTTCAGATGGAAATTAGAAGCAGCTTTTTAATCAGTAAAAAGGTGAGGTTCTGGAAAAGCCTTTCACTGGGATTTTGGGGGCAAAATCTTAACTAGTATGCAGATGGATCTTAATCAGTGTATTAAAGGGATTGTGTGATGTGATTGTCTCCAGTGTCGAGGGACTGGGCTCCTTGGCCTATGCATCCCTTTAGTGCTATGTTTCTACATACTATGTTTAGTAATTCTCTCTGAATTGCTGAAGTGCACCGAGCACAGAGAAATGCTGTATTATTCTGATGCAATGTTATTTTTCAAAAAACATATCAAAGTGTAAATATGCAGGGATAAGGATGGTGCTGGGCATATTTTTATTTAACCTACTTTAAAATGAATACTGGTGACTAAATGGCTTTAGTCATTTTGAGGACATTGGCCATATCTCTCCCACTCCATAACTAATTTCATTTCTGAAACTTGTGCTTCCAAAAATATTGGCTGTTTAGAATTGGAAGTGTTAGAGGGTATGTAATATTCAAGGTTACTGTATGATTAAGGACAGCAAGCTGCCATCACATACACTAAGAGTTAGCACAGTCTTGTCCACAAAAAGACCGGAAACTAATCACTACTGTTTGTTTCTTTCCATAGTGGTAGACACATCAAGCAATAGAGAAAGCAATTTCTTACTTAGAAATTGTTTTACCCTTTTTCTTTTGGACATCTAGAACCATCACTCTCAGGTCCATCCCTTCTGATCAATTGATTGACAGTTGCAATAGAAAAAGCAGTTGGCTGCTGAAAAAAAGCCCCAAACCCCTCTCTAGTCTTGTACTTGGGAATGTGAGTTTTAAAATGAATCCTGTGAGACTAATTGAATGTGACTGACACCTGCCACTGGTACAGTGAGGAGAGGAAAGACCTCTGTTCCCAACTGAGAAAAAACAGACATTCTGCAAAAAGCTATTCTTTTTCCTTCATTTATCATTGCTCAGAGTTCACAACAATAGCTAAATAACAGAAAAAAAAAAATCTACATTCTGAGTCTGCTTTTGAAATGCTAAAAAGTAAATCAACAGCCTGGTTCTTCCCAGGACAAGAGATCTCAGAAATTAAGTCAAACCATGTTGAATGTACCATACTCCTGAAATTCCAGCAATGATTACTGTGTAAACATTATAAACAACTAGTCTGAAGGAATAATTTATTTTGCATTGAACAACATGCTCTAGTTGTGACTGTCAGCAGAATCTAATACTGGTCCGAAACTTCATTTTTATTTTAAAAAGGTGTAATAAGCAGATCAAAGAATGTGACAGAAGAAAGAAATCTAAATACAAACACACAAGCCCAGAAAATACCCTCTGCACAAACGATGTGCAATCACACAATGCAATTTTTTTAACGTAGGTTTTATGGAATGATAGAATGGTTAGGGTTGGAAAGGACCTTAAGATCATCAAGTTCCAACCCCACTAAATAGGCAGAAATGCCTTACCCTAGACTATGCCTCCCGAGGCTCTGTCCAATCTGGCCTTGAACACTGCCAGGGATGGAGCATTTACCACTGGGCTGCCTGTTGGGCAGCCTGTTCCAGTGCCTCACCACCCTAACAGTAAAGAACTTCTTCCTTATATCCAATCTGAACTTCCCCTGTTTTAGTTTAAACTCAATACTCATTGTCTTATCACTACAGTCCCTGATGAAGAGTCCCTCTCCAGCATCATTATAGGCCCCCTTCAGATGCTGGAAGGCTGCTATGAGGTCTTCACACAGCCTTCTCTTCTCCAGGCTGAACAGCCCCAACTTTCTCAGCCTATCTTCATACGGGAGGTGCTCCAGTCCCCTGATCCTCCTCGTGGCCCTCCTCTGGACTTGTTCCAACAGTTCCATGTCCTTCTTATGTTGAGGACACCAGAACTGCACACAATACTCCAAGTGAGGTCTCACGAGAGCAGAGGAGAGGGGCAGGATCACCTCCTTCGACCTGCTGGTCACGCTCCTTTGCAACCCAGGATAGAATCATAGAATAGTTAGGGTTGGAAAGGACCTTAAGATCATCAAGTTCCAACTCCCCCGCCACTCTTGGCTTTCTGGGCTGCGAGCGCACACTGAAGCTGGCTCATATTAATTTTCTCATCGACCAACACCCTCAAGTCCTTCTCTGCAGGGCTGCTCTGAATCTCTTCTCTGCCCAACCTGTAGCTGTGCCTGGGATTGCTCCAACCCAGGTGTAGGACCTTGCACTTGGCATGGTTAAACTTCATAAGGTTGGCATCAGCCCACCTCACAAGCGTGTCGAGGTCCCTCTGGATGGCATCCCTTCCCTCTGGCGTATCAACCGAACCACACAGCTTGGTGTCATTGGCAAACTTGCTGAGGGCGCACTCAATCCCACTGTCCATGTTGCCAACAACAATGTTGAACAGGATTGGTCCCAACACCGATCCCTGAGGGACACCACTCGTTACTGGTCTCCAACTGGACATTGAGCCACTGACCACAACTCTTTGCGTGCGGCCATCCAGCCAGTTCTTTATCCACCAAGTGGTCCATCTATCAAATTCATGTCCCTCCAGTTTAGAGATAAAGATCTCATGCAGGACAGTGTCAAACATTTTGCACAAGTCCAGGTAGACAACGTCAGCTGCTCTGCCTCTATCCATCAGTTCTGTAGCAATCAGTTCTTTTAACAGATTTTGCACATCTTATTGAGTGTTGCGTAACAAAGCTGTTTGCATTTGAGCACTGAATTCTGCTTTGCACCCCAGTGCAGTGGGAAGCATGGTGTGGTGCAGGGCTGCTCCTGTTGGCAGGTGTTAAAGTGGATGGTCTCATTCACACAGGTCAGATGTACTTTGTGTCCGCAGTCGATAATTGCCTCAAATTTGTATGAAGCTCTGATACATCAGATTCACACTACATCTGCCAGTTGCCTCTACAACACATACAGTGCAACTGCTCAGCACAGGCAGAAAGGTTGCTGGTTTGTGGCTGTATCTACAGTAGATGCTTGCTCAGAGCACTATGAATTAGTTCAATTACTAGGAAGGAAATGGTAATCTACTGTCAAAGTACATTGAATTGGGGGGTCTCCTGCAATGACTGGAGATTAGCCCAAGATTTCCTTATGTTCTAGTCACTTTAATCAAATTATTATTTATTGATGTTGGAGTCTGTTTTCCCTCTAGCCAAGGGGGGAGTATTAGGAGAGAAAGCCCCTATTAAATAGTGTTTTGCAGGGCTTGACATTTGGAGCACCTTTCCATTTGATACTCTTATTCTATGAACTGGATCATAGAATCATAGAATTATAGAATCATAGAATGGCTTGGTTTGGAAGGGACCCTCAAAGGTCATCTAGTCCAGCCCTCCTGCAATGAGCAGGGACTTGTTCAACTAGATCAGGTTGCCCAGAAACACATGCAGCCTGGCCTTGAATTTCTCCAGGGATGATGCAGCTGCCACCTCTCTGGCCAACCTGTGCCAGGATTTTACCATCCTCGTTGTAAAGAATTAGCCTGAATCTCCCTTCTTTTAGTTTAAAACCATTAGTTCTTCTCCTTACCATTACCAACAACTCCTTCAAATTTGTTTGTTGAGCATGATATGCAAATAAGGAATAAAATATTTTTTTAATCTCATTTTCTCCAGGAGAAGAAAGGAAAATATGGCCTGGTGCATGCTTAGGTCTCAGAGTAATCTCTCAAACCTGAAACATTTTTTTCTTAATGTAGGTAAAATTAATTTCATTGGCTACTAGACCAAAATACTGCGTTTTAAGCATTTCTGGTGCTGCTTGTAACACTCTGGGGTCCTTTAGTATCTATTCTATGCCCTTTGCAGCCTGACCATCCAGCAACAGTAAATTGAGCTTGTGTAAGAGCCCTGCTGAGGGATGTTGACACAAGAAGTTATTTCTGAAAAACATGATGTTGGACTAACTTTCCATGGGGCAATCTGCTGCTGCAATGGGCTTTCCCTGTCCCCTGGCAGAGGCTTATTAGTAAAAAAGAGTGAGCAGGTTTTGAAGTGTTGCTTTGATGGTGCTATGGGAGAGGCAGTGCTTCAGGAGGGGATGGAGAGAGGCAACTGCAGGGACCACAGTTTCCACCATGTCAGCTGCTCTACCCCACCTATATAAATTCCTAAACCAGGAGTTCATCCTGGAAAATCATGAATAATGACTGAGGCTCTATTTGGTGCTTGATTTTCAGAGTGAGAAGGAGCAGAGAGGAGCTGAGCGTTCACCTGGGCACAAACCCCTGGGAATGAATGCTCAAGGATTGTCAGCAGATGCTGTGAAGTTCACTGCCCTTAGAGGCACAGTCCTCTGGGTTGCTGTTACTTTAGTTAAACCCCACTTCCTTGAAATATATTTATTCTGTTTTCATTTCAATGGTAAAGAATGGCAATATTACAAACATGCTCCACTGAAGCTCATAGCAGCCTTGGTCATGCAACCAGGTGCTGTGTTTTAGGTGCAATGATGAATTTTAAAAATGAATGTAAACAACCGAATACTTCAGAAATATCTATAGGATTTCAAAGGTTTCTGGAGTAAGCTGAATTCAGTTTTGCAGATGCTCACAGTGTCGTGGTTTAAGCCCCGGCCATAAATCAGAACCACGCAGTCTACTTCCCCCCCCACCTTTCTTGCCTCCGCTCCTGGAGGGACGGGGAGGAGAATCGAAAGAATGCAGCTCCCACGGGTTGAGATAAGAACAGTTTAATAACTAAGGTATAACACAAATCACTACTGCTACCACCAATAGTAATAATGATAAAAGAAATAACAAGGAAGAGAATACAACTGCTCACCAACCGGTACCTCGCCCCCACCCCGCAGTCATCCAGCCCTTCCGGGAACTCTCAGTTCTACATCCTGGGCATGACGTGCTGTGGTATGGAATACCTCTTTGGCTAATTTGGGTCAGCTGTGCTGTCCCTGCTTCCTCCCGGCTTCTCCTCCTCTCTGGCAGAGCATGAGACTCACAAAGTCCTTGGTCAGTCTAAACATCTGTGTTATCAGCTCTGTTCCCAGGCCGAAAGTCAAAAACACAGTGCTGCCACAGCTACTAAGAAGGAGAAAAACTGACTGCTACTGCTGAACCCAGGACACACAGTTTCAGGAAATGCCTGGGACAGAGCACAGATTGCTAATTAAATCCAACAAGAGTATAAGAAAGCCTGATGCTATGGGCAGAGGTGATGTGGACACCAATGTCTCACCTGCAAGTGAGGAGTCAATGTTGAGTAGGAACAGGCTGCAAACTCTGTACCAGGTTGGCATTCCTTATATGACATAAGGGAGAAGTGGGAAGGAGAGTAGTGAGGTATTTATCTCAGCAGCCTGGGAAAAAGGTCTTTTGAACACTTTGAATGGATGCAAGCAGAGCAGAGCAACATTTTTTTAAGACTGAAAAAGAAATGAGCAGTGTGTGCTGTATACTGAGAGCTCACATCAGTCCTAGGCATTCCATGAGGATGATGTCCAGGTTGGCCAGCTCTGCTGGAGACAGGACAAGAGGCTGAGGCCAGGGAGATGGGCAGTGAGGCTGCAGGGTCTGGAAAAGATCAGGAAAAGAGGTGGTGGTGAGAAGGGACTTCAGGTTCTGCTCTAGCCAAACTGCTTGCAAGCTGACAGCTGGACATCCAGGAGTACGTCAGGCCTGAGCCTCTTGCTGGTACACATTGGGACAGGTCTGTAATGGGGAGAGATAGATTTGAGTTGTCAGCATGGAAATGGCAGCTGAATTTGTGCTGGCAGCAGAGAAGGACCCAGCACCAGTCTGTGTGATCCCACAGGGAAGAAAGTGAGGAATTAATTGTTCTGGTGATTAAATAAAGCAGGAAAAAAATCAAAGAGTCTGAGCTTCTTGGGGGTGTGCAATATTTTCCGTTTAGCAAAGCTCTGTAAGATTGAAGTATTAATTTTGCATTTTAAACATTTTTTTTTGGAAATGCATGCTCCAGATAATCAACAGCCTCACACTTGCTACAAGGACACAGCATCCGAAAGGAGTGTCCTAACCTGAAAATCCACCCTGCAACCAAAGAGCTCTTTCCTGCCATCAGCAACACTATTATGGCACAGCTAAAAGTACTGTGGACAAAACTTCAAACAGAACTGAAGAACAAATGTTTTCAACACATTGATTTGTTGGGACTGGCTCTGATCATTTATTTTCAGCTCACTTGTGTGGTGCCCGTAGCAAGCTTGGTGGGCTCTTTATGCCTTTGCAATAATGGAGATTTTCTTTTCATTAGAGTGGAAGCTAGAAAAGTGAGAAGAGAAAAATAGCATGGCTGGTATAACACCCAGCCATCACTCTACTGTGAGTACGGTAGTCAAACATCAAAGCCGATAGATGTATTAACAGGGAAGCAAAGATCAAGGAGTACTGGCAGAGCAAATAGCATGGTGGCAGCTGTAAGCAAGCAGGCAGGATGCTCCTCTCAAAGCTGTAATCTGAAAACTAGAGAAATGCCGCTGCACTGACAAGAGGTGTATTTGTCACCCTTCAGTAGCATGATGTGTCTTTTAGCGGTACCTTGTTGTGCTTGCAGCTCTTCAAGATCTCATGCCATGTCTTGCCTTAGGTTATCTCTCCCCATGCCTGTGCTCCCAGATCCCTGTTACATTTGGCACTTGGAATGATAGCCAGGACCTCATATGCACCTTTTTGTGCTGCTTTGTGTTGGATTTCTGTAAACGTTTTGAGTAAGCTACTATAGCTGTGTATTATTAAAGCCAATTAATGCAGAAGGCCTGCTGATGAGAAGGCAGCATGATGCTTTGCTTTGAGAAATGCATGAGTCTGTCAGTGGCCTTGGTGAGTTCATTGGCCATGCCCAGGTGTGTGGTGGCAGTGACCTAGTAAGGGATTAAATTGGTGCTGCTGCCTCTCTCTTTCGTGGCACTAAGAGTCGCCTTTGACTTCAATACCTTGGTGTGCAACAAACCACAGAGGAAGAGTTGAGTACAATCTGTCCCCTAAACCTGCTGGGTGAGAAGCTCCATCAAAGGTGGAGCAATTGAGACAAAGAGCAGCCAGAAACTGCAGTAGATTTTAAGGCCAAATCTTACATCTTTGGGAGAATCATTACCTTTTCAAAGCTATTTCTTAGAAGGAATCCACAGAAACCCAGATGTTTGCATGCAAATCAGTCTGTCTATCAATGAGAAGTAAGAGACTCGTTTAGCATTTTCCCCTCTGACCCTATTCTTCTATCCTGCCATGATCACTTGGAAGGGCTCTAGAGGGCTTAGGCCTCCCTTGCCACAAAACCCAGCAGGTTTGCCATATGATCAAACAGAAGTGCAGCAAAAACGTTGCCAAATTACCTTGCAATCCTTTGGTTTACTGAGGAGGGAGCAGAGGAAATCTGTGAAAAGCAGTCACTTCAGCAGTGGCAAGAACCATGTATATGAAAAAGTGATAAACTAGTCATTATTAACCCAATGGTTGCATTGCTGAAAGACTGCAGGGTTTTTTGCTATACTAATGCCAAGTGCTGGTTTTATTTACACTATCTTAATTTTTTTATACCTCTTATTATGTTCTCTTTTATAACGAGGCTCTGAGCTGCATTAGCTCAGAAACTGTCTTTTGCTATTTCCCATGTGCAGTTGCAGACTGCCATGGAAACAATTCCTGGTCCAATTGGAAGACTGTGGGTGTTTTTTTTAAAGTAACTTTCTCTTGGGTCCTCCACTATTTTTTTATTTAAATATTTTGATATGTGAGAGAAATTTATATAAAAATTAGCAGCAATTGACTTATGGAACATAGCTTTAATTAAGTTGCACAAATAGTATCTGCTACAGTACTAACAAACTCTGTTATTTAAGTAATAAAAGTGAAAGAAACAATTTATTGAGGACAAAGTAGAGGAAAGTGTGAGCAGAAACATAGCTAATGAAAGGCAAGTAAAGGTTTGGCAGCCCTCTACGGGGCAGAGTGGAGCTGGCAAAAGTCCAGCTGGACTATGTTTCCTAATTAACTTTAATTCTCCACTTTTAAACCCCGACTGGATTGCAGTCTTCTCATTTTTCTGTCATGTGCATTTCTCTTGCTGAATTCTTCTTCTGAACAGGAATTTTACACTGAATGGCGAGTGAGTAAATAAATAAATAAAATCAACTGCCATGAACCATTTCAGTTTTCAGGACTACAGGGTATGCTTTTAATGCCCCTCTCAGAGCTCGGCGTTCAACTGCGGGAACTTCATTAACACGCTCATTAGCAGTATGTGATTCACTGCCACAGCCTCTCCCTGGGAGCTGGGAGCAGCAGCTGGGGGAGTGGATCAGCTTCAGTGAGCGCATATGTTAATAACACTAATGTTGTAGCATTTGGTGCTGCTGAGAGACAGTAAAATATCTGCACTGTCTCCTGCTACACTTAAAAAAAAGAGACCAGTGCAACATAAAATAAAGCTATCTGCTAGGAATGTTTATAGTCAGTATTTATAGATTAGAGCAGTATGTTGGAAAATCAAACACTACAATGCACACATGAAGACCCATTCAATGAATTATTCAGGAAGAGCTGTCGTAAAAGTGCTCCACTGACAAGAAAAGCAAACTAATGTTTCAGCAACTTGAACTGAATCTGCCACCTCTGACCTGCCAGCCTTGCACCTTCAATAGACCTCCACTAGTGTAAACTCAGTTTATGCTAGTAAACCTGCTCTCTGTGAATTGCTGGTGGTGGCACGAAGGAGGTGCAGCTGCACCTTGGGGTTGCAATGGAGGTCCTGCAAGGAGGCAAGCAAATTAGCAACATCTCTGCAGCCATGATCCAGGTTGCTCCACTCCAAAACACACGTGTGTAGCTCTGCATTTGTAGATTTGAGTACTATTTGATCTAGCCCTGTGCGTTTGCTGTGTTGAGTGAAATGAGCAACCTAGGCAGAAAAAGCAACCTGCTCATATTTCAGTAGCATCGTAGGCTTTCCAGATTTGCAGATGTGCGTTTGGCCTGTTTGAGTCTGGTTTGCTGTGGATTTCAGTGTTTCCACTATGAAAGGTGAAATTGGGATCCAAGATCATAGAATCATAGAATAGTTAGGGTTGGAAAGGACCTTAAGATCATCTGATGGGGTTTATTTATTTATTTATTTATTTATTTTCATACCTGCTAGGCTTCTTCACACATGTCCTTTTTTTCCTGTGATTTTAAGAGGTTGACATGTGGGTCAGTAATGGTTGGCTGATGGCAGGACAGTTTTTCCACTCCTGTTTGCCACTCACTAAAATCTTGTCAATGTTGCATTAACAAATTGTGCCTTTGGGCAGCGCAGGAGAGCTCTGTCGACAGTAAATGCTTATGAAGAGGACAGGATTAACTGTGATGAATAGACAGCCGGGTTGACTTTCTAATAAAAAGATCTTGCACACGCTGCCTTACAAATATGACTTAATTCTAGGTGGTCTGAGTGCCTCTGGACACTCACCAGGGCTAAGCTACTGTGTAATATGCATCTTTCAACTCATAAATAAGTAAAAAATTAATTTTGCATGAACTGCTTAAAGCTAAAATGGGTTTTCAGTCCTCTTCACCTGATTGCAGTGTTGCCACCTGGCTTCTCTTATTCTCATGGGATAAATCTTCACTTCTGGCCTTCAGTGTATGCTTGAACTTGTGGATTTGTCATGTTATTTACTGTGGGTTTGTTTTCCTCCTCACAATCTCTGTTAAATACTGATACATTTTCAGTTATTTTTTTAATCTGATAAAGCCTTCAGCTAATTTTATTTGAGCTAATAAGCAATTCACCCTTCCAAGCTGCGTTTTCAGATCTTTTATCTGGAGTCCCAATCTCCATTGCTAACGTTACTTTCAGCTCACCCGCTGAGGCTTTGCACACCAAGATGATGTACGGCACAATTGAGTGACTCCATGATTGCAGACTTGAAAAGTATTTGGTCCAGCACTGGGCATTTTTTTGCCCCTCCATATCTTTGTATTCCACATTTGAATGCACTATAGTGCTGTATTGATATTACAGTCATAATGTGTTTGTACCCACAAAGACTCTTATTGACGTAAATGAAAGATGCCCTTCAAGCTGCAGTGTGGTGACAAAATCCAAGGTACTCTGTAGAGATGTAGTATGTGAGGAGAACTGGAGTGAGGAGGTGTGGGAAGATGCAGCTCCTCCCTTCTAATAAATTCACGCCTAGTCTGAGCATCGTTTTGGTTATAACCAGCCAGGGGAAGGCTTAGCCAGTGGCAACTCTGACTGAGTCAACAGCAGATTCCCCAATGACCTGGGTACGCTGTTATTGGTATGGGGTGAATGAGTTGTGTTTGATTAAAATTATGGGGATTTTCCTTTTTACTTACAAAGAAAAGTGCTCTGATCTTCCTCATCATTCTGCTGTGGGCAGCAGCCTTCATGCAGTACCTGCAAGCCCAGGCTGTGCGCTGCAGGGGTTGGATCTTTCTCTTAGAAATGGTTAATATTTTCAATTTTTGTGTCTTTGCTCTGTGGTTGCCAAGTTAAAATAAGAGCCAGGACCCCCCACTGTGCCCCTGGAGCAGTGCACAGGGCTCTGAATGCATATTGTGTGCACTGACCTTTGCTGTTGAGAGGACCTGTATGGGAGATCAGGGTTGCAAAGCTGGGTGCAGCCACTCTTATCCATCAGAAAGTCACTGCAGCGCCTGCTGTGAGCCATGCATCTATCTGTAGAGCTGGAGTTGGTTCTCAGGGGCTTTTATAGTGCCCCATCCTACGCATATAGCACTGCCATTAGAGCCAGCATGATTGCAGCATGTTATGAATTACCTACTGTTTCTGACACATATGGGGACCTTGCATACAAAGTATCATCACAGAGCCAATTTTTACTGTCTAATCAAATCCCTTAGAAACTACTTTCTAATGGAAATGATAATGAAACTTTAATTATAACTGTGCTACTTGGTTCCCTGAGTGTACACATCCCATTAGATGGTTTCTGCTAAGACAGTGATATCTTTCAAACTCATTTCCAAGCATATTAAAAAAAAATAGGGGTGCTGTTTTATCTGTGATGTGTTACAACTGTTGGTATTTTTCTGCGTTCATCAAAATCTCATTAGCATTAATCAGAGATTTGACCAGAGAACAATATAGTTCCTTGGGTTATAGACTGAACAGAAATATTTGCATGAGCCAGAAACCTATTTTTTGGTGAAGTTTTAGAGTTTTAATTTTTAAAGATATTTTCAGTACAGCAGAAGAGCTTGTACCGATAGGCTGGGGCAGTGTGCAGTACATGTTTTATTCAGGTGATTAAGCACATTGTTCCCATGTGACTAGTAAAGGAAAAATATGGTGTAGTTTTTCCTTTCTTCAGTTATATCTGTAGCATCATCCTAGGCAATAATTTTCAAAAAGGGATGCTTAATTTCTTTTTAAAAAGTGAGCCATTCCATTAAGTTCAGCTGCAGGATCTGGGGGTAGGACTAGACATCACTGTGATTCAGAAACGTGCAGCTAGAACTAGATCTGTTTATTAATGAGATTATATGTAGAGTAGCTACCAAGCCGCAGATCATTTCTACATGAGAAACATTGAGCAGTTCAATGGTTTGTGAGCTAAGTGCAGATCACTGTGAGCCTTTGGCAAGAAATAATCCAGGGTTATTCCAGGTGTTGGAGTGTGTTTAAATCTGATCCTTCCTGGCACGAAGAGTTCATGCTCGGCTGGGGTGTTCCCCTGTGCTACTCTCTCCTTGGTGGCTTGGCATATTGAAGTGCTGTGTGCATGGAGGCAAGAACTAGCACAGACATAAAGGGGTCTTGAAAGGGATTCATCTCTTCAGCCTCAGTACTCTGAAGGGTAACCAACTCGTGTAACATCACCAGCAACAATAAGCAGCTTTTAGACAGGCAGCTCTGAGCACTGGTGCTGGGATGCAAGCAGGCAGGTTAGCCCAAGGCGCTTTCTGCTCTCAATTGTTATGTGACTCAGCTTGTCCATCCAGGGTGGGGGGTGGATGAGTCCAGGTTTTAGAAGCCAAATTTTTATTCTTTTCTGTGTGAACTTGAAAAAGAATTAAAAAAAGGGGACTAAAAAAAAGAAAAAAAAAAGGTGCTGCAGTCTGTCTGATAGCGCTAGCTGGCAGGGATGGGGAAGGCCGCTGCAGCACTGCAACACTGGGAAGTTAGAAGAGATTTTTCACTGTTGATTTTTGAAAAGGGGAAGAAAAAAGGCAGCTACTTTAGTGCAGGAGAGTGTAAGAGAGGCCCATGTTCTTAGTTTAAAATAGCACCAGAAAGTAGTTACTCTCCTTGCGGAAAGAGCAGGATTCTTGGGTACTTCTTAAGCCTATCCTGCAGGTACAAATGTGCCTTTTAAAGTTTAACCTGTTCTGTAAATCCTGCTGGGAACTGTTGTCTCTCCTTGGCCTTGTTGCTGTATCTCCAGCTTGTCTGTGTGAGCAGCGCCAGATTGTGGTAAAGAAAAGTTGACATTACAACTTGGAATAAAGCCTTCTTCCCTTTGCAACACAAAGGGCTTGCTTTTAGAGATAAGGTTAGCACCTTCAGCTCCAGCAGTACCCTCGAGTTAATGATTATCATATCCCAGACGCAGAAATAGGGGAATGAGGATGATATCGGTAAAGGGAAAGATACCAGAGGGATGGGCTGCCTTTGACATGATAGCATCTATCAGCTGGGAGCTGAGGTCCTGCAGGGAGCTGAGGTCCCGATCTGTTTTTCAGTGCCTGTGGTAATTTCAGTGTTGCTTTGAGTGTGTTCCCTCTGCTTTCATTTCAGCTTTGTATTCCAGCTACTAATTTGTATAAAATGCTGGGATTGGAGAAGCAAGGGAATATAATTCAGCCCAGATACCTCAGTATGGTATCAGGGTCAGGCCTTTGCTACTTGCTGCTAAGCAAAGTGACTGAGGAGTTAACACACGAGCTGCAGGACAAGGTAGATGCGACATTCCCAGGTGTGTATTACCTGTTCTGTGTGTGCCAAACCCTGCAAGTGAACAGTTCAGTCCTTCTGTATTTTGAAAAAAAGAAAAGAAGAAAAAAGAGAAAGAAAAAAACCTGTGTATGCTGCTCAGGAGAATATTTTAACATCTGGAATAGCCAACCTGTGTAGAACTGGTTCATCTTCCTAATAGGCACTTTCCTTAATGATCTAATTGGTTGCAACATAAAGTGGCTATATGAAATTTGTATAGCAGCAGCACAGTGGCTGCATGAACATGGCTGTAACTGCTTAAATCATCTCACTTCATAAATGAGCCATCTTCTTGTGTTCTCAGAGCACCTGGTCCATTCCCTATCTGCCGTTACGTGTGTTGCTCCACCCAGTTCTGTAGGGACTTCTGTCTCTCAAAGAGAGCACAGGACAGCACTGTGGCCTTGCTCCTCACAACCCCAGGTTTGGAAACAGGCAGCTGTCTCCCCTCAATGTCTCTCACTTGCACAGGCAAGATAAAAGTCTATGTACTGTTCTTTAAGACAGGAAAAGATATCTCAGCACATGCACAATGGATTTTATGTCTGCACCATCTCAGGAGTATGGAGTTTTGCCATCTCCATTGTTCCTCTGTAGAGGAATGAGGTCAGCATGCAAAGACCAGGAGTTCAGGGAGAAGGGGCAGCTATGGGCTCACACTGGAGTGCAGGAAAAGATGGAGAGGTGGAAAGCAGATTTGCACACACCGGGTTCCTTCTTGTACTGCTCCTGCAGAGCCAAACCAGGAGGCAAGAGATGTCTAAATTATACCAGGTAGGTCCAGAGGTATAGACACAAAATCAGAAGGGGGATCAGAAAGGAAGAGGTGCAAATTCCCCCTGCGTGCACACTGGGGGCAATGCAGCATGTGCATAAGGGTGGCTGGCACCTTGCACAGTGTGACTGCTGTGCCAGGGACGGTGGAGAAGCAGAAACACTCCCAGGAGAATTGGTGACCAACTCTGCTACCTTCCAGGGCCCTTGATTCTCCCCTACCATACGGTGTGGGGATGGCCTTTCACCAGTGGAGTGGTGGCCCACTGCAGCATGGATGTTCCTGTGCAATGCAGTTCTTGGTACAGAGCCTGTCCTGTGCTCTGTTGCCACAGAGACTTTCCTCTAGGAACACAGACTGATCCTGAATCATAGAATCATAGAATAGTTAGGGTTGGAAAAGACCTTAAGATCATCTGCTTTTTTATTTTATATATATTGGAGGATTTCCTGTTTAATAATTTTGTCTTTAACATGGTACTGTTTATCTCTACTTCATGATCTCCCAATTTCATGCACTATGGAGCACCAATTTGCATGAAAATCCTTACAAATCTATGGTGTGTGGGGGATGTGTTCTTTGTGTCTGCGCTTTGACATTCTACTCTAGAAACTTCCTTCAAACATAAATCTGTATAATTCCAGTAAAAAAACCCCCACAAACAAAACATAATACCCTGAATTTTGTTTTAAATTAGACTCTAAAGCCCAAGATTTGGAACTGAGTAAGGCCAAGATCTTTAAGGTCTCAGTATCTGATGTTATGAACCTAAATCCATGTTTACAGATTTACCCCTCCAGACTTCACTCAATGCACTTTCTTGCCCAAATGCAGGTGTCAGCAGCTGAAAAGCCCAGATACCAGCAGCCTCCCTCCTTTTCAGGGAAGTCCTGAATACAGAAAACTTTCACAAAACACAGTGTGTATTTTATTATACAACCTCTAAATTACAATTTGTAAATCAAAGTGAAGGCCAGCTTCTTTTCTGGCTCCCTAAAGCTACTATGAAGAGAGACTTTGTTTTAGCAAAATACCTAATCTTATCTACAGTGTCCCTGTTTTTAATTGCTATGATAGTATGAGAATAATGGAAAACACCCACCTGTAGGTTAGGGGGTAACCAGGGCAAACCCACGCAGTTTTCCAGGGATGCTCTACAGAAGCTGCAGGATTTGATATCAGAAGTAGTGTGAAAGTAATGTGAAAGTGAAACTCGATGAAATGAAAGGACAACCAGATTATAATGCAGACATGATCAACATTTTGAATTAAAAGTGTGTATTGGTGCACAAGCAGATACAAATAACCGAAGCCTCTTCATTTGCGGGCTTGCAGAGGAATATCTTTCTAAGGTATGCTTTTATAAGCATTAAACAGTTTTTGGCACTTGTGATAATCGTAAGGTCCAAAAAACCAAATGTAGAAAATTGCCTTTTTCTGGGAAAGAGCACTGTTAATATTGAAATTATTAAAGCAGCCAAACTGTGTGAAGGGCATCTTTATTCCCCTTTGACACATCATGACTACATTTCGATCAATGCAGCCTACGTCTCCATGGTTTTCTTTGTCTAAACCAGCTTTGATCAACTCAATAGCACAGATTTCTTCAGGCTGCCTCAGAGGTAAAGATGTGTGCTAGGCTAGCTGCTGGTGACCTGTCCTTATCCGTATGACCCTTGTGATGAAGAAATAAGATTTAGAAATGAGATTTTTAGATGAAGAAATAACACTTAGATCTCTGCAGAGTCAGCAAAAGGACAAAATTGTGAATTGCTGCCTGTCACTGGAGCCACAGG
Organism: Psittacula echo; assembly: GCF_963264785.1. NCBI lineage: Eukaryota > Metazoa > Chordata > Aves > Psittaciformes > Psittacidae > Psittacula > Psittacula echo. Next base: position 33,416,510 of record NC_137743.1, read on the forward strand.
GGTTTATTCCAGGCAGCATCACGAGGCACCCACTCCTTAACGTGACCACTGGCAAAATGTGGAAATGGTATCCCTTTTCAAGAAGAGAGCCAAACCAAAAGACCGTTGGTTAAATGGAAATGTTTCCTGTGCAGGCTGGGTCCAGTTGGGTTTGGCAGCCTGGGGCAGGAGGATTGGTTTCAGGGGCTGCTGGGTTGGCAGGAGCAGCAGGTCCCTACAGACCAGCAAAGGGAGAGAGGGGTCTGTAATGGAGGGGAAAAGGACTCAGCAGGCAGACAAAAACCCTGCTTTCAAGAGGTGAGTAGAGAGGAGGTTCAGCTGATAAAATGCTTTTGTTATTAATCTGCTTGAACTGATGGCTCTTCTTTTCTCTCCTTGCTCTCACCAGCGGGAGCAGAGTGCTTTGTGGCCAAGTGGCTAAGCCTTTCCCTCTCACCTCCCCTAGGCAGAGCAGAGAAGAAGCAGGGAAGGACACAGGAGACGTACAAAAATCTGGCATGCACAGGGAGTAAATCAGGGTGTTAAACAAAACCTCTGCTCTCGGCTGGCTAATGTTTCAAAGGAAAACATTTCAAATGCTGAGAGAGATTGTGCAGTTAGCCGGTGATGCAATTACATGGTTGTAAGCTGTAGAAACTCTTTCAATGTGGCACATACTAAACCTTTCAGAGGTAGTGCTTTGATTTTTAATTTTATGCTGTTGGCAGGCAATCAGGGTCTTTAATAGTATGGAGGCCAGAGGGAAAATGTTTCAAAACAGCAAGGATCTTATCATAGTGTGCAATTAATGAATAATTATTAAAAACCAGAAATAGCTGGAAAAGCAGGGAAGAGCTGGCAATGCAATTCTCTGGTTTCAGGCCTATAATGATATCTCAGGAGAGGGACGTATGATATGCAGCTTCATGCAATTAAAGCTGGGATTTTTTTCCCCCTAGTCAAAAGATTAGTGATCTTGAAAAAAATATACCTGTCACTTGGTTTTGTTTTCAAGTCATTAAATTGTTGTGGTAAAGCATGTAACATTTAACAAGCATGGAGACATTCTTCTATAAATGATGGAATTTTAGGATTTTTTTTTTCTTTAAACAGTAAGATTTTTTTTTCTTTTTTTTTTGTTTTAAGATGTTTGAAAAGAGGCCTGTCGGCAGAATCAGACTATGCTGTCCATGGGAAAGGGCTGCAGTAACGCTTTCCCAGTACTCTGGCTGCTAAGTTTGTCCAAGAAGACACCAGAACTGAGAAGGAAAGGCTTCATGTGGACATCGAAGTCCGTTTGATGCTCTGCCACAGAATAGTGCTTTTTCTGTGTTGTTGAGGAAAAATCTTATCACCTGTGATGTCTTCCTATTTCCAACCTATTAAAAAAAAGAACAAGAAAGAATACCCATTTTATTCTCTCACACAGGCTTCTGAAGGTTACCTGGGCTTTTACCCTTTTCATCTGTTTTCCTGTGTTCAGGCACCTTTCTGCGTTGGGGCCGTATTGTACCCAGCAGCTCATTGTCCTTGGTGCCACAGCTAGTGAGGCCTAATTGTACATTTTTGGGTGTGAGACACTTGTTCACCTGGGGACAAATGAAGTCTCCAGCCTGGTGCAATGCCCTGGTCCTGACAGGTCAAACTGTATGTGAACTAGGAGGTAAGAACTGGTGTCTTAAAGGGCCATGGAGCTCCACCAAGCCAGGGAATGCTGAACATGAATGGTGGTTAGCTTCAGCATGAAGTAAGAGTCCTTTAAACCAAAACTAGCTTATAGTGTAACCAAAATAACAAGAAACGTTAAACTCCTCTACTAAGGAGGCCTATGGAAAGACCAATCGTGACCTTCAGATTCAAGGCTTAAAGTTTTCGGGTTTTTATAATGAAGTGCAGTTATAGCTGTGTGTTATCACTGGTCTTGTTCTCCTAATCAAAAGTGAACTTACTGTTTGCTTCTTCACTTGGAGAGAATAGGACTTTCCTGCTTGGACATGGGAACAACTGTTTTGCTTTTAAAGCTGCATAAAACATCTAATAGCTAAAGGTGTAACACTCGTGTTTCATCACTGAAATCCATTAGTCTGTGGCATAGTGAAAGTGGCTCTGGCATGCAGGCTTGAAGATGCATTTGCTTCGCAGCCTCTTCTTTTGAGCACTGAACACATTTACTTACTGCTCTTTCATTATATATGATCTCCAAAAAAGTTATTTACAACTATCAGACATTTCTACATGCGGTATTAAGAGATGTTTTCCATTAGCTTCAAGATAGAATGGCTTAAATTGTGTGTGTATGTGTGTGTGTGTCTGTCTTGGCTGCTAGTATCTTGCATTCACGTCCGTGGTGTTAATCCTGTTGTATTGTGGCACTGCAAGAGTGTAATATGTGGCACCCTTCAGTGCTGGTACATGTGCCTTAGTGCATGACTGGTATTGACAAAAACAAATGTGAACTACTTTGATCTGCACTGAAAGGGGAAAAAAAACATCTCTTGGTTCCTTGGAAGGCTTCCTGGCTCAAGCACACTTCTGCATATTTGTTTAGACACTTTGATTGCCACAGAGCATGGCAGCTCTAAAGAATTCCTGGGGCTAGAAAGTGCTTCTTGAAACCATTAGATTTCCTAGACACATTACACAGGAAACCAATGGGGCAGTGTCAGAGAGGATGCCAACTTGGCTGATGGGGGCAAGCAAAACCCGGGGCAGATGAGCATAAACGAGCTGTGGCGTTTTCTTGAAACTGTTTCTAGGAGACAGAAGTCAATCCGCACCACTGTGCCTGGTTTGTTTGCTCCCCCTGGGTTTTTTTCTGGCCTCAGGGATTTTTTCTGTTTTCCTTTTCTCCCAACTCCAATGCCCCCTCTTTGCTCCAGGGCATTGGTAAAATGGCATAAATGTTTGCTGGCTTGTGAGAGAGTGTCTCTAGACCCCTGTGCTGGTGGCTGGGGGGCCAGGGACTTCCAAGGAGATGTCAGAGGGGGGAGCCTCACCGAGTTTCGCCAGCCAGTGGTGCAGGGAAGCTGCTCCTCCGAATGGAAAAATGCAGACTGAGAAAATGAACCTCTTTCTGGCAGAGATTTTGGTGTCCCTGACCCTATTCCCAGGTAGCATCGGTGGGTACAGTGGAGTGGCAGCCAGTGTCGTATGTCCATAAGTCCTGTGGTACCAAAAAGGAGCCAGATGTGCTACTCTCTGCACATCACACTGGTTTTGAGGACAGTCCCCATAGCACTTGACTACTGCTTTGGCTCAGCAGCCTGTCATCCTGGGGAAGTGATTGGGGCCTTGCTTGCAGTTCTCACCATCCTATGAGGGTGGAGGACATTGCCCTTCTCCATGGCTTTGTCTGAGGTCTGCAGCTTGCATGCTCTCAGGCTTGCAGATTTTCTTTACTTCAAGGCATGCTTAGTGCTCACAAGAAGCTGGTTGCTGATGTTTATTTGTTCCTGTAACACCTTCTGAAGTCAGTAGCTTTTTTCTTTCTTTTCCCTTAAAAACATAGGGGCAGAGTGCAGAGTGTGCACCAGTGGAGTTTGTTACAGTGTCGTAGCTGGCTTCGGCTCCTGTCATTAATTGATAATCTTGCTGGATCTGCTAAAATGCAGTGCCAGCTCAGCAAGCTCCAAGGAACTCTTGGGTAAAGTGCTCTCCATTTTGAGACCATTGTCGGCAGCTTATCACTTGATTTATCTCCTTTTTCCAGGTGTGGAATTAAAAGTAAACTGTCATTGTAAATCACTAATTCAAGCAGAGTGAGAGAACAGTGCATGGTTTGCATATTTCAATACCACTTAATTAGGAAAAAAAAAAATCCCTTGTTCCATACAAATGTACAATGCAAATCCTTTCTCTTAGTGCTTCAGATGGGTAAAATGTCTTTTTCAGTCCCACATGTCTAATGCTGCTTCTCATCTTGTTACAACAGACTTTTAATTTTGCCCCTGGAACCAGATAGGGAAGTAGCTTTCTTTAAAGCCCAACCCTGTATGCATCTGGGAAGGAGTCCTTGCCTGCAGCTGGCACATACACCAGCACTGACACCTCTTAATCCAGTCCTGAGCCTGCTGACCTTACTCATGTATTTACTTATTTATTCATTAAAAAAGGCTTTTGTGCTTGCTAATTGTGTAACTGCCATTTTACATCCTAATTGTCCTAGAGGAGGTTGAGGGATGTGTCTTCCCTAAAGGTGTTCTCATCTGACTCTTGTTCAAAATCAGCTTCTAACTGCAAATTGTGGTTTTGCATGACTAGAGCTTCTTCTGTCCCAGCCCCTTGTTTCCTTGAACTCACCTTCATGGAAAACAGAATTATTTACTGGTTCAGTGGGAGTATCATTTTCTTGTGGCATGTCGCTTCAGAAAAATAAGTGGTTCTTGATATGATCACTGCCTTCGAGCCTCATCTCTTACTGTCCCGTCTCCCCTTCTTCCCTTACCTTTTACGTTCCTGCTGTGCTGCTGGGTGACAGCACCTCCAGCATTTGCTTCAGTCCCTCCCTCAGCTCTTCCTCTTGGCAGTATAAATTGCTCCAGCAATTTCATAATTTTGATCTGCAATCATTTTGCTCCTCTAGCTTATGGCAGCGCACAGACCAAGCACTCGTTTTCTTTTTAGACCTGGCTGACTACTGGTGTACTGATCTCAGAGTAACTTCAGAGCTGAGAGGTTTGTGAGGTGCCGTGTGCACCAAAATGTGGATTAAAAATTAAAGCCGGAAGAGAGAGCACCCCTTTCAAGAAAACATCCAGCACTTCAATTGTTTGGTCTTGGGTTTTTTTCCTCTCAGCACTTGCCAGTTTTTATTTAAACACAAACTTATAAACTCACTATCCCATTATAAAATGAAATATCCTGCTTTAGAAAAATGAGCAAACAAACGATAACACCATCTTTTGATTTATTGGTGTGATTCTTTTTTTCCCCAAACATGATCTCTGACAGGCTTTTCTGTTCTTGCTAAAAACATTGCATTGTATATAAGATTTTCTTGTTCAGATCAATTTGTTAAATTTTCATTTAGTTTCAAAGTGGTTCGTTTTGTTGAGGCTTCATTTTATTCAGACTGCAACTCAAGAGGTTTCCTGTAGCTTAGAGAGATTGCTTTTGAATTGGTACATTATTCAGTCATGAATAGTTTCTTTAGTATATGAGCAGCTGAATAGGGTTTTTATTACAAATATGAGTTTGAGTGCAGAACAACAACTATTTTGGGTAAATAAAGAATGCAAAATAGAGCATAAGCCTTCATAGTATGCTGTGATGCTTTTCTGCACTGTGTGCATTGGGATTTTTTTTTAAGTACTTAGCAAAAACCTCCTGTAGGGCATGGTGATATGATTGACTGCACACAGAATTTAAAAAATAATACAGTATATTGCAGAAATATGGCTGCACCAGTAAGATCTGAAACCATTTTTATGTTTTCAGAAAATACAAGTGAATAAATTTTGGTCTTTGTGATCAGCTACTAATTAAATGGTGGTTCTGCTGCATTCAGCATTGGATGCTATTGCCATGTTCTGAGTGGGTGTAGCAGGAATCCTGCAGTCGCTGAGGTGATGAGGTGATGTAGGGCAGCAGGGCAAGCGCAGTCTCAGTGTTATTCACCAGCCTTTTAAAATATGTTTTTCCTCTGTGTTGATTCTTATTTACCAGTGTACACAATTGCTTTTACCTACCTTGAATTAGTTTCCACCTCTGCAGGACTGTTTTTGTCCAAAAAAGTTAACTTGGGTAAATGGAAAGCAGTAGGAAGGAAGTATCTGGCTTTTGAAGATGCTGTCTCTGGATTTAGGGAGGTTCTGTAGATGGAAGATTCTTGTAGCAAATGAGGTACCTTTATTTGCTTAGTGTGTGGCAGAAAATTAGTCGACCTTGCGTGTTCTAGCTGCCTCAGTAAAGAGATCGAGGATCCCAGTGTCTCAGAGCAGATCTCCTGCCATGTTTTGCTCTAATAGGCTTCACCAGTGCAGCCTCCAAAAATTGTTTTCCCTGACATTAAAGGTGACAGGGGGGGATTTTGTGGGGGCATCCTACTGCCTGTAGCATAGCTGCCTGGAGTTCACTGTTGCACCAAGTCTAGGTCGTTGGCTGTATGACTTCAAGGAGAAAAGAATCCATTTTTGCTCAGGTAAATTAGGAGAGACCTGCCTGCCTTTTACTACACTATCTACTGGTTAAAGAAGTTTATTGCCACATGAGAAGATGATTTAGACTTTCTGTTTTAATCTCTTGAATATTATAAGAAAAATTAGTTCTATTAGCTCTTGGGAGTTAGAATTTCACTCATGAGTGGGTGAACACCTTACAAAGCTCAAGAAGAAGGTATCTAAAAATGTCTCTTCCCAAGACATCTTAGTCAATAGGAATGATTAGAAAAACTTATTTCAAAGTAAGAGGCTGTTCTGGAAAGAGGATGAGAAATGAAAGTGGATAGTGGATATAGCTATGTTAATAGGGGCAGAGCAGCTACTTAATTACATAGCAATGTCAGAAGCAATAGGATTATCTATTTCTGTCATGGTACAGGTCAGACCGAAAGCCAGCAGTTGAACTTAAGGTGCTATATAAATGCATAGGAAAGTTCCCAAATGCTAATAGTTGCCCTCTCAGTTGCTGGAAATACTGATATTTAGTGATCTTCTTTCTCCCTTTCATAGTCATATATTTATTAAATGTGAAAGGGTTACTGTAAAAGTCTTTTTTTCCATTACTGTGGTCCTGTGTGCCCAAAGTTGGAGCCAGCTGCATGAGTCCGGAAGAAGAAATGTATTTTGTAATTTATATTAGGGTAGATCTAGTCCTTGCTAAAATCTCCTGTATATTCACTGTGCTCCAGAAAACACCATATTTATCAACAGATTCTAGAATTTACGTTAAAAATGGCATAATTGAATCAAATGCATTGCCACATCTTGTTTCCTCTTCTTTGTTTATAGATTTCCTCTAAGAAGCTCTGTTTTGTTCCTGTATTTTCTAGGAGAGAGGGAGAGTGCAAGCTGTCAGATAGTTGGAGCTCTGGCTTAATTAGTTTTCTCAGGTCTGCAGTAATATCTTATAGTTCTTAGTGTTTCTTGGAAAGGTGCTACAAAAGATAGAGTGAGCTGCATGCTCTAATTCCACCTGGAATACTCTAGTTAGCTGTGGATTCACCTCAAGGAAACAAAAGAGAGTTAAAAGGCTAGCAAAAATGTACCCTGTATGGCCTGTATAAAGGAACATGCACTGGGTTATTTTTTAAGTTAAAAGTCATTGTAAGGGGGTTTGCTTCTAATAAATTATATAGAACAAAATGATGTGACATCTTTTACTAATACTAAGATACAAGACTGAGATTACATGTGTGGAGGAGAGGAAGAAATGCTGCCTGATGTTTACTGTGAGCCATTGCTGCTTGTCGCCTAGCTGAGACATTCTGGAAGTCCCCAGCAGCTATCTGAAAGCAAAGTGCAAATATCACATCCCAGACACAAGGCTCCAAACCAAAAGGTGCCTGAGTGCTCAGTGAATCCATGTTCAGGTGTTTATTTGAATGCCGTTTTGGAGAGCATATTTGCCTTCTCATATGGCATGGGGAGACTTTGAGCCTCATAGACTTTGAATTAGACTGCTGCCAAGTTTGTGGCAAGGGGAAGAATACTCTTTATCTTGCATGTATATTCCTTGAAAAGGTTTAGAAAGGAGGTTTTGACATGTTTGCACTCATTACAACTTTCTGGACAGCTCTGAAATGTAAATAAAAGGAGATTCAGGTGTTAGCAGAGAAGAGACTTTGCTGCGATGGAAATATTACTGCTCCCTGAACAGCCTTCTTGGAGGGAAGCTGCAAACAAGCAGTGTTTGGCCAGGACATTTTTCTTAGGGCAATTTTAAGTAGCTTTACCACTACTCAAGGCTTTGATCCAAATTATCAGAGGTAAGGCCTAATTTAAAGAATAACACTGCCTTGTGTAATAGGTACTTTATGTTTCCCCCATTAACATGGTGGCCAGGATGCACTGAAGGAGTCAGACTGGAGTTTGGTCTTCATTCACTTGCAGTGTTGGAATGACCTCTATAGCTCTACTGGAGATGGCTGAATCAGAGATTCCACCTCTCCCACCCTTTCCATAAGAGAGCTGTCTGACACCCCCAAATACCTCATTTAATTTCTCACGCCAATATTTCCAGAAAAGAATGTTGTCTTCCCTCCAAAAATAAGAGGAATCTGTTCAGAGGAGGAAAAGGCTCACTGCTGTCAGAAATAGCAGGCTATCAGTGAATTTAGAAGAACGTGAGAGTCCTTCAGGCAGCCTTTCACCTCCCCATGCCAGATTTGTAGCAGAAATATTTGGCCTGTGTAGGTTGTTTCCTTGATGATTTTACCTAAGGATGAGCTCCTGGGGACTAGTGCCTCCCATGTGCTGGTGTGTGATGGGACCTCTTTTTACCCAGTTTGCTGCAGCAGACCCATGGCCCTCTTACAGCACTCTGCAGCATTTTTGAACAGAAAGGTACCTTCTGATCAAGACAGCCTCACCCATATCAATATCTATATAAAATATGTTGCATTATGATAAGAGTTGCAAAGGCTATATGCAGTAGGGTTTAGCTCCAGACACAGTTCGGATGGTGCATGTAACTGTTGTGGCCACATTGTAAATTAGGGTGGAAGAAGAAATGAGAGGTTTGATCCAATGCAACACCATTTCCTCCCAAAAAAGGAAGCTGAGGCACCAGTCAGTATCTTACTGGACTGACACAGCCGCCTTCCTCAGGGACAGAGGAGTGCAATAAATTGGCCACCAGTCCCAAAGCACAGCCACTGTCAGGCTTTGTGCTACTGGTGCCAAGTCTGCCTGGGTGCATTTCTGCTCTTCCACTGCCTGGATCCTGGTTCTTGTTGTGGGTTTTGTTGTAAAATTTGGATAACTGCATGTAATTTTTACGGCAATTTGTTTTGGTTTGTCCTCTCACTTTAGCTGCTAAACATAAACGCCAATTGCATTTGTTCGTTTAAAGCAGCTGGCAAGCATAATCTTGCTACCATTTGTGTATCAATAATTCCATTTTCTTCTCACTTGCTACAAAACAGCGAGTTTTCTTCATTTCAGGGCTTTTGGTACAAAAATTTGACTTGGAGATTGATAATATCTCTCTTGTTTAGGAAGAGCTTTGCTGATTCCCTGTGATGATCAGATTCATATAACATATAGCTAAAGCTTGTCTTTCTGGCAGAGCTCATAAGTGTCTTATGTATCTGCTGAGCTAATATATTGTCTTTCTGTATTTGTATTCTGCAGTAGATTGTTCAATGATTTCTCCTGCTGAATTGCAATAGATGAGCTGTTTAATGTTGCAATGGCTCATTTTGTAATGTAAAAACAAAAAACCTCTCAATTCCAAATTGTGTTTGCTAGTTAGAATGCAGAATTTAAATGAGATTTATATGGAAGATGTATTTTTCCTACTGTTTTGCCAATGCAGAATGAAAACAAGTATTCACTCTTCCTAAAAGAAAATCAAAGCAACCATGGTAAGAATTTGTTTTGCAGGGGAGAAGCAGCAATAAAAAGTAAACCTGTTCCTTTCTACATAGTACTGTTCATATTGGTGTTCCTTAAATATACTTTCTCAATGCAGAAGTAACAACTTCGAATAAGCAAGTCTTTTCTGACAGCTGGAATGTTAAAATTTCTAAAAATGAGCAGTTAATATGCATTTATTTTACCCTGGTATGTCTTCTCATGCTCAGTCTATGTGTATTTCCACAATATTCTTGATTTTTTACCCAACGTAGCTCTGGTTTAAAATTTCAGTTATGATTTTACTGAAGAATTGTTGTAGTGAATGGAAATGAACGATTCAAAACTAGATGCTGGATTTTGTGGCATTTTTTGACAAACCACATGTGATTGGCACCTGAATGAAACAGTCGATTGTTGCTTCAAATGCCAAGTTGGTATTTACTGTAAGGCGTAATGATTTCATGACTGTTTACCCACCTGTGTGAGGGAAAGCACCAAAGATCACAAGGGAATGTATAAAATTCTCCCATTAGCTTTCGTGTTTTGCGGCAGCCTCAGCTCTGCGGTGACCAGATTGCTTCATCCACAGAGTTGGGGTCCTCAGAAGAGCACTGTGGTGTGTTGGTGTAGTGACCCGGCAGGCTCGCCTGCACATGGGGGCTCACCACGCTGTGAGGATGCTGCTCTGGCACTCCAGTTCGAGAATTCAGTATCCAGTTACAGTATCAGAGACTGGTCCATCATTTCTCTGTACAGTTGTGCACATTTGAAACTGAATTATAGTAGATGAGTGCTAAGATGAAGTTTGAGATTGGAAGATTAAATCCGAAGAGCAACAAAAACTCATATTTGAAGTACAATTTTTAACATAATGAACAGAAGAAATAAATGACCATTGAAGGCAGGAACTTGTGTGGGGAAGATTTTCGAAGGTGCTGTTGTCACTGCATCACAGTGTCTATAAATGTGTTACCATCTCCATAATAGAATGTGGTGGGGTGACCCTGGCTGGATGCCAGGTGCCCACCAAAGCCGCTGTATCACTGCCCTCCTCAGCTGGACAGGGGAGGGAAAATATAATGAAAGGCTGTGGGTCAGGATAAGGGCAGGGAGAGGTCACTCACTAGTTACTATCACAGGCAAAACAGCTTTGACTTGGGGAAATTATTTAATTTATTACCAATCAAATCAGAGCAGGATAATGAGAAGTAAAAGATAAACCTTAAACCACCTTTCCCCCATCCCTCCCTTCTTCCTGGGCCCAATTTCACTCCTGATTTTCTCCACCTCCTCCCCTACAGTGGTGCAGAGAGACAGGGAATGGGGGTTGTGGTCAGTTCATCACACCTTGTCTCTGCCACTCCTTCCTCCTCAGGGGAGGACTTTTCACACTCTTCCCCTGCTCCAGCGTGGGGTCCCTCCCACAGGAGACAGTCCTCCATGGACTTCTCCAACATGAGTCCTTCCCACAGGCTGCAGTTCTTCATGAACTGCTCCAGCACTGGATCCTCCCCAGGCTGCAGGTGGAGATCTGCTCCACCATGGACCTCCATGGGCAGTGGGGGACAGCTGCCTCACCATGGTCTGCACCAGGGGCTGCAGGGGAATGTCTGCTTTGGTGCTTGGAGCACCTCCTCCCTCCTGCACTGACCTTGGTCTCTGCAGAGTTGTTTCTCTCACATGTTCTCACTGCCCAATCTGGCTGCAGTTGTTGCACAGTTTTTCCCCTTAACTGTGTTACCCTGGAAGCACTATCACCGCTGCTGCTGGGCTTAGGCTTGGCTGGCGGTGGGTCTGGCTTGGAGCAGGCTGGCATTGTTCCATCAGACATGGATCAGACATTCTAGCAGCTTCTCATGGAACCCACCTCTGTAGTTCCAGACTACCAAAACCCTCTTGTGCAAACCCCATACAAACTATTAAAACTGGCTTGATTTCCTCTGGTAATATATAAGCACGCATGGCTTTTAAAAGCATATCATGTCTTTAATCACTGTTTTGCAAAAAGACTGCTCATGTTCAGTAACGATGCTTCTGTCATGAAACTTCCTTGAGTATTTTTAGCTTTTTCTAGTGTTTGCACTGTGAAATGGCAGTATTTAAAAATATTTGAGAAGCAAAACTTGACCCTGCTAATAACTGAAGATAATTGTCAGATATTTTAAATTGCTAAGAAGTAGAACTGTTAACGCTTGTGTCCTCACTAATTATATTCTGCATATCTATGTTCCCCTGACAACTTCTGATGCATCCAGTATCACTCTACCTAACGGCTGAGGGCTTTTCAGTGACAGTGCAAAGGAAAAACAGCTTATTCCTCTGAGGGACTCTTTTCTCTCTTGTGGAGAAGTGTGTGGTGGGATCCCTGGAAGCTGTTACGTTTTAGTGTTGCAGAGTCAGAAAAGATTTTACTGAAGTGTCCTGTAAGTCCCAGCTGGATGGATCTATGGTACATAGACTTGAAACTTTGGTTCAGCCCCACGTAAGCCTCTTGTAATCTTCTCCTTGTTTGATGGGAATGTTTGTGTTTCTCAACCTAATACGCTGTTTATCAGTTGTAGAGCACTGAAATACAACAGAGACTGAAACATCATCACTTTGCAAGGAAGTGCAGGTTCTGCTGGGCAGGTTCCTTCAGCATTAGTTTCAATTAAAGATGACATTGCTGGAAATACAAAATTCACCTAACCCTTGGCCAGCGTGTAGCTGAGGTGATATTGCTGTGTTGCATCCAGCCTAGAGCAGCTCTTTGCTGCCAGTCAAGAAATATGTTCAGCAGAGCAGGGAGGACCTGAACTGAGCAACTTGCTGGGCAATGCAGGGGTTTCAACTGGAGCGTTGTGTGCATGCTGTTGTTCTGTTGTGTCTTTGCTTTGGCCCAATGACACAATATGCAGCCAGAATCTCTGATAAGCCAGTTTGGTCTCGGTGATCCTGTAGCACCCTTGAGGGCACTTGTGCGGGGGAGAGTGCAGTCCAATCTAAGCGAGAAGACATACACTTCAGATTCTGGTAACAACTCCTGGGTCTTCGTAATGATTTACGGTGGCAATTAGTCACCTGTGAAATGAAGTATCAAAAACAGCTGCAGGTGATTTTCTGACTCCAAAGGTGGCAAATGCTTATGTGAAATTATTCTCAATGTGCCTGGCAACTCCAGTTATATATGGAAGCTTTTAAAAAGGAAAGAAATAATTCCCTGTGTTGTCACTGCCCCACATTTGAACACATTGCTGCTTCGGGTGGGTATTTATGGGAGGAACACATGCATGGTTTTAACATTTGTGATTTAGCAAGACCATTAATGGTGTCTTCAATTGGAAGAAACGTGATTTAGTGTGCAACAGAACAGCAACTTATTGATTAAAGCCTTGCAATTTTGGTTCATTTATTGCATCAACAGGCAGCTTGGTTCTTCTCTATGCCTTTCATTTATTGCACCATATTGTGGGACAGCACTGTCCTATCACCCAACTGTGCTTGCTAATGAGACATGGCCTCATTGCACAGTGCCGTTGAGGCTGGGAGGAGCATAATGATCACTGGATGGACCCAGATTCCTCTGGGGGCTATGGGAATTGCAGGTCCATTGGTTTTTTTGCTGGGAGCTGTTGACAGGATCAGATGTACAGAGAGCTGGTTTTCAACTGTTGGTCCCAGGCCATATGCTTAATTGTTCAGCAGCATTTATAAAGATAACTAGTTTGTTACTGGCTTCTGTTCAGTTTAAACCCATTCTGAGAAGGGCTATGGTGTGCTTGCCAAAGCCTCTCTGTGAGCACTTGGAGATTCGCCTGCTTGTGCTGGTGACAAAAATGTTGTCTCGACAGCTCCTTTGTCCTTTATCCCTGCAGTGCCAGCCCAGGCAGGAGCAGGGGCTGGATTTCATCTCAGTTTGCTTTGCCAGAGGCACCCCTACATGTGTTCTCTATACACAAAGTGGCTCCACAGCAAAGGCAGCAAGTCGCTGATGAAGAAACGCCTGTTCTCTGGGGAGGCTGCACACCTAGCAGCCAGCCCAGATCCACTGTCAGATCCCAAAGTGAGCTGGTAGATCTTTCAGGTGGTTAGAAAAACTCCAATGGAGAAATCACTGGGAAATATACACTTGCCGTATCTCTTCTCCCTGTAGCTACTGCCTGAGTAGGGTTAGTAGGGATAGTTTACTTATTCCCTCCTCTTCCAGAAAAGCATTTTTGAAAGGCAAATCTGTGATTCTGAAAGTTGAGGGTAAAAGGAACAGAGTTGCTGAGTAATTTGAGCTTATACAAAATGTATGTAGCAATGCACACATTGACTTACTTCAGAGAATATAAAAATTTATTGTCCCTTGAGCTTAATATTGACACAGACAAAGCAATATCAATATTTATCTCCCAGGTTAATACATTTTTATATTCACCTTAACATTCATCAATATGTGCTTATTATAATGTTTGTCCTTCAGCAGAAGAAATTTGTATGTGGTGGAGAGGGAAAAGGGAGGTTTATATCAGTATTCTTTTCCTGTTTTAAACTTCATCAAACACTTTATCCTGCACATGGAGCACACTGCAGCCCTCATTCAAGCAAAACCCTTATTGACGGTTGTTACGTTCTATGCACTGAATACAGGATTGAGTGATTGATTTTTGGGAAATGTGAAGTTAACTGTCATAAGCAGAAGGGGCAGCAAACCCACCGTATCTGTTTTATAGACTAGATGCTTGGTGGCACTTCCTGCAGCAACTCTGTAACCAAGAGTGACCTACTTAACAGTGCACAGACACAGAGGCATAGCACGGCATGCAAGACACAGATCGAGCAGACTTTGATCCCGAGATCCAGTGGTCAATTGCTGCCTACAAAATGATGCTGTTAATGTGGAACAGGACAGCTGCAGATTTGTTAGGAGCCTTGTGGCAAACTTACCTTATGCCTGTGTCACATGTGGCACTCTGCATCTGCATGCCAGCTAGAACTTGGTTTGTGGGCACTCTGTACCATAGAGAACGCAGTGGCCTATTTGGGCCTCCGGTATTTGTTCCAAGAAGCAAGTGTGTGTGGGGAAGAAGAGGGTGGCCACTTCACTGTGTCTGAAGGATTATCATTCTGGTCTGCTCTAGTGCATTTTTACCCTAATTCTAGACCTCAGATGATAGAGGCTTCCTATCTGGATGATGAGGGCAGGCTGCACAAAAGGGATGCAGACATTCAGCACTGGATGTCACAAGACTTGTCTGGGATCTACGAAGGCCTTTTAGCACAATTTATGCTATAGATACTTATTTATGTGCAGATACGAGCTCTGGCAGTTAGGCAGAAACATTGTGAGTTCTGCAGAAGCGCAGAAGCACATAAGCCATTGTTCCGCTTGCTTTTAAACCCAAGGGAGCTGTTGGGGTAGTCTGGGAGCAGTCGTAAAAGGTGTGTTCCTCCCTCCCACCCCCTGTGCACCCTTCTGTTCATCAACAGCCAATTGGTGTTGGTCAGAGACAGAGAGAGTTTGAGTCCTGTGTTGATCTGGATAGTGGCTGAACACCAGCTACTCACGAGAAGCTGTTCAAAGCCGAAAGTTTGGATCTGAAATTCTACCCAGCTGCTGGTAGACCAGAGAAACTTCTCCAAGCTCTTACCTGCCAGAAGCAGCACTGGTAGGAAATCCTTGAGGCTGGAGAGCAAAGGCAGTCCCCTTGAGGTGCTCCTGCGCAGCCTGCCTGGCTCCTGCTGCTTGACAGCATTGCCAAGAAGTGCCAACAGCCATTTGCTATCACTTCGGTTGGTTTCTTTGCTGCACTTACAAGTCAGGCTTGCAGCAATGAAAGTAACAGCTGTTTGTAATCTGACATTTCAATGACAATTGTCAGTAGACAATAAGCATATGGTGGCTGACTTCTCACTTGCAGACAACTGCAGCAGCAGAGGCATGGAGCAGCTGCAGCTGCTGGAAGCCAGTACTACACTGATCTGCAGTTGGGAAGGTCATCTCAGTGACTGAAGACGGTGGTGCGTGACTTCTGATGTTTTTCTCAAAAGCTAGAAAGACAATAGCTTAATGCCCAGTGTCCTTATTTCCATTCAAAAGCAAGATTTTTGAGTCCTGGTTAAAATAATAAACATAGCATAAATACATGCCAAAACCTCACCTCCTCAAAGTAACACTCTTAATAAGTCCTGGAGTCTTTGTTTTCTTCCTTGTGCTGAATTCGTAGTGACTGATACTGTGACCATCAAGAACCTGATTAGCTCTAAGGTGTATTTGCGTGTGATTTCAAAGCCATTTGTAGCAGAATCAAATCAGGAACAAGTGCTTTCCTTGTGATTAGTATTGCTCTAGGACAGTAAACTTAATAATGAGGGGTGGTCTCAATATTTTCCTCTTTTGGGAGCCAGCACCTTTGACACATGGTTGGAAGAATTTCTGATTTAGGCATAGGGCATTAATATCACATTATACCTTTGAGAATAGTTGGGCCAAGTATGCAAATATGAAATGCACGCTAAGAAGACTCCCTCTGACCAAACTGCATCAATGCCTGTGCTTGACTCATAACTCAGTAACCATATGCTTATATTTCACTGACAATTGCCATTTAAATGTCAGTTTACAAGCAGATGTTGAGAACCCGCCTTTTTGCCATTAATTAAATCACAGAAAAGCAAAATTTGATGTTTAAGGCTGCTTAGGGTAACAATGACGAGAGGAGCAGCAGAAGCTAGCAGACCTTATAGTGCCGGGGTTAAGTTGCACGGACAAATGAGCATGTACATGAGCTGCTACAACAGCCTTAGTTAATGGGCTATGGCAGCCAAATACAGCATGTTGGCATTTCCTAGAGACCATGATCATTTTGTAGACAATCCCAAGTTTTGTGGGAAGGCTGGCAGAGGCCAGGGTAGAGGGGAGATGCTGGACTATAAAAGGAGACAGATTTAAGTACTCAGGTGCAGAAAGGAAGACAAAAATCTATTCAAGAGCAGAACAAGCAATATCCGGAAGGGTAGAGAAGGCAGCCCTCTCTACTCTGCCAGACTTTTGCATGTATTTAAAATCCCTCCCAGTAAAGTTCATAATGAATTTAATTCAGTCCTCTATGGCCCAGAGGAATGTTCTGAGTAATAAAAAAGTATTGCTAAGGGATAGATGACTGCCAAACTCCCATTTGGTGCCAGAAATGCATAGTTATATTATTGGTGCTTAAACGCTAGGTTTATTTTACTACATAAGCGATCCTTTGTCACATAGTGAGAATTAATACTGAAAGATACACTTCTGGGAAGTTACAGTAACAATCCCCAGATTCAAATCATTGTTAAATTGGTATGATTTGTTTTTAAAGAGTTTTGGGGTGGGTTTTTTCTCCAGATTATATTTGAATGTTGTAGTTCCTATTCTGGGTAAGCTATTTTGTGGCTGGTTTCTGGCTTAGCTTTTTGAAGTGGTTTTAGTCAAGGATCTTTTCATGTCTGTCTTTTTTTTGTTACCTTGAAATACCTATATCAATGTTAAATGAATTGTAAGCTCAAACACTTACTTACTGGTTGAGATATATTCACTTACACATAGTCAGCTAGGCTATGGTGCATGGGCTAATGCACTTTTGATGATTAAACCAAGAGATTCAAGTGTATGTTGGAAATTTCAAGCACCAGTGATGGAGGTCACTGGACCACAGCATTACTTTGTTTATAAACATCAGTATTCATGGAAGATAAATCTTTGCTCTCATCTAGTGTGTCACTCCAGTGCAGTGGGCAGGAAAATGGAAAAAAAAATGGAGCTGCTGATTTTTTTCACTTTAATAAGAACTAGCGGAAGGGAAGGGTGGATATGAGATGAGACATGAGAGAGTTCAGCTCCTAGCAGGCAGCAAGCTCATGGGAAAAATGCATCAGTCCTGGTGCAAGAGGCAGTTTGGTTTACTTTCAAGCTGAGACAGTGTAGCTTAAACACCTTCTGCACTTTACAGTACAACACAAACTTCTATGGCCTGTGTACAAGTTCAAATCGATGGCAGCAGTAATTTGGTCAAAATATTTCATATGCTAAGGTCTGAACAGAAAGCTTTTCTGATGGGCTCCGCTGCTGCACTTCAGTTTACTCCATACCTCCACATCAAGTGTGACCAGTTAAAAAAAATGTTGAGAATCTGTTGGTGTGTTTGTTTACACGGTGCATCTCTCTTGAATCCAGAAGCATTTTTTTCAAGCATAAAAATGAACAATTACTCATCCCTGGAAAACAACAAAGTTTTGCTGCCACCTTCTCCCACCCCCCAAAAGACTCATCTCACTGCACTGCAAATGGGCACAAGCAGCTCATTTTTCACTTGCTGTTCACACAACAAATACACAGTTACCCAGAACAAAAGTGACTGAAGAAGGGGAAATCTTAAGCATTTTGGCAGTTTGAATTAGAAAGAAAAGTCAATGGCAAAGAATTCAAATACAAGCAAAAAGTCAGACATCTTGAAGCACTACATTTGAGGTTTAAAACTGAATGCACACATTGTTTGCTTAGCCTTTCACAGCAGTATTCATAATTTAGGAAACTATTAAACAGGGTGAAGTGTCCTGTTCCCTACTAAGAACCCAAAAGTTACACTGTAGAGCTTATTTTCTTTTCCCTTGAAAGATATCATCTGGTAAAATTTGCCAAGAATCCTGCAGACCTCGGTTTATGGGCTTTATGTTTCAGTTGCACAGGAGAAAAAGCCACAGCAAACCAGTACCATCATTTTGCTGCCTTTTCAATAAGGCCTGTCACAAGTCACAGCTCCTTATTTTCTGTTGGTCTCTACCAGGACTCCTCTCTGTGTATTGGTTATGCTGACAGCAGATTAAAAAACAAGCACTGAAGACTACGAAATTTGCAGGACTAATATAAAATTCAGATCAGCTTTTGACAGAGACACAACAGGCACTGACAAGTGAGGCAAGAAGGCAGGGAAGAGTAGGGCAGGGAAGCAAAGGGGCCTGAGATTGTATAGGAATGGAATGAGAATAGAGACAAAGGTGAGTTACAGTAGTTAAAGAGCAGAAAATGGCAAAGAGAGACACATTTGTCACTTGCCTACTACGAACAGCCTTCCAGGTATCTTACCTTGTGCTGTAAGTCTAAGATACGCTACTTCTCATCCTACCAGAATTATTGTGACATGAAGTGATTACAAAAGCAGATGATCAAAAAGACAACTTTTATTTGGTAGCTTATTCAGTGAGATCATAAATTTGTTAATTATACCTTTCATTAACAAAATTAATTAAAAAGAAGACATTTCATACCTTTTCTTTGCTCAGGGGAGGTGGAGGAGAGAACTTAGACATACCTGTTTAAGCCCTGGCAGTTTTGAAGTTAGGAAACATCTTTCTTTTCTTTTCTGCCTCCCTTTCCCATTTATGTTCATGTCTTCCCACTTGTGAAGTATAATGTTCCTGGCTTGGAAGATCAGCATGCACTATTTCAAAATTGTATTTCTACTGTAATCTGTTCAGTGGTGCATTCTACAGCAAGCTCTTTGATGGGGGCAATCTGACTTAGTCTAGACAGGTAGGAATTAAGTGCTTCTGTGCTTCTGTTGGGAGAAGAAGTTAGATGTTGGAGATTAACAATACCACCAAAGCCTACTGGAAATGACAATGGTGCACCATCACGATACTCTCTACTACTTTGTGCCTCTGTGGCAGGAAAGCCAACCTGCAACTTCTGCTCCCTCCCAGTGTTCATATAAGGCACGTTTCCTGCAACGAGAAAAACAAAGTGGAAACAGTAATCTGGTGGCGTAAGGTGTTTCAGAAGTAATGCTTGGTGGGGGAGCACTGAGAAGAATTGTTTTGTTACCTGTTATTTTATGCAAGATGTCAGGATTTCCATGCTTACATGCACCAGAAGCAGTGGATACCAGTGCGGATTGGAGTGCGTCCCCCTGCTCCGTCTCCCGCCTGGGAACAGAGCCTGCTCAAGGTCACCCACACCTTACTTCAGGGCTGCTCTTCTGAAGACAGCACCACCACTGAGCCCTAGTGAAAGCCAGTCCACAGAGGCAGAGTTTTCAGACATCTAGTCACCCCCTTTTTAATGCCATCAGTGATGCAGCAACATGTATTTATATTTACATATAAATACAGAATGATCAGATACCATATTTTAAAGCATAATTTATAATCTGAAACTGCTTACACTTTCATGACTAGGCTTGGGTTTTTCTCATTTACATTCATAATTTAATTCCACTGGAATTTGATTTTAAGAAAGCCCAACATATCTTAATTACCATAAAAAGATCCATACATATTTTGCTTAAAAATATCTTCTGTAAGAGGAAATTTACAAAAAATAACAGGAAATTTATTATTATGCATACATTTTCTTTTTTTTTTTTTTCCAAAGTACAAACAAGAATCTGATCTCTTCTGGGTATTGCCTGATCTAATATGGCTATAGCTTCTATTTATTTTGCTTGTTTTTCAAAGTAAAGGGAAAGACAAAAGAAATGTAAGAACACAAACTAAAATAAAAATGCATTCTTTTTGAAGATACAGATATCAGTGAAAGAAGTCTAACAAATGGCCATAGGTACAAAGAAATACCAGCCAAGCAGTATGCACTCTTCTGTCAGAGCATGTGCTGCAGTGACCTTGTAACAGTTATTAAAAACAACAAAACAAAAAAATGCTACTGGTAGAAAAAGCTGTCAAGCGAAACATTGAGAAATTGGTACCATTTCCTAATGAGCAAGTGCAGAACTGATATTTAGTGGTTTATGTTTTTTTCTTTCCATATATGCATACCTCTTCCTCTTTCTGTTCGCAGGACTGATTATTGCAACTCTGGCCGTATGCTGGATGCCAAACCAGGTTAGAAGGATCATGGCTGCTGCTAAACCAAAGCAGGACTGGACTGTTCCCTACTTTAGAGCATATATCACTCTTCTTCCCATTGCCGACACCTTCTTCTACCTCAGCTCGGTGGTGAACCCCCTCCTGTACAACATCTCTTCTCAGCAGTTCCGCAGCGTGTTCCTGCAGGTCCTTCGCTGCCGCCTTACCATACAGCATGCCAACAAGGAGAAGTTTCTCAGAGCAAACCAGAGCTCCAGAGCAAGGAGCAGCCGGTCTCTGCGCCCACTGCTCTTCATGTCGTCTAGGCGCAATTCTTCTATGAGGAGCAATAACAAAATTTTCTTAAGTACTTTTCAGAACGAGACCAAGCCTGACTGCAGCCTACAGGAACCAGGACCCGAATCACAGCAGTCCAGCTTGGAAGTAGTGCCCCTGGAGACTAGCTCAGAGCCCAGCCTGGATGCACCAAATGGCCTTTGTGAACATCAAGTATGACTTCATAAGGCAAAGTTAATGATTAGCAATGAACTTAAAAACATAGAAATCAAAATGACCAAGGAATTGACTACATCTTAAAAGGAATAACATAAGTGGATTTGTTTCCAGTTATGCAGCAAAAGTAGAGTCCTGTATCCTGCTGATGGGATTTTTAAGTGCAACACTGGAAATTCAATCTGCTAACTGAATTCATTAGCTGCCGAAAATATCAGCCCCTTTCTCCCCACAGCCACTGAATTTCCCTCTTTGTTGACAGGGATTTGGAAACAAAAAGAAAATAACTGCGGTGTCTTTGAAGAAAGGAGGAGACAGAACAAACTTTGTCAAGGCAAAAAAATACTTGCTTGAAGTTTAGCAATACAAAACCCACAGAGCCAATGTAAGGAGCAGAACAGTGGTTATTACGTGTGCCCTCGGCACCACACCAGAATTCCCCCTCTTCTTCGGCCGGGGTCCATTGCAGAGTGGGGTGTTACAGCAGCTGATACAAACAGAGTTCACTTTCCCCGGAGAACAAAAGGACTGGTACCCAGCAGAGGCTATCAGACACGCTGCTGAAGAGGCGCAGGATTTGCGATACATGATTCCTGTGACACAGAATAAAGGTTACTTAGTTTGATATGAACACAGTTTTGCTTTAGAACACGATCCATGCTTGGAAACTGTTGAGAAACCTGTTTACATTTCTAAAGCCATGCTGGTGATTTGAACCAGAGCCCTCAGCTGTGACACGGCTAATGGCTCTGCACTGCAGGAGAAGCACAGCCACTCTGCTTTGGATTTTCCTTTTATTTGATTCTGGTTGGAACCAAAACTATTAGACTCAAATGATGCATTCTTATAACCAGAATTCCCATCTTTTGGAATAAACTGCTGGAATAGCTGTAACTGAAATGCAGTTAGTTTTAAAATGGCTTTCGTTCCTGTTGCTGAACACATGTGAGTTGTTTAAGGTGTCTAATTACAGTTTTCTATGCTGTTAATTTGTCTTTTGAGCATTTTTGTTTCCTTTTCTTGTTCCTTTGCCTCACACAGACAAGTAACCAAGAGTAAAAGGAGGACTATCAGCAAAACTTCACACCCTCACCTGCTTTTATTCTTTTAAAGAAAAACTAGAAATACTTTTCCAGGTAATCTCAGTTCTTGCTGTTTTTGAAGCTTAATACCCTCAACAACAAAAATTTCCCTTTGTACAGAAATGGCTTTTCTGAGTTGAAAGTCTACCCTTTTAAAATGTAATTTAAATTAATCTAATTTTAATTCAAAATCTAATTAAATTTATATTCTATCAAATTGTTTTTACCTGAAAAAAAGTACATTCTGGTGCACATAGCTGTTATTTTAAAACAGTTCATAAAGGTTTTAAAATACACAGTCGCATTTTCCCCTGACACTGGAAAATGTCTGTGGCAGTTCCACATCTCAATGCTCTAACATTTTCCTGCAAGTGATACAGTAGAAATTGTGTTGGAAAAACATATACATAACACATAAATAGATAATGGAGGTTTGCTCATATTGCCTTGTGGTTACAAAAAGAGGTAAATATTTCTAAAGATAATAAAATCACTATTTCTTTTGAATATGCAACTCTCAAAAGTTTTTTTTTCTGGTGGATGAAGTGCCTAAGCCATTATCCATCATGTCTGAGAAGCTGTGGCAGTCCAGTGAAGTTCCCACTGAGTGGAAAAGGGGAAATATAACCCACATTTTTAAAAACAGAAAAAAAAGACTGAGGGAACTACAGGCCAGTCAGTCTCACCTCTGTGCCCGGCAAGATCATGGAGCAGATCCTGCTGGAAACTATGGTAAGGTACATGGATGTAAGGAGGTGGTTGGTGACAGCCAATATTGCTTCACTAAGGGCAAACAGTGCCTGATGAATTCAGTGGCCTTCTGCGATGGGGTTACAGCACTGGTAGCTAAGGAAAGAGCAACTATCATCTACCAGGACTTGTGCAAAGTGTTTGACACTGTCCCACACATCATCCTTACCTCTGAATTGGAGAGACATGGATTTGACAGATGGACCACTCGGTGGATAAGGAATTGGCTGTATGGTCACAATCAAAGAGTTGAAGCCAACAGCTCAATGTCCAAGAGGAGACCAGTGACGAGTGGTGTTCCTCAGGGGTTGATACTGGGACTGCCACTGTTTAACATCTTTGTCAGTGACATGGACAGCGCACCCGCAGCAGGCTTGCCAATGACATCAAACTGTGGTGCAGTTGACCTGCAGGAGGGAAGGGATGCAGTCCAGAGGGGCCTTCACAGGCTCAAGAGGTAGGCCCATGCAAACCTCATGAAGTTCAATAAAGCCAAGTACAAGGTCTTTACACCTGGGTCAGGCCAGTCCCAAGCACAAATACAGGCTGGGTGGAGACTGGATTGAGAGAAGCCCTGATGAGACAACTTGGGGGTGCTAAATGACAAGAAGGTCAACATGACCCAGCAGTGTGCGTCTGCAGCCGAGAAAGCCAACCATATGCTGGTTGGCTGCATCAAAAGGAGTGTGGCCAGTAGGTCGAGGGAGGTGATTCTCCCCCTCTACTCTGCTTTCATAAAACCCCACCTGCAGTTCTGTGTCCAGCTCCAGGGCCGTCAACATAAGAAGGACATGGAACTGTCGGACCAAGTCAAAACGAGGCCATGAAGATGATCAGAGGGCGGGAGCACCTCTGCTGTGAAGACAGGCTGAGAGAGTTGGGGTTGTTCAGCCTGGAGAAGAGAAAGTTCCAGGGATAGCTTAGAGGAGCTTCCAGTACCTAAAAGAGCTGACAAGAAAGCTGGAGAGGTTTACAAGGACATGGAGGGATAGGACAAGAGGGAATGGCTCTGAACTGAAGCAGGGGAGATTTGAATTAGTAAATAACTTCTTCCTACTATCTGTGAGGGTGATGAGGCACTGGAACTGGTTTCCCAGAGAAGCTGTGGGTGCTCCATCCCTGGCAGTGTTCAAGGCCAGGATGGATGGGGCTTTGGGCAACCTGGTCTAGTGGAAGGTGACCCTGTCTCTGGCAGGACTGGATGGAACTAGATGATCTTTAAGGTCCCTTTCTAACCCAAACCATTCTCTAATTCATCTGAAGAGCATCGGACAGGATTCCCTTGGAGACTGGTGCCTCTGCATCCTGTAGCATGGCTCCAGAATGTTTTTAAGTGCACAATGACTGAGACTTTTTTTTAGCAGGAGTGAAGCAGAAATATGACCTGTAGGTACTGAACTCACAGTAACTGCAGATACTGGTTCAGTCCCTGGGGACTTCAGAAATAAGCACTACTGCACTGCACAGCCCAGTAGAGACCTCTGAAGTAGCAACTGCCACTGCGCTACTGAGTGCTGCATGTAGCAGCAAAACACGGTTTGTTTGGGTTATGCTCAGGAAGAAGGATTTCCCGTCTTCAGAGAATTTTAATTAAAGCAATTCTTTTACACTGTCACCACACTGCTGCCATCTCAACAATGCAGGGGTTTCCCTGTTTTCTGTTCTCCCTCTGCAAATCTGAACTCTGAATCATGTTTTAAGGCTATCTATCTAGTCAAACTCACGAAGAGAAGCCCTCAAGTCAGTGTTAAATCGTTCTCTGTCTCCAGTGAACTTCAATCAATCAACGCAGCAGGTAGAGCCTCTTCTCAAGAAGGAAGAGGAGCTAGAGGCTGTTCTAGCTGTAACAACAAAGGCGCACAGATTGAGAGATACAATCTTTTTTTACTACAGTTTGCAGAAAGAAGGGAGCTGTGTCACTGTTGGCAAACCATTTCTATCAATGAGCCTCAACTGTGTTGCCACCAATCGGTTTTCAACACTGAAATCTCAGCTGGTGCTTCCCACAAAGACCTGGTGCTTTGTCTGTGTTCCTCCTGCAGTCTTCAGGAGCTGAGGCACTTGTGACTCCTCCCATAGCTACGATTACTTTTTTTTCCTTCCCCTTCCCTCTTGAGATAGGAATCCTGTATTCAACGGAACTATGCACAGAGATTGTTCTCACATTTCTAATCCTGCATCTACTCATCAAGCATTCCTTCCCTGTACTTACCACCACCCAAACTCAGCCACTCCTCAGTCTTCTATATGAACAGCAGTGAATCGACTTTCCTCTCAAAGACCAAGCCTCTAAAAAGCTTTTGACATTGGCAATTTCCTACTCCTGTTGTTTCATAGATCACTCTCTTCCTGCCATTTCCTTTTCACAGGATTCCCACAAAGCCCTGTTCTCAATTCAAGCTATCATGTGATTTACTAGTTTAGGTCCCCAAAATATCATATACTTTGCACTTTTCCCTTTTAGACAAGGAGACTAGAATGGTTCGGTGCTGTGAACAATTAGATAATACCCTCTGAGGCATGATTTTCACTAGGCAACTCTAGAAGACCACTCTCCGAAAAAAGAAAATCAAGTTCTGCAGCTTAACTGCATGTGTTTACAACAGCTCTGTTGTCCAGGATAAATTACACAGAACAATCCGGAGCTCCTTTTGAAGGTAAAACACAGTATTCCTGCACAGACTGAAATTTTACAACTCAGTGTTTCTTGCACCACTGGACCATGTTCACACCTAAATACAGAGAAGAATCTAAGTAGGAGTAAAAATCCCACTGTAACACCTCTTCTGTAAATATGTCTTACAGCAGGCAATTCCACTCCCAAATGATTGTTTATTCCCTTTCCCAGCTCTAGTAATCGGAATTGTAACAAGATTCTTTACATAATTAAAAAAGTCAGCACTTCTGTCAGCTTTTCAATACTTACTTGCCTGAAGACATGCCCTTCACATCCAAGTTTATTTCTTAAGTACCAATAAGATTCTTTTGAGCTTGCAAATCAGCTGCTATCATACATTAACTGTGCTTTTTACGAAGCATCAGCTATGAACGAAACTCAATCACCATAGAAAAGCTGTGCTTTTCTTTAAATCTGCAGTATCCTTATAGCAAGATACAATGAAAACAGGCATAAAGATTGATGGAAAAATGGAGAATGTTAGCACTACAGGAGTGACATTTAAAAAATGCTTTGGCCATGACTTCTCTTATTTTTTAACCATGAGTGTAAAAAAGCAATGACACTTTGAATAGTATGAATTAAAGATAGGCAGGAAAACTGCTCTTAAACCTTTTTTTCTATCATATTCTGATTCCAGTTTAATTGTGGTAGGAAACAAATTAGTACAACTGACTTCCCTGGGGTGATGCCAGGGATACTACTGTCCTTGCTCCAGCAGACAGATTAATGTACCCTAGTTCACCCACTGAGTTCGGATGGGACAACAGTGTCCTTTCTGGATTAACCCCAGAGATTTTTCTTCAACTCCTCTCTTGCAGTGGCTTATTGTACCATTAAGCCAGCTCTGAAATTATTTCTGAGATCTTCCTGAATCATTTGCCACCAGCAGGCTGAACTGCAGACAGTTCTTTGACGTAGTTATCTATCTGCCTCATAAGACTCATACCACAGACATAACTGCTAATCACTGGATATTCTTGCTTGAGCAATCAGCTTGATACATCCATTAACACAACACCTGGAAATATTATTGCAAACCTTTCAGGGAATTTTCTGCTACCTCAGATTGTTCTGCGTTGCTGGCTAGGCAAGGAGACTACGTGTTTTACACTCCGCTCTTACTGGGATGGGGTCATTCCCAGTGACCTACCCTCAACAGTTCACACTAGTGCTCAATTAGTATATTTACTAATATACAATTAGTATATTTACTGCCTGATCTCTTGATGGATAAGTACCAAATAATTTGTCCTTTTTCATGGATTCAGCAGCCCCCAACAGCAGTGTGAGTTATGCATATGTGTAGGTACTACAATGTTTTAATGCTACTACTGCTCCCACTGGCCAATTGATTTTCCTTCATTTTGGCTTTAAGGTTTGTAGGATTGGCTGAGGATATAGTTCAAGTACAAGTACTTTTAAGAAGAGAGGGGAATACACAAGGCTAGAACATATGTTTGATAATGCAGTAGTATTCCACACCCTCTCCTTCCACATATACCTACTACAACTGCTTTAAAAAAATGAAGCTTTGGGCTTACATCAGGCATTGAAAATTTACTCCAAGTCTGAGCAACTTGCCCACCATTACACCTCTCTCTGCCCCACACACGATCATATATGTAGACAGCATCAAGGCCCAAACTACTATTTCTGCAGGATTTCTGCCTTACTCCATGCAATGAAGAGATGGTGTAAATCTCAAGCCTTTTCTATAGTTCCTGCTTGTGATAATGATTTTCTCACCTAGATCTGTTCTACACATACCCTCCCCACAACTGCCAAGCTCAACCCCCCCCCACTTCACTGCAGTCTAGTCCTGTACATCTGCAGCCTGGCACTGTTTGGCCACATGCAGATGCATTCAAGTCAGATAGCAACAAACAATTCTTGCTACAATTTATTTGAATTCAAAAGTGAGAGTTCTTCCACCTACCATGTCTGCAGAGCCCAGTACATGTTCTCTTGTATTAACAGCTTAACTTGTTACTAGGACAACCAAAAAAGGTGACATCACACCTGCTTCTTACACGGTGTATATGCAGAAGGCACCAGAAGATCCAAGCTTTTTCTCTTACTGCTCAAAAAGGATCTTATTAGGCACCTTCAGTTCTTCTGTTACAGCAGGTACAGACAAAACAGAGCAAATGTAAGTATGACTCTCCAACTTAAGAGCCAACCATAATCCAAGCAGTATGGAACTTTAGTTTGCACCTGTACTCTCCAGACTGTCCTTCAGCAAAACACACAGAATCTCTGAAGCCAGAATTGGTAAGTAGAATACCACCAGAGATCAGTGACCTGATTTCTAAAGAAAACCAGTAACCTTCCCACCCTATGACTCAACTACTGTGAAACTGCCGTCTGCAGTGGCACACCTCAGCAGGAAATTGCACCATCTGCTTCACCCTGGCACAGTTTATGGCCCCATGGCCATGAACTCTTAGCTGAAAGTTTGACTCTAGTCAAGTAGATGATGTTGCTTTGTCCAACACTAACTTTTCCAGGCCAAGTGCTCTATCCCATGGGCTAGACTGACACTCTCCATTTTTAAACAAAGCTTTTGCTTACAGTGTTTTGTACATATCCAATGTCATAGGCATGCATAAAGCCAGGTTTTTCTTCTGCAACTCATTCCACAAATACTGCTTTAGCAAAATCTTCTGCACGTACTCTGAAGAATATGATGCGCTCCATCAAATCTTTTAGATTATTAAACAACAGCCTGTGCCCAACTAGGGCCCAAGAATGAGGCATCCTTGAGCAGTCACAAAACCACCTTTCCAAGGCTAGACAAAGAGTTACAGGCATACACACAGCCTTAGCTTCAGGTACATAGGAAAGTTTTGTATCTTAAGTAACTCAGAAAGCTAGCAGGCAGATCAAGACAAGTTTTGAGGTGCGCTGTTGCAACTGCAGCAGAGTTTCTCTACTCAATGCTTTTAGATTAGGTGCTTAATCTTGCCCATCTGCTCCAAGCAAAAGGCCAAGAAAACTGGGCAACAGTGGAAAATTCATATTGTGGCACACACAACCCCGGGAAGCCTGCAAATGTTGTCCTAGCTCTAGAGTTAAGCATTCTCTTAGAATAATAGAGTATTTAGAGTTGGAAAGGACCTTAAGATCATCAAGTTCCAACCCCCTGCCATGGGCAGGGACACCTCGCACTAAACCATGTCACCGAAGGCTCTAACCTGGCCTTGAACACTGTCAGGGATGGAGCATTCACAACTTCCTTAGGGCAACCCATTCCAGTGCCTCATCACCCTTATAGTAAAGAACTTCTTCCTTATATCCAATCTAAACTTCCCTTGTTTAAGTTTCAACTCATTACTCCTTGTCCTATCACTACAGTCCCTAGTTAAGAGTCCCTCCACAAAGATAAGCCCAAGAACTGTGTTGATGTACTGATACTCACACTTTGTTTTAGTATTCTGAATAGCTCCAATTCTCTTATTTCACTGAAACTTTCAACTTTCTGGTCTCAGTGAACCTGCAGGTTTTCCTTCTTGTTGTGCTTAGACTTGATGTCTTGTCTGCCTATCCATGCTTGCTTTGTGATTTCAACTATATATTTCATCCTTTATTTCTTGTCCTAAACTGTCACTTGCTTACCCTCCTCTTGAGTGAAATTCAGTACCCAGGAGGAGTTATTTTGTGATGTCTGCTGAAATCTAAAATGAGAACTTATACTAGTGCAAGAACAACATGTTAACATTTAATATCAATTTCTGAGGAATATAAAATATACACGTGACCATTTCTGGATTTTAGTATATTCAAAATTGGGTTCAGACTACACACAAATAGGTTTCTAAATTATGATTTTTAGTTTATATGGGTTTTGTGCCCATCTTTTTATGGCTTCAGTGGTTTTGTTGTGGTAATTGTCTATTCCTTAGCTAGTACCTGTTCATACACATCATACAGTGACAGACTGAAAAAGGTCTTACTGAGATTTGCTCTGTTTTCTGGACAGTGATTGTAAATACGTTATCTGAAAAGGTCCTAAATATCTTAGAAGGTGACTGAATACTGAAAAGCAATAATTCTTGTGAAACTGTGCTTCCCCAGTGATTTTTTTAGTTAGATCATGCATTTATTGGTTTCAAATATGAATTAAGCTTCCCCAACACAAACCCCTTCATCTATGATTGTAAAAACTGTTAAAAATTACAGTTAAAACTGGTGTAAAGTATAACCACATCCAACCATATCCTCCATGTTTCATTTTACACTAACCTTTCCTATCCTCATCTTCTCAACTTTTTCTCTGGAGCTCACAAGAGGTTTAAATAATTTGAACCTTACCAGAAGTTTCATAATAAAATTTATTGATTACCTTACAAAGAGTTAATTAAATACAGTTAGCAGCCATGATCAGTGTTTTGCAGGTGAAAAAAACACAGAACACTGAAATCAAGAGACTTGAAGTCTATTGCAAAGCTATGTCACAAACTTCCAGATTTTTAATGCTGTGTTTTAGGACTGCAGCTATTTCATCCCCACCCCTCCCTTTGATGCATTCAGTAGAAGAGATAAAAGCATATTCATGCCATTAGGCTCTTCCAGAGTACACAACTGTAAAAAAAAAAATAAAACCAAAATAAAACAACCCCCCCCACACCATATCTGTTTGAATTAGCCTATTTTCATCATAATTTTCTATGAAAACTTACTCAGCATCATCAAAAATCCTCCATATAGTCAGCACTCCTAAAAAGTTGCACTTTTTTGCAGAATATAACAGGAGGCTTTTGACAATGAAAGACTGGCCTCCCCACTCTCCTTCTGACCCCAGCTGACATGGACTGACATGCCATCTTGCAGAAATTAAATCATCTCAGAAGAAAAGTGGACAATTGTTGACCGACAGAGGACAAGGGTTTGGATTATGATGAAAGCCCTTTGTAAGTCATGCCTTCTAATTCTGGCACTGGAAAAATGACTCAAAACTGCATTGTTAATAGCATAAATAACAGCACAAAGTAGTCTCTGTCATTGCTTGCAGTATCATACAGCAGAAGCATGGCATTAAACTGCTTAAAAATGCAGAGGCTGATAAAGTTAAAGTACAACTCCTAATGGTGGTATTATCAAATATTTTTTTTAAAGCCACAGGAGGCTACAAACCACAAGTCAAGGCTTAACTTTCACCTGTATAACTAATTCTTTTGTTTTCTACTGGTTTTACTCATTTCTCTGCTCACTAATGTGGACTTACAGTCAAGCACTATCAATCTTTCAAACAAAGCTGGCTCACAGCACTCCGTCATCTGTGCTTTTCTAATACAAAGGTATCAAGAGCTAAATGGCCTTGGATATCAAGATCTAATCTGATCTTCCAGCAAGAGAGGTGAACTTAATTTTTGGAATCCTGTATGAGCATTTTTCCTGACAATCCTTGTCTGCTGAAATGAACTGGGAAGGCACAGTCCTTGTGCCTTTGCAGATGCTAAAATGATATATCCTTGTAGTAGGTTCCATAAATAATTTTACACATGAATAGCCTTGCATCCTACTCATTAATGTCCCTAGCAGTTTCGATGGAACTGCTCTCAGGTTTACACTTGCATGCCAGCACCTTGGAAATCCATTCAGCTTTTAGATCTTTAGCTATTTTCATGCTTATAGTTTTACAGCCTGTTCAGCTTTTGGAGCAGGATTTGCCTAGATTTTGTATTATCACTTCCAAAGACTCGTTGGTAATTTTGGCAAAACAGGTTATGGCAAGTTTTCAAAAAAAACCCCAAACAACTAGACTACAAAGGAAAAATGGAAATGAAAACAGTCTGGACTAATTAAAACACAATCGCTGATGTTTTGATGAGGTCACTGCAAATTAAGATAAGTTAAGGTCTATCCTGGGTTCAGCAGTAGCAGTCATTTTTCTCCTTCAGCTACTAGCTGGTGCAGTGCTGTGTTTTTGACTTTCAGCCTGGGAACAATGCTGGTAACACCGATGTTTTTAGTTGTTGCTCAGTAATGTTTACTCTGATCAAGGACTTTCTGAGTCTCATGCTCTGCCAGGGAGGAGGGGAAGCCGGGAGGAAGCAGAGACAGGACACCTGACCCAAACTAGCCAAAGAGGTATTCCATACCACAGCACGTCACGCCCACTATATAAACTGGGGGCAGTTACCCAGAAGGCCCAGATCACTGCTCAGGCTAGGTATCGGTTGGCAGGTGGTGAGCGGTTGTATTCTCTTCCCTTGTTCTTTCCCTTATCATTATTATTATTGGTGGTAGGAGCGGTGGTTTGTGTTATACCTCAGTTACTGGACTGCTCTTATCTCAACCCATGGGAGTTACATTCTTTCCATTCTCCTCCCCATCCCTCTGGGAGTGGAGGGAGGAAGAAGGGAGGGAGGGCTGCATGGTTCTGAGGTACCGGCTGGGCTTAAACCATTACAAGGTCATGCAACAAGGTTTTGGAAATAGACTTTTTTGTGTGTGAAATACAATAGGAAGCTCTTGAAGGAGGTATAAGAGACACCAGCTCGTGGGCACTGTATCATCATAAAATTAATTTGTATACCTTTTATACAAGTCTGAGAAATAAAGTAACATAAAAAGCTATTGTCCGTGTCCTGTGAAAAATGAAATTCACTGGACCAGATACCACAACTTCCTTAATAATAGAGCCCTTCATAATCTCTGCACTTGGATCTTGGTCATGGCTTTCAAGTCATGAACTGCTTGCACTGTTAACTCCACTGTTGCTTTTCTATATTTAAAGGCAGTCAGAACAACAACCTACCATGTACGGGCTGTAACTTCTTATCTGACACACTTAGTTCAGTTCATTCCATACATGGCTTCAAGTTTTCTGAGCAGCCCAAAGACTGGAATGAATTTACTAGTAAGAAAACAGCTTTGGCCTGTGAAAAAGTGTTTCTAAATGGTAATGCACTCACAGCTCCAAGTTTTCAGCATACAGCACGAATTAACAACATCACTTCAAAGTCTTTTATTCAGCATCAAGAATGAACTGCATGTTTCCAATATTGGTTACTGTGTGTTCATTTCTTTGGGCACCTGGTAGTGTGAGACAATGGTGCAGGTAACAGCCCTCACATGCCACTTATTTATTTATTTATTAACTTGTCAGTAAGGGTTTATTATATTATGCTTTACTTAGATTAAAAAACCATCAGAAGTTCTTTTGAGTTACGTTGATATGCTTTGACCAAAAGAGAAAGTGTAGAATAAAAATGAACAAATCTACTGCCAGCTTAGTGGATGTTTCTTACCGATTCTAAATGGATACTGGTGATGCAGCATTTTGCCTATAAAATTTTAATGCCTACAGTGATTCTGAAGACATTAAACTTTGTTTACTGTTTTAATCACTTTGTCAATAAATGTACTCCAGAGTATAATTTCCCCTTGATACAAGTGTGCAATTAGTATTAGTACTAATGGATGCTATACACGAAACCAGCGAAAAGTATGTGCTTCTGTAATCCTTAACAGCCATACACGAAGCAAATTTATCATGGCAGCAACACAGCAAGATAAAAGTAGTAAGTAAACACAGGTAAAGAATTTACCATAGGTCAGCTCAACACACAACTTAAACTGTGTTTTTGTCTGCCTCATAAAACAAATGAAGGAGAAACACAAGGCTGAGGAGAGTTTAAATAAACAAACAAACTTAAAATTCAACAAGGAGATGATGATCTTGTTTATGATGTTCCATGCACTACTCTTAAGCACAAAATTATCACCATTGCTTTTGCTTTAATTACATTACAGGATTACATATTATGTAAATACATCAAAGCTACTGTTGTACACCAAACAAATAAGAGAAGTTTCTTATTGCAGATTAATAGAAATAACAAGGTTGTTTCCCAACTGACTTGCAAAGAAAATTCATGAATAGTCTTATTTTGATGCAGACATCTAAAAATATCAGTCTTGCTACTGTGGATTTTTTTTTCCCCAATTGTGAAAGTAAAGGTTCATGCATGTACGCTCACAACTACATTAAAGCACAAGGGATAATTGTTCAGAACATACATATGGGCAGGTTTCCTTACAGAGAGTCTGAGGAATTCAGTCTGGCTGCCTTTCTGGGCTGTCTCATCCTTCATGCTTTATTGCTTTCTGATCTAGCCACACTGCAGTTTCATTTTGCCTTAAGTAGGTTTTAGAATAGCCTTTATACTCAGATAGCTCTTGCCTTCAGTAGAAGATAAATTTCATTATCAGTATGTTTCCTATGATACATGTATAAAAACTACATATATTACATACTCATCTCCATATCATCAAGATGTTTTATCTGATCCCAATATACTGTGGGATTTCTTCATCCCTATATATGCTAAAAATGAAGGAGCACTGACATTCCTAAGTTAAAAGACTGTAGACAGGAAGGAGGCAGGTGGGAGAGGGGAATCTGGCATAGGCATTCCACAAAGTATCCGCAAATGGAATTACTGTAAGCAAGAACTTTGATCTTTCGTTAAACATTTCATTTACACAGTTTTCAAACACCTGCTTCTCCAGTTGAAGTATGCACTAGAAACGTATCCTCTATGTTAATTTCTGTGGGACAAAAATGACTCAGTGTTGTCTTCAGTGCCAGTTCCCACCCTCACCAGTGTTCCCTCTAAAGGGGAAAAGCACTTCCTCCCCCCGCCCCCAAGATTAAATGAACAAAATAGTTTGTAGGATTTTGCATCCCAGGTGAAACACTGTGTTGTCTTTCTGTATCTGCCACGGGAGCAGAGTGCTAACGGAACTGCGTAAAACTTGTTCTAATGTAAGTTTTAAAACAATTTGATTAACATGAGAAAAATATTATGTCACTTAATTGACAAGGTGTCCAGTTCTGTGCACTGACAGACCCCCGAAGTACAGCTGAAATGTGAACTGCCATAGCAAAGAGCATGTCTGCAGGGGAGGCAGAATTATACTAGTTCCACATAATCCCTTAATCAGATAGATACACATGTACTGAATTGAGTGTACTTATCAGTGCTGCTCTATTCATTTCAGGTTGTGCAATGGAGCAAACATCTACCTGATGCTACAAACAGCTGAGATAACATGCCTACTGATCTAATTCAAAACATCATACCTGCTTTCTTAGCTACTCACATCAGAGGCTGTCACAACAACAGCCACTTTTTAAGCTCTGGGTTAGGAACATGCCTATGCTGCTGTTATTTCTCATCTGAAGTCAAAAAGTACTTCTACAGTTGGTTCTCCAGAAACTGAGACAATGTTCTGAGAGGGCACAGTGGCATTTAAAGCACTAACCCTAACGTTACAGCAACTGAAGAGGAGTGGATTGCTCAGCTGTGATCAGGCATGAGGAACTATTTTACAACACAAATGAAAAAAGCTGCACAGAGTTGCAGCCCTCTGCAGAGTTGTTTACAGAAAGTTTAACGCAGAAATGAAGCTGAACCACAGAGCTGTCATCCCGCAACTCGGTGAACACTAACAAATATGCAAGGAAAAAGGCCAGGTTGGACAGAGCCTTGGGCAACACCATCTAGTGTAAGGCATGCCTGCCCATGGAAGGGGGTTGGAACTTGATGATCTTAAGGTCCTTTCCAACCCAAACCACTCTATGGCTCTATGAAAAAAGGCACAACCTACACACTGGGGACTATACTGTAGACACCACAGAATTTAAGTCAGTGATGGCAAAACAAACACACAGGTTAACATCCTGCAAAGGAAGGGTGACTACATCAGCAGGTTACTAACTCAGACCATGAACTTTACCTCAAAATGTTGCACTTAACTTTTAAACAATGTTTAGGAGAACTTCTAACATTTTGCTCACTGACTCAGCTATATTTTATTAAGGACAAAAATGGGTTAGTCTACAAAAATTAAATTATATTCATTTGACTATATCTAGTCAATAGGAAAAAGTCTTAATTATGAGATTGTTCTGTCAAATAAACGCAAATTCATGTCTTTCATATTCTGATTTAAAAATTCAAACTCAAGCCTATTATAAATTAAAATCGGTATTTGAAACATTTCAGCTTTCGATGATAAGCAACAACCAAAAGAATCAAGTTATGAAATATACTGATAGGAATAGAATGAATTATTAAATAAACCTTGGGAGGAAAAAGAGACTTATATTACACACATTTAAATATCAATTAGGAAAACGAATAATAAAGGATCATGAACTGAATCATCTGTTTTACAACCAATCCTCTCTAGAACTGACTGAGAACAACAGGGAAACCAAGCTTGCAATGTAAATTTCACTCAAATTGAAATAGTTAGGTAAAAAATTTAAATTCATTAAGTAGCTGAGATTTGCAATCTCTAAGCTTAAAATGAGTAAGAACTGCATTTATAGAAGGAAATTACATAAAATAGAACAGTGGTACCTGCTATTGCACAGCATGCTAGTTACCTCCTAAAGGGAAAATCCAAGGATCTGCTCAGACACAAAATAAAACTGCACAGAAAAAAACCCACCCAGAAGTTTCCTTTAAGAGCACCTTATTTACTGTATTGCAAACCAATTTCTTTATAGGAATAAGAACAAGGTATGCATTTGTGTATGTCTAAAGCCTACTAAACCAGTTCCAGTTCGCATTTTCAGTGTAAAACAGTCACCCTGGCCAGATTGCAGCCTTGCCTACTAGTCTGAGCCAAGGCACGGGTCTAACTGTCTCATCCTCACCCCAGCCTATGAGTGGCTGCTCCTGAACACAGCTGGGGGTGTGTGTACACATATCTGCAAGTCCACTGATCCAGAGACTTGCACTTTAACCTGCGAGGGCCTTACTTGCCTGAGAACACTTCTCTAACATTCACCCGAAGAGCAGATCACAGATTGTTTCTGGAAGGCTGATACAGTCTGAAGTTGTACTGAAATAAAAAGATATCTTGAAAAACTCCCCCAGTCAGCAAACACCAAACAATGTTAAGACTTCAGTGAGAACTGTCTCCATACCATGCTCACAGCCCTTCAAATCACCACAGCCTCCACTGAAACCTATTAAAAGGTGTGGCATGCGGATAGCAATGTCTTCAAACATTCACTGAGAGATACTTGGACTTTAAAAGTACTGTGTAAGCCGTAAATACCTCCCATCCCCCCCACCCTTTCCAAGTAAACTTGAAATTAAATATTGCAATAATATCTATTTTGAAAGAGACTGATTTTTCTTTAAACATAGAGCTTTTCTCTCTACACTGGAAGGCTTCTATATGTTTTACAGAAATAAAATCACTGGGGATGGTGCTACCCAGGATGAAATAAAGTGCCAGTGGTTCAGCTACTTTTGACAGGTAACAACAATTGTGATTATTTACCTGTGATTTGTAACTCAGTGTTTTGATACTACCAGCCCAAGTGGAACTATCTGATTGATAAGCACTTTGAAAATACTAATGAGTAGTCCCCTCATGCAAAGAGCCAATGTTACCGTTCAAGACAGGTGGCTGCATACATTTGCTAGATGGGGGGGATCCTGCTGGTACTGAAGGACTCACTGAGAAAGGACAGACCACAGCGTGATTTATGTTAGCAGGAGAACAGTCCTTTACATCAGTAAATGCCACGCTCTACAGCATTGCCCTCACTTGTAAAATGCGCAATCCCAGACAGCAGCTTCCCTTTAAATCAAGGTTCTGAAGACCCAGCTTGTCCTCTGCTCCTTTGCCAAACATTTGGAACAGAGGTCACATCCATGCTGAGGGACATCAGAGAGCTGCTACTAGCTTGCCCTTTCTAATGCCCAAGCATCTTAATGGCTGGCTGCAGCAAGAGCAGGATGCTCCATGAACTCCAGCTCCCACAAACACACTTTCGTGCCTCCCAGCCCCGAATTCCCTAATCAAGCTGTAGTCTTCTACTCACATAGATGGCTACAGAGCAATGTGGCAGTCTAAAAAATGAGACTGTTCCCTCTAAATCTCAAATGACTTCCATGACATTGAATTAAAAAAAAGGCAATTTATAACACTGATCAAAAGGCAATAGAGGCAAGATGTAGAATCACAGCTAGCTTCCTCTTGAGCACATTTATCTCCAACTATGCTAACTCTTATATTCATTACAGTAGGGGAAAAGTCCCCTTACACTTAGAAAATTGGTATGGCAAATATAACCATTTGTGCCTCCTCCCCCAAACTCTTTTCTGCTCTCTCCCTTCTGTTTGATGTTTTCTTTTATGGACAAAAGCTAAGATGACTACACTTCCCTTTCCTTAAGATGAACCTTCAGAGTATATGAATTGCTAGAGTAAATAAAAGAAAGGAGGGAATTACTAATTTAATGCTGTTCCATCTCTTGGGGAAAAAGCCCATGTAATTAACTGTAATGAGATTAAACTAACTTGTTATTAATTTCCCAGTGCTGGGAAACTAAATCTGAGACCCATAAGTCTGTGTATTAACAGCTTTATCAACATTTGGCTTGCATCCTTCAGTGTTTGCACCAGTTTTAAAGGAAAATTATTAACTTCATTGAGTGCAAAGTCACTTAGAAGTATAAGAAATGGAACGTGGTCCCTTTAGGCAGGGATGCCAGATTTCTCTGTAGCTGAAGACTATGAATGGGTGGAGTCAAAAGCCACAACTGGTCTCCAACACAAACAAGGTATAATTATATTTATTAAATCCTTACCAAAGCTTTTTTCCATTACTTCCTTCTGACACATATCTTGAACATTCACTGTACAATTCACGATGAACTCTGGAGCAGAGCAGTCATTATTTAGTTGGAACTCCTCACACTGGTAGCACTGTATTTGCAAACCCAAACCTAGAACAGATCGACTTCGGTCAGGATAATAGTACTAAAAAAATCCAACAAAACAAAACAAAAATCAACACGTGCCACAGATCCTTACCCTTCCGTCTTCGCATTTCGTTGTGCCTATCTACCCAACAGCCCAGCAGAAGTGCGACTTCCACACAAACAACGCAAGATAAACGCGTCGCCAGCACTGCTGAGACTGCTCCTTACACGCTCAACACTTGGCTTAGGAGCGGGTTCCCTTCCGCGGGGCTCCGTGGGGGACACCCGGCGGTACCGGCGCTGGGGCGCTGCCACCAGCAGGCGGCGGGGCACGGGCAGTGGCAGGGTACTCGCAGCGCAGCCGCTGCCCATCGCCTGCCCAGCCACCCCCAGCGAGGCGGGATGAAAACTGCCCACGCTCCAGAGACAGCAACCCGGCTAATAGATGTGCTTCGGCTCTTATCTGTACCGATGGGTTTACTTAGCTACTAATTAATTACAAATGATTTAATTACTATTTTGCCATGCACAATTACAGCTGCGGAGCATACTTCACTTCCCTCCTTTATCATGCAAACGAGGTGCTCCGTACGGCTCTCCAGGAGCCGCTCCTCCCAGCCCTCCGCTGAGGCCGCAGCGCGGCGACTTCCAGAACCCCGTCGGGGAGCAGCGCTTTGTGCCGCGCATGGGACCCCCTGCCCGCGTATCCCTTCCGCCGGGAGCTGATGGCGGCAGGACCGATCCCGCTCCCCTCTGGGGCTGACGGCCAGCCCGGGGTTAAGCGTGCGCCGCACCGGCGGTCAGCAGGCGGCATCCTCGGAACGCGGTACCGGGTGCTGCGTGCGGAGCGACCCCCGCCTCGCCCCGCGGGTGGACAGTGACGGGGACACCGGGCCGGGCTGTGCCCTCGCTCGCGGCAGGGAGCTCCACAGGGTGCGGGCAGTACGCCGGGCTCCGCTGCCCCGTTCCTCTCTGAGCGCCCGGCGCCAGCTTCGTCGAGGGGACGAAGCCTTCCAGCGGCCGCTGTGCCGGGCAGCGCAGGCTCGCCGCAGGTGCCTCCGGGGGAGCTGCGCTGAGTCCCTTACCTGGCGCCAGGCACAATCCCCAGAAAGTTGCAGCAAGGAGGAAAAGCCGCATCCTTGCGGAGCTGCGGCCGCCAGGCTGGCGTGCAGTCGCGAAGGGGCATCAGAAGGAGAAAGGCAGCGGAGGCGCCGCGCACTTGTGCCGCTTCCCCGCCGCCTCCGCTGCGGAGAGGCGCCCCGGGAGCAGGCGGCGCAGCCCGCCCGGCTCCCGCCCTGCTCAGCCCCGCGCAGCGTTCCAGCCTCGCTGGAGTTGAGCGCTGAGACTAGAAGAAACTGTACGAGAAGCGAGAGCCGGGGGGCGGCTCCCCCCTTCCCTCCCCCAGCACCATGTGATGCCAGCGGAGCGGGGCGGGGATCCCCGACAGCCGCCGCGCACCTCGCCTCGCCGGGCGCGCGTCGGAGACGGGCAAAGTTCAGTGAGGGAGAAGGCTTCCCGCTCCCGCACGCAGCCCGAGCACGGCGCGCACCGCCACTTCCCGCGGCGGCGCCGAGGCGTGGGCACACAGCCCCGTGCGGCGCCCCGGCCGCCCCAAGCACATAGATGGCGGCCGGAGTGAGCCCTGGGGGTGTCACGGGCCGTGTCCCGCTGCGAGGCGTCCCTTGCCGGCCGCAGACGCAGCCCGCTGTACCCGGGAGGCGCTGAAGGAGCGCGCGACCCCTCGATCCGACCGACGCCGTTTTCTCCCTTCAGCCCCCTGAGAGGGGATTCAACCGCAAGAAGATGGAAGCGGCCGCGCCGGCGGCGTAGGTGTCGGTGCGGGCCCCGCTGCCTCCCCCGCGCACACCCGCTGGGGCTGGCGCTCGGCACCGGCTCCCCGCCGCTCGCTGCCCATGGGCGCTGCGGCGCTCGCCGCTGCCGCCCGCATCGGCGGGGAGCCGTTGGCAGGTTGCGCTGAGGTGGCGGCAGCCGGTGGCAGGTCCCGGCTGAGGCCGCTCGTTCTGAGGGGAGGTGAGGTGGGGCAGGGGCAGAGGCTGGGGCAGGCCGGCGTGTGCAGGAGCGGCCTTTCCCGGCCTGTTTTTGCTCCAGCCCGAGGGGTGACTCGCCTCCCCTCGCCGCCTAACCGCGCTCTCGTCGTGTCACAGCCTCTTCTGCCAGCGAAGTAAACTGCTTTTTCGTTCTGAATTCCTCCGCATGAGTGAATCCTACCTGCACGCACGTTGTACGGGAGCAGGGAGGTTAGCTGAGCTGAACAGGGTACAGTCTCTACGCGGTCCTGTACGCACTCACTATGTGGTGCCGATGCCCGTCCAGTGCACCCCCACTCAGCTGTACCGACTGCATGTACCCCCTGCACTTAACCACAGCATCATGAAGTGGTTTGGGTTGGAAAGGACCTTAAAGATCGTGTTTCATCTAGTCACACCAACCCCTTCCAAAATCCCCTCTTCAGGCACACATATGCAAGAGAAATTTTATTTATGAAAGACGTCCCAATCAAAATTTCTTAAAAGTTGAAAAAGACAACGCAAGTTTATGGCAGAAATGACTTGAAATACAACAAATTGCACAAAATATCAACACTGATCATACAGCTCTTCAAAGATAACAGGCATGTGCTAAAGAAACTGTGGAGTCTAGAAATATCCCAAATATGTCTAGTTTACAGATTGCTGTACAAAAAGCAGTTATAAATACTTCACATCTAGAAAAAATACACAGAACCTTTGAAATAGACTTTCCCTTACATATAAACAACCTTTGTAGAAAAAGCCAAACACAGTTGATACAAGCCAATCCCCCTGCTCCTAGATATGTTTAAACTAGTATGGGTTAGCATCGACATCTTTTTGAAGTGTGCCACAAACAGGAGTTGGGTTTCATATATTAAAAATAATTTTAATGCATACAATGTAATTACGACCAAACAGGGACTAGGAAATATCACACAGTATGATACATTCGTCATTTGATGGGAAATGAGTACACAGGAGGTGGAAGCAGAGAAACTGTGTTACAGTCGGAAGTGAAGGGCGATTTATGCAGCTCTCATTCATACAAGACTCCTGGTGTGTCAGCAGTGAATTAGTCTGACCCTTGTCTTTCAGTTATATGTATGATTGATGAAGTCAATACCAGCAGCATCAGGCCTTTTAATCTATTAATTTTCTTGTCAAGTCAGAAGTCAAAACCCTCTCAAAATAAGACACCTGTTGTAAAATTGTAATAACTGAAATGCACATTTCCCTGGAACACCTGTATGGAATTGCACTAAAAATAAACAATAAAACGCGTTTTGTAAAAAGGAGTCCAAGAAAGGTCATTACAGACAATTTGGCAGACTCAAGTCTATGGTAATGCAGTGTTTCTACATACAGTTGAAAGACTAGAACAATTATAAATCTTTCTTAAAAAAATTACCAACTTTTCTTGTTAATATTAACATCAGTTTCCTTAAGTTAGTAATCTGCAATTACAGGAGCATAGCACCAATTTAATATTTATTGCTGTCATTTATCTCTACAAATATATTTTCCCAAAATACTTACAACTGTACAAATATTCACAAAAGTGCAAAATTCAGACTTTATTCTGTGTCACTGCTGTGTTTGGTGTCGAGTCTCGCGCACCACGATGACTGCTGTCTTGCCTGCCTTATTGCTGTGTGGTGGGAAGTCACAACACCCTGCCGTGAGCGCAGCGATTCCGAGGGAGAATTTTCAACAGCCGTCTCTTCTCCCCCCTCACTCCCCACTTGCCTTCAGCTGCGTTACGTGCTGCAGCCACGCAGGGAAGGGTCTCTAGACATCGTTTGAGCCTTGGCTGGTGCAAGAGGAGAAGCTATCATATAGAGAATCACTCAAGGATTCTAAATTGTCCACATCATGCCTTCCCGAACTACTTAAGGAAGCTGCTTCTTTCTTCCCATTTTCTTCCTTTTGTGCTTCAACCTTGTTCAGACAGTTCTTCTCTTTTTCTAATAAAAGTACATTATTGCTGTTAAATTTATTGAGAGACTCCAGGGAAATTTTAGATAATCCATTCTGGGAATCTTCTGTTTCTTCAGTTTGCTTCCATTTCTGTAATAAGTGAAGGAAATATTAGAAACATATTTCTTATAAAGTTATCCTACTGTACACCATTAATTACTGTCTTTCCCAAGTTCACAGGGTTAAAGTAAAAAGATTGTTAGATGCTTAAATATCTGTTATAACTAAATAGAATGTTAACATCCATTTTAGGAGAAATAGCTTTAATGATTCTGCTGAGACAAATAGGACTCCATTTACACAACAGTAAAGTGCTATTAATGTCTGAAGTAGCAGATCCTGGGTATGTGGATGTTAAGCGTCCCCAGCATCTTCACAGTAAGTTACATCTTCTCCTGTACAAATACTCTGGGA
The DNA here is from genome assembly GCF_963264785.1 of Psittacula echo. Taxonomy (NCBI): domain Eukaryota; kingdom Metazoa; phylum Chordata; class Aves; order Psittaciformes; family Psittacidae; genus Psittacula; species Psittacula echo. The sequence goes on from NC_137743.1 coordinate 33,458,992, forward strand.
GGCATGTTTGAATGGGTATTTGTTTAAGTTGAGTTTGGAGTCTGCTAAAAAACCAAGGTGCATAGACATGTTCAGAGGGGAAAACAGCATTTTTCATAAATTACAGACACAAATGAAACGTGCTAGAGAGCTACCTCACATTTTGCATGGAGCAAGCCTATTGATTTCCACGGACCCAAACTCACTCTAACCAACAAGAAAGAAACAAGACAGGAAATTACACTCAACAGGGCCAATCCCCACAGACCAGAATCAATCAGATACCAGCCAAGCCTACTTGGAGAAGTGTTGTAATTCTGCAGGAACACCGGACGATGCATTAGCACATTATATTAAAAATGCACAGTAGGATTATACAAGAGTAATTTTATCCCTTTGGTAGCTACTGGTATTCTCAGTCAGTGATCTCCCCAAGGATTAGTTAGGGAATTGCGCAGGGAGCAGTTCAATAAAAATGACCTGCTGTTCATACACAGGATGTTTCAAAGTCTGCCTAACTAACTCCTCTTACAGATAATATTATCACTGAAGTATGAGATAACATTCAACATTTTACATTCAACATTCAACAACCTCTCGGAGAGATAAGAGTCAAGAATTCTGAGATATGCTGTCAGAGTGCAAGCCATTCCTCATTTTTGGTATTACCGTTAGATAGCAAAGACTGAATCAGTAAAGTGCTGCCAATCCAAGACAATATTTTGGCTTAGATAGAAAATGAAATGGTATTTTAAGCACACTGAAAATACAGTGCAGCCAGATGTATGGATTATGTGGATCATTACATATGCAGTTACAAAGGGTTGTTAGAATTTTTGGAAGAATCCAAGTTCCAGGTAGGTCCAATGTTGTGCATGCTGTGCTGCTTATCCTCAGAAATCTTGTGCTAGAAGAAGACAAATCACTACATAGTTTGATTGCTTGTTTTTATGGCTAGTTAGATAAAAATCAAAATGCCAGTTCGATGACTGTTTATGTTGTGATCTTGTCATATTTCATCAGCTAACAATGCCTGGATGAGTTTAGTATTTTTATCAAATGTTTCAAATGTTAAGCAAAGCAACAGGAGATGCTAAAGTCTTAGTAAATGAACATTTTCTGTTTGGTTCATTTATTAATCTTCAGTCTAAAAGGTTTTAGGAATCATTATGTTAGATTCTGATTTTAGATGACAAAACTCAAGACAGTTGAGGTCTTCAATATCTGTAATTAAAATGTTTCCTGAAAACACTTGGTAACAAAACAAAGACAAAGTTAGGGCCCTTTCACAGAAATTCTCCACAATTTCAGCTTAGAATGTTCCTCCCTTTGCCCTCATTTAAAATACTATGCACTATTCCTGAAACAGTTGTTTCACTTCTCTGTAGACCAGATGAGAAAATTCTCAGACACGGCATCAATACCATGCATATTACCACTTTTTTGCTCTTCAGAGTATTAAACCTGAAATACTTTATTGTATGACAGACTAAACGATTTTTTTTTGTGTATATTTTTACCACTTCACAGGGTTTTTTTAGATAAATTGAATATGGCTACTTAGCACAGTCTTGGGTTTGCAAGAAGTCAATATTGGTGTTAGTAAGGTCTACGATAAAACTTTCATTGATTCAAATGGAGCCAATTTCAACTATTGGGTAGGAGGAGCAGAGACATCTAGAGTATTTCCTGCACAGAGCAGTCCAGATGAAGTATGGAAATACGAGCAAGATCTTTGGCTGGCTGAAGAATAGATTTAAGCCAGTGCACAGACTGGAGTGAATTCAGCAGCATATTCTGCATATATGTAGTATCAATAATTTATTATACCCTTACAAGTACAACCTAGACTACAATCCTAGTTTAATCACACCCTAGTTTCTCATTTAATATAAGGCTAAGTTTATAAAATATATTAGGAAACTGCAGGGAGCAGAAGTATTCTCTACAAATTTTAAGCAAAATCATTGAATTGAATCAAATGAAACTGAACAGAAACCAGTGAAGAACACTGGCAAAAGGTACACAGAATATTGAACAGTACATCTATGATACATCAAGAATTAAAGAAAAAACTGATTTTAAAAGTTGTTGCAGCAATATTTATTACTGAAATAGAAAAATATCAGAAATAAGTTATGGATATTTCTTTGAAATACAGTTGTCCTTTTTAAACCATGACAAGATGTCTTCAATGCTCAGTTCCATCCTTATGTGAAAAATAATACATCTTTTCTTTAACACATTACTTCAATAGTATGCAAGTATGCAAAAGTAATGCTCGTGGGATGTGAACAGTAATACTTTATGTTTTTTTTCATTTGATGTAGGTGTAATGAATAATATATAATACAATACAAACTGTATTGTAATACAATACACTGGTTTAGGCCATTTATTGCTAATTTTATAGTCAGTTAAGAATGTGGGGTCATCTGGATGGGAATTCTGGTAGAGAATTAATATTCTAGAACTGTACTCAGATATCAGATGTACAATATGATCTTAGCTCGTGATTTTATTAGTAAAGCTGCACTAAAATCTGTTGGAACATGTCCACAGGAGGGTCACAAGGATGATCAGGGGACTGGAGCACCTCCCGTATGGAGACAGGCTGAGAAAGTTGGGGCTGTTCAGCCTGGAGAAGAGAAGGCTGTGTGGAGACCTCATAGCAGCCTTCTACGGCTGTATAGTGATAGGACACTACTAGACTGTAGTGATAGGACAAGGGGTAACGAGTTAAAACTCAAACAGGGGAAGTTTAGATTGGATATAAGGAAGAAATTCTTTACTGAGAGGGTGGTGAGGCACTGTAATGGGTTGCCCAAGGAAGTTGTGAATACTCCATCCCTGGTGGTGTTCAAGGCTGGGTTGGACAGAGCCTTGAGTGACATGGTTTAGTGGGAGATGTCCCTGCCCATGGCAGGGGGGTTGGAACTTGATGATCTTAAGGTCCTTTCCAACCCTAACTATTGTATGGTTCTATGATATCACATATGGAATAAAAATATATTTGTGGTTAGAAAGTTAAAATGTGATATTCTAGTCCTTGACACACAGAACACTCATTCAGAGACTGAGCTCCATAAGCAAAAATAAAGAAAACTTTAAGCAGAGAAATTAATGTAAGAATCTACATAATCAATAAATAATTTTCTCCCACAGTAACAAAATTATGTACCTTCCTAGAATTGAAAGGTCATTGATAATTTCTTTAAACTTGATGTGTCAAGATAAATGTTATCTGAATTCTTTATGATTTTTTTTCTCTGGTTACTCTAAATACAATTCAGAAAAAATTACTAAAGACTATTTATTTAAATTTATTCTTAAGTGTCTTACTTTTCATGGCAGTCACAACAGCTGCTAGATGAATCAAAAGACAAAACCAAAGAAACTATTATTAGAATTTGTTTGATAAATTGTGTCTGCGGTTAGGTAATGCCTTTAGTTTTGTTCATGTACATTTGTTACTGACCAGCAGAGGCACAGATCTAACAAAGAACAAGGGTTTAGCCCGAAGATGCTAGTATTGTGCCTTTTAAAGTAATTAGTTCATTAATGCATTTGAGAGCCACACTAATGTGAATCAGTAGGTCTTCCTGCAGATAGGAACGTTTGGCAGTGGATCAGATGGGTTTTATATGCTTGAGAACTGGGTGAGATTTGCTAATAGTGTAGAGTGCAGCTAACCTCCAAGTCATGGATTCCAGTCTGATCTTTCCTGTATTAGTAGTGACTCTCTGCATAATAAACAGGTGGGTTTATCATCACAGGAAACAAAAAAAAAAGGACTTGGTGATGTTGTTCAGCGTTGCTGGAAGAGCTAAGATGGAAACAACAGTATGTGCTTGCTCTCAGATGGGATTTATCTTAGAAGTATACTCATAGCCATTTCAGCTGTTGACTTTGCTGCTGATTATTCTGCTTCTGCTCTATGAATAAAGACAGTGTTTGCTGTGTTCGGTGTGGTCAATATAAACTTAAGGGAAATGGTAAAAACATGTCACAGGTTTTGGTCTAAAGGAGAAAAAAAGGCACAGTGCAGAAAAGGACTGTGATTTTCACAGTGCCTCTGTAAAAGCATTGGCCCATCATTGTAAAGCAGATCCATGAATAACTTGTTTTACTTATTCTAACTATATTTTTGTATAGAAAATACATACTGTTATAGCCTTAGGGTATAGGAAGCATTTGTTGTTCTACTTTGTTGTAAGTGGAGAGCTTCTGACCACTGGAGTTTCTTAGCTAGTCAGTATGAGGTGCTTTATGCCACCTGAGAGGAAGGACTATTCGTCAGAAGAGAAACCCTATCTGACAGAATATAGATGTTAATCACGAGTCACATCACTTTGAAATAAATCCATGAGTCATGAATCAGAATAATGTTTCCTTGTTGGCAACATCCTAAAGGGAATAACTAAAACCCATTAGTGATATAATAAAATCTGGCATGTCACTTCAAGCACAGCAAATTATGAAAACAAAACTAGCCTGCAGTTACACTGATACATTATAAATAGGTGTTATTTCTACATTAATACATCAAATTAGATTTTTTAAAAAACTTTAAAAATGAGAGGTTACATGTGGGTAGAATGCATTTTCAGCGCTGCCTGATCGAAGACCAGTGACAACTGTAGCTGTTGTGAATGGCAGAAGGGCTCTGCAGGTCTAACAGGAAGGAGCAGGGAAAGATGGGCTGGTTCACGGTACAGAGGACCACACAGTTGACAGGCAGAAAGGGATGCAACAGCAAGTCCAGTTTTTCTGTATGGTAACCCCTGATTGCCTGGAGGTCAGGCTGTGCTTATAAGGCATGTCAGAGCCCAGAATTAGCAATGAACCATTCTGCAGGATAAATGTATTTTCCAGCTGCCTAAGTTTAGTTAACCAGCACTTTAAAGGGCTCAGAATCAGTTACACACAAGAATAAAATGAACTTTATTTATGTCTCTCATGCACTGGGCAATTTAGTTTTTAGATTAACACAAAAGCAGGAAGGGCATTGCTTCAAGTGAAGTATAACTGCAAAACACTATTGGATAAACCCAACTAAATTGCTATGAGAATTAAATATAGATCAACAGAATCGATACTTAATTGTATAACTCAAGGTCTTTCATTTCAGATCTGATCTCTAATAGGAGATACAAAGTATGTGCACTTTTTATTTTTTTAGTTATTATTTAAAACTTTACTGTGAAGGAAAAAGATTTTCTAGATTTTTACCTTTTTAAAAACTGTTTGGTACTTTGTCTGCATATGTTCAAGTGAAACTTGATCCCACAGTGCCACTGTTTCTTATTTGAAATTCAGAGTTTTACCGATTTAGATATCCTCTAGTCCTATAATTGCTTTGTATTTATGACACAATGGGTCTAAGTGGGATATGCAGTTGCAGCATTTCATAGGTTGCTCATATATAACCCATTTAGCGGAACATTTTTAATATGTTCACAGCTTCTTGTAAAACAGATAGAGAGTAGTATTCTGATCAGAGACATACCAGTGTAATCAGAAATAAATTCTCACTGTATTCAGTGGTGTAACACAACCAGTTTGCAAGCAGAAAGGTGTAACATGAAAAGGGTTAGTTTTGAACTACCAAAGGTAGTAGCTTTCTAATAGCTAGTCGGGACAGAATGCAATGGTGGACTCTCAGTGGAAAGTGAGTACTCTCTAGATCTCATTTAACATCAGGTGGATAGGTAACACTCTGCATTAAAAATAGTTGTACAGTCACATCCAGGAAACTACAGAGGTGAAAGCTGTAACTGTGTGACCTTTGCTATATTACAGCTGAGCTAAAAATGTGATGTTTGAACTTCTTTCTCTTTAAAGCATAGCCTTAAATAATAAGATAAGCGCTGCTCTCCCTTGTCATAAGCTTTCATCTATTTTTTGGACTGACAGTAAAATAATTTTTTAAATAATGAGCCCCTTTTCCTTTTTCTATTTGAGCAGAAATCCCATTAATATTTTGCTGTAGCAGACAATAACATTCTCAAAGATGCACCGTTAGTTTTTCAAAATAAACAGTGAGTGCTAGTTTCTTTTCTTGGGGGAAAAAATACATTGATACGGATTATTTTTAAGTTCATTAGTCTGTTCATCAGTTTCTAGAAGGCCATATATACCTAGGTACATGTCATCCACTTCTGGCATTATGGGTAATACAGTAATGACAACAGAACCAATGCTTGCCTACTGCATTTAAGAGTATAACAATCTACAAATATATTTTAGTATTGCAAGGACAGCATTTCTGAGGATCCTGAATTGTAAGTAAATTACCTTAGAGGAAATAAAGCTGATTAGCGTGAACTGTGTATGCTTCATAGCTGCAGATCTGGACAAAACAGCCATTGCTTAATGAATAGGTGACTGAGGAATTGAGACTTACATTGTCTATTCCTTGAATTCTTATGTGGTTTAGGAGATAAAAGGTAGTTTAGTGAATTAAGCCTTATGCTTTCAGAAGCATAGTTTTAATAAAATGACGAAATGACTTGGTACATTCAGGATTCTAATGCCAAGAATATCATCCTCATAATTTACTAAGTATATGATTATTTTGTTGATATGACTAGACTGTTTGACCCGAGTAGGTATATACCAACCCTTTTAGAAGTTTTCCTAGTTTAATAAACTAGTATTTTCAGGCCCTAGTTTCAAGGTTTGGCAAATGTAGCTTTTTACCTTCAGCTCAGTTCTGAACTGAATGCCACAAATGTGGTTGTTTTCTCATAGTGCCTCAGAATGGCCACTGGCTGCATTAACTGTGCATGGACAAAGTTTATTTAAAATGGAGTAAGAAAATACAATTCTAAGTGGCAACATCTTGGAAAATGGTCACAATGCTCAATCAAGTGTGTTGAGGGGATTTATTAAAAAGAAAACAAATTAAACACCAGTACTTTCCCCAGAAGGTAATAGAATCATAGAATCATAGAATAGTTAGGGTTGGAAAGGACCTTAAGATCATCAAGTTCCAACCCCCTGCCATGGGCAGGGACACCTCACACTAAACCATGTCACCCAAGGCCTCATGCAACCTGGCCTTGAACACCGCCAAGGATGGAGCATTCACAACCTCCCTGGGCAACCCATTCCAGTGCCTCACCACCCTCTCAGTAAAGAATTTCTTCCTCATATCCAATCTAAACTTCCCCTGTTTAAGTTTGAACCCATTACCCCTTATCCTGTCACTACAGTCCCTGATGAATAGTCCCTCCCCAGCATCATTGTAGGCCCCCTTCAGATACTGGAAGGCTGCTATGAGGTCTCCACGCAGCCTTCTCTTCTCCAGGCTGAACAGCCCCAACTTTCTCAGCCTGTCTCCATACGGGAGGTGCTCCAGTCCCCTGATCATCCTCGTGGCCCTCCTCTGGACTTGTTCCAACAGTTCCATGTCCTTCTTATGTTGAGGACACCAGAACTGCACACAATACTCCAAGTGAGGTCTCACGAGAGCAGAGTAGAGGGGCAGGATCACCTCCTTCGACCTGCTGGTCACTCTCCTTTTGATGCAGCCCAGGATACAGTTGGCTTTCTGGGCTGCGAGCGCACACTGAAGCCGCCTCATGTTCATTTTCTCATTGACCAACCCCCCCAAGTCCTTCTCCTCAGGGCTGCTCTGAATCTCTTCTCTGCCCAACCTGTAGCTGTGCCTGGGATTGCTCCGACCCAGGTGTAGGACCTTGCACTTGGCATGGTTAAACTTCATAAGGTTGGCATCAGCCCACCTCACAAGTGTGTCAAGGTCCCTCTGGATGGCATCCCTTCCCTCCGGCGTATCAACCGAACCACACAGCTTGGTGTCATCGGCAAACTTGCTGAGGGCGCACTCAATCCCACTGTCCATGTCACCGACAAAGATGTTGAACAAGACCGGTCCCAACACCAATCCCTGAGAGACACCACTCGTTACTGGTCTCCAGCTGGACATCGAGCCATTGACCACAAGTCTTTGCGTGCAGCCATCCAGCCAGTTCTTTATCCACCAAAAGGATATCATCTTTTGTAAAGCAGCGCCTTGCATTGGCAGAATCACCAGTTTTGCTTCAGAGGGAATCTACCCACTACAAGCCATGCTTACTGCAATCAGAGGCTCACCAGAAGGCATTAAGGAAGAAATGTCCATGGTGAGAAAGGAAGCTGATACTCAGTTTTTAGAACCTGACAGACTGAAAATGAACAAGACATGCATAGGATACACTTACTTTTCAGAGATCCTTTTCACTTTACTTGTAGAGGCAGTTAAATAACAAAATTGTTTCTAGTGACTGGAGAAAAATCACAGTGAAAAAAAACTTACACTGAAAGATAAAGCTGCTGACAAAGTTACTGAACCTGACTTAACCATCTGAAGTTCAGAACTATTTCTTGACAGAATTATGTTGAAAGTTACTATGCCAGTGATAAGCTACTGAATGGTACTGGAACTGTGCAGTCTTAAGTAATTTCACCATTTCAGTCTTCATCAGACTGTATTTCACCATGCAGCATTTAAATATACAGAGGTTTGTCCTACTGAATGAAAGTAGTTGTCCTTACCTTGATGGAAGCATGACTGATTGTTTCAGTAAAGAAGAAGCTTTATAAAAAAGGGGCTACAATTTTATCCTAGATTAGAGGTTTAGAGGACTTTTTTTTTAATTGGTATACTTAGAACTGCATCAAGAAGGGGAAAAAAATAAAGATTTTTCAAATCTAAAAAAAAATACAGTCCTTAAAGAGACATATTTTATCCTACATTTTGACTGAAGCAAAAATTCCTCTCAAACTCAGTAAACGCAGGATCATACTCATACAACATACAATCTCACTGACATTTGCAGTAATCAGGGTCATTTTCTGTATAGCTGGACTATTCCCAGACTACTGTTCCTAAGTATCAGCTATGTTCTTACCCCTCTTCATCTTCCACCTTTGGCTTTTTTTATTTTGGTAATTACAAAGACACTTATCCTCTCACTCTGTAGTGATGTCTCAGTTCCTGGGCTGTAACGTCTGTATGTCAGTCACCCAGTATACCGATGGAAAATGGAATTGCACTTCAAGAATGTACTGCAAATGGTAATTTGTAGTGGGTAATGATTTTCCACACTAGTAATCCTCTCTTTGGAGTACCAGACTAGAATCACTTCAGGTTAACCTGTGACTATCCAAGGTACATCAGCTGATCTAAGGGCAAAAAGACAGAAGGAGATGATATACAAGGACCAACATTATGTAGCTGCACCAAGAGCAAATCAGCAATATGAAGAAACCATGTAGAAATAATTCTCTGAGCTGCGAAAACTGGCTTGTTGTATGCACTAAGAAGGCTGCGCTGTCTGCAGCCCTCTTTGTGCATAAAACACTAAGGCTGTCTGCAGGGGCATTAGAAGAGTATGAATCTTTGCTGAAAGACTTGCAGAGGAAAGAAAGGGAATGTGCCTTCTTACAAGTTTTAAAGATGATTCATAAAGGTAATTTAAACATCAGAGTAAGCTCCACAGCAAATGGTGTTCTCATTTTTAGCCTCTGAGGAGAAAAGTTGGGAAGAGACAAAGAATCTTTCCAGACCCATCAGTCCACCTCTGTGTGACTCCACATTTAGCTGCTATGGAGGGAGCCTCCTCCATGTTTTGCATACATGTTTTGCATACACAGTGCACACACATCAGAATGATACCTCTTCCAAGCTCTCACCAAGCAGAAATACAGAGGTGATAATTTTCACATTTGGAAGCAAGATCTTCTTTATTCTTAAAAAAAATCTGAATTAGCAATCTTAAACCCCACTCCAAGAAAACAGTTTATTTTAGGAGCCTAAAGTAATTTTCCTTTCCACTCTGGATATGGATGTGGGGATGTGGATGGACAATCATGTCACATATTGCACTGGTAGGGGCTCCTGGAGGCAGCAGAGGATGAGGCTGTAGCCCAAGCTTCCTTCTCAGTAAACCTGTTGCAGCCTGAACTATGTGCATACTGTTTTCTGACATTTCTGTGCAATGAGACTATGACAGTTCCTTTGAAATCAGAGAAGACTGGGACAGGATAGATGCAAATAGTGATGCTGGTTATGTGACTGCACTTGCCACCTCTTCAGCTGACATTATGATCTGCACAGTTTTCAGTACTCATTCACGCGAAGCACGAATTGCAGAATGGAAACCTCTTTGTAAGTTCATCTGCATCAAATCCTATGTAACGGTACAGTTATTTACATGTACTTTCTAAATTTATGCAAACAATTTATCTTTGCTGTAGGGGAGAATATTTTGAGGGGCAGAAGCACAACATGCACAAGAATCTGAGCGGGAATTTCAGATAATTTCAGGCTGCAGAACCAAATTAAAGCAGAAGGATAAATCCTCTCGCAATTTTTAGTTCATTTCAGTGCACCAAGTTGTATCAATAAACAGCCTTTAGTATAAGTCAGCTAGAAAATAAATGCTATGAAGGATGTTCCATTTTATGTCCTTTGAATTCGATTAGTGATTAGTCTTGGTGGTTAAGCCACATGGGAACAGTAACTGAGGTTTCTCTACTACGGTTCTGTAACAACTGGAAAACACTGTTGGCTCATGTCTTATACCATGATGGGATAGTAACCTAAAATCTAATTAATCTATGAATGAATTATGGTTCTAGAAACGTACTATATTATAATCAATTTTAAGTGAGTTCCTAACAGAAGATAAGATGAAGAAAAAGCTGTAAAATTACCAGAGGTTGATAAATTCTGTTTACTATGACTGATGATTTTTATGGAGGATAATTTTACAATCCATCAAACTTTTGTCAGTTCAAGAATCATGCTGCCAAACGTATGCAGTAAATTAATTTTTAAATTTACATACTTATTAAAAATCTTATTGAAAACAGCAGGAAGTAAGCCTTGCTTGAATAATAAAATAACTTGTTATTCTACTGGAAAGAAAACAAACAAACAAAACTCAACCAAATTTCTATTAAGATGATTTTACAGTAGGGCAGTAATTATAAACAGCTACATGAATTAGTTAACCAAACAATGTATTAAATAGCCAACCTCAAATTAATGAAGAATTAAAAAAAAACCCTTGGAAGATAATAAATTAAAAAATGTAATTTAAAAGCTGAGAAATTCATGGCTGACTTTTGGATGTGCTTGAGGACATATTAACTCAGGCCCATTGGCATGAGCTCCTGGATTCCTTCTGGAAGCATGGGGAGCTGCAGGTGTTTGCCTATGTGGCTTCCCCACTCAGGGTGCTGAAGAGGAAAGGAGTGTTAGCAATCTTCGTGTGCATATGGCCACAAGAATGAGCCCAGTGTGATGTGCTGAGCCCAGTGTGATGTGCTGCTGGCTCAGAAAATCATTCTGTGACACAAGTCTGTTTATTCTCACAGAAGCTCACTGCAAGAAGGTGTTACAGCTGCACCCTAGGTACTCCTGCTAAAAGCTGAACATGAACCATAGAAATATCTGCTGAACAAGCAAATAAACAGAAACAAGAAAGGAGAAAAGGCTATATCAGCACCAGTGTGGCAGCAGGGCCAGGGCAGCGACTGTCCTCCTGTGCTGGGCACTGGTGAGGCTGCACCTCGAATCCTGTGTTCAGTTCTGGGCCTCTCACAAGAGAGACATTGAGGTGCTGGAGTGGGGCCAGAAAAGGGCAATGGAGCTGGTGCAGGGCCTGGAGCACAGGTGTGATGGGGAACGGCTGAGGGACCTGGGGGGTTTAGTCTGGAGAAGAGAAGGCTCAGGCGGGACCTTATTGCTCTCTACAACTGCCTGACAGGAGGTTGCAGTGAGGTGGGGTTGGTCTCTGCTCCCAAGGAACAAGTGACAGAACAAGAAGAAACAGCCTCAAGCTGCACCAGGGGACTCAGTGACATGGGTTAGTGGTGGCCTTGGCAGTGCTGGGGAATGGTTGGCCTGGATGATCTTAAAGGTCTTTTCCAACCTGGTTGATTCCATGATATATGCATATTTAAAGCATATCATATTATAAAACTACAGCACATGGTAGGAGGTGGCATTATCACAAGGAAAGCAAGAACTACTTTCCCATCACTTACACAAGGAAGGAAGCATGGTGATATGACTTGAGGCAAATAAGGCACCTTAGAGACCAGCCCAGCAGAGTTCTTGGCTGTGTCTACTTGCAAGGCCGAATTTCAGTGTTACCTATCAGTTATATTACAAAGATTTTTCTGCTTCATCTTTGATGAAGCACCTTTTCTGCTTCACCTAACTCCACCACTGTGATTCCTGTACTGTCCATATGCCACAGACAAGCTTCTGGTATCAATAAAGCAGTGGAGCCAGGCCTCATGTCCTCTTGGTTCCTTCCCTGGTCTCATCTTCCCAATTGCTGCAGTTTTCTTTGTCCACTACTACCGCTGGGACCAGCCATTCACACTCTTAAAATATGTACTTTATGTATATAAAATAGGTAAGCCATCCTGCCTGCATCCATCAGAAACAAGACTTGCGTAATATTAACAATTCTGCTTCCTCCCTCAGCCCTCTCACTTGTCTCATGAGAGTCCAGGGCCAAGGAACAGGCCCTCTTATTTGATTTATGGATTACGTAGTATCTGGTGTGTGTTCAAATACTGCATTATGCCTGCTATCAGCGAATACATGTTTCAGGATGTCTGCCACCATTACGAGGAGAAAGCGCTATGCCTGTGCTAGTGGTGACAATACAAAGAACGGAAACAGGACAACATTGGATTTAATAATTTAGTCAGTGGACTAAAATATATCTTGATGGAAATAAAAAAAAAATAAAGAATATTGTAACTGATCTCATGTTTACCAGGCAACTCAAGAATACAGTCCTGGGCTGTGGCTTGGTAACTATGTGAATTAATTCAAAAGGAAATGGGAGAAACAGGGCTACATGCAGGGAACAGGCAATTCATATCACAAATGCAGATTGTAGATGACAGTCCTTTGCCCAGCTCTAAAGGACAATCAAAAAGAAACATTGTGAATTAAGCAGAGTAATGCTGGGCACCAAGATGGCCACTGCTGAAGATGCATATGGAAGTTCCTAGAGCCGGGAGATTTATGAAGTGTTCAACTTGCCTCCTCACAAAATTAAATCAGTGATACACATCACATTCTGATTAACACACATATCATTTGGCTGTGATCCAAGGAGAATTTTAGTTAATTTATAGGGTTAGATTTGTTTGCTTCATCTTTTAGACACAAGTACATCTGTTCCTGGTCATGAGAATCTCTATTCTGCTTTGTGGTTCAGCCAGGCATACGGAGCATCTCTCACTTGGATCTGGTAGGAGGCATTAGTGGTTGAAAACTTTCTGTAAAGGGGTCACAGCCTTGAAACAGAAAGGGGTCAAAGGACAAGTGTGCTGGACAGACGTTTGACTTTACATCTTTGCCTTTTTTAGGTACCAGCAAGGTTGAGGTAAGCAGCTAACAAGATGTGAAAGGCTGGTAAACATTTGTGCTGAGTCCACCTAGGCTATGAAAGTACCTGCTTTGAATATGAGGTATTACTTTGACAAGGCTTTGTCAGAGAAAGGAAACACAGTGAAAATACATATTGGGAAGCCCATTTCTCTGGGGTCTATTTGGCTGTGAGAAAACCTTTGTTGGGAATGATCAAAGAAGGAATTCAGTGTGAGAAACCAGGACAGGCTCCTGTTCTCACTATGGGATTCCTGCAGTGACACAATAATGCAGTATTTTTTGCACTGGTTTTGCTACAATTGGGTATAAATAAAGAAACGTGTATATGAAGTGCTAACCAGCCACAGGAATCGATTTGTGGACAAAGGCTTTAGAAGATTTACTGACCTTAGCAAGACAGAAGTGTTGCAGTATTAATGCTGCAAACTGTTGTGAGATACTAGCAATACAGAACATGTTCCTATGCCTAAAATACAGATTAGAAGATTATTAATATAATAGGCCACTAGGAGGACTAAAATACAACTGGAATTCACACAGACACACAAAACTCACGTAAAACTAATATGCACTCATTTTCTGAATGGCCAAAGGTGATACAAAACAGGATATCTGGATAAAAATACAGAATAAAGCAACTCCCAGGCCCCACTAGTGAATGAATAATTTGAAAAGTATTGCTGAAAATGAAGAAGCATTTGACATTTACTAGAATACAAAAAAAATATTGGAAGTGTTGATTTCTTCGATATTTTAGATTATTCAGGATTAAAATACTTGTAAGTATGGATTAAAAATTTCCTCTGTGCACAGACATTGTTAGGAGCCTTGTATGGACAGCCAGACTGCTGAAGGCGGTAGGTATAGTTCTGCTTATGGAAAACTATTTGCAGGATCCAGGTGTGAATTTGCTTCTGACATTCTGAAAATTCCTCAGCAAAGGGACGATGTGTTTGTGGTTTTAGCCTTTGTAATGCAAGATCCCATCTTGGGTAAGAATGCTTGATGAGAATATTAAGTGATAATGATTATTTGCCTAGCTTTGCTGTGGGGCCTTCAAAGCCCTCAAAGCAGCCTGCTCACAGTACTGGATTAAATTCCAAATGCAGCTGGAAGGTATTATTTATATTCTTTATTTAAAAATGGTGAATTTAATAGAAAAAGAGGTTTAGCAATTTGGACAGTCAGCCAGAACCTCATCCTGATCTCCAGCCCTGCACTCCAAACTGCTAAGCTTTTTGTCACTATTTGAATTTTTTTTTGTTTCTTTTTTTTTTGCAGGCAAAAAATTCATCATGGAACAACAGAGGCCTGTATTGTCCTCCCTAGAGACCATCTGAAGTGCTCTTCAACATACAGGACCTGGCATTTATCCAGTGTATGTGGTAGTTAATCAAATGTTTTGCACTGACTTCAGTAGACTTTGGATCAGACTCCTGATGCATTAGAGAGATGAATTATTTAACTTACTGAGTTCCCCTAGAAACAAAACATTGAGCTGCAAACAAAGCTAACAAACACCAAATGGGATACCATCTGCTGCAATGAGCAGAACATGACCAGTTTCCCCTATGCTTGAGATTCTTCCAAAATACAATCTGACATAGGTTTGTTGAACTCCCAACTGTCTTACAAAATTGGCTTAGCACAGGTTAGCAAATGCTAATGCCACCAGCAACAGCAAGTCAGACTCTGATGTATCAATTTGAGTTCTCTATGATTTTATTTCTATTGGACTGCCTGGTGTAAAAGCTCAAGGGTTTTCTGCTATCCAGAGCCTATGGAGCCTATAGATATGCGTCTGTTCATGCCCTGTGTCGTAGGGCCAGCGGACACTGAGTAGTTTCTGCCCTTGAGTAAATCTGAATGGTAATTATCTATATAATGATGCCTTCATAAATCTGTATTCTTCTATCTTTTGACATCCAGATGCCCTGACTGACTGACTTCTAAAGAGACAGGATATGGAGGCAAAAGAAGCTCCATCTCCCACAGGAATGACAGGAGATACCTGAAATCACAAGTCCAGAGCATTCCCTACTTGGTATCGAAGTTTTTGGCTGTGCTGGAGAATATATGGGTTCCCAAACACTTTCACAGGAACAGAAGGACACTGCTAAGCTAAATGCAGTGTGTGATACTAGTAGATACCATCAGTATTAGACCCCTTTCCATTTAAAAATCATACTAAGCAACCAAATAGTTTTTATGTAATGTGAGGAAAAAAACTAACAGCATTTGCCTTGTAAAACATGACAAGAAGGTGTCTTCATACCTAAATTTGCTGCATAGCCAGGCACTTCATCTTCTATTATTGTCACTACAAGTGATGAAACTACCACAAGCAAACAGAACCTCTAAAGGCTATTTAGTCTTCAGCAGTTAACCAGAAAGGCTACAGCTCTCCATATCATGCAGCTTTTAGATGGTGACTGCTGTTCTTTGGCTTGCTCTGCTGCATCTGTTTTCATTGCTGTGCTATTAATGATGTTGTAATACAGATTCCATGATTTTACAATGGATTTCATTTATAGAAATCTTATATTACAAATGTTGAACTCTCTGGTACCCTGGCTTGTTATAGTGGTTCTCAGAAACATGAAAAGAAGTATGATGTTCCAGTAAGAGTAATAATAAAAATACCCTGTAAAATGATACAAATGGAAATATTAGCATTTTTTAGTTCTCATACACTAATGTTATGAAAAATACAATAAAGAAATGGGTTTAAAAATACAGAAAGTTTCATTATTACATGATCTTAATGTTGTAGGACCAGATGGAAAAATACACATTATTTGGCCTTCCTTTTAACTCAGGGGAAAATGTCTGCTGATGTTCCATGACATTCCCCACAGAGCCAAGGCACAGAAGTGGGATGCTACAGATCAAAATTCTGCCAGATAGGGAAAGAATATCTAAACCGATTTTTGAGCACCTATATAAATACCATGATTTTCACAGGATCCAAATATATGTATCTGTTGGAGACACCAGCAAAAGCTGCAGATTTCTAGCACCTTTGAAAACTGGGCAGCTGAAGTGTCTAAATACGAATTTAGGCACAGCTATTAGGAAATGAAGCTTTAAAAAAAATGGCCTATAGTTTTAGTAATTAGGGGCCACAAACAAGACTCTCCAGTTAGGCTATGCAGGGCAACGTAATTCTTGCCACCATGATCAGGAAGCTAACTGCTCAGCTACTTCTGTTCCTCAGTTTCAGGCATTGTCTGAAAAGCTCCTACATTTCAAACCTACTTTGTATCTTAGTACATGTGCTAACAACAAGTTTCCCAATCTGGTAACTTTTCTGCAGATACAGTCTCTTGGTAAAGTTTAGACATTCCTGTTCTAAGACATATCATAGGCTATTACTGCATGGTTAACATTTTAATTTCATAATGCTCATCAGGATAATATATTCATATTTAATTTCTTCATTCCCACCCACTTCATTCTTCATCCACCCAAATCCATCTGAGGTCTTGTTTTACGTTATGCTTTACAGAGCATTCATTCAATAACCCATAGGATACGTGAATATGTAATAAGATATCGGAAAAATAACTTTTAAATGTTTGGCAATTATTCAGATAATTATTCAAATAATCACTTAGGGTTTTATTTGCTGAGAATAACACTAGAGTAGTTAAGGGAAGTTCTTAAGGCTTTTTATAGTATGCAAAAGTCTTAGTGACTTCTATCAATGATCAAAGAATGGAGTAATGCAGAGAAGGTGGCACTAATGGAAATGGGGCTATCAGGATGTGTCTTGGTCATTGATGGATTGATGGGCAGTACCAGCTGGGAGGACTCTCACATGTGCTATGAAAATTTATGTCACTTGTCTTAGCCTTTGTGAAAGGTAATTAGACATTTAAATTACATAGCTATATCTTACGAACTTCCCAAACTTCCCTGTGTCAAGTTCTTGCTGATAAGTCTGATAAATCCCATGTTTGTTTCTTCCACCAAATACAAATATTACTTTCCATTAAAATAATATGAATTATGCGCAAGACCTGGAATTCACATACCAGGGCCTAAAAATATAGTAAGAAATAAAATATTTCACTTTGGGACTTGCTATAGAGTATTTCAGTTCCTAAAAAATGTTTAAC
Organism: Psittacula echo; assembly: GCF_963264785.1. Classification (NCBI taxonomy): domain Eukaryota; kingdom Metazoa; phylum Chordata; class Aves; order Psittaciformes; family Psittacidae; genus Psittacula; species Psittacula echo. The sequence continues at coordinate 33,476,521 of NC_137743.1, forward strand.
TAATATTTTTTCTTAAGGATTTAAACAATCTGTGTGTTATATTGCAGAAAATCCAGTCTAATTTCTCATTTAAATAAAAGGTGAATTGCTTTTTAGAGATGAAAACAGCTTGTGGAACAAACAATAAGCACCTGCAAATTATTTCAATGTGATTTTTGCTGATACTTGCCATAAAATTTGCCTTATTTTCAAAGACTGTTTTGATTAGGATACTATTGTCTGTGTACATATGAAAACAAAAAGCAGAGTATTAAAAAAGGAAGAGTTTGGTAACAGATTTTCAGTGTATGGCCACAAGTCCTGCTAGCACCAGCTGTGCAACTTACTTCTCATGTATTTTGCTCAGAACGGAACTCTCATACTGAAAGATCAGTCATTTCCTACCCTTCCCTGCATGATGTTTGAGTGCTTTATGCAAAACATATCACTGTTATAGACAGGGAAGGCAAGTTTCAGCTGGAAAAAATTAAAAAAAAAAATATCACAGTGTTATTCATCTCATTTAACTCTGCGAATCACATGCTCCTCTGGGAGTCAAAATATTTTTCAGCTTCAGAAAACAAAGAGCTCACTGAGTACCTCTCTGCCCTACTGCTCTTGATCGAGTCAATCTAATGTTTATTGTATCAAATTTATTTTTTAGCTTTTTTTTATTACTAATATAATTTCTACCATTACAACAATTACACTATCTCACAAACTTACTAATAGTTATCATTTGTTGCTGCTAATGTGCCTTGAATTCCATTTTGGCCTACAGTATTATTGTCATATTCCAATTCAACACAGAGAGAAATGAAACCGAAAGTTTTATTTCCAAAGATGGAGGACTGAAGAGTGTCTGGTTACAAATGGCAGCAACATTAAGTGCACTTTGGGCCATGCTGCAAATCATAGCAGCTCCATCTGTCAAACCTTTGAAAAATATGCTCAGAACATTTTCCACTCAGGGAAATCACTAGCAAATCACTAGCAAATGATACTTCTATTCAATATGTACTTTTGGTTCTTATTAGACGAAAAGATCTGCCTATATACAGCTAGGATCCACAGTGGCTATTAAATCCTTATGTAATCTTCAGTTATATAGTCAAATAGACACTACAGTGCTCAGAGTGTATCTGAAAGGCACAGTGCAGTGTGATGTTAAGGTATCAGTGAGCAAGATGGGTGGGCTGGGACCAAATGCAGTGGGGTCTTTTCAACACTGCTTATTGCAGCTACTCAGCCCTGCTGAGAAATGTTCCAGAGTAACCAGGCCATAAAGGAGCTGTGCTAATACTGTGCTCAATCAGGCTCACTGTAAATTAGCTCTGTATAGCTCCGTGTTGCTCTGGGCATTCGTATGTAAGCAGTTTTGGACCATTTCTTTGGGGACTCCAGGAAATGAGCTGCACGACTCTGTGACATCTGGGCCAGTGGGTAATGTGGTTATGCTGCTCCTACATGCTGAAAAGACAAGGTTCTCTCTGTAATTTGAAATTACTTGCTGAGATGGTGGGATATGGGGTTTCTGCTCCAGTGAGCAAGATTTTCAACTCAAAAGGAGCCAAGTTCTTCCCTCCTTACAGTGCCAAAGGGGTTATATTCAGTGAGCACAACACTCCAGCTCTGGTCACAGGACAGCTCAGTGTGTTGCCTTAAATCAGAAAAGCTCACACACCTGCATTTGGCACTCAGCAAACTACATGGGCATACTTCACTTGGTGCTGTGAGTTATCTGGGGATTTAGCATTATATGACACTGTGCCATAGCCACTAGAACTGCACCTACATGCCAGTGATGCTTCAAGCCCTTAACTTTCCTCTTGTAGCTGCAGCTTTTCACTTCCTCCGCATCTTCTCTCAGACTCACATCCAAACTATTCTCCTGCTAGCCTTGCACACCATGTGTTTTAAATGCCACCCAGCCTGCTGTACTATGCCAAAGACTTTCTGTCCCTCACCAATATCCAAATACGCTTTTAAAACTCTGTGTTAAAAGATATTTGAGTTAAAATGTCGCCACCTACCCGTTCCCATAAATACACTAACCAAACATAAAATAGAACTTTTACACCAGCTGGAGGGCTAGTTAGAATGGGATTTGGTGCACAATACTAAAACTACTGAGTCCATTAGTGCTAGAAGCAGAACCGTACCAGCAGATAACAGCTTCCAGGTTTTTTTAGGGTATGCTTTTCCTAAAAATATCCCTTGCATTACATTAAAACAGCTACTTTCTCTGACGGACTCTGCCTTCCAAATGTCGTTTTGCCTTGCCACAGCCTTTTAAAAACTTTAAAAAGTTATGGAGAATGTTACCATCCTCCTTGCTGAGCCATTCTCCATTGCCTGATTTTTCACTAAAACTCTCAGCAGTGTAAGAAGCCTCAGCTGTTTCACCTAGAAGGCACAGGGAGAGAAATGAGTCTCTCTATAACTGCAGCTTTTTATTGTTGCCAAGCTAGTTCCTCAGGCTAACTGTAAGAATGTTCTTCCACACTACACAACATTTCTTTTAAGTGATACACGTCAAGTGAGACTTAGGTCCCAGGAGACTGCCTAGCAGTCTTCAAATTGTTTGTTTTGCTGTCTCTTCACTTTACTTTTGAGGGCAACTTTGACAGCAAGATACTAGAAACAATGAGACCTGATTAGGAATATAAGGCTCAGTAGCAGGTCTAAGAATGTGAACTTGCCCTACGCAGGGAAAAAAACCAATCATGCAGAGATGTGGGACTTGTTGATGTTTGGAGAAATCATAGCTTATTTCTAATTTCACATTTCCCCACATGAGTTGAATCAGACTTGAGGCTAGTAAAAATATTTTTAATTCTGTACTACTCCCATGGGTGGTATGGTAAAATCTGTTTTCTTATCAGAGCATGCTCCTGTGGTTTTTGTCACTTATGTTGTCAAATACTCCTATAAAATTCCCCTGACAATGGATCTTACATCAACTTGGGTAATTACTCAGACAGTCTTTACTATGATGGAACAAGTATTGCATCATTCATCTGAGAATCAAAAACCTTTGATTAAATACAAAGGAAGTCTCGCAGCCCCAAGCCTGTCAGTGGGTAAATTCTTTTGAGACAATTTGACAAATGGAAACATGTGTAGCTTAAAGACCCCCATACATACCACATTTAGGAAATGGAGCAGGGGAGGCTGTGGTGCAGAGTGCCTGTTTCAGTACTCCAGTCTGTGCCCAGTAAAGCCTCGTATGTGTGCTCTCGGTGACCTCCCTGCAGTGGCAGCAGAAAGACTTGATCTCAGCCGGCAGCACCAGCTCTGGAGGCAGAGGTCTAGGAGAGCTCTGAGCAAGCATGCATGGATGCAGCACGAGAACTTGGGGGCAGCCCAGCTCCAGCTGGGCCCCTTCAGGTCTGCCATGACTGAGGTGCACTCTGAACCAAGCAGCTATGTCTGCGTGGCTCTGTACCATCCGTGGCGGTTTTACACCACCTGTGGCTTGGGTGACCAATCTGAGCACGGTGCTCAGAGCATGCTCCCTCTCTTTGGGCGAGGCAGTTTGCTCTGCTTTCAAAATAGAGGTGCTGAGCCCTAGACGGACATACAAGTCTGCTGGGTAGTTTACCTTCCCTTTGTTATACTGTCCTTTACAAAACTGTTGCTGGATCTTTGATATACATCCTGTGCTAATGATGTGAGTTTTGAAGATAGAATACAAAAGCACAAATACAGTAAATTTTATTTTCACTTTTTGTAACAGAGAGGATGAAAGGATATCAGATCCTGACTGTATTAGAATGTCTGGTTCTAGGCTGGCATCAACTGATGTTTACGTTAATAGACCACCTCCATAAACATATGCAATGATTTGATGTGCTAATTCCTTACACAGAAGGAAAACATTGATCTTAAAACAGAAGACAGGTGAATGGGTCTGCAGACTTATTCCCCATCTACAAGTTGTACAATGGCAGTATCCTCCTTAACATCTTGCATTCATCAAGGCTGGGAAAGGAAATAAAACTGATTCCCTCCTCAACTCATCACCTTCCTCTCTCTTAAGCAAGGCAAGGAAAACAGCAAAGAGAAGGTGAGGTTTCTGTGCTTGATAGACAGTAGGCTGAATTACATAGAAATCCATAATAACTAATTCCTGGATTTGATCCAGCCCATCTAGGAACTTTCTATTATTGACAAGGGACACCTTGTATCTCCTATTACTTTCTAGTGTAATATTTTGTAGGAGTTGCTTCAAATTCTGTATTTGCAGTATCACACACATTGTACAAGAGAAGCTAAGACCTAGGTCACCTAGAGCATTTACTGTTTTCCTTCTGAGATACGTATTGCTGTCCCGAGTTTACAGACAGTGAAACTGAGATCCTGAGACCAAGCAGCTAGCCTGATACCCAGTGATGCCCCAGCTGCAGGAACTCTCATTATTATGAAAGTATAAGCAAGGTAATTATTTAGTGCTCACTTGAGGGCGCACTGAGGTTTGGTTTCACTCTCTAAAATACAAATAGTAGCTACAACAGCTACTTTTTACTACTTCCCCACAGAGGAAAGCTTGGGGCAATGTTCATCTTGCTAACTTTGAGTTGAAAGTTTGGTATTCAGTACAAGCTAGCTGCATAGGCTCCCTTTTGCTGGTCAAGGCAAGGAAGCAAGTACTTCCATAGGTCAGTACACCTTCCCACTTTGAACTCTTAGGATGCAGCTCTTCCAACTGTTAGCTGGACTAAACTCATTCTGTTAGGTTTTTTCATACTTGATAAGCAGAATCCCTCCTTCAACATATCTGAGAATGTGAAAAAAATTAGTTCTCTGTGAAAGCAGAGTACACTGTCTCCCTGGAACTATTTCAGACATTTAATTATGGAGAGTGTCTTTTAAGAGGGGCTCTATTTTTAAGAGCCTAAAAGTGTCTTTTAAGAGGGCTTTATTTAGGACCCTAAGAGCTTCTCTCTTTCAGAGAGACTAAAGTACCTTCAGAAAGTGACTCTGAGAACCCAAATCAGGCACATAAACTTTGCTGGCATGTTTTGCAAGGTCTGACTAAATTGCTGAATGTGCCCAGTGTGCTGCTAATTCATATCCTAGCTCAAGACCTACTGATCTCTGTGAGTGATGAGACACAGGATGAGACACAGAATGAGACACAGAAGCAGCTCATGCCTGCCTTTTGTTTTCTCCTTGTTCTTGTTTAGTGTAGCCTACAGAGGTGTCTAGGCTGTTTTAATTATTGCTGTAATTCAGGAATGCTGGAACATCCTCTACAGAATCAGCCGAGTGCTCTGGGATCCTTGAGGATGACAAGTGTTATGCAATTACCAAACTTTCTTATTCTTGCTTCTAGTCCTTTTGTGAATATTCCTTTCTGTTAATTCAATGCATTAGAAGCCTTGTGAACACAATGAGTCAATCATATAGCATTAACTCTCAATCAGCTTACTCAGCTGTAAAAAACCTTGAGTTTATCTGGGAATGCCGCCACATCAGTCCCATTTCTAAGTGCAGCCAAACCAGCAGCAACTTCTCTAATTCTTCCTTTTCCTGTATTTGCCAGTGAGTTCTAATATATACTTCAATTGCAAGACACAGTGATTTGAGCATTTGATTTCCTTCATGAATCATCTCTACAACACATACAAACTCTGCTGTGTTGCATAAGACTGTAAATTCACATTGCACATACAACCTCTTCCATTAAATGAGCCTCCTAGTTAAATTGCTGATGCAGTTAACATTGTAGCTGTGCCCGAAATGTCACATTTGTTATGTATGTTATCATAACTAAGGGAAAACAAAACCTGTGATGGGCACCAGCCTCTTCCACAAAGGGTCTTTTCTTTAAAGTGCTCAAGTCACGCCTTGAAATACAAGCAAGCCTTGATGTTGACACAAATTGAGTAATACGTAGGGACAAAGGAAAGCAAAAAGGGCTGTATTACAAAAAATAATTATGTGGTGGCTGGTTAAGAATAGAGAAGAAAAAATATTTTTCATGATGCTTTGGGATCATAAGGATGATTAAGTAATAAAATCTTTGACCATCTCAGTTACTTTTCCAAGGGAATAAAGAAGATGATAAGAAGTCTTGTATTAGTTCTCATTGTTCATAAACAATGGGCCTGGGTGAGGGAAATTTATCTTGTTTTCTGAATTCTTATAAGGAAAAATAAACCACTGAGCTTTTAAAGTCTAAACAGTAAGTTCATTGAAATGTGAAAGAATTTCTTCCTTGCAAAAATATGGTAGCAATCATGACGTCAGCAAACTGCTCAAGGCACAACTACTGCTGTAAGGAAGAGGAACAGCTGTTTAATGCAGGCCTCACTGAAGCTGCACTTGGACAGGTGTCTGCCATGGGCTGATTGCAGTGGACTTTAGATGAGGTGCTATATATGTTTTACTAAATCAGAGAAGTTACTGTTCAATTAAAATTAATTCGATACACATAAAAATTATTGTTTCTTGTTTTGAAAATCTTACATGAGGCAAATACACCATGACTCTTTATTTAAGTGAAAGTTTTATGCCCAGCATTCAATGCATCTTATTCCTTTCTTTGAAACTGTATTTTTTTTTCTTGTCCAAAATTCTGCAGTGAAATGATGACATTATTTCAGAATATGTTTCCCAGGTCAAAATAAATGCAAAATAAAATTGGTCTTAATGCCAAATGAATTTAACCAGGATGCTTTTTAAAACTTCATACATAAGAAACTGGAACAATAAATATTTCTCTCAATGTGTAGAAGCCTTGATTCCTCTAACTGCCCATGCAGTGTCCCTTTTTCACAGCAATTGCCCACTGGTTGTTTCCCTTCTGAAACTCCTCCCATGCAATAGTTCTTTGCTGATAAAACTTGTTGTGTATATACTTTGGGGCAATGCTGATGAATATGTTCAGTGAGGAGACAATTCATAAGATAGTAAGCGGGTTAACAGAGCTTCCTGCCAGAATGTCTCATTAGAGCACCCAGTCTGAAGCCACTATTGTACCAGTGCTGTACAGTCCAATTTAGCTGAGCTGAGGAACTGATACAGCAGCCTGCTCTTTTGACAAACAGTGTAAAATCCTCATTCTTCCCATGACAACAATTTATTTTTTCTTTTAGCTTTTAAAGGCTTCACACACTATTTGGGAATGAAATTCAAAGCACGCAGCATTTCCTTTTTCAAAATGCCAAATAATCTGCATGAAAGCTTCATTTCCCCTCCCCCCCAATTTATGTTGGGTTTTTCTTTTTTTTCAGTTCCTGGCCATAAGTGCCTCAGTTTTTGGTGTAATGTTCCAGATCACACAGTTCTAATTTAAACAGACTGTGGATGGACAAATTACAGCTTAGAAAAATTTGCTGTGCTAGTTCAAATAAGAAGTTCAGGGCAACCTGTTTTTCATGGTTACTGGCTCTTATTTGTCATTCTGAAAAGTTTAATACTAATAGGCAAATCTCTAGTGCTTTACTGAGCTTTCACTGTTCACTGAGAGGCAATGCTGTTTTGAGAGCTATTTCATATCCTCAAAGAGTTATCTCAAAAGCTCTCCAACACAATGCATGAAAAATGCTGGTGCTGAGTTCTACCTGTTGCCTTCTAGTTTAATGGTGGATTTTTACAAGGATCCTAAGGCTACTTTAATGAGTTTTGTTTAAGTTTTGATGCTGATTGGGCACATTGCAGAGATGTCATATGCAAAAATTGCATGAGAAGAATTAATTAAAACTAGATGCAACTCTGAGCCACTTCTCTGTAGTGGAACCAAATCTTAACTTCTCTGTTAATCGTAAAAGCCTTCAGAAGGCAGAACTGATTTTTATATATTTTTATATAAATAATACATATATATATAATTAATCTCATCTTCATAACTAAGCTGTGAATTTCTAGATGTTCAAGATGAGGAATTAGGCGTATGTTCAAAGCATTTTCCTTCATCTATCCTTTTTAATACTCTTCTGCTACCTTCCTTTTTTTTCCTTTTTAAATTCTCTTCTTCTTAGCTATGAAGCCAGATTCTTTAAAAACTGTTCTTTCTAATATGACCCAAATATGTTCAAATTGAATCATATTCTAGGTACTAGTGAAATTTGGTTGAACAGGAAATGAGGCAGATAAGTTTCAGGATTTTTCTTTTGAAGTTTGTGTGTCAATTCAGTTAAGCTGGGCTTTACTGACAGCAGAGTTGGAGCAAAGTGGGCATTGCCAGTTTGTTCTACACATTCCTTCTGCACATTTGGCCCAGATTCTTGAAATCCTCTAACTTTGGTTAATCACCTCTGAAGTTACAATGCACAGTGATTTTATGAAGCTGTAAACTGGTATTTGTGAAGAGATAAATATTCTTTTTCACTTATGAACTACAACAGTATGCTACAAAAGCAGCAGCTCATTCATCATTTTCTGCTACCACCATTGTTTATGACATAACAGACCCAAAATGTGCTGAGTGCTACACAGAAACAAAAGAGCTGCTATTTAAAAAGAAGAGCTGGGGAAAAAGATTGAACATGGAGGCAAAATGTTTAAACTGGATCATGGCTGGGTGGCTCCATTTTTAAACAAATTGGCTTGTTAGAGTATACAAGAGAAAAAGTCAGAAAGTGTTAGGATGAGAGGAGAAGGCATGAGAAAAGAGGAGGAAAAGAGCAGGTTGAGAAGTTGCCAGTCAGGGTTATTGATACTGCATGATGTCAGGTTCAATGTTTTTACAGACAGAAATAGTAAGTGGATTCACATGAAGTAAGCATCAAGATCCACCAATCATATCAGAACTGGTCTTCAAAATAACGTTTAAAGCCCTCAAATCAGGAGTTCCAGAGCTAACACCAAGTGTTATTTCAAAAGAGACCAGAAGATAGCTGACTTCCATAGCATGATTTAATTTGAATTTTCAGGATACTACTTCAGATGTTTAGATGATTTACTATATGTTCTGCTATACAGATTATCTAACTACATGAAGGAGCAGTCTTAAAAGATATTCTCTGTTTTCTTGCTATCCTTCTATTTAATCTCTCTAATGGTAGAGTGCTAGTGCTAGCCTGTCTCTACTTGTCAATTTTGGAAGTCTGATTCTGTGACAGTTGAACATCAGAACGTAACACTGTTCTAAAAATATTTACATCTTTACTCTTCTGCAGGTCATGCCAGTTTTTGTTATCAATCAACACACTGAGGAAAAAACAAGAGACAAATAAAAAAATCATTAAGAAAAGGATAAGTAATATAAAAGTCATAGTAACTCACACTTGGGCTCTCCCTGCCCTTGCTGTCTTCACTGGAAGCTCCACTCAGCTGCTCAATTAAACTGTAATGCGTTAATTGTTCAGGTCCATCCTCTCCAAAATGGCCACAGAGACTGTGTTGGTATAAATCCAAGATTGACATTGGGTTCCCCAGAAATGACTTTCTCTGACTTTGTTTTTTCTGCTCAGCTGTAAGAGATGTTAAAAATAATACTATTATGGCATATTTAATTGTTGAACTGCAGTCTATATACATTATAATGTTACAATTTTAAAATGTATTTTAAATGTTTTAAGGTATCTGGGGTTCAATGTAATAACAGCATTTAAATACTGGCTCCTAACTCTCAAATCAATACACATAAATAAGACTGTTCATATTTAATATTCAATGCGAAAGAGATGGCATGAAACAGCCAGAATTAATCCTCTTTCTTTTTTAATTATAGAAGGGACAGTTAATTTGAGGTGATCATTACACTTATTTATTTGCCTTAAGTTTTTGTTCTTCTCTCTTAATAGTCTTACATGGCAGATGTGCTAAGTGCCCTTAGCATGACTTTCAGTTTTACTATATTTGATAATTCTATCCTTTTCACTACATTTTTAACTAATGAATACAACAGTATAAAAAATACACTGGTAAGGTAAAAAACAGGCCCTACCCTGTTACAGATCCTACTGTAATACACGAATATTAGGAATAAAACCTTAGTTTTCAAAGTCCAAGGCTGAAAACCTATTCAGAAGATCAAAACAAAACCAAAGAAATTTTCTGCAGCTTCATGAAAATGCACAGGAGATAGAGGCTTATATGATCATTAGTTTCTTTCCTCACACTTTTTGTTACACAAACTCTACTTATAACTTACAGCATTAGAAGAACCTCTGCCTCCAGTGCCTCCAACAGAACTGCATCAGGATAAAACCTTCATGAAATTTGAAGCAAAATATTTTCATGGTTGAAATAGAAGAACCTGGAATATTTGGCTTATTCCCTGCTATTCTACTGACCTTCTCTGTAACACTGAGCAATGTACTGGGACTCTCATCCAAAGCTCACTAAATTAATGAAGGTCTTATCATTGACTTTTAATAGCCTTTGCATCGGACACTCAGTCTTTCAGTCTTTATGTTCCCTGCTCATAAATGGAAAATTAAAATCACCCCAACATTATAATTGTTCAGCCAATGAAATCTCATAAATATTTTTGGGACTCATCTAATAAATACAATTATTACATATGAAAATATTCTTTATGAATTGGTTTGCTGCAGCCTATGCCTCAGCCTCACATGGATATTCTGAGTTGTGAGCATAAGGAAGCTAAGATCTTTAAACACAGAATAAAGTATTGTTCTGAATATGATGTGAGAACTGCATTTATAGAGCATAGAACAGAAATCCTGACCATAAGGAATGACCACAGCAGAAATACTTTTGCAATAATGCTTTATAATTTTCTTTTCTATTTGTCTTAATCATAATTATGATTTTTAGTTGTTATTAGCCCAAAATATTAGGCATACACACAAAATTAAGGATTTTCTACGTAAAATTGTGACTTAAAGTCATCCTTAAGAATCATTAAACTTGGAATCTGCCGCCATTTAATGCAACTGCTTACACACTATAAAACCCTTTTTTTGCAAATTGTGATCAATACAGAAAAAAGTGCCTGCATATCTCTTTAACAAAATACATCTTTCTTGTATTAGAACATGATGTGTAAACCTGTAAAAAGAAGTCTTTATGGGCTGACTTAAATGTTTTGCAACATTTCATACAGATTAAAAATAAAGTTATAGGAGTAATGTAATAAAATGTAATGTAAATAAATGTCCTGGCTTCCTACTCTGCTCTCTTTCTGGTGGAATCACCAAAAAATGAATTAGCTCTGAAAAAGCCAAATGTTTTAAATCCACCTCCCAGCAGACACTAAACAGCACAGTGTGTCTGTCAACAGTATCTAGCCATCCATGGCATTTTTAATACATTCTTCACTGCAATATCTACTATAGGTGCTAATGTTTGCTAGGTTGAGCTCACTGCTGTGCAGAGGGTTCAGCACAACTCCTATGAATCAGCTTAAGCTGTGAGGGCTTCAATGGTGGTGAGACCCTGCACTGGCCTTTGCACTTGCCAGAATTTATCTCCTGCAGGGAAGCCATCGGCTGCGTAGGCAAGGATACCAGCTCCACTCTCCTCCCCCTCTCAGACAGCTCACATCTGCCTCGAAAGGAAGCTTGCAGCACAGCAAGCCAGTGGTCAAGACGACAGCAATTTCTTGGGTTATTAAGCACATTATTATTAAAACTATTATCTCAAGAACTTACTGTGCTTTTATCTACTGGAATTCAGTAAATTCCAAATTGCCATCAATTCTTGCAAAAAGGTTTAATACTTGAAAATGGCAATATTTACATGGAGAACAATAGGAGACACTCCACTTTGGCATTTTGATACAGAGACTGGAAAATCGTGGCCTTGATCATTGCTTTATTTCAACTGGCTAATATAATTAAAAAGAAAAAAAAGGAAGTTATCTTTATAGTCACCTTTTATATTTGTAATAATGTAACAGAAGACTTCTTTTTACTTACACTGCAGGGATTTATGCATAAAAACCTACAAATAACCCCTTGCTAGCAAAAACTGTGGAAGAAAGGAAAAGAAGATATGTACATAATAAAAAGCAAAAAGTAATAAAAAGTTAATGGAAAATTAGACTGAAGTAAGATCTGGGGGTAGAAAGTGAAAACTAGACAGAAAGTTCAATAAAGGACACTATCTGCTGCTGACTCAGAGTGGAGATGATACACATTTTTACGTACAGATTTTCAATTACCTTGTTTGTTGTTCTTTGTTAACTCTACAAAAGTCTCCTCTGCAGTTCTAAAATAACTTGTTTCATACTCTGGCTCCAGTTCAGTGTCACTGCTGCTTGCAGAGTAAGTACACACTCTGAGAGCTCTGTCCTGTACAAATAAGGGTATTGCAATTATTTAGATGATGCATATATATAAAAATAATGCTGAAGATGGTATTAAGAGTGGAACATTTTATATTCATCAGGCAGTATACATGGATATTTCAACTGGAAAAAAGTCTGCAATACCCATTTAACTAACCACTTCTCCTTCAAGTAAGTAATCATCAATCTGGCATGGGGGAAATAACACATTCTTCTCCTAGTAAGTCTTCTCAGTTTGGCAGAAACAGCCCAGATTTTATCATTTTTTTTTACTGCAACATTGTTTTCAAATCTACCAACATCCTCAGATAATTTCACCCAGCAAGTTCAATTTTATACTTCTCAAATATGTTTAATAGAGTGTATTTGTAACATGCAAAATTACCATACAACAAATCGTTTGCTGTTAGCAATTCTAGAGACAATTAGGAGGGCCAGTAGACAATATTCATGCTTTCTATACCAGTAAATCCTAAATTCTTCCTAAATTCACACCCCTTGTGCCTAACATTTACCTGGCTGTAGTCCTGAAGCCATTTACACACGTTCATATACCATCTATACACACTGACCTCACTCTTAGGCAGACTAATTAGCAGTAATACATGTTTTGTGTTAAAATGGTTTGGGGACTAGAAGTGGTCATTCATGACTGGTTCATGGTGAAGACCACACTGATGTGGTTTTTACTTGAAGGCCAATACTCCTGCACTACAGAGAATTCACCAATAGTTTCTCAATGACATACAAGTAATTTTATCTCCCTATTTCTGTTCTAAATATCCTGAGCATGAGTTACAGAATCACAGAATCACAGAATATTAGGAATTGGAAGGGACCTCAAAAGATCATCTAGTCCAATCCCCCTGCCGGAGCAGGAATACCTAGATGAGGTTACACAGGAATGTGTCCAGGCGGGTTTTGAATGTCTCGAGAGAAGGAGATTCCAAAACCTCCCTGGGCAGCCTGTTCCAGTGTTCTGTCACCCTCACTGAGAAGAAGTTTCTTCTCAAGTTTAAGTGGAACCTCTTGTGCTCCAGTTTGAGTGCACTACCCCTTGTCTTACCATTGGTTGTCACCGAGAAGAGCCTGGCTCCATCCTCGTGACACTCCCCCTTTATATATTTATAAATGTTAATGAGGTCACCCCTCAGTCTCCTGAAGTCTCCTCTTCTCCAAACTATAGAGACCCAGCTCCCTCAGCCTTTCCTCATAAGGGAGATGCTCCACTCCCTTAATCATCTTTGTTGCCCTGCGCTGGACTCTCTCCAGCAGGTCCCTGTCCTTCTTGAACTGAGGGGCCCAGAACTGGACACAATATTCCAGATGCGGTCTCACCAGGGCAGAGTAGAGGGGAAGGAGGACCTCTCTTGATCTACTGACCACCCCCCTTCTAATACACCCCAGGATGCCATTGGCCTTCTTGGCCACAAGGGCACAGTGTTGGCTCATGGTCATCCTGCCGTCCACTAGGACCCCCAGGTCCCTCTCCACTACACTGCTGACTAACAGGTCGTTCCCCAACCTATATTGGAACCTGGGGTTGTTTCTGCCCAGATGCAGGACTCTACACTTTCCCTTGTTATATTTCATCAAGTTTCTCCCTGCCCAACTCTCCAGCCTGTCCAGGTCTCGCTGGATGGCAGCACAGCCTTCTGGCGTGTCAGCCACTCCTCCCAGCTTAGTGTCATCAGCAAACTTGCTGACAGTACACTCAATTCCCTCATCCAGGTCACTGATGAATATATTAAATAATACTGGCCCCAGCACTGACCCTTGAGGACTCCACTAGATACAGGCCTCCAACTAGACTCCGCCCCATTGACCACAACTCTCTGGCTTCTGTCCTTCAGCCAGTTTGCAGTCCACCTCACCACCGGACCGTCCAGTCCACACTTCCTCAGTTTAGCTGTGAGGATGCTGTGGGAGACTGTCAAATGCTTTACTGAAGTCATATAAATATAGGCACATCAGACCCACAGGAGTATAAGGCTGTGGTAGATAGGTTCACAGTGTACCCTAATGCCATTAAGCTATAAAGGGCAGAACCCATTTCTGTATTTCTAAAGTGGCAGGGAGATCCTAACAGCCATTATATTGGAGGCTGACATGAGCCTGACTTGGAATTAGTGGGAAAAGCACCCCACCGTGATTGGCCCAGAGGTTCTGTGCATCCTTGGCATAGACTACCTCAGGAGAGGGTACGAAGGAAACTAGAGCTCCCACTTGGTAAATACATGGATAAAGCAGACATGCAAAAAAGCTCTGCAACAAAGTATTTTTAGCCTCTTGTAATGTAAGACTTATTAGCTAGCAGTCTGACAGTTTTCTTGCTTAACACCCACTTTCTTGATAAATTTTTTTCTCTCTTTGCTAAGCTGCTGACCCTATGGTTCTCATGGGGCTTGACAGCCTGATGTTCCTGAATATGAATAACTTGACAAGCATCAGAAGTAGCTTTTACACAGGTATTTGTCTGTTTATTCTTCCTTCAGTTTTCATGACAGGATTGAAGGACAGAGATCATTACAGGGATTAACCAAAACCACACAGAAATATGTAAGAATTTTCCTGTTCACAATACTGTCATAGCACATCTGCTCAAGCACTCATATGGCCATACAGACAAGGAAACCTCAACATGGAGAAAAAAAATGTGATATGAATCTCATGGAAAGAAAACAAATGAAATCAAGTTTCTTGAAAAGAAAAACAGGGCAAAAGGTCTCCATTTCTTTGTCTATAAAATGCCTGTGAGGATTTTAATTAAAACATGTTTGTAAACCATGATGGCAAAGTACCCTTAGGAGCTATATTATTATTATTAATAAATAATGGATTGCAAATGAAGGGCAAGAAAGTAAATGTAGCTGTTACGATTGCTAGTTACTCTTCCCACTATATTAAAACCATTCACCATTTCTGCTTCTTTACAGCACAATACACATCTCATTTAATAAATGACACTTCTTAACCCATACCTTTGTTTTAGTTTTCTTGGTGGTCCACTCTGGAAGAACTTCTCTATTTTCCACAGTTTCTTCAGTATGCTTTAATGAGGCAGAGGTCATAGAACTTGGTTCTTGTTCACTTTGCTTTGCAAGATTAATTATTCCTGAATTAAGAGAGGCATTATCTAAATTGTAGGTCTCATCAGCATCTTCCTGACAGTGTTTCAATTATAATTCAGTAAAAACTGAGAGCAAATCATTATGTCAAATAATATTTTACTACTCCAAAGAACAACTTACTAACATACTGGAATAATTCTAACAAGTACAATGGCAGAATTTGATCCAAAGCCTCTTCCTATTACCAAGAGAAGAGGAAAGCATGAATTTAAATCCCTCTATTAGTTTTAAAATATATACTCTTTCAAATAAGAAACAACATTCAATAACTACTTCTAGGCATTGTAGGATCTGCTTTGCTATTTTATGTTCTCAGAGAGAGAACAGTCTTTTACCATAATTATAACTACAAGTACCTTTCTAGCAGAAAGCTAGCCTTTTTATTTGCTATATTTGCACTATGCAAAATCAGAACATCAGAGAAGATATATGGTACATATGAAATAAAGTGGTAATTGTAATTTGAATGAGAAAGTGAGGGAGAGAATAATTGAATGAAAATATTCTAGTAAAGAATGAGTTGACCCCACCATCTGATGTATACTACTTTTTTTTTAACATCTTTTCATGACAATTTAATTAAGATACAAACCTTACAAGGCTGGTGCAGTGAATATTAGCATTGAGATCAGAACAATCTTACTGCTACTGATTTCTTAAGAAGCAATTCAATGCTTGCAGTTTCTGTTCAATTTGTTATAATGACAGTGTTTAATCATGAACTCTATAGCACACTGCTGAATTGAGGTCACACATGTGGCTATTGAAGCATGCAGCATATAATCTATAACTAAGATTTCACTTCTGAATCTGTCTTAGCTGTACCATTAATTAACAGTACATTTAAAAATACTAAGCATTAAAATATACTTTATTTAGATTTTATTTGAAACAAGTAGGGGAGTCTGCAATGAAGCATATGATGCATGTTTGCAGTCTATTATATCATTGCAATACCACACTGGGAATATTGCTAAATCAAGTAAGTTCTAAGACGTTTAATTAGAATTGTTCTGTTATGCATTTTGTGAACACATAAAAGAGTTTTTTTTCCTCCTAGGCTCAATATACATCAGCTCATTAGCAGAATACATATTTGATGTCCTTAAACTAAGCTTAAACTTGATGTTTAACCTTACATGCTAATTACATGGAAACTCTCTTAGAGTGATGCAGATTTATGCAAGTTAAATACTCACAACTTTTATAGATGCAATAAATACACTGACAAAGTGCTAACAACCATAACCCCAAGAAAAACACGATATTGCACTGGGTCAGGATAAAAAAATACTCTTCCCATTAAACCACTTACTTTTACTGCTTTTTGTACCATATCTATCATGCTGACTATGAAAAATTCCTTGTTATAAACACTTTATGTAATGGTTTCTATCATTATTGACATACATATCGATAATTCAAAACCCTTCAAAAACATATATAAATGGTCAATGTGCATTTATGAAAAAATGCAGATTTCAATGGAACCATTTACTATAACTAATACCAAGTTATTTGTTGGTGCTTTCCTGGATACCTTTTATTCCTTTGTCAGTTTTTATTTTATAGTTTAAATACAAAGTTTGCGTGCAGCTGATCAGTGAAAGTAAGGTATTTTATGTTCATCTATAGAAATGTATTTGTATAATGTAGTAAAGTAATGAGAGTCGTTTTTGAGGTCCAGGCCATATATTTGTTAGCACTGAGGCCAAATGAGTTTTTAGACCAAGTCTGGTTTCAAAAGCAAGTCTCTATGAATGCATCTTTTCTACGTCACAACATGACTATGCTTTGTACTTTGCTGCAAAGTCTGATCCTGAATATTGCTGATCATCTGCATTCTTTCTGAAGTCAAATTTCAAGGCTGGCATATGTTTTTTCTTCATGTACTGTTTCTTGAGAAAAGGATTTAAGTACTTAACACATTTTTCTTTCTCTGATAAGCGTTATGTGTAACAAAATTTCTATACAGTTCAGGTCACAAACTTCTTAACCTTATGCATTCATAAAAAGAACATCTTCTGTTCTGCATTTAACATTTCTGTTATCAATTGTCATTATTATAGGACTTCTGCTAATCAAAACAGACATCAGGGCAGAAATAATGTGATTTTCAGTGTAATTGACATTTTACCTGAGGAAGCTGGTTTCGGAAGGCGACTTTGAAAAGGTCGTATACCTTTAGCAATCATGGCCGGATCAGATGTTGAGTGACTAATTATGCTTTCCACAGACTCCTGGCTCTTAGCTGTTGAAGGCACTTCTCGCTCAAGAGTTTTGGCTTGTACTGAAGGAGCTGAAAGAAGAACTTGCTCAGACTGTGCAAGGACTTCTATTTGCAAAGTTGAATCTTGCTTAGAAACATGTCGCCCTGTAGATCGGCTCCCTGAGTCAGGGAGGGGGAAAGTTCCAATCCCGCTGTCCAGCGTCCTCATCTGGCAGCAAGACTCTAAGATACAGGAAAATTGTGTGACAGGGTGGAGCTAAAGGTGTCACCAGTATTTAAAGACAGTGAAGGGGTCTATGGAAAAAAAATGCATTTTCAAGCGAAGGTTTCAAGGAAACAATGAAAAAACATTTTTCATTTTGTGAGTATGCCGTTACCTGTCATTTGTGTTAAACTAACAGACGCCAAAATACTGAAATTGTCCTGGTTCAGAGTTACGGTGTGATAATGAATAAGAAGGGCATGTTTTAGAAAGTGATGACAGCTGGAATTTTTATATTATTTACTTCAAAGGCCCACAGAAAGTCTGGAGAGTACCAGTGTGAGGGGCCGAGTAATATAATCTAACATATTTTTTCCTACATAAACCCACACTCCACAAAAGCTTGACCTCTCCATACCTCTGCTTAATTGTTTCTCTTATGAGAAGGTGTTTATCAAAATGTACCATTTATTCTTACACAAAATTAAGATCTACCTGAGACACCTGTCTTTCAAAGTGTCCTGAAAAACTTAGATAGCAACAGCCATGACTTGTTATGCTTTGGTTTTGCATATCCCATTTGGGTTAAGGGTACACTTCCTAACACAATGCCAGACAGGGGTACATTACATACTTGGTTTAGAAGCAGTATGGTCACCCATAGCCCCCCAGCTTATTCATCCTACTGGAAAAGTGCTCTACTAACCATGGAACAGAGAAAGATGAAAGTGTAGATAATGTGCACATTGCTGTCCTAGCAACTAGGATCTAAGAGCACCACCCTGCCCTGTCATTATCTATTCATTTCCAGAGACTTGCCTTTTGTTTGCATAATTAGCAAACAATATAAAAGAGACTATGATGGCAAAGTCCTTCTGAGAGGTATAAGCACCAAGAAGGGAACTTCAGCACTAACAGTTGGAAAATGAGCATAATTTAGATTAAATGTCTGGAAACATCCCTTGACAGTGAGATCTTCAGTCTGTGGCAGCCACTCCCAAAGGAAGTAGAGGAATTTCCTTTGCTTTAAGCAATTTAAGGCTACACTAGATAAAAGATATACTGCAGTGAACAATTACACTCTAGCAGGAGATGCAGAACATGACCTAATATATCTTTTCCATCTCTATCTTCTGTGTCCCTAAGTATTGATTTTTTTTATGATATGCCTATTTGTTGTTTAAGTCTGTTGTAGTTAGCAGTCCTCTGTCAAATAAATTTCATTATTTTTTTCCTCTGCAGTGTTTCTAATACTCTCAGAAATTCAGAAATATTTCTCCTCTACAGGTTTTGCCTATTTGTTTTTGAAATAAGAATATTAATGTGGTCATTTTCCACTAATATCTTAATCTCAATGGGACTTATTTGATGGGAAATTAAAGATAAATTAAATCTCTATTTAAAAAATCTTCTGGTTCTTGTCAAAAGAGAAGTCTATATTCACATGGTCCTCATTACCTTATTTTCCTCACTCAGGATCAAAGAAAAATTTAAAGTCATACTAAGGACATTTGCAACAGCAAAACAAACTCGCCATCTTGTAAAAGGGCAACAAGTGACTCTGATATCCTTCACACAATTACTGCATCCCAGTTCTTTCCACAGGTAAGAGGAGATGAGGTTGGAAGCCATGGCTAGCTAGCAACTATGTTTTCCATCACATTTTCGGCCTGATGTGCCATAACTGTTTTAGAAGTTGCTGAAGGTTATCCAGGAAATGTGAAAAAGAAGAGAATTTAAATTTGGTTCTGCTGCATCAAAGGGAGGTATCCGAGCCACTGAACTCTTACTTTAGTTATTCATCCCTCAAGATATTTTTGTTCTGTTTTTGAATAGTGAACTGTTCCTCTCAGGATGTAACAGAGTGCAGAAAAGTAAGTTAAAATGCTAGGTGCCTGACCTTGCCATTTATTCTGTAGATAACCAAGCTTGAACAGTGTGTTAACTCATGCACAGGTAATGCTTCAGCTAATGACCATCAGTGCCAGTAAATAAAGGAAAATAGAGAATAAGAAAGGACTTCCATTAGTTGCCTCTTGACCAGAAGAAAGACTAGTGCAGCACTAGTTATGTTGGAGAGGCAGAGCTCTTCAACAGAGACATGGAGTAAACTGGAAGCACTAAAGAAAATAATATCCTGAAAATAAAAATCTGGAGTCTCCCCTCTACTGCCCACACAGTTAACACTGAATCTGATTTTGCAACTCAGTTCCACAGGGAATCTGAATGATTTTGTAGCGTTATTTCCTTTCTGAGCATTCTCTAAGAAACTAAAAACTCACTCTCTCCTTATTGTTACAAGAAAATTAAGTAGATTCAAAGCGTACACTGAACAGCAAAGCTACATCTTTTGCTCAGGGATAACTGGAAGATGAATCCTATTTTATCTTCTATGGTCCTGTTTCTTAAAATGACATAAGAATTTGTCTTGCCCACTGTTACCTTGTGTATGCCTAGGAATTGTCCATAGAAGCAATAGCATAAAATCAAGATAAATTAATACTGAAGGTCATACTTGCAAGAAAATAGTCTCATGATGTTCCCAGCAGCTGGGAGAGTGATGAAGGAGCAGACTAGCAATATTGTACTCAATTGAAAGGAAAAAGAGTTTTAATGGATTATAGACTTCCTTCATAGAGACTTTACCTATGCTAAAGTAAATGCACCAGGTGGAAAACATGTTTGAAACAGGTCACTAAGTTTAAATTCTGAACAAGCACAAAAGGGCATGCTCAAAGCTCAGCAGCTCCCACTGTGACACAAGACATTTCTGAAAAATGCTGTGACTCAATTATGTTGAGTAATCCTCAAAAACCTAGTTTAAATCCAGACAGTGCACCACAAAATTCTTTACTGATGTTAATTTTTCACTAACAAAAGTAACTAATTCCCCCTAAAGCTATATTATACAGATAAAAAACAATCTTGGAACAATCTGTATTACTGAATTAATGAATATACATTATTTTGTGTTGTTTTTAAACTTTCATGAAGCAACTGCAAAATAAAAATATAGTTATACATCTCAGTGACAGCTTTCAAACCCAACGGTTCACGGCCCATCTGATTTCATCAGTTGCACTGACACTTCAAACGACTGTTATAAGCAAGAGCTGCACAAGACTACATAATGAAAATACGTAAAAGTTAAATCTACGATGCTGCAACAGTACTGCTCAATACATGAAAAATGATTCTGCAAAACATTAAAGTCTGAAAAGAGTTACATATGAGCTTAATTGCTTTTGCTTGCAATTTTTTCCTGCCACACAAGCCAAATTCTCTGCCTCATTCAGGGGTTTTGTCCCCACTTTCCCTGCCAGGGAAGAAAACAGCTCAACAATGGCATTAGTTTTTATAGTGGACACACATAGACACGCAATCTGCCATTTTACTGAACAATTGACTAGAATAAAAAATCTGAAGTACTGAAATAACCACTTCTTTCCCTCCTGTCATGTGGATTTGAGTTTGGGCAGAAAACAAAGATCCTACAAATCCTACAGTAGAGAAGCATTTCTCAAAACTGAAAGCAGAAATAAGGAAGGATTTAGAGAAATTTCTTGCAGATCAAGAAACTCCTGACTGCACAAGAACCTTCTGGTGACAGGGTGTTGTAAGAGCTTTAGGGACAATTTGAGGAAGACCTTTAATGTTGAGAAGCTTCTCAGCCACTAAACAAAACAAATTAACGCTGCATAGAGTTTTCTGAAAATCTGTTGAACTCCCTAGTTCTCAAAATCTTAGGTTTAAGATTTTTCACAGGCAAGATAATCAAGCAGTTCATGCCGTACACCATCTGGACACCATGGTAATTTGAACAGTTGGACAGGCACTGGCACATTCCAACATCCCCGGTGTTTTACCAGAGTTTTCTGGTATCAGTAAACCATAAAGACCTCTTCAACATGGAGACAGCACCCAAATTAGAGTGAACAAAAAGAATCTTTTAAAATTGTGCACCATTCTGAGGGCATGGACAAGAGGAGCACAGAAAAGTGACATACACACAGGCTGGTAGGTATAAGGAATTCTAAAAATGAGATCACTGGCGAAAATTACAATAGCAGCTCCTTCTGTGTTTTTTTTTACATCTTCCTCTGACATGCAATGTTAGAGTTAGAAATAAACAGAGGCCACTGACAACACAGAATTCTTTAAAGTCTTTCAGGGCATTCTCCTGAGCATAGATAATTTAAAAATGCACCTTGCATACCAGCAACAGATTGTTAAACCTAATTATTTTTCAACTTTTATTTCTTCTGAAACATTTGCCACAGAGCTACCACAAACACACTACCTCTAGCTCAGAAGCTACTTTTGGCACAAATCTTTGGAGACTGGGAGAGAATACCCGGGAAAGCTGACTGCTGACCTTGCTTTTGTGTTTCTTCAGAGGCACTGGTATCGGTCATTCTGAGAGTTCTCAGTCTGAGCTGGTACCATGCTGTTTTATGTTGTCATATGGCACTCTTCTCTGTTCCTCTTTTTGTACAATGCTTATGAAAGAAAAATCAATTTTTTTTGGAAAAAAGCCCACAGGTCAGCTACCATGAAGGGAATTGCTTCCAGCACAATGCAAGAAACATGGGTTCAGCCTTCCTCAGTCTAAGTTCTACACTGATGGTTGCAAAATAGAGTATTACTCAAAATAAGCAATGGAGCAAAATGTGTCCCACTTTTAGATTATGTACATGTTAATCTTTCTGATGTTGAACTTCTGAAAACCTGTGCTGAGCACTAGTACTAGCACATATCCAAGAGATTTAATGAATTTTATATAGTAGAAGCCATAATGTGATGACATAGCTTTTAAACAGAGATACTGATACACATTTCTTTAACAAAGTGAAAAGATGGTTTTACTAAGGGGGATATAATGCCACATGTTATTATAAATGAACTTTTAACTGAGTAACTGGAGAGTGTTTCAAAGTGTTTCCTCAGGTAAAGTGAACACTCATATTCTAATAAAGTCTTATAATATTGTATCTTAGAAAGTGTTTCACAGATGCTTAGTCTAGTCTCAAATCACATACCAGGTCTTTCTTTACATAGGAACTGTTATACTTTAAAGAAGTCTACATATTCAATCACACTTATGTTGATCATCTAGTTAAAACAATATGTGATTTTTATTATGATGCTTAAATCATCCATAAATCTTTATGGAAACAAGATCCAAAGTTTTACCCACAAAGCTACAAAATCAGGCATCAATCAACAATTCTATTAAGCAGGTATATTGTCTTATGTGTATACGCAATGTCACTCAAAATGGTCAGGCAATTCATCCACTTTGAATTAAACATTGTTAGAGGAGACATTTCTGGGTGTTAGCACACAGGGGAGGACTCACAGGTCCTGAGAGGAAATAACTATAGCCCCTACTATGTTGAAAGTAAAGTTTTGCCTCTCTACCAACTCTCTACCGTGACTGACAAAAGGCAGACACCTCTCAGTGCTGCTTGAGGGTTTTCAGGGTTTCCAGAATCAGCCCAATAACCTCAGTCATTCCCCATCAAGTAGAACCACAATATTACTAATGAAACATACTGGTGGATACCAGATGCAGTTACTACAAGCAGACATTATCTTTATTTTCAAACGACTGACACAAACTAACAGTTTCTATTTGGAGATGGAAAAGTTACAGAAGTGTTTATGTTACTTTGATGGCAAATCTATCTTAATGTTAAAAATAAACAGCAACAAGGACGACAACTATATTTTAGGTCAAAACATACATCAAGCTTTCTATGTAAAATGCTAGTAGCACAGGGACATTTTCTTTCAAAGAAGCATCCCATCTCATGAAAAATGTGGAATTCTCCCCTGTGCTTACCACTACAGCTGGTTTGAGATCTTCCTCACATAAATTTTCAAGTTTTGGCCTACAAAACTGCACATGATTGACACAAATTTCAGCTGAAACCCTTAGTAACCACCAGAATTTTCCACAGAAAACAGACATTTTCAGGAAAAAAAATAGTCAAAAATAGTTCTGTATCAAGAACAGTTTCACTGGGAAATTTCCAGCAAGCTGTTTTCAGAAGTACGGACTCAAGCCTTGAAAGAAGGATTTGAGAAATATGGCTTTCTTCAGCAAGTACCTATGATACTGAAGATGAAAGGGCATAATTCCAATCAGTAACAGAATACACAAATTCTAACAGATTACCTTTCTTTGCATTAGAAAGTTCAAGACAATCTACTAAGCTGACACAGGGAACCAGAGAACATGTAGTTGTTTTCTCCTGAAATACAAAGGCAGTATAATTTTTCTGGTATTTTGAAACATGCCAAATTATTATGAATTTTTCTTCTTTTTATTTTTTCAGAATAATATTCAAATGTAAATAGGTCTCTGCAAAGTTGCATTATAATTTAATAAACATCTTTAAGCTACATGTGGCATTGGCAGGAAGAACTTAAACTACAGATGGCAAACCAGATCTCTTTATTTGCACATCCTTCTCTTCATCTGCAATGCTAAAGCAACCACAAAAAATTTAATGTATTTCTGCCACATCAATGTCAATTTTAAGTAGATTATTCCTTCTGGGTTTATACCATTATTTGATCCAATTAGTCAAAGATGAATGCATTATTGTTTTCTATCTAGATCTGAAGTGCAACAAGTATGCAAAACTAAAAAACCCTGAAGGCTATTCCTAGGTACAACTAGAAAAGACACAAGTTTTCACAGCTCTGATACTCTCATGAGTACTGCACTGGTGAAATGGAATTATTTCAAATGGATACTAAGGAAGGGTAAATGGGAGGAGGACTGTGCAGTGTACTTCCAAATGATGGATCTACAAGTGAACTTCATTCGCGGCTGCATCAATCTTGGATTAGAATTTAAGCTTATTTATAATAACCAACACACTAAATGCAGACTCTACCAACTGACTCAGTGTTCTTTCTATTGCTTCTTCCTTGTCAAGCTTTTTTCTTCTTGCAAAACCCATCAACATCAATGTCATTTGTCCAACAAATTGACAGTTGTCTTCACAGTCTTCCATGACCAAAATCCCATCTTTGAAATGTATCTTCTGAGTTGAAACAGGTAACTGCCACTTCATTTTAATTCCAGTACCACCTTAAAATACAATTCTATTAGTAAGTCAGAAGATTAGTTTTAATTATTAGTGTGCACTAACAATCTTGTACTCCAATTTGGCAGTTATCTATGACTTTTTTCTTCTTGCAGTAAGTGTTTCCCATTCCTCCTCTCCAGGCATTTAGGTTCCTTCTTTGTATGCTTGGAAAGAATGGTGGTCAGCTACTTGGAACAGGGTTGTTACGAAGAGCAAAACTTTAAATGAGTTGGAAAAAGAACTTGGATGATTTTTAGAATTTTCTACTTCACATCTCTCAGTGTCTATTAAAGTCTACATGCAACTTCCAGTTAGAGAAGTCCCACAACTGATGACATCTGGACTGATCTCTCCATATTACACTGCTATACTTTCTAAAAATCTACTCACTGTTCTCAGGAGACAAGATATTAGATAAAATTTTAGTCCTACTAGAAAGGAAATACTGAGGCTTAAAAGTCATGTGAAGAGCAACCTTAAGCTGTGTGTAAAAGGTAACCAAATGCAGTCCAGCTGCAGCCTGGCTATCAATGAGGCCAGCCTGGAAATACTTTGGGGAGCTATCCTTCTTTTTTGGCTCTATGTCCTCCTTTGGTTTTACCCCTGCACTTGCCAATCAGCCTTACAGATCTGCAGCTATCTTTAAGAAATCCTTACAGATGAGTAATAGCTGAGAAGAAAGAAAGTCTTCACATCTGATGAAAGGTGTGAATCCAAGGGAAGCAACAGGTCTGTTGCAATGCAGAAATGTGGCTTTTACAGGCCTTTTCACTGCAAATAGCCTTCTGTTTCCCTTAGAACCCTGGAATATAAAGGTTGAGAGCCAACAATTGCACACCATCTAAAGAACATCTTACTGGGGATTGCTCATTCAAGGCATGGATTGATGCTTCCCTTCATTTGTTATTCTCTAACAGAAAAGGCATTATCCCAACTTAGAGAAATTGTACCTGTAAGTAGCAAAACAGAAGAAAAGATGGTTTACTATTTACCCAGGTGCCAGCTAAGGGCTGCCTCAACCATGCCTTTTCCACGTAATCACAGACCTATCTCTTTCTCTCTTTACGCCTCAGTTCTTCATATTAGAAGACAAAGCTAATCACATCTCCCCGTTACACAGTGATAGCATAGGGATAAAGAATCTAGGAGTTTGGCAACCAGTATTTAACCAACCTGCAATCACTTGAATGAATAATGCTTGTGTAGAGAAATATTTTAGCTTCCTTGGATGCTGTTCAGGAATGAATAGCAAGCTGCAAAATACTTGTAAGAAGCATTGTTATTTTTGCTAATATTATTAGAGGTAGATGGTTTAACTTTGGTTTGTGAATAACTGCATTAGACCGCAGTTACAAAAGAGAAGAGGTCACACTTAGTATCTCAGATACACAGGCTGCACATAGTGCCCAAGGGAGCATTTTCTGCTGGAATCTGTTCCATTCAGGGTTTCTGTTCATGGACTAGTGTGTTTGAAGCACTGAAGGATAACAGGATGGAACCACTGGTTTACCTGCTCTTAAACAACTCTCTTATAAACTGGAGTTTGGTTTCACTCACATTAAGATACTATTTCCTATTTCCAGCAGACAGGACCAGGGATAGTGCTTTAAGCATAAATGCTGTCTCTGGTAAACACACACCAATTAATAAAGTGCATAGGAAGTTCTGGGTCTTGCAAATGCACAGAAGAACATACTATATTTATTTTAGTAACATTACTGCTTTTTGCTTATTAGGACAAAATTAAAGCCAAATGAATATTAAATGAGGCTTTAAATAATTTATTTTTAGTTCTGCCCTACAGACGGCTTTACTTAAGGGCACTACTAATAAACAGTTACAAATATACATGCACACCTGAAACAGACTGATTTTATTTCTTAATTAATGAAGTGAAAACTCACTAACAGAGTGAGCACAGAGACCTATGAGAAACTTTTAGGTGAACTCTAATCTTTTCATTTTGGTACTCACATTCAAGTCCTCCAAACCAGTGAATCACTGTGAAACTAACTGCATGCAAGCAGGATTTGATAAGAAACCATCACAATTTTAAAGCCAGAAGAACTAACAGAGATTTTACTCAGGAAGTCTATTTTTTGCAGTGTTTTATGGTGCTACAAAAATTGTTAGAATGTCCATTCTGAAACAATATACTGGACCTCTTTGCATGTTAAAGACAGAAAGTAGGGAAATTATTCACTATAAATATATTTAATTTCTTTTTCTTTTTGTAATAGTGGATTGTCCAAACACTGAGAAATTCTCAGGTTCACCTAGTAATAAAAATAAGCATGAATTCTATAGGTATTATTTCTCTGCTGTAGTGATTACTTTTTTTTGAAAAGCCTGTTTTTCTATGATCTGCTGTCATGTTTAATTGCATAATCAAATGTCAAAAGTTCAGGTCTTTGACTGAACATATGAATCAAAGATCCTTAAACTCAACTAAAAATTGGCAAAGACGAGCAAAATTAGGAAAAGGCATACTATCATTAGAGTGAGAATTTGGAAAGGCAGATGCTGGTACAGCTCAAATATAATTGATAATTCATGTAAAAATGTATTTTTCATAAAAATTCTACAAAGTCCATGTGAACACAGTTGAAACAAATGTTTAAAATAATTCAACACATTTCAGTTTGCTCAGTTTTACTTCAGGTATATGAATTAGAGTTAATAGGAAATGCATGACTGAAACTATATACACACATCTACAGATGGTTTCAGCCAGAAGCAAAAAACACGTAAAGTAGAAAAGTTTCAAATAGAAGGGCTTATACTACTACAGAGAATACTGGCATGTACTATCCTGTGATAAGTATGATAATCAGCCACAGTCTTGATTTGGGTCATAAAAACTAATATAGATTGGGCCAGACTGTACGGTAGTGTAAATCAACATAGAAGCATTAACTTCAGAGCTGAAGAACCCAACAATCCTGTTTAATAGACATTTTAAGCCTGAATGAGACCAGCAGATTCTCAGTATCTTGAATAATAATTAGACTGTATCCTATATATAATGTATAAAAAGCCACACTTCTCATTCTACCGATAAAATTTGGTATTTCTGGGTGAATAAATGTAATGATAAAGAAGGAAATTAACAGCAAATTATTGTGGCTAATATAAGGAGGTGTTGATCCAAAATATTAATTTTCTTCACAGAAGGAAGACAAGCTAGACAGGAGGCTGCGGCGGTGCTGCAGAAGAATTGGCAATTAGACAGGTGCTATGTGTACTATCTTTTAAAGTACAAAGAAATGATTTGTCTTTTCCAGACTGTGAAGAAGGTAAGCTGACATAAATTGGAAGACACTAATAGATGTTAGTTTCTTATTATTCACATTGGCAAGGTTCTCCATCATCATCACGGAATGTAAGCAATAGCTTGAAAATTACACAGAAAGTTTCACACTACTATCATAGGCTCCTTCAGATCATCATTTCAAAATTATTCCCTGCATAAATACCCAAATGTCAAATGAGAGTCAAGAACACAGTACTAAAGACACAGCTCACTCCATTTCTAGTGGCCCAAGCCCACATAATGCTGCTTCTCTCACAGCTGTCTCCATTCTGCAGAGTAGCCTCTTCACCTTCTCACTCATACAGAAAACACGCATTAATAAAATTCCACTGAAAAGATGCAGAGCAACACAGTAGAAGGAGAGGATATTTAATTAGCTGTATGCACCAGTGTGAGCTGTATCTGATGAGCAAGTCCTGGGATGGTAAATGCTGAAAGCTGCTCCACACCATCCTGGAAGGCCACTCAACAGCATGACCATAGCAAATCTCCAATAACATGAATATTATGGCATAAGAACACAGGAATGCTAAGTGTTGTGTAAAGCCTCACAAAGAAATCGTGCATTGGTCATGGACAAATTTAGAACAATATCTTTGAAGATATTCAAAACTCAACTGATGGAGTCCCTGAGCAAGATGACCTCCAATCTACGTGCTTCTAGGGGTATATTTCTACACACAAGACTGTCAGTTGGTTTTGCAATGCCTACTGGTTATTAAACAAGATTTCCCCTCAGTGATGCCTCATTTTAGCTACTCTGGTTCAGAAAAGTAAGTTAGTAACAGACACAGGTAATTTCAATAGTATTGAAGGATCAGAAAATGAAGATCAGAAAAAGGGAAGAACAGTGCTTGATAATTACATTGAAATGTAAATGCTTTTGGACATTAGATGGAAGCATGAAATGGCATAAACTTTGAGGAATGTAAAGTAAAAATTTAACTGCTTTTTACCCAGCCAAGTTCAGTTTTGTTTGTGCACTTTCACACGTCTCCTATCTGAAGTATTCTGAGGACAATGAGACCATGATAGTTAAGGAAATGTGAGAGTCTCTCAAGATCTTTTAGATTCCTTGTGGCACTAGGGTTTGAGGCTTCTTTGTTTGTTTCGTATGGGCTTTTTTTTTGTGTGTGTGTGTGTGTGTGTGTGTGTTTGTTTTTGTTTCGGTTTTTTTAATGAATTTTGGATCCTGATGTTGCTAGAATCAAGCACCTTATTTTAGTATTTATTAATTCATAATTGTTTTAGCAATCGGGAATCTAGTCCTTTGGATTAACATCCAAGCTAGTTACATATAGCAAGTGACCATGTTAAGTTGCCTGCTACACTTCAGCCCTATTTCAAAGCTCCAGCTCAGGAAGCACACACATACTAAAGCAACACAGTCTACAGATTTAGCACCTACCTGTCAGCTTCCACATGCACAAAGGGCTTTAGAAAATGGCTTTGTACCGATGTACAAATTGCATGCATACTTGTACTGCTACTCATGTACAGAGCATTAATGTAAACCAGAATATCTTATACAGTTTGCATCAAAACATAACATTTTTGAGCATGCAGATTCAAAATAAGAACAGACCCAGGCTGGAAACAGATTTGGTGCTAACTGGTTTTGTTTGATGGCTTTTACAGACAGCAACCTCACATGTAGAGACTTCTAGGTATTCCACAGCTCTACTGGGTGGCAATGGGGAAGATAAGCCAAACGTTTTTCCTTTATTTGATCATGTGTAATTGAATGATTCAACTGGTATATCAGTGATAAGATGATGCTAAATGGTTCTTCTCAACTTCTATCAATGGCCTGGTGAAAGGAATCAACAGTGACAGTGATAAGTTGTTTTCTTAGGAACTGAGACTTCATGACAAGAGAGGATTTCTTTTGTGGTCAAAATACATTTTATCACTCGAATATTGTTCTTCATTAAATGCATTAGAGGCATCCATGGAATTGCCTGACATTTAAGCAACTTCTGGATTATCCTTTTGCTTCTCCACAGTGATGCACATCACCTCACTTTATTGAACTCACAGCCTGTAATACAGATCATTTTGTTCACTGTCTTTCCTCTGTCACTTATTCTGTTACATTTATCTCAGTAATTCATTACAGACCTCATGTAATCTGTCTCCAGGTTTTGAGGATTCTTTAATGTAAATGTATTTGCTCAAATATGTCAGACTTAATGGACATGGTTTTCGATGATGATTGTCAGACAATGCATTTACCACATTAATCAGGCTTGTTTCTTTCCCATTCCCCGACAAAGAGAAAACATGAATTCAATAGCTGTTTACTTAGTACTCCAGTAAAAACACCAAAAGTTCTAGTATTTTACATGGTGGTGGATAAATCCAAGCCTTTTGTTTAGCAAATTTTTTTTTTTTTTTTGTCTTACTAGAAGCTTGGTGGAAGTGTATTTATATGAGGGTGGTGAGATATTGGAACAGGTTGCCCAGAGAAGCTGTTGCTCCCCCATCCCTGAAAAACATAGAACAGTTAGGGTTGGAAAGGACCTTAAGATCAAGTTCCAACCTCCCTGCCATGGGTAGGGACACCTCACATTAAACCATGTCACCCAAGGCTCTGTCCAACATGGCCTGGAACACCACCAGGGATGGAGAATTCACAACTTCCCTGGGCAAACCATTCCAGTGCCTCACCACCCTCTCAGTAAAGAACTTCTTCCTTATATCCAATCTAAACTTCCCTGTTTAAGTTTTAACCCATTACTGCTTGTCCTATCACTACAGTCCCTAATGAAACATCCCTCTCCAGCATCCTTATAGGCCCCCTTCAGATACTGGAAGGCTGCCATGAGGTCTCCACGCAGCCTTCTCTTCTCCAGGCTGAACAGCCCCAACTTTCTCAGCCTATCTTCATACGGGAGGTGCTCCAGTCCCCTGATCACCCTCGTGGCCCTCCTCTGGACTTGTTCCAACAGTTCCATGTCCTTATGTTGAGGACGCCAGAACTGTACACGATACTTCAAGTGAGGTCTCACAAGAGCAGAGGAGAGGGGCAGGCTCACCTCCTTCTACCTGCTGGTCACGCTCCTTTTGATGCAGCCCAGGATACGGTTGGCTTTCTGGGCTGCAAGCACACACTGAAGCTGGCTCATGTTAAGTTTCTCATCGACCAACTCCTCCAAGTCCTCCTCTGCAGGGCTGCTCTGAATCTCTTCTCTGCCCAACCTGTAGCTGTGCCTGGGATTGCTCCGACCCAGGTGTAGGACCTTGCACTTGGCATGGTTAAACTTCATAAGGCTGGCATCAGCCCACCTCACAAGCGTCTGGAGGTCCCTCTGGATGGCATCCCTTCCTCCGGCGTATCAACCGAACCACACAGCTTGGTGTCATCAGCAAACTTGCTGAGGGCGCACTCAATTGTCCATGTCACCGACAAAGAAGTTGAACAAGATCGGTCCCA
Organism: Psittacula echo; assembly: GCF_963264785.1. NCBI lineage: Eukaryota > Metazoa > Chordata > Aves > Psittaciformes > Psittacidae > Psittacula > Psittacula echo. The sequence goes on from NC_137743.1 coordinate 33,508,123, forward strand.
ACACCGATCCCTGAGGGACACCACTTGTTACTGGCCTCCAGCCGGACATCGAGCCATTGACCACAACTCTTTGCGTGCGGCCATCCAGCCAGTTCTATATCCACTGAGTGGTCCACCCATCAAATTGATGTCTCTCCAAATTAGAGACAAGGATGTCATGCGGGACAATGTCAAAGGCTTTGCACAAGTCCAGATAGATGACGTCAACTGCTTTACCCCTGTCCATCAGTTTCGTAGCCCCATCATAGAAGGCCACCAAATTGGTCAGGCAGGATTTCCCCTTAGTGAAGCCATGCTGGCTGTCACCAACCACCTCCTTGTTTTTCATGTGCCTTAGCATGCCTTCCAGGAGAATCTGCTCCAAGATTTTGCCAGGCACAGAGGTGAGACTGACTGGTCTGTAGTTCCCCGGGTCATCCATTTTCCCCTTCTTGAAAATGGGGGTTATATTTCCCTTTTTCCAGTCGTCTTGAACCTCACCTGAGTGCCATGATTTTTCAGATATGATGGACAGTGGCTTAGCAACTTCATTTGCCAGCTCCTTCAGGACCCATGGATGGATTTCATCAGGTCCCATGGACTAGTGCACATTCAAGTTCTTAAGATGGTCTCGAACCAGATCTTCTCCTACAGTGGGCCTAGGGTCTTCATTCTCACAGTCCCAGCGTCTGCCTTCCAAGACTTGGGTGGTGTGGTCAGAGCATTTACCAGTGAAGACTGAGGCAAAGAAGCCATTAAGGACCTCAGCCTTCCCCAAATCCAGGGTAGCCAGTTCTCCTGATAGCTTCCGGAGTGGGTCTACGTTGTCCCTAGTCTGTCTTTTATTTGCAATGTAACTATAGAATCCCTTCCTGTTATCTTTCATATCCCTAGCCAAATCTAATTCTAACTGGGCCTAATGTTATAAGGCTACGTTGTAATGGGCTTTGAGAAACCTGGTCTAGTGGAAGGTGTTCCTGCCCATGACAAGAGGGTTGGAAATAGATGATCTTTAAGGTACCTTCCAACCCAAACCACTCTATGAGTTTATGATTCTATGATTATTAAACAAGCAGATGAACTGCTGTTGTTTTCACCAGGCTTTGGAATAGGCCAGTAGATAACTTACATAATTAAGCATTCTGAATAGGTAAATTAAATGGCACATTCAGAAACAGATTTTGAAACATACTTTTTAGAAGAGAATCATAGAATCATAGAATAGTTAGGGTTGGAAAGGACCTTAAGATCATCTAGTTCCAGCCCCCCTGCCATGGGCAGGGACACCCCACACTAAACCATGCCACCCAAGGCCTCATCCAACCTGGCCTTGAACACTGCCAAGGATGGAGCATTCACAACCTCCCTGGGCAACTCATTCCAGTTTTTCAATTCCAGTGTTCATCAGATCCAGATTTGGAATTGATACAGAAAGAAAAAAAAAAAAAGGCAGGTTCTGTATTGTGGTCTAGATTTTTGAGGAGTCAGATAATGAGCAATAAATACTGGGGCACCTCACAAGCAGTAAAGAGTGACCACTGCTTTTAAACGATGTAGGTGAACAAATATGATAGCAAAGGTGAGAAAAGAATATCTCAGCAGTAAATGGGTAAAATCATATAGAAGAATTTGAATGAAAAGAGGAGTCAGAAACCAACAAATTTACCTGAACTACTCAAAAGAATGCAGGCCCTTCGCCTCACAGAAAAGCCTGCTTATGTAGTGTGTTTTTTAATTTTCATACATACAGTTTCATAGTGTGGTTACTAAAACAATATCAGAATACACAGATAAGGCTATGATCTTTATTATTGATACCTGAATGCAAATAAATCATAATGCAGACATTTCATTCTAAGTCAAACCCAGCCAGATCTATATATGTCCTTTGCTATTGGTGTACCTATAAAATTGCTATCAAGTTGCTAGCAACTTATCTATAAAACTTGGTATGAAGAACATTTCTGGTTTCTACTGAAAACGTAATTTGGTCATTTTGCTGCATATAAAGCTTAACTGGGTGGACTTTAAAACACAATGCAACATCATAAAATACCAACAATGCTTTCTTTCTGGAACATTAGGCAACTAAGGGATTCAACCAAATGTTCTCTAAAGAAGCTAAATTCCAAAAAGTGGCTTAAAAGACAGATCTTCCCTTTTCTGACCAGCCTGCCTTAAATTAAACTGCAAAAACCTTCTGCAAGGTTGTTCTTGGGAAGCAGAAAAAATGATGATAAAGCCTGCTATAAGGCAGATGATTATCAAGAACTTTAATGGAATTGAGCGCTGGGCTACAGCAGAGCTACAAAAGAATCCCTTGACCTCAGTGTGTGCTTTTGTTCCAGCACAAAGGAGCAAAGTCTACAATGCACTTTTAATGTTGCTTTGATAGTACGTAAGCCCAACCCTCTATCTAGCTTTTCAAAACCCTTTTAAGTAGCTGCAGGCATTTTCTCTGTATTATAGAAATGGCAGTATCTACAAGGCTCCCATTTAATGTTGGATGAATCAATTCTGAGCAACTGACCTAGACCTCTAATGAAAATTTGACAAAAATTAGACCAAATGGTTTCTTCAAAGTTTCAAAAATTCTGACTATATTTATCTTCATAATCTTCGCCTGGCTCTGAGTTTGACTTGGAATACTTCAAACAAACAACAGGGGTCAATGCCACAGCTAATTTCTTTCCAACAACTGTGAATCTTTCTACTGTGGATTCTAGCCCCAGACTGCCTCTGGGAATTAACTCCCAATACAACTTCAGTAGGTAGTATCTTGTGCTTCCAACAGAGCAGGTATTACCAACAACACCCTGATATATTTTGGATTGCTTTCGCCAATTCTTGCTATCAAGTATTTGCTCTCTAGAGTACCCACAATGCTCAAGCGAAATGCAGATATATTCAGATTATTTTTTTACTTTTATTTTTACCAGTGATGTCATTCCAAGGAGAAAGCCTACCTACAGTGATGTCCCTGATGTCAAAGTTCAACAGGCTTTCATTAAAGAATGAATCTGTCCCTTTAGTTCAAGTGACATATTAAAGATAATATCTGAAAGCAAAAAACTCTCCAGTTCAATAAAACAACTCCTTTAGATGAACTGTCCATGCTTTCATGTACTCCCTGAAGTTTTGTGCTTCAGACCAGAAGCACTTGCTTGATTAATTTAGGAACAGCTAAGGATAGAATGATCACTGCGAACCTACTATGGTGAATAAACATATTCACACATAGAAATATCTGTGACAAAAAAAAAAAAAAAAAAAAAAAAAAATCTTCTTTTTATTGAAACCTGAGTATAAATTTAAGAACTGGAGACCTTCTCAGACACCTCTTATTAGTCTATGTAGGCTGGTGAATATATGCTGAGAATGTATTTTGTGTGAAGCTGGAGTATATCATTAGCAAAAGGCACATTCAATATTAACTCACTTCTCTAGCAAACTTGTCACCCATCTGGAATTACAAACAGAAAAGAAAACTGGACTCAGAGAAATTATAATCATACAGCTTTCATACATGGGGTTTGGAAAACCACCAAAGCATTGATGTCTGGGAAAACGGCACACTCAGTATTTCCTTCTTCAACCTCAACATAGGTTTACATCAACACTGAAGGATGATACAATTAATTATGACTAAATTTCCTCTTCATTACAGATACATATTACTAAAAATCCTCAAGGACAGGAACCTTTTATTTTGTGTAGGCACCTGTATACCCAAAAATACTTCTGTTCCTTCAAGGTACCTGTATTTTAGCCATAAGAAATTAATATTATAATCAGGGAAACTATCTTTGGCATGACTGCTACTGTATAACATAGTATTTTCATGTGAAATTGTCCGCCAGAGTGAATTCTACAGTAATTAGCATTCGTTTGCTTGCGTCATGGACTTCTGGCTATTCCCTTGAAGCTGTTTGTCATGGTTTAAGCCGAGCCAGTAATTCAGAACCATGCAGCCGCTCACTCACTCCCCTCCCTTTCTTCTCCCCCTCTTCCAGAGGGATGGGGAGGAGAACTGAAAGAATATAAATCCCATGGGTTGAGGTAAGAACAGTCCAGTAACTAAGGTACAATACAAAACCACTATTACCACCACTAATAATAATAAAGATGATAAGGGAAATAACAAGGGGAGAGAATATAAAACTAAAAGGAGTAAGTAACAAAAGGAAAACAATAAACACAAGCGGTGCACAATGCAATTGCTCACCACCTGCTGACTGATACCCATCCTGCCCTGGGCACTGATCTGGGCCTTCTGGGTAACTGTCCTCAGTTTATATACTGGACATGATGTGCTGTTGTATGGAATGCCTCTTTGGCCAGTTTGGGTCAGGTGTCCTGTCTCTGCTTCCTCCCAGCTTCCCGTTCCCCTCCTCACTGGCAGAGCACGAGACTGGAAAGTCCTCTATTGGGGTAAGCATTACTTAGCAACAACTAAAAACATCAGTGTGTTATCAGCATTATTTTCAGACTAAAGTCAAAAACACAGCACTGCACCAGCTACTAAGAAGGAGAAAAATAATTCTTAAAGCCCAACAGGACACAGTTTATCACTGAAAACTCTTAATACATTATAATTAATGCACTCACACTTTCCCAGGAGTGGCTGCTAATTTGAAACAGTAGCTGAATTTTAGTTACAAGAATATTATTTTATATATATATATATATATATATATATATACCTGCTATACCTGTCTGAGCTGGGGAGTCCCACATGACATGAAGGGAAAGTCAACCTTGTTATGATGTCCTTCCTCATACTTGGTACTTTAGGATTTCTCACTTCATCACTCTTTCAGAATCCAGCTACTTTATTGCAATGGGCTTGAGGAAGGAGCTCTGGACCTGAAAGTGATGCTCAGGGATTCTTAGGTCTCCTGTCTGTGGGAAGTGGCAGCATAGGTAGTGTCTGTGCTGCCAGGACCACATCTAGTATTCACGCTGACAATACAGCAAAAGCATCCAGGGCGTAACGTATTTTTGTTTTAAATTTTTTAAAAATGTTTTAACTATATGTTTAAATACAATATAGACTGCTTCATATGGAAATGATCATGTGTTCCTGAGATACAGGTATACTAGAAGAGAAATTTTACATCATACTCCATTCTTTCAATTTAGCAGAATCCAAAAAGTCAGCTAAATACTTGAATTTGTTTATAACAAGAAAAACCCCTAGCAACTGGCATTTTACATGGTTTTTATATAACATACCTAGGAGTATCTCATTATTAGAACATGATGAACCAGCATTGTCTTACATGGTATCAAGTTTGAAGACTGTTCAGTTATATGCATAAGTTTATTAGCTAACTGGGCAGAACTGATGTCAATTTAGGTATTTTACAGTGATAACTACAGTAACATATTTTTCCTATTATGTAGAGAACATCTTCCCTGCTTAATCATAGCCTTCTACATCTTCTAGACTTTCAGCAACATTTTGTTAACAGTTTAGGTCAAAACCAGTAGACCAAACTCATTAATGTACAGCTACAAAACCAGAGTGGCCTTTGTTTCTTCTTTTTTTTTTTTTTTTTTTTAATTACTGTTTACAATAGTGAAGAATGCAGTAAGAAACTTACAGCCCACAGCAATTTTCAAGATTTCAAAGATGTTCCTATTCTGGAAGACATACACACCACACCCTCCTCCCCACTGTGAAACTGTTCCGTGAAAAAGACAGATCACAAGCCTCCACCAGGCCCTCTTTGACCAGACTAAGAACCTGGCTCATTTGCTTGATGGCAGCAAGGCTCAGCATTTACAGAGCCATCCTTCCTGTATTATTTCCTTCTGCTTCTGACAACCAGAAGCCTAGGAGCTGATAACAAAGCAAGCCAAATTTGTCTCTCTCCCTTCTCAGATAAGTTCTTCATAATCTTCACAAGTTCTTCCTTGTGTATGGCTTTGACTAAAAACTGCAAGGTGACATGGGAAATGTTCCAAATGAATGTTTCTTAAAGCTGAATAGAGTTTCAGTACTGAAAAAACTCAGTATCTTTCTATGAAATCCTTTGTATTAGAAAAAAGACAGAACCTCTGTCAAAGAATTTGGTAAAAGAATCTGAGCAAGACCTAGGAAATCTTGCTATCCACAAAGAGCAATGCATCATGCAGCATACAAAATACAAATGTAAGATAAAATATTGCCTGATGAGAGACAACCAAAACACAGCATGATACTGATATAGGAGTATTCAGGAAGTGCACTTAGATCCATGCTTCTAATTTCCCAGGCTTGGGCTTGTCCTGCTCAAGTAAGTAATCACTGGTACACCCTGTATTAGGAATCACTGTGCTGATGTTAACAAATTTGCCTAGATTTGTATTATTTTTACTGTGCCAATACAACCTATTGCATATAATGGCTCCCATCATCAGAACTTCCTGACATTAACAGCTAGATCCTCAGAGCAATTTCCTTGAGTTTCTCTAGATGGTTTGACAAGGCAGAATAGGGATAGCTGGCATCCTGTGTTGAGCATTTAAGAGATGGCATTGTCTAAGGGAAAGAAGATGCTTTTGCAATTGGTCTAATTCAGATGATGAAAAAGTCTTTGTACAAGCTATAGAAATTTCCCAAGGGCAGCACTGCCTGTAGCACTGCTATGTAGCACTACTTACTGTGGACCTGGATAGACCTGGGCCACAGACCTACCTGTCACTTTATCGTTGTCATCAGCCCTGAAAAAAGTGAAGAAAAAGCTCCTGTCTTTGCAAAAAAGGACCCTGGTGCACAGGAGGACTGGACCCACAGAGATGACCTCTCCCAACTGAGGGCCTCATGAACCTAAGGCACAACTGAACTCTGACTTTGGGGAATGCCAACCAACCTGCTCCAGAACCACTATATCCTGTCAGAGACTCAGATTTGGTGCCTGTAGGAGAAGCAAAACATTGACACTCTCAAAAGCCACCTGCATGACATATTACAGGATGTACTACCAAAGTAATATGTTGAAATATATAGCAATTAGGTCTCAGCCACAACCACCAATTATACTGATGAACACCAACGAAGCACTGGTGTCTGAAAAGAAAAAAGCTCTGCAAATAGCTGTTTTCAATTGTTCAGTATCTGGATTAAAAAATTAAACCCAAACATTTCACATCAAGTCAAAGTAGAAGTTTTGAGAATTTTGGGATGGAGACAAAATAATTCTGAAGGAAAATAATTCTGAACAATCTCGAGCGAGTTATTCTCTTTTGGACAATTCTGAGTAACAGAAAAGTAACAGTCTTTAACTCACAGAGTGAGGGGTATGTATTTCTCTTTTCAGGACTAGTGCCTACCCACTCACAGAATCCCTTCACTGCATTGTTTGAAGTTCTTGTTATTTGGTTGCTGTAATGGAGCTAAGTTATGGCTGGGTTCATAGAGAGAAGAGTTTTAGGGATCTCTTCGGCAAGTAAGATAGCCAGAGTTTATTTGGCTGAATTTGAGACTGAAAAGGATGTTGAAGTCAATACAGTATGCAAGCATTTTCCTACTACCTCAAAGAGAAATGTATTTCAACATGATATCTCTGTTCAGCCACACTTGCTAGGTTGACAATATTAGTGAAATAAAAGAGCTTCTGGGTAGCCAAATCACTTACAGTGACCTGAAAACACTGAATCAGATTCTAACTATTGCTGCAGTCTCTGCCTACAAAGGGAACAGCTTTAAGGTCTTTTGAACAGACACCTGTTTTGCTACTCCTTCTGGTTTAGTTTATTACAGAAATTATTCTGCTATTCAGAATTTTATTCTGAATTTTATTAATTCAAGGCCAGATGACAGAGTTACAGCATATCAGTAATATTCCCACTGGAAGTATCATGCACAACTAACCTTGAGTTAAGCCACTATATGTAATCAACTAGTTTTGGAGGCTGAAATGATCTTTCTTAGCCAGATTCCAAAGCCCTTCTGTCAGCATTGAACTGACCCACAACTGCTAATGGTATGTACCCATTTTTTTTGTATAGTTGGTGAAATCAGGTTATCCAGGAACAGAGCTAAATGAATGCCAAAGCTAACATTAGGTGGGCAAACAAATGAAGTAATCAGAATTAAACATGTTTGGGTTTTTTTTTCCTAAGAACTGACAGCAATAAAATCCGGGGTAAAACATAATTTTGTACCTATCACATGACTCTGACATGTAGTCCTTGTCATGGTGTCCTCCTCTTCTTCTTGCAGGTTTTCTGTGACTACTTTAGCCTGTACATAGTACAACAACAAAAGTGAAGAAAATCTGTGACTCAGTTACGTTGCTTCAGGATAACTAGAAAATATCTTTTCAGAAATAAACCAGAATAAAGTTACAGGGCAGCTAAGAGTGGAAGAGTTCATTCTATGAATGGTATCTGAGGATAACAACTTTAACTTCATTCAAAGTCAAAATATGCAGCAGTCAAAAAATACCCTTGGAAGATGTAATTCCTCAAATGGAAAACTCTTTTCTGCAGTTGTTCTGACCTCTTTGCTTCTCTCTAGAAATACCATGTTTCACATTCTAAGCCAAATAAAAGTGAACTTAATACATGATATAGTATCTCTGTAGTTCAGTTTGCAAACACAGAACTTTGGCATTTTTGTTTCCACCCCTATTTAAAAGCAGTAATTAGCTAAACAGAGAGAAAAAACTTAATTTAAGAATGCAGGGCACACTAAGAGCCTGCATGCATTATTCGAGTATGTGTTAATCAAATCCCCTAGATACTCTATTTTTCAGCTGAAGGCATATTTTTTGCTGTTCTTCTGCACTATTTCCCAAGTGTATATATAATCTGGGTACCTTCCTAGCATACAGTGAAAACCCCTTCCATTACATGCCATCAGCAACCATAATTCAGATCCAGGGACATATTTTTCTGCCATGATACATAAATCAAACAGGAATGAAGATACTTTCAGGGTGATGAGAGGAGGAAAGCCAGCACTGCAGAAAAAAAAATATTTTCAATATCTATCTCAAAGATTTTAAATTATTTATTAATCCCTCTGCTATTTTAAACTACTTACAGCACATCCACAATAACATTAAATATCTTCTGCAATATAAACCAATAGAATTTATCATCATTTGCATGCCATATCTTTGACCATAACATATATTCTGCTTGTTTGGCTTACACTAGTAGCCTTATTGACCTCCTGTGACTAGCCTCAGTAAGACATGAATCCGAGATCTAATTACATCTTTTTTTCTTCTGAAGTAACGCTCTTCAGGCTATGGAAAATTAAGACAAGAGTATGTAATCATGCAAAGAATGGGTAGAACAATTTATCACATTTGCAGACTGCATGGCAGTCTGTGGCTTACTGCTGATGTGACATTTCACAGTATTAGGATAGATCTCTGGGTATTCCCCAAACACGCAGACTGCAGACAGACAGTGCTATACAAAGCTCCTGGTGTCTCAATTTTGGTGCCACACTTCCACCTCACAAAGTAAAGCCCATGGCTTTTCTAAATTACACTGGGCTGTAATAAAATCACATAGATGAAATGAAGCAGTGCAGCACAAAAATGATTGTATCTCACCTTAAGCTCCAGCCAAGGACATAAAAAAGTATTGGAGAATGTGGAATATCCTTGGTGTGGGCTAAAGGATTATGTATTTCTGTTGGCTAGCCTTTAGAACAAAGTGCTTTTTTGATGAACACTAACGGGAAGTGTATCCCTCTGAAGGTGAAAGCACAAGGCCGCCATTGGTGGAACATTGCTTTTTCCATAAATTCGGTGGCAGACAAGCAATAACATTTTTTGCATGAACAGAATCAGATGTAATTGGTGCATATGTTACAGTGTAATAGTGCCCCAAGTCTTTACCTGGCACATCATAAAGGAAGAGATTTAATCATGAAAAATTAAATAGGCTTTAAAGGAAAAACTTGCTAGGAAATTAATGTTAAAAAATGTTATGACCAGGATTTAAAATACAGTTTAGATTTAAAATACAGTTTAAATTTAAAATGCAGTTTTGAAATACAGCAGCTTTGACGCTAAACGTGTATGGTTGAATGCACTTTGCATTGTTCAAAAAAGAAATCTTCATAGTTTAGGGCTTTTCAAAAGATTTATGCTGTTTTCTCTGAAACAATTTGTTTTGTCTTTTTTACAAGTGAAAAAATGCACAACAGGCCATTCTACTGCATGAGACTTTTCAGTCACAGCTGTCTTGCAGTCCTTTGAAATCTGCTTCAAAGTAAGCAGACACCAAAGAATAACTGGAAATTATAGTAATAAGATGCATGAACTCTGAATTTAAAAACTTTGCATTGTTTTTCTTGTAGAAGTTTGGAGGACAAGATGAAATATCACATACTGTAGAATCTTAAGGTATATCTCTTTCACAGGTTAGCATTAAGAACTGTAAGCATGGTTTTAGTTCTGTTATTCTAAATAATAGTCCCCCGTCTTTCTGCACTAGGTATGTCCTTCAGGAATTAAGAGACACAAAAAAACATAATATGAAACTCGAAACAATTAAGGATATTATGTAACTTAATCTTAAAAAAAATACAAAAAATACTCTGATTCCCCATGAACAAAGGAGTGTATTGTATATGACAGGTAATGCCTTTTCTCTGTAACTAACATGCTCTTAATAATGAAATAGTGCAATTAGCAGTTCTCCATTATTTTTGTATATTAAGAACAATCTTTGTAGTTACCTGATAAAACAAAGCATGTTTCTTGAACATATACTTAGAGTTCTAAATGACTATTATTGCTATGGTTAGAGAGACTTCACAAAATGACAGACAAAAAGCACAGCAAATTATTCCAGCATTAGAAAATAATGAGTCAGAAAGAAACTGCAGAAGCAGTGTGCAGAGTTTTTTGTACTTCTGTACAGTGAAGATATACCCTAAGCTGTCAGGACCATATTAAATGGGGCATAGTTAAAACTGAGTGGCTCTGATAAGGGGCTCTGCTTTGCTATCAAAGTTCTAGATCAGCTGGATTGAATTTCCTGCATATTGCACATTTCCAGACTTTCATTCTCTCTCTTTGCTTTCAGTGACACTACAAGGACAGCCTTAGATATGCTTATAATTTGTAGCTTTATAATGCAGGAGACATCTACATTTTGAAAGAAGAGATGATACCACAGGAGTCAGGAGGAAAAAGTTTTCAAACACATTCATTCTGCATATGTTCAGTGTTAAGTTTTAAAAATGACCTTGCAGATGTTCTTAGAAAAGACATCAGCATTAAAGTAAAACAACACTTGCCTGAAGCTGAAACTATGCGTGGGATATGTAAACCTTAAGCATCTTAAATGTCAGTACTAAGCTAAGAGTTTTTCAAGTTCCCATTATGAAGCTTTTTGAAATTTGTTTTACCCTTGAAACACGTCCCAAAGATTTTGTGTTTCGAATTCTCTCAGATGAAACAGTTGCATGTGCTGTACTTCAGTAACTCAGTTTTATCAGAACAACAAAAGTGATAGCCTTAACTTCATGATCAGTATTGCATTTGACACAGGTTCTCAGTCTATTTGGTGGAAATTGTGATTATTGTTAATAATCACCATAAGAATGTGGTCAAGACAGCTATCAGGAATGAGAAAATAATGCTTATCAAGTTAAAGCATCTCTGTTTTCCTGGTGCTTGGACTTTAAAACATCATGGGAAAGGCCCCTTCTGAGCAAGAAATTTCTTACTAAATTCTATGTTAATAGAAGCTTCACAAGGAAGTGCACCCATTCAGTTTGACTTTGGGTTACAGTCCTTGACTGTATGTATACTTCTCGATGCAGAAAAGTTAGCAATTCACACAACCTTTCAAGAACCAGAATCTAGTAGCTAACAAAGAATAAATTTGTTTTTCTTCTAAATTGCATCATCCCTACTTCCTGGGTAACTTGGTGTATCAGATATACTAAGTACATTATTGAAGCATAAAACTACAGGGCATTAAATGTAGATTTTCCATGGTACAGAGACATGGGTCAAAAGTATGGTTTTGCTTTTGAAAGACTCCCTCTTAAGTAACAACTATTCTCAAATATGGTCAAATACTTTGCCTCTTTCGCATCAGCAGTGCGCTTTTTAGGTTAAATGATTTCTATAATGTTCACAGGAATGTTAACACTGGCATGCAATTTTCAGGGAAAGGGGAAAAAATGGAAAAAAAAGGTCCTATTATTTTATTATTTCATTATTTCATTCTACTAGCGTATGATTATAGCACCATTGTGCATGTATCTCCATTGGAATTGAATTGCCAGCAGAAGCAGTAGGATCTTCATGACTAGCCGTATAACCTGGCCTATATTTAAACTGCCAACTTTAGTATTAATTCACAATTCTCTAGCTACACAAAATCCTTCTATCATATATAAACAGCTATTGTCCTGTTTGTCTGTACTGTCAGGAACACCTCCAGAAGTTAAAAAAGAACATAATAATGTTTTCATATACCAAAGCACTTACCAGGGTCTGATTCTGCATTTCCATATCAGCTTTTGTGTTGCTGTTTTTCTTGTGGTTTCCTTGAGAGCTAATAGAGTTGCCGTGAAGAGAGGAGCCCTGGGAGCTGCCCTTCGACACACTCCTGTAGGAAACATTATTTGATCCACTTTCTGTCTGCTGAGCTGCTTTCTTATCAACTCTGCAGGTAGAGAGTGATTCCTCTGATAAATTACATTGCCCTTCTTCAATCACTCTACTTTCCCATTCCTTTAATGTTTAAAGTAACCTCTCTATATCTTTCTGTCTCTAAACCTTTGAGTGATAAATGTTTCTAACTAGCCTTGATCAAACCCGTCACTTACAATTTCAGGTAGTATATCAATTTAGCCTTTCACATATAATGATTTATATTATATTTGGGACTGCTGTGGGGCGAACTTGAAAACACAGTATAGCAAATGTTAAGTTCCGTGAGTGAAGGTTGTGGTAGCTAGAAATGTAATTAATTCTGACTAGTTACCAAATATATGTCTGCTGGTTACAATACACGAAGATGGAATACATTAAAACATGAACCTAAATATTCTCAATCTTTACACACCATCTGCTTAGATTCTTGATTTCTGGAATAATTTGAATTTCTATCAATTTGGATGTAACTTGCCATTCTTTAATTTCAAAGACCACTGGTTTGGTTAACAAAGGAACATGAACAAAATTATCATCTCATTATTAATGTTTTGGGGGTCTTTTTTGTGCAGAGATTAACATCCTGATTGTCTACCTACTAATTACTACTATGCATTCTTAGCCTATGAGAAACACATTGAACTTAGCATTTGATCAGCTGTAAAGCTACAGTGTACAACACCACATCCCAAACCATGTTCCAGAGTTTTACCTGTTTAAAAGCTCTTTCATAAAACTGTCTTTTGGTGAGAACGTAGATGTGCTGGAACCTTTGCCTTGCTCACACTCAATCTCACCAGGAGTGTCTTGTGAAGGTTTCAGAATTTTGCTCTCCATGGCATCAGCTAAAATATCACCATTGTCTGCTTTCCTGTTAATTTCATTTTCTATTTCACAGTGTTGTTCAGTTTTCTTTTTTTCTTTTTTTCTCTCCAGTTTTGCCTGCTTAATTCCAAATCCTGAAATTCTTGCATCTTTTTTTTCTACCTTTGTTTTAGGATCATCAGTCCTCCAGCTACTCAGTGCTGGGAGCTTACTCTTTCGAAAGCCAAACCAACTAGCTAGAGAGGGTCCAGTCCTTTGTTTAGTCTCCGTCGTGGGCAATTTAGTTTGTCCCTGACCCTTTTGCACATTTTCTTGGATGCATAGCATGACTTTTTCCTCTATTGTAGGTTGCAGAGCTGGGGAACTCAAAATATTGGCACCCTTCTCAGAGGCTTCTGCTAACTCTAAACACATTTGCTGTTTTTGTGACTTTGTTGCTTCCAGTTTCTGAGAACACTTTATGCCATCTGAGCTTTGAAATGATGAAGATTGTTTGGAAGATACAGAAACTGATGCTTCTAGATCTAGTTCCAGTTCTGTTGGTAGAATACTTCTTTTATTATGAGCCTCATGTTGAAAACTTTCAGTGCTTTTCTCACTCTGGACAGACAGGCTACGTGCATCTTTCTGAGAAAATGGTTTGTTTCCATTGCATTTTGAAGCGTTGTGAAACAGGTCTAGTTTCGGAGATGATCTGAAGGGCAGTTTGCTCGGGCTTCCATGCTGGCTATTACAACTAGTTGTATTTCCAAGAAAGCCTTGTTTAGAATAGGAATTTTCTGTGGGTTTAGGAGTATATGAAAGAGTCACTGGTGTCACTGCTGACCCAGGAATGGGCTTGATTTGAAGCCCTTCCACGGATGAGTTCTGCCTTGTTAGAGAATTTCCTCTATCAGACGTGTTTGTAATAATCTGAGTCCGTACTTTTCCAAGACCTTCTGTTGCAGGGGCAGAAGGCTTTTCCCCTGTATGAATGCTGAAACTCTGACTGCGAGCTTTCGCTCCATTCATGCCCAGAGCTGGCTTCAAGTGTGACTTGTTACTAGAAGAAACAGATCTCTTAACTAATTTGTTTTCTAATCCATCTACTCTGTCTACCACCAAGTTGCAGTTTTCATGTGAATGAGGTGATGCTGCATCCATACTAAGTCCCACAGTAAAACTGTGTTTTACTTCGGTATCAGACTTAGAGTCTTTTAATTCAGCATCCGTTGTACTTCCACTGGTTACACATATAGATTCATTTTGCTTGTACTTACTTGAACTCACATTACTTTTGGAAGCTGCATTTATACTGTCTTTTTCCTGTTTCCCTGGTACAGTAGAACTCTTGCGAAGTTGGGGAGATTTGACAAATAATTTCAGTCCTACAGGGAGACGGGTTTTCATTCCTTTCTCATTAGAGTTTTGGGTAGCATGTGCAGTGTCACTACCATGAAACAGTGTTGACAATGGGGAATTGTTTACCTGAGATAGTAAAGGCTCACTTGTGCTTGTGGTATGACATTGAGGAGTTGCAGGGAGAATGTTTGGCATCTTTTGTGGCTGATCTACCTCACTGTCACAGGAAATATCTTTTTTGCTGGAATATGTGTCTTGCGAAGAAGTTGTTTTCAATGACGGAAAACCTAGAGAAAGGGACCTGGTTGTTTGAAAATCTGTGTTAGGAAATTCACGATTCCTGTGGAGACCCAGCTGATTAGGGCTTTTTGGGCAGACTTGCTTTGTGGAAACATTGGGAAGTTCTTGGCATGCACTATGGGGTTGCTGAGATATGCTCTTATGTTGCATAATCGCTTCTGCATTTTCTTGAAGGCAAGATAATTCAATTTTGGCCCCAGAAGATGCATTTTTTGCTTGCAATTCATGACTAGATTGATTATGAAAGCCAGAGTTCACAGTTCCTTTTGATGGTGATGATTTCAGTATATTTTTTGCTGTTTCACTGGGACCAGCTCCTCCTAACTTTACCACTACAGGTGGTGAATGAGCATAATCAGGCCGAATCAACAAGGATGTTGACCTGCCTGGAGGAAGGGGTGGGGATGGTGATTGGGTTTCTACAGTTGCTAAATCACAATGAAAGTCTCTGGTTGGAGGTTCTCCATAGTCACTGGGCTCTATAAGGTGCTGAGGCAACAGTGGTGATGCTGGATTCTGACTGTTTGGATACTTTGAACGGTCACTTCTGCCTGGATGTTTCAAGCTAGGCAGAGGGTGGACAGGGGTCTTTGGAACCTGGAAGTCGACCTTTGAGTCAAAATTATGAGGTGGACATTGTGCCTTTTTGAATCTTGAAAGCTTTACAGGTGGCAGAGCAGGTGATTTTTCAAGGGCTGCAGGGCCTACTGCTTCAGCTACAGGTGTGTACCCATTCTCTGTCATCACAGTTTTTTCTGGAGAAAATTTACCTCTGCTTGGTATTTTAGTCAAGTTTGGCTTTTGATTGATTCCTGAATGCCCAGTGGAGCTTGAATTGGCCTTGTATGTTGCATCATACACTGGCTTCGCTAGTTTTTGTCGTGGAGTATTTTGCAGCATCATTCTTCCACAGTGTGAAGATTCATTGCAGGTCATAGGGACAACTGTGTTTTTATTCCCAGTATTATCTTCAAGAGTCTTTTTCTCAGTTTCATCCTCAGATCTTTCTAAAGAAGTGTAGTTTCTAGCATTGGTTCCTGTCTGCAAACCAGTTATTCCCTGAGGTATAAATTCAGTATATTCTGCACTGGATGTAGTTTGTGGCTGGTTGATTGAAATTTCATTTCTTGTTACAGTGACAACTCCAGTTTGATGTGAGCTGAATTCAATAGGCTCACCATCCTCAGCATCAAATATTACTGTAATGCACTCTTCAGAAGAGGTCTTTCTTATAACCTTTTGTTGTTTAATGAAATTACATGTCTTTGGCCTAATGTCTGAGGGAGCAGATATCTTTTTTTCCTCTTTGTCAGTAGATACAATCTGAGAATTTTCCGTGTCTTTGAACATGTCAGAGGTCTTCATGTACTTCTCAGTAAAAGGAGTTGCTAATAAATCTGATGGACTTTTCTCATCATTGCTTTCTATATGCAATTCATCCAAGACTTCATTGTCATCAGTATCTGAAAGCTGAAAATTAAGGTCCTTCCAGCCTATATTAGCATGGCTTTGATACAACTGTAACTCAGGCAGCTTTGCTCTGGTGCATGATTTTACTTCTGCCTGAAATCCACTGACAAAACTAGTCAATTTTTCAGGTCTTTCCTTTGAATTAAAATATGAACTTCTTTCTGGCAAGTACTTCCTATTAGGATCCCAGTCAAAGAGACTGTCAGAAATGCTGTGAGTTAATTTGTTACAATAGGTCCTGCAGTCTTTTCTTGGTACTTCCTGCAGGAACAGTAAGGATGAAGAGTCATCATCTGCATCATCATGTGAATCTGAATCATAAGAGAATGCTTTGTTATGTTCAATGCAAATACTTTCTATTTCTGTTGGCTTACAGTAAGTCTGTTCATTATGGCCACCACATTTAACTCCAGGGGAATATATTCCTTCATTAGAGTTCATGCAATCTTTGTAACCCCATTTTGATATTACTGAAGGTGATTCAAGTATTATTTTTTTCTTCTGTAATTTCTTCAGCCCTTCTAAGATATGGTTTTCCTTGACACGAGTTGGAGGTAGATCATCTGCAGGACTTGAGAGGTTGCTTGGGAGAGAAGAGCCAACACTCACTCTTTTATCCCAGCTCACAGATGACTGTTGAAACAAAACAAAATTCACATATTACTCACATGTGCTGTTAATAAAGTGTTACCATTTTAGAAAACAGATATAGGAGTTGCATAGGGTATTACATTTCCTCCATTGCTATTAATAGCAATGTTCTTTTTTAATAAAGGATTTCACAGTGGTGTGAAGGCTATAGCGCACTTAAAACCTGTAGGAAGAACAATATAAATGGAAGGATTAAGATAAAGAAGAAGAGCAATTTGGACTGT
The DNA here is from genome assembly GCF_963264785.1 of Psittacula echo. NCBI lineage: Eukaryota > Metazoa > Chordata > Aves > Psittaciformes > Psittacidae > Psittacula > Psittacula echo. The sequence continues at coordinate 33,525,539 of NC_137743.1, forward strand.
GAAAGACAGAATAAATGTCAGAATAAATGAGGAAACTGTGAGCAAATTGTTAAAGAAGAATTAAAAGGGGGAAAGTGAAAGGGAGGGAGACATTTGGGACAGAATCCTTACTGAGTTCAGTGACAACTGTTTTAAATATAAAAGAGAGAAGAAAGTGAAAAAAATCTCTGAAATAGGCAGCTTTTCAATTTATCTTATTTCAGATTAATTTATGCTAATAAATGAAGAAAATTAATTTGATTTACCCTTTTGCTGCATGTCTTTCCGTCATTCCATGTGTAGGAGGAACCACTGGAATATTCACTGCAAGCACTTGAGAGGGAGAGTTCACTGCTACTGCAGCTGCTCCTGGGATACAGGCAGCTAGGACCTGTCATATGTAATTGACTCTGGCATTTCAAAACGGGTATACTGGATTTCACATTCTGCTGGCGTTCCTAAAATATGAGAAGAAATAGAAATATCTTATGGGTGGAAAAAGATCATTTCACTTCCTCTTGATTAAGAAGGACAAAGAAAAAGCAAGTAAGCTACTTATGCATTCCTGTTATGCCATTAGCATCTGGTGAATTTAATACCGAGAACTAAATTATAAATTGCTAAAATTTGTCAGGGCAAAAATCCACAATCCTCCATATTTTCTTCTTTATTCTCAAACCAATATTCTGCTATTCTTTTGCTAATGATTATTCTGAGTGTATTTGAATTATGCTTTGTATATAAAGTGTGCCTGTGTAAGATACAGAAAACAAAGTTATAAGAATACGAGTACATCTTGACAACCGCATTATAGCCCTACAATGTAACTGATGAGGCTGTGCACCCTGGACAAGGTAAATTAATTTAGCATCCCAGCCAGAATGTCCACTGAGAATGGAATCTCTCCATTACAGTCTAATTTGGGTTTCCTATCTAGTTCAAAGCTTTGTCTAAGAAACTCTCTGACGTAGGACAATCCATCTTTGTGTCGCTTGAAGACAGCTGAAGCCTCTTGCTTATGCAATTTATTGACACTTTATGGCTGCCTTTAGTACTTGTGTAGTTATCGCCCTTCTCCAAATGCAATTTCAGCTGACTGTGACTAAGTGCCAGCTTTGAGGAAGAGAGTAATGAAGAGCAGATAGCACTTTAGGTAAAATATTAAACCTCTGTAGGAGTATCTAGGATGCCTTTAATTTGTTTTCAAACTAATACTCTTGTGCCTAACAGTGTTAGAGCTTCTTTAATGTTAAGTGCCTGCACCATTCTATTATGCTATTCTCCAGCTCCCTTACAGAGTCAGACATCTTTTTAATTACCAGGAACGCCAGAGAGAGTGACATGGCTACCTGAAAGCAGGTTGTAGTGAGGTGGGGGTTGGTCTCTTCTCCCAAATATCAAGCAATAGGATGAGAAGAAACAGCCTCAAGTTGTTCCAGGGGATGTTTACATCGGGTATTAGGAAAAATTTCTTCACTGAAAGGACTGTGAAGCATTGGAACATGCTGCCCAGGGAAGTGGTGGAGTCACCATCCCTGGAAGTATTTAAAAGATGTATACAGGTGGCACTTAGTGATATGGTTTAGTGGTGGACATGGCAGTATTAGGTTAATAGTTGGATGTGATGATTTTAAGGGTTTTTTCCAACCTAAATGATTCTATGATTTTATATGACTCTGTTTCACAAAACTTTGCTTCAGATTTCATTAAAGCAAGCTCAAAAAATATTTATTGATTTTGCGTGTAGATATACACCAAACTAATTTTGCTTAGATGAAAATTTTACCTTTATATTCAAGAAGACACAAGAAATATGAAGTTATTGAATCCACAGAACAATTATTGAAACCGTATATGCACTAGACACAGCTTCTTCATGCTAATCTCCAGAAAAATGCTGTTTGTAGGTGCTTCTCATACACTAACGTGTTTGTTGCCCTTCTGCTAATTTCTTCCATTTATTCCCCCATGTCCTCCCATTTATTACTACAAGGGTTGAACCTTTTTTCAGTTAAATGGGAGAGAGCAGAATTTTTACTGCTGAGGAGTTCATCAGTACAGCTGCTCATTGCTCAACTGAATAATAATGTTCTGGTTTTGACAAACGTAACTACAGGGCAAATCATTATTCTCTGTCACAGGCAAAACCTATGAATGGGAAAATCATTTAGAGGTAGCAAGAGCACATTTCACCTCTGAGAATTATCGCTACATGTCCTCCTATGAAGTCAAATGGATGCAAGAGGAGTAGCCTTTAAATCCACGGGATCTGGGAAGAAAAAATACATCTTCGAGTGTGAGGCTGGCTGATGCCTGTGTTTTGGGCTCTGAAACAGACTTTCTTGCTTTGTTGAGACAAATTACTCTTTATTTATGACATCATGGTTCACATGGGAGACCCTCTCTTGTCAGCTTCCCCAGCTACAACGGTGTTGTTCCCTGTAAGGCTGACTATAGAGAGGCCATTGGCAGCATCTGCTTCTTTTGGCTATTTTGTTGCCTTTCAGCTATGGCACTGGGAAAACATGTCATGTCAAATTTCTGCTCTTTATACTCGACAATGTCCCAGTCATCACAGCGTGTAAGGGAAGGATGCCTGTAAAACCCTTTCCTATGACAGTCTCCTGTCGGAGAAAAGAGGAGATCACAGTGTGCTGACAAGTATTGCCTTCCCCTCCTGTCATCTTCAGCTAGTCTGAGAGACTTGCCATCCCCTCACTGTTTCCTTTTCACCTAAAGAGAGGAGAAAGGCCTTTGGTCCTACAGTTTTAGCAGTGGGAAAAACGGAGATATCCAAGCAAAGCAAAAGAACAGTGTATTACTGTAATCATCTGTATCATTTAAGAAAGGAGATGATGCACACAAAATATCATACCATTACATATGCTGAAGTAGGATATCCACCCAATTTCTACACTGCATTCAGATCACTGAAGGTGGAATTTTCCCATGCAATTTGCCTTTATTCTTGTAATTATCCAAGAAAGTACCTTGATAATATGTTTATGATGCATTCATTAAATATATTTAACTTGCATACATGTCTATAACTGACATGGTGAAATTTTAATTTTTTGTAATTAAGACTTTTAAGTCATTGCCTTTAATGAAAATAAAAGGGCCTGAATGTAGTATTACAATTTAAACACATAATTTTCGCTAGAAATCACAGAAAATGGAATTAGACTGTTAGACAAAAAACTGTTAAAAAAACCTAACCTGAAGGCTTAATTACATATCAAGCAAAGGTGGTTAGCATTTTTGTGAACCTCTGAAACAATGCCTTTTCATTAAAGTATGTATTACAAAGGAGATTACATTTTTGTTGACACTACTATACTTGAAAGTCATACACAGGTTCAATGCTCTGTTCTTGTCCTCTTTTCCCCATGTGACTTTTGGTTTTTGAGCTACTTTTCTCTTTGACAATGAAACATGAAAGCCACACTGGCTAACATTTTGCCAAATAAGCACAAAGCTAACCCCATCTGAAAAAAAAAATGCAGAGCCCATGAATTTTTAAAAGTTCATACATAATATATCATAAAAGTGGGATGAATAATACGGTGTATGGGCTTTAATAAAAAGCTCCTTGACCATTTCTCAGAGATTCTGAGATGTAATCAATACCCAAAAAGGTACACTGGGGACATTGCTAAGATTTACGCTTTTTTTGCACAGAGTGACACTATCTGCTTACTATATCAACTGAGGACACAATATTGAATATCAGAGAACAGAAGAAAGAAGTATTGTTATCTGCCTCAACAGTGTTTCAGTTCAGAGCTCTGCTTTATGGCTCATCCCTGGCATCAGACTTCAGAGGCAAAAAGCAGGGTCCCAAATAAGGGGTACAAGGACAGCACAAAAACTCACGTGAATTTGAGCATCAGCAGTTCGAGACTGCATCAGGCTTCTGTTTCGTTCTACTTCTGAAAGCAAATCTCCAGATGAGAGGTCTAAGATGCGTGAATGGAGTTTCTGGGGGAGCAGAAGGGAATGAGCAAAACATAAGCATTTGTCAAATATGAAGCAGATCAGCAATTCCAAAATTCCAAACTCTGCTGTTAAATTTCAAGGGGAAAGAAGACCCCAAGGTAAAAGAGGATTTGTTCTAATTTGAAACACTGCTCTTTGTGCTTACTTTGTCCAAGACTTCCTGTATGCAGAATAGATCATTCTTTATCCAAAAGAAACTCTACTTTTTCTTCTAGTCACTGTTTTGCAACTTAGCATTACTTCACATGCAACAATGACAAATGAATACAAGCCCCACCATTATCCACAGAGTTTGACAGGTGTCAAGAAAAAAGGCATTAAAATGAACTACAAAATTAACATTTATAAATCAATCAACACGTTAATGTTGCTTTATTTTTGAGCTGTTACACCTTGAGTGAATGATTGCAAAAGTGACCCTATTTTTAAACAGCATTGATCTGCTGAAGGCCTCCTTTGCACACATTTTAACTCAAAGTCATTACTGTCATCTGTTAGGAACAATTAATGTGAATAGAAAATAATTGCATTGGGGAACTAGGGGACTCAGAGGAATTTGTGCGTTAATATTCACATGCTGTTCGATTGTAAACCCAGTTCTTCTTTTAAGTTTTGCTTGGAAGGATGGCTAAGCTTGTGCCTTTTCCTCCATGTTCACCTAAGGCTTTCAGCATGCATTCAGCCTGATTTGCTTTAATTGCAGTTTCAATAAAATCCATGGTTTACGTGAATGCCTTGGCCAATGACTTCAAAAGAATAAGCATCTGCAGCCCTGTCAGTCATTGGACCAACATATCATGTAACAGGCAGTGTGGATCTGACTCACAGCCCACTGAACTCAACAAAAAAGTACTTAAAAAACCCCAACCAAACAAAAGAACTTTGGATCAGGCTCTTTTCATTTCCCCATTAATTCTCCAGGCTTGCAACATGAGAGACTACATCTACACCCTCTACAGCACCAGGACACTCAATTTGGAGGAACAAATGGAGCAGACCTGGCCAGGGTGCTTTGCTAGGGGGACCCTGTGAAGGATGCAAACCATGGAGACTTGTCGAGGCTGCACGAGCAGTCCATCACCAGGTACATCCAAAAGGCTTGGTCAAAGAAGGAAAAGAAATTGTAGCACAAAAGCCCTTCCATGCTGTGCAGTAGCAGTAACAGCAAGACACTTATTTGCAGAGCCCAAAACATCAGTCACACACAATCTTATGCCCAGCTAATCCCCAGCCTCCTCTCTTGGTACCTCTTGGTACCCACTGCAGAAATGTATCTGCTAGAGAACAAAGCAGGCACCACTCCTACAGCGTCTGTTATCTGCATGCTGCACTTCATGCATCTATTTCAGGAAAACTAGTGCTTTTTTTTTTTTTTTTTTTTTTTTTTGAAATTGGGAGCAATTTCTCAGTATTTCCATATTCATCCAGCAGGTACTACCTGTTGCAGACAGATTATGAAAAATATTTTCAATGATCAATATCCTGTATAAACATATTTTGTCCAATATATTGTTGAATAGATCGAAATGCTACGAGCACTCAGTATCCAAGATACTTTTCATTATACTATTTACTACATCCAGGCCCTGTGTTTTTTAACATCAGCGATGTCTATCCCTTAGTTATTCAGTGTGTACCTTTTAAAGTGTTATTACTAGAGTTACTGTCAGGTATTTGTTCAAGATTAAAGCTCCAGGTAAAATGCCTTCCCAAACTCACAGATTTACTGACTTAGTACACCTGTTATTCTTGACAATAATTCCAACTGCATCACTGAACCACCAGAAAATTCCACTGTTTTCATTATCCGGACTCACTGATGTTCTGAACAAGCGGTGTACTTGCTCTTTGCAAACGAATTAACTACTTTCTCCAGTGAAATCAGTCACCTGATTTTTGCTTCCAGAGATATTTTAGCAGAAGTTACTAAAGCCAAATCTGAGCATTAGAGATGATGACTGCAGCCATGTGAAATGGATGAACATTTATACTTCAACATTTATTTTTCCAAAAAAAAAGTGTCCTAGAAATATTGCCATAGGAGTTTTAGAGCTGTAAAACAGTCTTCTCATTTTTCAGCATGGCATTTTAAATACTTCATTACTTAAATGGGAACATATATGCATCTCAATAAGGGAAATTAAATATACCCCTATAGCATCATCCAATAGAATTTAGCATTCTGCTGTTATTGCCCATATCAGACATAAGAGCAGAGATCAGCTCAACTGGAACAGGCAGAAAACAAACAATTTTTTGGCCAGTGATAAGATGTTGCCTAGCAAAGTGGGCTGTAAATGGCTCAGAATTCTGGGGGTCCCCCCACACTGGCTCAGTAACCAAAAGGGATGGGATGCACATGGGTCATCCTGTTTTCAAATCACTACTAGTGTTAAACTCTATGACTCTATAAAACTGCCATAACAAAGGTGAATCAGCAGAATAAAATGATTAACAAAGAAGTAAAATGCATTCTCAAGATGTATAATGTGATTACATTTCTGTATCAAACAACAGATCATCACATTGGGAATATTCATACACACACATATGCAAATAAACTAACAGACACACAGCCAGCACAATGACTAGCATTACCAAACAGCACAAGAAAGTTTGAGATCATTAATTAAATATAGTCACACAGCACTGAAGCGAGTCATCCAATTACAAAAGAAAAATGATAAGAAAATTGTTTTTCTTTCATTTATATTTTTCTTTCCCCCACTCCATTTTCTAATTAAAAAAATGAGAAAAACTCTACTATTTGTTAAAAACCTCATTAATGATCCATTTAAAATGAAGTAACAGATTGTGCTAACTATGCATCTTGTTTCTGACTTCTTCTCAGATATGCAAAATGTACTTTGTCCTTTATGGTTATTTTTAGATGACAGTCACGTAACTAGATCAAGGAGCTTGAAAACTGTACAATATTAAAATCACTGTTGATGCTATTATGATGCAATGCAATGAAAGGAGAACAGCACTGAATGACTTCCACAGAAAACATCACATCAATTTAAATGAATACTTATATATAAAACTGAGGAGTTACAACTATAAATCCAAGCCATCTGCACCATTTTTTGGTGCCCAATATAACAATGGGAAACTGAGCAGTATTTGTACCAGGTGGGGAACCTCTGGGCCTCTCTGAACACAGGAAGCATTAGGCTGTACAACAAAAACCATTATGGAAGTTAATACAGCATGCCCAGACCAACTTCAGTGGAAATTAGCCTGTACTGAGTACTGCCAGGGCAGGCATGAACTAAAACATTCCTAGCATGTTAGCTAGACTGGACCCATGCCTCTACAGAAAGTGAGTGCTGAGAGGTACAGAAGCCCGGGCAGAGCAGGCCTCTCTGGCTGCTGGTGACCAGCAGCAAAAAGTTCCTCCTTCACCTACGAGACTGATGAAGAAAAAGCCATGCCTTTTATGGCTCAATGTCAAGATTAACTCCTGAAATCCACATAAAAAATAAAACCAAAGTAACTGATAATTTAGGTGGAAAACTATTATATCAAGTGCAATAGGAAATACAATTATCTGGCAGGCAGATTACCAATCCATCAAATAGTACACCAGCTCCCCTTCCCCCCAGCAGCATCCTTATTAAGGCTTTCTAGGAAGATAAAAGAAGGCTACTACCTGCTGGCATGAGGCAAATATTACAGAGAGACTCCCCTAACTATTGCGCCTCTTGACTGTATCTGTGCAGAATATCTATCAGTTCCCATCTCCTTTTTGAAACATCTAATGGCCTGCAGCATTGCTGGAACAATTTTCAATGAATTATGCCCAACTGTAATGGCTCTCCAATATTGGATGAGTTAATTGCTATTAAATCAATCGGCTTTGCTTTTCTCACATGAACCAAAGTCCATCATTCACAAAGAATAAATCCTCTCTCGATTCTAAGGAGACACTTTAATCCTAGTGCTCTGTGCCAGAGCTGTAAATGTTTGTTTGTTGCATGTGACCTCCTCCCATCTTTGCTGTTATCTGGGGCATCACACACCTGTACAGACTGCTCTCCTACATGACCTTACCACTGTAATTGGACTGCCAGGGAATACCTTTTCTGTAGCCTTCACACCACTCATTTTTAATAATTTTCTGCACAAAGAAGATTCCCCTAAAGTCCACCACAACAGCAACACCACTGCTCCAATTCCACCCTTGTTGTACCAAATGAGTTACATCTTAGTAATTCCACCAAAACCATGCAAAATAATGTGCCACACAAGAAGAGTACTGATATGGTCATCTCTTTACCGGTGTGATAGATGCTCATGGAATTAAAAAGCTCTTTCTAGCTGACATTTTTTTCCCAATCATCTGACCTGTCTCGCGTTCCTGTTCCCTTGCTCATCTTTAACTCTTATATCCATCAGAAGCAGACTGCAGCTATGAATTGATCACATCTACGATGAGCTTTAGTTTCAAAGGTCTTACAGAAATAGTACTCTGCACTACATTTCCATTACACCATGGAAGACAGCAGACTAAAAAAGAAAAAAAATATTATTAGGTATGCTATTTACGTAGTATTAGTTTATACAGAAATACAATCTTTCATGAAATTAAATCTTGATTTTTTTTAGTCCTTAGATACATTGCAGAGAGATGTTTAGCTGGAGGTGACAGAACATCCTTCACTTATTCCATCAGAACTTACGTAGGTTAAGAACATGCACTGCTCAAAGTATGAAATGAGAACTTCTCATACACTAAATACTCTGAAATAAGGAGAAAGTTAAGTATTTTTAAGAAAAAAATGATCTTTGCATTTCTGCACAGAAGCAAACAGTTAATGTGATTTTTTGGGTGCCAGTTCTGGGAATAAAATAGGGCCTTACAGGCATCATAGTAACGTCATATAGGTCTATGTCTCTACATTTTCACAAGTGTGTTAAAAATAGACCAAGCTTTAAAGAATAAGGAAATAAGAAAACAGCTGTGAGTCTGGGGAAGGGGGGAAAAGTTCAGCATTTTGAAAGGAAGAAACACTACGTTAAGATACTAACTTTTCTTGCCCTCAGCATTTGGGTAGCATTCTGAGTCCATGTTCAGGTTCCCTTGTAGTAACAGGACAATTCAACAATTCTTCTGGATTTATATATTTTGTTTATAAAATGTTACATGCTTACAGGTTTGTCTATTTGAGATTATTCTGCAACAAATATTTATACTTGTATTTTCACTTGAACATAGAGCAACCATGAACAACCAATCTGTACTTGTGCATTTCCTTAAGCACCAAAATATTGCATTAAGCAGCCAAGGAAAAGAAAATAGCAAAGTATCACTAAAGCATGGGAGTAAACAGAGGCTCATTACAGCTCTCTTCCTGCTCTGTTCTGTTGCTTCAGAATATCCCCTAGGAAAAGTGAATAAAGATCTGCAGTATGGGTAACAGGAGTTAGTCAGAAGAGATATCTAGGAGAACATGCAATGTGCAGTCTACTTGTTAGGTAACTCCTTTCTCTGACTGTTGGAGCTAAAATTTGAGTGAAGAACTAACAGCCTTTGACCATTTAAAATACACTTTCTTTACCAAAAAAAATAAACATAAGTTCATCATTTCTTAGACCTCTAGAAGCTACTAATATACCTCTCTGCAGGCAAACCACATAACTTCTGATTGTAAAGCTAAAGCATCACACTAAGCTATTTTTTTCTACTTCTCTGTTGCTACAGACCAAGCAGTTAACAAAGATACTTGATACTTGGCAAAAGTGTGTAACATGCAATGTCATACACCTCAGTCTGGAACAGGCAAAACAACTCAGAAGTTTTATACGCCACTGTATTTAGTACCAACATGCATGTTGTCTTTCATATTTAGTATCTGGTTATATACTAAGGTTTGTCTGACAGGTTAACTAAAATTAATTTGTGCTGTATATTGCTGCTAGGGTTCTCAACAGCCGTATCACAGCAGATTTACCACTACAGGTGGTTGTATTTAAGTTTTGGTGGAATGAGGTGGTTAATACACAGTAAGTGAACCCCAGGATAACTCTTACAGTGGCATGAGCAGGCAGTGGAGACTGCTATTTATTGGTCTTACCTACAGCTATGTCAAATATAGGAAACAATCACAAACATGCAGTATTGCTCGGTGGCAAAGGAGGAAGAGTTATGCATAAAATGAATATTAAAGGATTAACTGTAGAATACATTTCAGTAAGCTAAATCAGTTCTTAGTACAAAAAAAAAAAAAATGTTTCCAGCTATTCCAGGAATTTCAAGTCAAGCAGATTATGATTTTCCATTAATCTAATAAAAATACTTCCATGAAACTTTCAATTTGATATTTTCCATTTGTTTTTGTTGGTTTTCACTCCTGCTAGGCTGACTTTGCTAAAAAACCTAGAAGCCTTGTGATGCAGAAGGCGCTAGACTTCAAATTCAAACCCAGTATTAATAGTGGTTTGTCAAGTTCTCCTGGCAAATGCTCCAGGCGAGTTTACTGAGACTTAACAGACAACATCCAAGACAAAGTACATGGATATGATATTACAAACATTTGTATAGAAGATTAGGGTGCAAAAGCTACATCAGCAAATCCTGTTAACAAGGCAAATCCAGCACAAAAAAATAAAGCAAAGGTTTCATTTGTATCTGCCTCAGATTTTCCATGCTTGGTGCTCTCCATTATTATCAAGCCATTCAGAGATGGCAAAAAAACCAGTGAAGTAGATTCCAGAGTAACTCAGAAGGTTAGAAACTTACATCCTAGGGTATAAATTGGGAGGTATTAAGCAGGTATTTGATGCATAAACATAAATAACATAATCTTTCTGTATTCTTCAGAGAGTTGGCAACATTAATGTAAGCCTAAAATTATGCCTGTTCCAAATCTCTTAGTTTTATTAATTTTTATAAACTGCTTTAAATAAAAGTTACATTGAAAGACATAAAGCAATATTCCCTGATCCTACTTTTCATTTTATAACTCTATCAGTGTTTTCAAGCTCTGAGACTCCAAAGTGTTAGTTCTCATTTTAATAACACTACGGTTGGAGTCTGTAAATATTGCAGTAATAATAAAATGAGCTAATTTAATTTCTTAGGAAAATGTCTGTATAAAGTTCCCTGTGGTTTGTAATTACTATAAAGTCAACAGTTTACATCAATGATCCTGTAATCAGCTAGTCAGAATGTAAATAATTAATGAAATAAATGTTTTCAGTGATCTTGCTCATGGAAGACTCCTTGGAGTACGGTAAAACAGCAGTTTTATGAGAATAATATTGCAGAAGAGTAAGCCTTTTCTTGAGTACATATTTGTATTTTGTTTCTTAAGTACATATTAGTATTTTGTTTCCTAATAATTTGGGTCAAACCAGTAAATGCTTTTAGTAAACACCTTTCTATTGATCTAATACTAATTAATATGTTAATTCCACTTTGCTAAATGAGTGGCAACATCATGCAGGTGCTAGGAAGTATTGGGAACATCAGAGAGTGTATTCACAAGCATTTCAGCATGGTCAGAATCAGTTTAGGAGACAACTTTATACTGAACATCTGTGACAAGGAAGAGCTATACCATTAATCTTCTAAGGCATGCCTTACACATGCTATCTATGCATTAGCAGTAAAAAGGCGGGCTGTTTTTTATTATTTCACTGTTTTAAGAAATGCTTTAACATGAAAACACAGACGAAAAGTACTGATGTTTCAGTCTCGCTTATACAACAGACATTGCATTATTAATCATTATCTGTAAATACTACTCACTAATTTCAACATGCTGCTAAATTGGTGGTTCTAAGAGAGTCAGTGATAATCCTGGTAGCACAACACAATTTTGGTCTGTCTTTGTGATTCCTGCAGTTTAAAATTCATTTTCACATTCACTTTCTGACTATGCCCCAAAATCATCTAAGGGAATTAGGCAGAACTCAGTACGATCTTGTTATTGACATTTATGTTGATCGATGTTGTCTCTTACAGAATTGGAATCTACGGATCAATTCCCTTATTAGATTCATTCTCAGTGCTGCCATGATCATTTTATCACAGAAACTGCTGCCATCAAATGCTGCTTTATCACTTTATAATGGGATAAGCTGAAGCTTTCCTCTAGTATATAGCTGGAAATGAAAACTGTCTGGGCTCTAAATATTTCTTTAACAGATTTTCAAAATACCCTTATTAACTGCATATGTCTATTTTAAAAGCTATTTTAAACTCAATTTACCTAAACAGTAATAATTTTGTCCCACAACAAAAATCCAGTTCTCAGGGTGGTAAAAAAAAAAAAAGGCTAACACTGGAGAGTGCCTTGGATCTGCTAATAACTTTCTTCCTGCAGAGCCTGTGAGTCAGATGACAGAAAAAAAATAAGAATGAAGAAACAGAAGAACTGAAAAGGTCTCAGGAATGGTAAATGGTATTATATGAACACACAAACACATGTGCAAACACTCAACAAGCACACAGAACAAATACATACACAAGGGTCACTGCAAGTACTTTGGTTTTGAAAATATGAAGAGCTGTGGTATTTTTTAGGAGTGGTATTACAGCTCCTATTGAGAGAGGAGTTCATCACATAAATTTAAATCTTCAATAAAATAAATTAGCTTTTTTATTGCCAGGTTGAACTATGGGGCTATGATTGTTATGTATTGCTACAATATAAGTCTTAATGGCATCTTAGCCCTGTGGTGGTCAAACAGAAACTATTTCAAACCTTCTAAAGCCTATTAAAACATGTGCAGATGTCTGGAAAATTAATACTATTATCTAATTCTAACCTTTTGCCTGTAGGAGGAAAAGGAGAGAGAAAGCTCAGGGAAGATGTTTTAGATCAATACACGGCAACCGAGAAGGATAAGCACTGTTTCACATGGAAGTTTATTGGCTGTGAACAGGTGATTCAAGTGAACAGATTCATCCTTATTTGGATTTCACTGACATAATTCATTTACTCAGAAGAATACTTTAGGAAATATGAGCATCATTTTTACAGTCCTGCCTCACTGCTGTTTCCCAAGGTCCAGCAAGCTAGACATGGGAAAGGTTCATTCATTTAAATGACATGAGCAGGAATTTGTCAAGGTTAATGTTGAATAAGCCATATTTTCCTTCCCTCAGTATTATGCATTTAAAGGGCATCATCATCCCTCCACCTTGCTTTTCTTTTCTTTTTTTTTTTTCTAATATTGTTGAAATATCAGATGGACTGAAAGTAGTTTAAAAGTAGAAGGATTTAAAGAAATACGTTTATCATTAGTTTAAGGCTTTTCTCTCCAACTCTAATGCATTGTTTTTGGCTCTAACAGAATAATTTCAAATAAGGAATGACTTTTTAGGAAGGTTTTCTTTAATACCTGGAGCATGGTACTTTATTCTACCATTTTTTCCTCAAAGCACTTACCAGAGGTATTGTATAGAAAAAGTAAGTGGGCAGATTCCCCGCTGGTAAGAATTAATGGCTTCACTTCTTTTACTGAAATTGAAAGAATTTTTGCCAGCTCAGGAACTGTACCATAGACTTCCCTAACTTTTGCTGCTTTTCAGAAATAAAGCTTCTAGAAGGTCACTGTGTACATATGTTGTGGTATTTCATTCTTGAAGGTCTCAAATCTGACTACAAGATTTCCAAATGGCAGACCAAGTTCTGCCAACATTTATTCTGGTAGACAAAAATCACAAGGCTTGTGTGCAGGACAAACTATGAACCTGTAGACTTGACAACCTGAACCAGCCCCTCAAATCCTGGCTTCAGTCCTCTGTAATTCCACTGACCTTTTCTGGAGTAAGAAACCTCAGAAGGATCTTGCAATCAGCCTGGCCATGCAAGTACAGCTGAAAAACAGGTGAGGTGGGAGAGCCAGTGCTGGTGACAACAAGGAGGATGCACCATGTATGTATGATATGAAGATACAGATCTGCACTCCCCATGTTCATTTGCAACTAGCTGATACTGCTGTAGCCAGGCAGAAAACGCCAGGAAATCGAAAAATGTCAGTCATTGCTCCTGGGCCAAACTGTGCTCTTAGAATCATAGAATCACAGAACAGTTAGGGTTGGAAAGGACCTTAAGATCACCTAGTTCCAACCCCCCTGCCATGGGTAGGCACACCTCACACTAAACCATGTCACCCAAGGCTCTTGAACACTGCCAGGGATGGAGAATTCACAACTTCCCTGGGCAACCCATTCCAGTGCCTCACCACCCCTACAGTAAAAAACTTCCTCCTTATATCCAATCTAAACTTCTCCTGTTTTAAGTTTTAACCCGTTACCCCTTGTCATGTCACTACAGTCCCTAATTAATAGTCCACCCCAGCATCCTTATAAGCCCCCTTCAGATACTGGAAGGCTGCTATGAGGTCTCCATGCAGCCTTCTCTTCTCCAGGCTGAACAGCCCCAACTTTCTCAGCCTATCTTCATACGGGAGGTGCTCCAGTCCCCTGATCATCCTCGTGGCCCTCCTCTGGACTTGTTCCAACAGTTCCATGTCCTTTTTATGTTGAGGACACCAGAACTGCACACAATACTCCAAGTGAGGTCTCACGAGAGCAGAGTAGAGGGGCAGGATCACCTCCTTCGACCTGCTGGTCACTCTCCTCTTGATGCAGCCCAGGATATGGTTGGCTTTCTGGGCTGTGAGCGTACACTGAAGCCGGCTCATGTTCATTTTCTCATCGACGAATACCCCCAAGTCTTTTTCCGCAGGGCTGCTCTGAATGTCTTCCCTGCCCAACCTGTAGCTGTGCCTGGGATTGCTCCGACCCAGGTGTAGGACCTTGCACTTGGCATGGTTAAACTTCATAAGGTTGGCATCAGCCCACCTCACAAGTGTCTGGAGGTCCCTCTGGATGGCATCCCTTCCCTCCAGGGTATCAATCAAACCACACAGCTTGGTGTCATCAGCAAACTTGCTGAGGGTGCACTCAATCCCACTGTCCATGTCACCGACAAAGATGTTGAACAAGACCATTCCCAACACCAATCCCTGAGGGACACCACTCGTTACTGGTCTCCAGCCATTGACCACAACTCTTTGCATGCGGCCGTCCAGCCAGTTCTTTATCCACCGAGTGGTCCACCTATCAAACTGTTGTCTCTCCAATTTAGAGACAAGGATGTCATGCGGGACAGTGTCAAACACTGCACAAATCCAGGTAGATGACATGAACTGCTTTACCCCTGTCCATCAGTTCTGTAGCCCCATCATAGAAGGTCACCAGATTGGTCAGGCAGGATTTCCCCTTAGTGAAGCCATGCTGGCTGTCACCAACCATCTCCTTGTTTTTCATGTGCCTTAGCATGCCTTCCAGGAGAATCTGCCTCAAGATTTTGGCAGGCACAGAGGTGAGACTGACTGGTCTGTAGTTCCCCGGGTCATCCATTTTCCCCTTCTTGAAAATGGGGGTTCTATTTCCCTTTTTCCAGTCATCGGGAACCTCACCTGACTGCCATGATTTTTCAAATATGATGGCCGGTGGCTTAGCAACTTCATTCGTCAGCTCCTTCAGGACCCGCGGATGGATTTCATCAGGTCCCATGGACTTGTGCACGTTCAAGTTCTTAAGATGGTCTTGAACCAGATTCTCTCCTAGGGTCTTCATTCTCACAGTTCCTGCATCTGCCTTCCAAGACTTGGGTGGTCTGGTCAGAGCCTTTACCAGTGAAGACTGAAGCAAAGAAGTCATTAAGAACCTCAGCCTTTTCCAAATCCAGGGTAGCCAGTTCTCCCGATAACTTCTGGAGAGGGCCCACCTTGTCCCTAGTCTGTCTTTTATTCTCAGCATACCTATAGAATCCCTTCCTGGTTTTTTTCACATCCCAAGCCAATTCTAACTGGGCCTTAGCTTTCCTAACCTGGTCCCTAGCTTCCCAGACAACATCCCTGTATTCTTCCCAGGCCGCCTGTCCTTGCTTCCACCTTTTATAAGCCTCTTTTTTCCCTCAAAGTTTCCTCAGCAGCTCCTTATCCATCCAAGGAGGTCTCCTGGCCCTCCTGCTGCACTTCCTTCTAGTTGGGATGCAACACTCCTGAGCTTGGAGCAGGTGATCCTTGAATATCAACCAACAGTCTTGGGACCCCCTGCCTTCTAGGGCTATATCCCATGGAACTTTACTAAGCAGGCTCCTGAAGAGGCCAAAATCTGCTCTCTTGAAGTCCAGGGCAGTGAGCTTGCTGCACGCTCTCCTCACTGTCCTGAGGATCTCGAATTTGACCATCTCATGATTGCTAAAACCAAGGGTGCCCTGGAGCTTCACATTTCCAACCAGCCCTTCCCTGTTCCTGACCAAGGGAAGGGTATCTTCCTTTTGCAAGGGAAGATACAGTGCCTCTTAGTTAGCAACATTCAGAACCTGGACTGTTCTTGGGAGTGCTAGGCCCTGGCAAACAGTAACATTGAAGAGAGTCCTCTCTCCCACCCTGCAGCCAGTACCTGAGGCAGTCTGTCCCCAGGCTCAAGTCAGCTGTGAGCTTCACCTCTAGCACAGATGGGTGATAGCTGCTGCAAACCCTTTCTGCAGCTGTCTGTGCTCAGAACAAGCTGTGCCAATATTTGATTAGGAATCTGTGCCCTTGTGAATTGATCATTTTTTCATGGTAGATAAAAGCAGGGCTTATGAGGTATTATGCAGGAATTTGAAAAGGGATCAGCTCCCATTTTGGCACCAAATAAGTAGTCAAATTTTAAGAACACCTGAAAGTCTGGTCCCATGTACATGAAGGACCAAAAGACCTAAATTAAAGGTGAATTCCACTTGTTATTCTGCCATGAATTGGTGTAGAGCTGAGAGTAACCATATTTCTAATTATTGTCAAGATTTCCTAAGGACCATTTAGGGGAATAAATTCAAGTGAGTCTCTAATATACAGTGCTAATCTCAGATTCATGTTCACATGTGAAATATCTATAATGAATAGTAATTGAGCCTAGACCTGTGCCTGTATCTGCTGTACAGGAAAAAGCATGCAAGGCTTGTTTAGAGGAAAAAAAAATGAGTTAATAGTAAGTAATGGAAACTTTAAAAAAAAAAAAGTGATGGAGCATTTCTGTTCTTAAAATATGACTGAATAAAAAAAATTAGGATCAAACCACTGTAAAATTAAGCAGTTCATCTCTGAAACTGTATACCAGAAAGATGAACTGAAGAGTGGCATATATTTGAGAATTTTAAAGCACTGATATTAATTCAAGATGCCATTACTTTGGCAGTCTGGTTTCCATACTTCTAATGCAGTAAGATGGAGTTTAATTCTTAATGTTAATGTTGAAGATGCCCTTGTAATGCACACAGGACACAGACAAATCACTGCTCCTCTCTGCTCCCAGACGTCGGAGAGTGAGTAATGAAACATGGCTTGCTCACATTCACAGGAAGAAATGAGCATGAATGCAATCTAAAAATGCTAAAAATACAAAAAGACTCAAGTCTGTCAATATCACATTGTTAAAGATTTAATGACAAGGGAAACTTTTCCTTTTAGCTTGTCCTTATCAAGAGAGATACCCACATGGTAATTCAAGAGTTAAGGCACTAATGGACTCTTCAGTTTCACTGAGCACCTACGTGCTGATTTTATCTTGCAATACAGAATTTCACATTCTCAGCGAAGTCAACACAGATCTAGTCAATAGTGTCATGGCCTTTGGATGAGGATTTGAATCTTACCAGTATCCAAACCATCATTAAAGACGACAGGTCATTTGGGAAACAAATGAGAGCATTAGTAAAACTCAATAGTAAAAGATGGGGTCAGTTCAGTAGGTGTTTTATGATTCATTATGAATACCATTTTATTCTAATTACATCCCCCTTCTTCTTTGTGCAGTATCCATAGGAGTATACAAAACATAAAGTGTATCACAGGAAAATGAATTTTTTCATAACAGAAAATACCTAATGAGTAATCTTAAGTGCACTTAGCATAATGTTAGTTGGATTGATTTGATGGAATGTGTAATTTAAAATTACCAGGAAATTACACTGACATGATATAATCTGAACAGTTTAAATGTTACCAAGCAGAGTACTTATTGGCACACCAATTTTAAGTAAAAGAGCTGTAATTCCATATTGCTTCATGTTTGAAGTGCTACTAAAATAATAGTATAATCCACAGTTATAAAGTAAAATGTAAACGAAATCTTATTTGTATTGAATGCAATAAAAGATGAAATTGATCTTTTATCCATTTTTGTTTCATATACATACTTTTGCATAGTTATCTTTCACTTCAGTTTCAAAGTCTTAAGTTTGAAAAGTTAACTATATACTTAGCTCCATTAGTACAATAAGAAAATGACATATCCTTAATAATAATGGTTATATTTCTACACTGCTTTAGAATTTCAATAGATTCCCACTTTACTGCAACAAGAAGCAGCTCTCTAAAACTCTGAATCATTCAATTATATACATTTTTTGGTATTTCATTTGGGAGTTACAGAGTGTGAAATATGCACCATGATGAGAAATCAATTATCTAGCACACCTGTGGTCTGTGCATATTATATTTAAGCAGGGCATGCAGTGGCTACTATTTTATTCCACTGTGAAATCCAAACTAGGAAGGCTTTAAAAGTTGACCTGATGAGATGAACTTACCCTTTTATATGTAGCACATGGCTTGTACTTACCAGCCACATACTGTGACATTAGAACAAATCCATGCTAATTTTCACTATCCAAATGTCAATGAGAAAGATTTTTTTATTTAGAAAGGAAACCTCAATGAATGACCCTTGACGTGCTGTGGTAAGGAATATCCCTTTGGCTAGTTTGGGTGAGGTGTTCTGGTTCTACTTCCTCCCAGCTTCCAGTGCCCCTTTTCACTGGCAGAGCATGAGTCTGAAAAATCTTTGGGGTAAGCACTACTTAGCAACAACCGAAAACATTGGTGTGTTATCAGTGTTGTTCTCTGACTAAAGTCAAAAACACAGCACTGCACCAGCTACTAAGAAAAAGAAAAATAACCGTTACAGCTGAACCCAGGACACTTAAATACACCAAATATATATGTATCTATAAAAAATGTTTAAACTTCAAACCTAGAAACACACCAGACAAAAAAATGGATCTTTTGGTCATAAAAGACAAACAGAGCAGGCTGAAATAGCATCCAACAGGTTAAGCATTGTTAAAGGTTAGATTTAACTTCATGGAATAAAAAATCATATCTTTTTAACACTTACTGTAAGTTTGAAGCACAGGGCAATTTTCGAAAGGAATATAGCGATACTATTTTGTATTTTGGAATTCCTTCCTTTTTTCTTTCATTTATTCTGATACTGAATGTACACAATAATAGGAAAAAACGTGAAAAACGTTCTTGTACTTAATGACTCTGCCCCTATACTTGCTTAGGGCTTTCATATTGGATTCCTGCCATCATGTGTATCATCACTGAAAATAAAAATCTATGCATAAAATAAAGAGAAATCTATGGTTCACCCAGTTTCAGTTGCATATTTTTCTTTGTCTAAAAACAAAAAGGCAGTAAAATCTTACTTTTGTTGTTAAGGCCTGTCACATCAGTATAGCCTCAAGGTTTCCTTGACACATGCTTACTCTGAAAAACTGTTTTTGCTCTTCAGAAAAAACATCTATATATTTCTTCAAAACTTAAAAATAAAAAAAAAAAACTGCTGTCCTCAGTCAAAATCATTCATAAAAGCTTCACCCAAGATCACCTGTGGCTTTCCTAAAGATTATTTGCTCATTTGATTTACTGGTTTTGGTATCACTTTAGCAATTTATCATGGGGATAATGGAAAAAGCTCATTTTAAATTTGTTACCTAAAAAATATATATTTAAATTGTATCACAAAATAGTCAAGACCACATTGGAAGGGGCTTTGAGCAACCTGGTCTAGTTGGGAGATGTCCCTGTCCATGTCAGGGGCCTGGAACTAAATGATCTCTATGGTCCCTTCCAACACAAACCATTCTACAATTTTATGATTCTGATATGGAAAGCCTTTCAGTGCTCTTCTTGGGAACCTCTCAAGACTAGTTGAAGTACTTGCACATTAGAAATTCTAGCAGTTGGGAGTAAATTTCTCTTAAAAGCATTATTATTCTCATCAGATCTATATTTCCAGTGAGCTTTAGTTTTCTTTTTGTTTGAGAGCAAATTGGTAAGAATTCAGGTAGTGAAATAAGGGACAACAGTCTGACAAGAAAGGAAATAAACAAAACACAAATTGTAGATGGAGGAGACCTATCAGGTCAGTTGATCTAACTCCCTTATAATAAAATACTGTTCTTCATTGAACCTCTAGCTGTTCTAACTGTTCTTTGTTTTTCTTTAGTTTTAAATGTGAAGGATACTGTCCTACCTCTCTTCTTATATATCACACCACAGTATAGATGAAAATTTTTTGTGATGTTATTTTGTCAGCCTGGATTAGATTTAGACCCAGCAAATAATTTTAGCAAATGTTTTATTTTAAGAATGAAAGTTTCACACTTTCCTTAGTGAGAAAAGAGCATGCTTGGATTTGCTGTGTTAGAGAATGGTGTCCTTCAGGGACAAGAAAAGCCATCTCAGCTACTTCACACAAGAGATCTCACAAAGCTTCTTGGACATCTACACACCATGGCAGTGATTTACACATGAGCATAAGTCCCTGTGACTAGAGATGGCCTGTAGAGAGCCACTGTGGCAGATGATATCCAATGATTCTCGGTGCTCTTCCAAACATCTGCCTATCTCAGATCCTCCTTCCAGAGCTGGCTGGACATCAGATATCCAGCCTAATTCCTTCAGGTATTATGTTGTTGCTGTTCATTCAGAACTAGGTCATATGGCTTAGGGAGATTAGATGAAATTTCTTTGGAGGGAGGATGTTTCCTGTCTTTCTCTCATCACTGACTTTGGTCACCCGTTCATCTAACCAGTAGGCTTTCATGAATACTTGAATTCTGGATTGTTTTCTCAGCACATAATTGGAGCTGCAAACACGGCAATTAAGAAATATAGTTTATAATGTATTACTACACGTTGATGACGTAAACTGAGATGAAATACAGAGATTCAAAGCTTTATATTTCTGTCTTCTCAGATACTATTGGTGAGTGAGCACATGACAGAAATTGAAAGCAGGTACCAGTTTACTGGGATAATGCAAGACTGAAAATTATGACATCAGCATCTTCACATGAAGAAATATTCCTTTAATTCATTCTTGAAAGTCTCAAAAATCTTTAAGTGTTCTTTACTAGGCCACTATCTAATCCTGTGTATCTCCTGAGATACACAGAGGTATTCTTATCATTTCACACTGCTACAAGACTGGATGCTCTTTCTTGGGACAGGATCTTCATGACAGTAATTGTGCACCTTTGGTAATCTTGAGCTAGAGAAAGTACTGCAGCAGGGCTGTGGTCTGAGATATTTTGAGAACTGCAAATGATGTAAAACCCACCACCTCACTCCTTAGTAGGTGTTCTACTGGCAATGCAATTCTTGGATAAAGTTTAATGTACTAGTTTAAACTTAATATATGTCAAACCTGCTTTAGATTTATGTGATTACCTTTTTGTCTGTTGATAAAGTCCTTGAGATTGAGGTAGCTTTTAAGAAGTTTTCCACTACTGCTGAAACAATTAGCAGATCTGAGATTAATTTCTCCTTCAAGCCACCAGTCCCGATTTCTGAGAAAGTAAGTATCACTACAGATACTGCCACACCTGATTTATATGTTTACTGAGAAGGAAAAGACAGGTTGTTCTGAAACTGGAACTTTTCAGAAGCGTTGCAGATGACAGTACCCTGACAATCTGATGGATACAAAAGAACAAACGTGAAGTAAGAAAATAAGCAGGTCAACTGCAGGAGTTTCAAAACTTTAAATACAATTTGCTGATCTTGGTCTCAAGTCTGCCTGCTCTCTGAAGAGCCTGGAGGCACAAGGCAGGAGTAGTAGCTGGCTTCTGTGAGATGGGAATTATACTGCTGCTCAGCCTATAATGATCCAGTTATTGAAATATACTTTGGATTGCTGACAAACTGTTTTCTAATAGTGTGCTAAGATTTTTAGCTTTAATTTCAAACCCTCAAATACCTACTTTCTGAAATACTTAAATATTTAATCTACCTGATTGCTGTAAATGCAACTTCACTTTTAACCTCTGCATTCAGAAATCCTCTTGCCTAATGATGTCTGAACCAGAGGTCAGACTCAGATTCTGAGGCTAGATATTCCATCTTCTTTTATCAGATTTTAGGGCAATTAATTGCCTTCTTTTTCTTCCCATATATTATAATGTTGCTGGTGCAATTCACCCCTTCCTGCTAAGTTGTACAACAATTTCCATAGAAATACACACAGCTGCACTGTCTTGTATGTCAGGACATAGTTGTCAGGTTATTAAAAAAGCTAATATCAATGCAGTTATAACAAAGTAGTTATTATTTAAATTGACCTGAGAATTCAGTGGACTGTGCTGTAGCATTCTAGAAAAGATTTTGGACATAAAATTAAACAATGTGGATGGCCCATGAGTACTAAATGAAACTAATCTAGCCAGAGAAACACATGAGAAAATACATGTTTGAAGAGTCTTACCTGCTTTGTTCTGGGATTGATAAAGTAGAATTTTTACGATGGAAATGAAATGGCAATGAAAATATAGTTTAGGATCAGACATATTGTAAATCTTATGACTAGAAATATTATTTTATACTTTCTCAACTAGGAAAATTTTATTACTTATTTAATCAAATAAATCAACTCAATAAATGTTGCTACTTAGAATAATAGAATCATAGATTAGAGCTCAAAAGGACCTTAAGATCATCTAATTCCAACTCCCTGCCATGGGCAGGGACACCTCACACTAAACCATGTCATAGAATCATAGAATCATAGAATCATAGAATCATAGAATCATAGAATAGTTAGGGTTGGAAAGGACCTTGAGATCATCTAGCTCCAACCCCCCTGCCATGGGCATGTCACTCAAGGCTCTGTCCAACCTGGCCTTGAACACTGCCAGGGATGGAGAATTCACAACTTCCCTGGGCAACCCATTCCAGTGCCTCACCACCCTAACAGTAAAGAATTTCTTCCTTATACCCAATCTAAACTTCCCCTGTTTAAGTTTTAACCCGTTACCCCTTGTCCTGTCACTACAGTCCCTAATGAATAGTCCCTCCCTAGCATCCTTATAAGCCCCCTTCAGATACTGGAAGGCTGCTATGAGGTCTCCAAGCAGCCTTCTCTTCTCCAGGCTGAACAGCCCCAACTTTCTCAGCCTGTCTCCATACGGGAGGTGCTCCAGCCCCCTCAAAATCCTTATGGCTCTCCTCTGGACTTGTTCCAACAGTTCCATGTCCTTTTTATGTTGAGGACACCAGAACTGCACACAATACTCCAAGTGAGGTCTCACAAGAGCAGAGTAGAGGGGCAGGATCACCTCCTTCGACCTGCTGGTCACGCTCCTTTTGATGCAGCCCAGGATACGGTTGGCTTTCTGGGCTGCGAGCGCACACTGAAGCCAGCTCACGTTCAGTTTCTCATCGACGAATACCCCCAAGTCTTTTTCCGCAGGGCTGCTCTGATTCTCTTCCCTGCCCAACCTGTAGCTGTGCCTGGGATTGCTCCAACCCAGGTGTAGGACCTTGCACTTGGCATGGTTAAACTTCATAAGGTTGGCATCAGCCCACCTCACAAGTGTCTGGAGGTCCCTCTGGATGGCATCCCTTCCCTCCAGGGTATCAATCAAACCACACAGCTTGGTGTCATCAGCAAACTTGCTGAGGGCGCACTCAATCCCACTGTCCATGTCACCGACAAAGATGTTGAACAAGACCATTCCCAACACCAATCCCTGAGGGACACCACTCGTTACTGGTCTCCAGCCATTGACCACAACTCTTTGCATGCGGCCGTCCAGCCAGTTCTTTATCCACCGAGTGGTCCACCTATCAAACTGTTGTCTCTCCAATTTAGAGACAAGGATGTCATGCGGGACAGTGTCAAACACTGCACAAATCCAGGTAGATGACATGAACTGCTTTACCCCTGTCCATCAGTTCTGTAGCCCCATCATAGAAGGCCACCAGATCGGTCAGGCAGGATTTCCCCTTAGTGAAGCCATGCTGGCTGTCACCAACCATCTCCTTGTTTTTCATGTATCTTAGCATGCCTTCCAGAAGAATCTGCCTCAAGATTTTGCCAGGCACAGAGGTGAGACTGACTGGTCTGTAGTTCCCCGGGTCATCCATTTTCCCCTTCTTAAAAATGGGGGTTCTATTTCCCTTTTTCCAGTCATCGGGAACCTCACCTGACTGCCATGATTTTTCAGATATGATGGACAGTGGCTTAGCAACTTCATTCGCCAGCTCCTTCAGGACCCGTGGATAGATTCCATCAGGTCCCATGGACTTGTGCACATTCAAGTTCTTAAGATGGTCTCGAACCAGATCCTCTCCTACAGTGGGCCTAAGGTCTTCTTTACTTGCCACTTTTTAACACCTTTCACTAATGTTTCCTCACATGCTTTATGAAAAGTCTGCAACAACAACTTTCTGGGTGAAAAGTTAAAGCAAGACATCATCCATGAGAACAATTCAGCTAACAAATGTTGAATTTATATAAACAGAGATACAAAATACAAACAAATTATAGCAGTATCTATGAGAAGAAAAACCCTGACCCCTGTTATCATTAGTAACTTTCTACAAGTCATCATTGTTGTAATAGGAGGATATGTAACATCAGAATCAGGTTCAATGTCATTAGTTATATTTTCAAATATGAGTAAAAAGAGGGCTAACAAGGAGAAAGATCTGTGAAAAGACCTGTCTCAAGACTGAGCATTCCATACCCAACAACAAAACAATTCTGCAAGATGCCAGAGCTAAGAAATGGATGAGCACTGTAATTTGGTGATTTCAGTAAAGTTTCTCTGAAGAAAACAGTACATCATTTAGAAAAAATGAGGCAAAGACAGAAATATAGTGATATTGACATTTGCATTTAAAAATAATTCATAGCTGCTGTACATGGGCAAAGCAGAAGTGCTAAGTTTCATTTAAGACTTCTTACTCCTACTCTTGTATCTTCTCTTTGGATTTTCTTATCCCTTCAGCAACCGTCTGTATATCACCTTCACAGATTTCTCTCTTCACTTCCAATCAGTTTTGCTATACTAAGTTTTAAATCTTAGTCTGTCTATTATTCTCAACTATTTCTCCCACTTGCAGATGAAATACAAGGTGGCTCACTAAAAAGGAGCTCCTGGTTTTCTTTCCCAAACCCCTCTTGCTATGACAGGCAGAATTTAATCAATTTTTAGCAACCACATTCGAAAATGAAGGCTGCTTGGACAGAAGCTACTCTTCTGTGCTAGCTTCTAACTAAGACTATTGCTCTTCCTCAGATGGTGCTGAGACAGAAACACTTTTCCTAGGCTTCAACATTTTAAGAAAGCTGCTTCAGAGAGAAGACTGCCTGAATAAAATGTTTTGGGTTTTTTTTTTAAAAAAAACGATGTGATCAGGCTCCTCCTTATTTATCTACCCTAATACTGGCTCTGTAAATCACACACTTAAGCTACAAAGAATGTCCCCAGAAAGATAGGGTAGCTCTTAAAATTGTCTACAATATCAAAGAGGTGACAAAAAAAAGCCCAAGTTATCTCTTTCTCCACCTTACATTTTGCAGAGACTGCATTACTTAATCTTTTCATGACGGAAGTGACATATCGTCTGTTTCACTCCATACAAGCAGTAAGCGCACCAAAATTTCTAGTAGTAAAGAACTTACATAGAATCACAGAATGGTTTGGGTTGGAAATGACCTTAGAATCATCTAGTTCCAACCCCCCTGCCATGGGCAGGGATGCCTCACACTAAACCATGTCACCCAAGGCTCTGTCCAATCTGACCTTGAACACTGCCAGGGATGGAGCATTTATCACTTTGGGGAAGCAGTTCCAGTGCCTCACCACCTTCACAGTGAAGAACTTCTTCCTTATATCTAACCATGGCAATATACATAATCACGTGTCACAAGAAAACACACATATTTCATTTAAAACATTATTAGACCCTTCTATTTCCTAAGTACTTAAACTTCTTGTAAATGCATGAAAATGTAATAATTTTAATAAGATTTTCACAGCAGCAGTCATGAACACCTTACTACATGTGTTTTCTTTGTTATTGTTTTCATTTTTAAATTGGTAGTAATCAGTTTTTCTTTTGAAATGTGTGAGAAGCATGAGTTAAAACAATACAGTGATATTGGTCAGGTACACAGGCCATTACCCTGCAGTCAAATTCAAAACACTGGTATCAATCTTTTCATTGAAAAAAATGTGAATAATTTGATTCCTAAGAAGACAAATGAGTCACGTCGTATTTGCTCAAAATCAAATATACAAAAAAATACAAGTCTTCTAATGTCAATTACAGAATAATTCAATGGTAACAGACAACCAAATCACGGAGACGATATGCAGAAAAAGCAACTGATATTATTATTTTTTTTTTAGCTTGTACCCTCTTCTACAGCATTCTTCAAAATCTGTAGTTGTAACTGAGTGTGAATACTCCTAGGATGAGAACAACATTAAATAAAATTGAACTGTAGTGTATCAGACAGTACCAGAAAGGTGAAATTAACACCATATGTCATGCCTGTCCCTCCTCCCAGTTAGCAGTATTTGCCCATTCACTTTGATTAGGGTCATGCTTTAACAGGAATGTCCTTAACCACATATTTAGTACTCTTGTGTAGAGCAACAGATTAAAAAAAAAGTATTTAGCTATTGCTCTAAATCTGGTATGTATGCATTTCCAAAAAGACATAATACAAACAGTGCTTCAAATCTATGCAGGCACACAAGAGTATTTGCTTAATTTCAGTCCTAAGGAAACACCCTTCTTCAGATTTTACATCTTGGACTGTAAGATCACAGAATATATACTATTTATTCAAGTCTGGAGTATAGTCAGAGGATAAACAAGGTTCTGGAAACTCACACATTTACTGGGGCTTTTTGTTTGTCTGTTTTTTGTTGGTTTGGGGTTTTGTCTGTTTGGTTTGGCGTTCTGTTTTGTTTTCCTTTTTTTTTTTTTTTTTTAATTACATATGATGTGTTTTAACAGCTAGGGCAAGGGAGAAGCCATTAGAAGAGAGAAGGTCCTGATCTAGCAGTACCTCTATCAACACAAAATAAATAGACAGAACAAGAACCTGAGGATAACACAAGAACCCAGATCCGTGTGATTGTAACCTGGACTCAATCTGCCCAAGCTTCAGTTCTGCAGTATGTAAGTATAGCTGTTTACCACCCCTGGGATTCTCTTGCCTTTAAGCACCAGTTGGTGAGGAGACCATGTTTCCTCAATAAACAGCATGAGCTGATGAGAGTTAACAGTCCTTGGCTGTTTAGCAACAGTGCAAGGGTCAAATTTTACTTTGAGATACATATGCATAGCATCAGAGAATTTAAGTAAGATATACATACTTATTTAACATCTCTTACCTATCTGACTCCTCCAAAATGAATGTTTTGGGGTTTTCTGGTTGGTTTTTTGGTTTTTTGTGTTTTGCTGGTTTTTTTTTTTTTTTTTTAATAAGAATTAATATGGATTGCTAAACCCAGAATTTGTCATATTGCTAGAAACTTGCAAAGTTTTAAAAGAAAATCCTCATTTATTGTTCTAGCTCATGGTCAGGTTTGTTGGAACTTCTGCAAAGCAATTCTACTTCTACAAAAGGATGACAAAGCGATGGATGCATTCACAATAATGGACTTTGCCAGATGAAAAGAGATACTGAAACATCTCTTATTCTAGAATGGCACAGGAGTGGGAGATAGGTCAATTGGTTTCTCAGCTAAATCCCTCCATAAAACATTTGGAAAAAAAATCACTCTGGGTCTGTGAATACGTACTTAAGTCCTTGTAAGTAAGCTGAAACCAGGAAAGTAATACATATGGCAAAAGTTAAATAAATGGGCTGTCTTCTCACAGGAAATTACACTGCTCACTATCAACCTGAATGTTAAAGAATCAGAGCTTCTCCCCTGCAGAGAGATAATGAACCCATATAATTCCATTTATCATACTGAAAAAATACCTAAAAAGTAAGTTACTTTGCAGGTGTGCTCCTCTCCACATTTGCATCTAATATGTAGTCATAGCTTATTGGTGTACACTTGCAGTTTCAGTGGTATCAGATTATAGATAACAGATATTCTTCTAAAATATTAAATCTATCAACAGTCATTTCCTGCTTACTGACATAACCTTAAAATGAAGAAAAGAATGGAGGGAAGAAAGGTGGGGGGGGGGGGCAGTAGACTGCGTGGTTCTGGTTTACAGCTTGGGCTTAAACCACGACATAATTTGTAAGAAATACAAAGCTCATAGCTTGCTTTCTGCAAATTGCCATCTCCTACCTGAAGAAGGAGGTCAGAAGCTGGTTTGACTTTCTGCTGGAAAAGCACACTTAATGTTTGATTCTGTTGTTCCAAATCAAAAACTCTCATTTTCAGCTTTATACATTCCTCCCTCAAATCCTGTGGCAGAAGGGAAAATAGGATTTTAGAAAGTAGGTAACAGAAGCACTTACAAAGCTCTAAGTAATGTCAGATGCTAAGCAGAAATACACATACAACTTTTAAAATAGTACGAATCAGAAAAATGTCCTACTTCATTTTCTCTGGTCGTTTGATCATCATGGGATAAGATTAAAAAAATCTTGTAATGAGAAACAGTAGTTACCTGACACATACATTTAGAGTTTTCTGTTAGTATAAAAAGCGACTTTGCTAGCAATGTTTCATTTTGCAGCCAACGCAAAGCAGAAAGCAGCAATTAAGATATGAATATTGTAATAAAGCACAAGCTAAGGAAAAAAGTGTAAACTATACCAAACCAGGAAGAAGTTCAAAGTGGTACTGTGCCTTCAAGATATTCTTCTGAAGTCTGATCCCCTGGAATAACCAAGTCAGCATTGCTGGATGGCATATTGTGTATGGTCTGTTTCTTCCCCACTGTAACTTGCCACAGTAGAGCTACACTGTAGGCCATAGTAAGACGTTTACGCACCAGACACGTGTGGCAATATGATCCTGTCTGAGATTTCCAACACGAGGTACCAAAAAATTCTTAAAATAGGCCATTAGAGAGTCTCTGAATCTTAAGGCATAGGACATTACTGTCAAAACTGAAAGATGCAAGTCTTTTAGCATCATCATGAACAAGTCACTAATGGTTTCTGGGTACAGCAAATTATCTATCTATATCTATCTATCTATCTATCTATCTATCTGTCTATCTGTCTGTCTATCCATCTACCTACCTACCTTCAATGTAAGACCTGCTTTTCCTGGCCAGTTGAAGGAATACACACTTCTATCAGAAAGATGATTTTGGAGAGAGGATTTTAGTCAATTTATGCAGTTGTTCATTTTGAGGTGTGAGAGCTTCATAAATCAGAATACATACAAAAGTAAAAGAGGTGTGGCCATACCCAGCTTTATTAAAACAAAAAACTTCCAAATACTTCCCCATATTCATTTAAATGTAGGACAGTTGCTGCCTTGTGGTATTGCCTAGTTGGTAACACTTTCCACCATATGAAGGTGGAGAAACAAGCCTCTGGATCACCACGTGCTGTTCTGTCAATACCACTATCAACACTATAACCTGGCTTTATGAGAAAACAACTCAGAGGAGAAAATTATAGTCAGATGTAGCTTAAATTCTTGCCTACAGTTGCTCTGGTCTCCGCTCTAACCAGCACTGAGGTTGTAAGAGGTGAACACACAACAAAATAAGCTTGAGACTTTCAGAAAATTGTAAACATCTTTTTATACATATAACATGTATCAGATTTTATGATGCTACTGGATGAATGCAGTTACCTTCTCTTGATAGTTTCTTAGTATTTGTTTCAGGTAGCAGCCAAGCGGCTATTCAAGTAAAATTGCTAGAGCCTTCCAACATGACCCCCCAAAAAACTTTGGTTTAATGTTTTGTAAAGCCCTAAAGCTTTGCTTTCTGTCATTGAGACCTCTTATCTCTGGCCTTTCACAAGGTAATCTATTAGGAAACTGCAAGCATCAAGATCCAGCATTATCCCCCTTTCACAAATAATCAGGGAATTTAAAACAGAGCCTCAGCTGTTACAACCATGTTAAACATTAAATACTACCAAGTGCACTGAGAAGGAAAAAATATTCACAGAAACTAAAAATGTATAAAAAAAATAAATCTTAGCAATGCCTCTGCTCAAAACTTTCCCATCTTGCAGTTTTAGAACTGTAAGATCTATGTTTCAAACTTCAGACTTTCTGTAAAAAGTGAATCATAAGATAGTAGACTACCCACCCAGATGCTATAAACTGTGCCAATGGTAATGCCACATATGCCCAGAGGAGAAATAAGGCACATAAAGGTAGCAGCATTCTTGTAAAACAAAGTCTGATTTTAGAATTCTGAAGTCCTAAAATTACCAATTAATGCAACTTCCAAATGCCTGAAGCATAGAATTCCTCCCCTGTGGGCAAAACAACCAGCTATTTAAGATAGTCATCTCTCAAATATCTAAGGTATTCCTATGGTCTCACTATAGTAATATCCAAGCATCTCTCTATCCTTCCTTTTTCTCTTGAGTATGAGACTCACTGTTCTCCAAATCGGGATTCAATGCCCTCATTAGAGGTTCCAGAAACACACTGCTCTTCCTCTGAAGTTGCTTCTTCTAAGACTTAATTAATGTCTTTTTTTATTTCATTAATGAAAATGAAGAAGAAATAACAGAAACCAGAGTAAAAAAATATTCTCTGGAATATACTCCTGTGGAGGAGGGTAATATGCAAAGAACAGATACACAGATCACAAAACGAATTCATTAAGTGGAATAACTCAAATTTCAAACTGCTGATCCAGGTCTTACATGGGGGGAGAGAGCAAATTAAAAATTCGTTTCCAGGACTCCGAACATCTCATGATGTAAGAAGTCTTTGGGTGGAAGGAGAAAGAATGGATACTTCCAGTAAGTATCAGAGCACACAGGTTTCCCTGAAATAATTTTATTTGGCTTCTGACTTCTTAAACTTCATAGAGATAAAATTTTCTATTAGTAAGTGGCAGAAAATCTATATAATTTTGCTATGTAGAATTGTGCAATTTTGCTCTATGGCCAATTCAGCACAAATCTCAATTAAATATAGTTTTTTGCATAGCCACAGTAAAAAAAAAAAAAGAAAAAAGAAAAGCCTCTCATATTAGAGAAATTATATATATATTGTAACAAATTACATACTTGAAGAGTGCACATTTAAGAATGTAATTCCATTTCAAGGTTTCAGTGACATTGATAAATCACTCAAGCTTTGCTCACTCAATTTGTGTCACCAGAATCTCTCAGTGGAATCACAGTCTTTCCATATACCGGCAAGTACACAGTGCTTTATTTGTTACATTACAGCATTTACTTAATTTAAACAAAAATTAATCCTTGAGGGACAGTTTCAAATTCACAGCAAAGCCTACGCAGTACCCGTTACTGTACAAAATCACTCTTCTCCATTTTCTGAAAGCTCTCAGCTTTTCTTCATGTCTCACTATGCCCCAGAGGTGTGTTATCTCACTGTGGCATGACTGGCTCTGTCTTACTGCTTAACTGTGCAATGGGAGATTTATCTGTTTACTACTTACTACTTGGATTCTGGTATCTACTCATTTGAGACTGGTGTGAGGAGTCCAATTTCCTTTTTATTGTATGCTATTGTGTTTCTGTCTTTTCTTATAAAAGGACATGTATGAATGGTGTCAGGAGCACACTAACAGTTAATATTCATTAGCATTTAGAAGAGTACCCTCTTTCCTCTTTCTATGGATATTAAATTAGCTGTTATTACTCAGTAATGGGTAAGCAGCTGTTAAATCCCATCAATACTAAGTAAATCACTTTATTAAATGTATTCAAATCTGTTTTTATTGTATCCGTATGAACTCCTTGGTTCCTATTGGTTTGGGAGGATTCATTACTGAGAAACTATGTAGTCATCAAAATGTCTGACGTCTTTGTGAAGGGACTCAGGAAGCTCCTCTCTTCATTTGGAAAACAACCATAACATTCCCAAACTAGACATTAATATATTGAGATTAACCCTCTGGTAAACATTTAATCATGTATGGTTTTATATTACAAAATGAGGAGGAGGTTTTTGTGTATATTAACATGAGAAAACACATTTAAGCTGAAATGAAACACAGATCTAGGAGTTTTTAAAAAATAGCTGAAGTTACATTTCTAAAAGGTGTTACAGCAATAGCTCTGCAGACTGCAGTCCTCTGAGGATACACAGACCATACAGCATGTGTGTATACAGAGTACAGAAGAGTAATACAGCACAGACAGCAACAGCGAAAGCTTCCTCATGTTGTGGTTTGCACAAATCACCTCCAAGCTATAGAACTTCCGATTCCTGTATGGCAGTATCCCTTCTCTAGACTAAAAGGCTTTGTTGTGCAGCAAAAAAACCCATGGGATTAAAAAATGATACTTTCAACCCTAACCTGTGGTAACAGCTGTGTGGCTGTTTTGTGGCCACAGCTGTCAGGTGAAGAGATTTAGGGAACATTATTACTTCTAGATTCCTGATGCTAGCTTGGGCCATAGGAATTTATTATCTATATAACGGGTAACTATACCCTCCAGAGTTTTGCATCACTCACCTACAGGTCACTTAGACATCTCTGTCTTCAGGGCAGGATACCTAAGAGCAGACCTAACAGGGCCAGAATATCTCTCTAAGCATCTTTTAATCTACCCAGAATGTCAGAAAATTGATTCACAAAAAATCTGCCCAGTAAGTGCTTTAGAAGGGCCTTCTCCCTGATTTGTAGATGGCCCAATGCAACCTTCTGCACCTATTTACCATTCAGTTAGGTGCAGATGGTTATGGATGCAGATGTTTGTCTATTCTGCTGTCAGCACACACTCCCCAAATTTAGGAGTTTAGTTGGCAGAGTTCAAGGTCATCTTGTTCAGGTCTGAGCCAATCAGTAGACACCTTGCAGCTACACTTGCACCCCAGCCTCCTGTCTGCTGATCCTGAGCTGCATCTTAACCCCTGGGCTTGGCTTTGCTCAGGGGACCTGCGTTCTCCCTATGGACTTCCCCAGCAAACACAGGACCAAGGCTGATCCTGATCACTGCCTCCAGGCCTGACCCTGACAGTTGGTGCTCAGCTTCCTGCCTGCTCTGCTGTCACCCTCAGTCCCCGCTCGTCCCTTTTGTGGGGGGCATTCTAAATAATGCTCCTCTGTTCTAAATGGTGTCCACAGTGGAGGCTTTCGAGCCCATCCTCAAAATCTATTTGCATCTAGAAGGCTTTTGGGCATATAGCAGATGTTTTTTTATTATCTTGACTTGGTGTTTCTTGTTGCATTTTAAGAACATTATTTCTTGTCCTGTCATTCAGTGCAGACAAAACAGTCTATACTCTTCTTTGCACTATCTGTACTAAAAGATTGTATTTATGTCTCTTTCCGACTTGTCTT
Source organism: Psittacula echo (assembly GCF_963264785.1). Lineage (NCBI taxonomy): Eukaryota > Metazoa > Chordata > Aves > Psittaciformes > Psittacidae > Psittacula > Psittacula echo. Next base: position 33,559,052 of record NC_137743.1, read on the forward strand.
TTTAAAGCTAAATGATCCAAAGCATTATTAAGAATGCTATATTCATCTAGATCTCACAAAGGATATTTCACGAATATCGCAAGGTTCATAGCTTATTATTACAGATCTTTGTGAGATTTTGTTTGTCTCCCCCACCTCCTCCTCCCAAATGAAATCACGGAATCATGTTCAACTCAAAGAGCACTTTTTTGTAGAATTGTCCTACCAGACACTCCCTCCCCTTTGTGGGCAGCTGATCATTTGTTTTACTTGCTTTGCTCCCTGTTTAATTTCATCTTACTTTTTTTTTTTTTTTCCCCAGATCACTTCTTCATTTTAGAAATTTTTAATTTTACTCCTCCCACTAGGTTCTAGGTGAAACAACCATACTTCATATCCAACCATTTGGATTGTGAATGGAAACTTCAGACATGACTTGATCCAGAACAGACCTTTAGAGAAGCCATAGAGGCATCTTTTCATTCTGCCAGGTTTGCAATCACCCTACAAGAGTTTTACGTGTATAGTATTTCCTTTGCTTTGCCAGGAGAATGGAGCAGGAAGACATCAAAAGGTTTTCTAAGACTAAATGCACGTTCTCTATTGCTGGTCACCAGCCCACACGTAGAGTAGCTGAATCCCCATTCTATGCACAGAGCCTTCTCTTTCACTCAGGGAAGCACAGGCCCACACTGGGAAGTCTTTCCTTCCACTGAATGTAAGTGAGTATGCCAGCTATTGACATGCACTGTAATTTGTTTGTTGGACATTGCACAGGAATGAACTGTAGGAGTGACATAACTCATTATGGATAGGGAATGGAAAAATCACCACCTGGAGGAAGAATTTTCAAATGCTATTGTGTCAATATAGATAAACAATAGCTAAAATTGTAAGATATACAGTCTTAAGGATTTTTATTCACTTGGATTACAAAAAACTTTACTTTGCATCTGACATGTGACAGCCTTGGTAATTAAATGTGTGAACATAGTTTAAAAAAAGTATGCTACACAAGAATATATCTCTCAAATGAAAAATGAACATTTGCGAGCTTTAAGTTATGCCACAATACCCAAACCACAACTTACCTTTTGAGTAAGTAGAGCCTGAACAACCTGATTAGCTACCTGAAAAAAATAAACAAAATGGTTTAAGTATGTTATTGTGTGTGTTTATGCACAGCAATACCTTCTTTTGTGGTTTTACACTCTGCTTTCTATCTACAACCACGACCACTATCTAAACCATACTGTTATTTACTAGTATTTTCATCAGATAATACTAGTAGGAATACATGAAATACACATTAACTACTTCTGTGCTAGTCCTCATTATAAACAAACATGTATGAATTGCAGTATGACATGATGGGCATTTGGTTAACTTCTCTCATCTCATCTTTGGACTTTCACAGTTGAATATGCAGCTGGTGTGCATCAGCATGGATTGACTGTATTCACTAGAACTGATTTTTACCAGCCGAGGATGGAGTCCTGAATGTTTTCATGAAGTTTAATTGTTTCTTGATTCAATATTGACAAAATGGTACATCTACCACAACAAGCAGAAACCATGAAGTGCTACTGAAAATTAAAGTACCTCCTGTCATCAGAATGTGGTTGGAAGGAATTCACAGCACATAGAATAATTGACTTGAATGAGATTACATACCATTGATTAGTACAACTATATATTCAACAGGGAATTCTGAAGTTATTTATTTTATACATCCTTTCTAATTTATATTTACTAGCAAGCATGGGGACAGGGGAGAGGAAGAAGGAGACACAGAAACAGGGACCGAGACAAGATTTTCTGTTGATGATGTCTAACTTGTATGTTACCTTTCTAAAGTAATTTAAAACTATATATGCATGTTATCAGACAACTTGTTTGCCTATATTTATGACCTTGCATTTAGGCAGAGTAACTAGAGTTCTCACTATGTGCAAAACCAGAGCATATTTATGATTCATGGTTTGGTTTTGGCTTTCAGAAATTAAAGCATATGCAGATGTCACCAAACCTGCACTGATTCTTCTTACTCTTGGCAAATTAAAGAAAAAAACCGCACCACTGATGTGAACTGAGTTCTGAGGAAAGAACTGAAGCTAATTAATTTCCATAAATAATTCAATTCTGTTAGATTCCAAAGGTAAATTTGATTCATACTCTCATAAAATTGCCTGGTATCAATTTTTTTTCACTAAACTGGTCCCTAACTTAAGGCAGCCTGTGGAACAATGGTCCCATAAAATAGCTCTATACATGATTTAACAGAAGACACAGACTAATATTATAACAGTAATAACTAACAGAAGTAAACATGTTCCATTTTTGAAAAACCATATGCCTTGCCCTATAGGCTTTCAGGATCTACATCTGACAGTATTCCTTCTGGCATGTGCTTTTAATGTCTGTTTGCTCTACCTGAAAATTGAACAGACCATATTGACTAAATTATTTTTTTACTTTCTGACATGGAGTTACTTTACCAAGGAAGAACTAAAAGGTTCTTTGAAGTGTGTACTAGTCACTCACAACAGAATAGCTTAAAAAATTACTCCTTATAGCTTTATATATTGCACAGAGGAGTGTAAACGGCATAATCTTCCAAATGGGAAAATCTGAACTTGCCGATGCATATGTGACCAATTTTCCAGCTTTAAGTGTGTGAACCTATATGTCTAAATGAAAGTACATGCCAGTGATTCGTAGCTCCCATAGATCTCAATAGGAGAGATATGCAACTAGTTTCTTTATAAAATGAGGTTATTTTATTCTAGAGCCTAGCAACTTTGGAAACCATTCAACTACATTTTCAGGTCTGTATTCTTGGTTTTCAGCAGGAACAGATGTGGGAAGCCTTCAGTGAAATGTTCTGTAGTTACTAAGATTAATTTAGCAGTTAGAAAGTGGAATAATATCTACTTCATTTTTACTTACACATATTAAGAGACACCACAGATATGCGGGAACAACATAAACCAGCACTACAAAACTGATAGTCACAACTACCAAAAACTGAAGGAACTGACACCACTGGTGGCAGAGGGACTGAGTTCTGAGATGCAGAGTATGTGAAACTCCCACTGATATAAGGCAGAAGTGTAGCTCAATCTCTGTAAAACGACTTGACCTGTGATTCATGCAGTTAAGGCAAAACAGGAAACAGGATAGAGATGGCTGGTTCTTTAGTCTACTGTTATGTAGGAGATGGCACTGCTTGCCTTCACATTGCCTGCCTTTCTTTTCTAATAGCCAAGATTTTAAAGTGAGGTTTCCTTTCATGGATTGCAATGAAAGAGATAAAAGAACCACCTTCACTTTTTCCTTACACAGCTATGTTTACATATGCATGTTATAAAGTGGTCCTAATAGCAAAGTTATAGAAGAATGAATCAGAGACCCTAGTGTATCATCTATTACACCTTTAACAAGTACTGACATTTTACATAGCTGCCTTTAATGTATGGTTTCATATGCACAAATACATTTCAAGTGTACTAAAATGAAAAGTTTTATATTTTATTCAAATCTCAAATCTTAAAAATACAATGCCTTTTTCTTTTTTTAATTAGCTAATTCTTAAAATATCAGAAAAAAAAAAGATCACCTACCCTAAGTGGCATAATTTCCTGCATGTAAGTATGGTGAAGCTTGACAGAAATCTCAGCTGGCACAGTGATGTGAATAAACATGGCATTACCACTTACCAGTAAACTGACAGCTGAATTCCAGGGTAGGAAACTAGGATTAAGCATGTTAACCTGAAACCCCAAAGGTACAAGAAGACAATCCTGGGGTTTGTATTAAATTTTTCAGAGACAGAAAGATACATTTATGAAGTACTTCTGAAATTAAATGAGCTCTTTTCTTATTTATCAAGTACTAGAACATTTCAATGACACCTTCCTCCAAATACTGCTCTGAAGTTGTTTATATGTACATCTCAGAGATGAACAATTACTTTAAAAATCAGTGAATATTTATTAAAATTCATAAAGGACTCGCTTCAGCTTGGCCCATATTCTTTTCAGATTTAACCTCTATGAACAGTTGAATTTCACTGAATTTTACCAAGAAAATGTCTACAGAGCATGCATTTTTAAGTCACAGGTGCAAGCATTCATACAATATTAAATGTAGGACATAATATGAATGAAAAGAACTATGTAAAATAATTGGTGATTAAAAAAAACCAAAAAAGAAAAATAGGAAAAATAATGGCAGGCGAAGCTTTAAACCCTCAGCTGTGGTATCTTTTTGTCACACATAGACAGAAAAACCATGATGGTTATTTATACCTCCTTCATATATAGCTTAATGGCACCAACACCTCAGCAGAAAGCACACTGTGCACAGCAACTGTCCTTATCGCATTGCTGTAGAGGCCTGAGGGACCAAGCAGGATCACTTACTGGCAGGGTGACCAGGTTAAATGATGCTTGCAATGCCCTGAGCAGAGTTTGCCTGTGCTTAGGGGAGAGAAGCTGCATTCTGAGGATGCTGAATGATGAGTGAAAGATGGCAGCATTCTTTCAGTAGTTATCAAATGATGTTTCCAGCCTTCATTACTGCAAGGGTCTGTCAAGCATCCCAAATATGTAACCAGCCAGAACAGCTGGGCATGAGCTTTGTAGCTCCTTGTGTATCAGTCTGAAAGAAGTTCAATGCACTTAAACCCAAGACTTCAAAGGCAAAATTAAAATAATTATTGTAATCTTCCAGTGGCAGGCTTAGCTGTCTCAGGTTTGGGTGTGATCAGAGCCTTGTGTTCTCAGTAACATCTGTGTTCCTCCACTTACATGCATCAGGTCTCCCTGGGACAAAATGGTGCTGTAGCACAGATACATAGCTGTAGAGAATACATCTGCTCCTAAAACTGCTGAAGTCCTGAAGCACAAACCAGAGAAGGTCTGAAGAGATTTTCACCTTCAAGAAGTAGGGATTGTGTAAGGTGACTTATGAACAGAGGAAGCATCAGACTTAAAAGTCTTAAAGGAAAGAAAATTTTAAGCAGCTCTTTTTTTTTTTTTTTTCTCTTCCATGAGAATATTTATGGAAAGCATCTTATCTGCTTAAGATCTCCAGTAAGAATCCTGGCTTGGAAAGGACTTTGTCATATGCAGCGTATCCTGAGAAGACTCTAGTTGAAAGTGAAGGCTGTTACAATCACTGATTGGGTTATTCACTATTTACACCTCCTCTCCTATTCTCCTTATTGTTAGTATAATGAAGTAGGATGAGAACGTGCGATTTCTTGTAATGTTCCACAAAAAGAAGGTGCTCAGATGGGTGCTAACCTGGGACTCCTGCAGAATTTCCAATTATTAAATATGGTTTTATTGTCTGAGTCACTGGCAACACCTCAGTCATCAGAAAGGATTAGGTTCAAGTTTGTGTCAGCTAAAACAATTTCGATTACAGTGCCACTGCCAAAGCATTGTGGGGGCTGAAAGGGGAAAGAGAAGAAAAAAGTGATACCAAGCCATGGGGAAGGACAAGAGAGGTCACTGCAAAATAGATGGAAGACAAAAAAAAAAAAAAAAAAAAAAAAAAAAAGGAAGAAAATAAGTAAACAAAAAGTAAAGCAAGGAAGAACAAAACCACAGGTGATTCAAAGCACTTTGTCAAGTTGACACACTAGAAGATGGATACAGCTGTGATAATGTGGAAGAACTGAAAACAGCCAACCTAACGGTGAAGATAATAAAGTTCAGAGCATAGTCCAATATAATTATTTGCAAAAAATAATTAACACAACCCTGGTTCAGAAATCCATCATGTTACTGCAAACACAATTCCCCCCTATATTTTCTGTCTTTATAAATGTCTTTTGCTGAATGGACACTTACGGTTCTTTACTGATTTCCAAAATTAATTATATAGGCAGATTTTGTCCTAGACAATCAGAAAATCATTTTAAGTTAAACTCTGTAATTTAAACTAAAGTTAGCAATTATATGGTAATTTTATCCTTATCACCAAGATATCCAAATATCGTTCACTGAATGCACTGACTCAGGCCAATGCAGACCAAGGCTCTGCTGGCATCCCAATGCCACAGAACAGGCGGGGCATAACCTCAAGGGCAAACCTATCTGCAAGTCTTTTACTCCAGCGCCATCATAAAAATATGTTATAGTGGCAAAAGTGCAGATTTGCTGATGAAAATCTGCACTAAACTGAAGGCTTCTTACACCAGGGCTGTATTGCTCATCATGCCAGTAGCACTTCATCAAATGCTAATTAAAAAATTAGAAAGCTGGTATGCAGACATGAATTGTCATCTGCTATGTGTGGTTTGCATGCTCATGTACTCTTTTCTCAAATGTACAGGTGAGAAATTGGTGTAGTTTTTTGTTCGTGGTTGTTTTTGGGGTTTTTTGCGTGCTAGCTAACTCCTTATGCTACTACGCATTCTAGTAGGAATGGGTAAATGATTTCTACTAAGCAACTCTTTGAACTACTGAAAGTCTTAAAACTATCTTAAGATCTTGCGTATGCTTAAGAGCCTTTTTCAGGATAAATGGGAGGCACAAGTAAACATCAATATATACATGGAGAAAGCTGCATGGAATGAGAGATACTAGACGTATCCGGAATTGTAAGAATTGCTGGAGTGCATGGACAGTAACCGATGAGTGAATTATATTGTAGCTGTAACTGGAAGGTCTGATGAGAAGCTGAGATGTGTAGGAGAAATAAGCCAATGGCTAGAAAAAAAAACAACAACAAACCCAACATAGAAAGCTCTGTATGTAACCCTAACGGGGAGCTGAGAGACTTAATTCCCTGGTTACAAAATACATTACATAGGAAAGCTGGGGGAATTTTAATGGAAGCAGCCACTGTCACTTTTCTACTCTACAGGAAAGGAGTACACAACACTTAGTAGTCAAATTAACATTTTCTCCTCCTAATAAAAGCAAATCAGTTCCAAATATTGGTCACAGGGATTCACCTTTTCAGTGAGGAGGTGTGGTCAAACTAGAATTTACAGTAGAGGTCATGCAGAACAGTATCTACAACTGCCAGACACATGTTCTTGGAATTAATTATAATGAGGTAATAGTAGACAATTGCAGAACAATGTCAACTTTGTAATAGAGGGCGAAATTAATTTCTATTCATTTAACTATAGTAACAGGTAAGAACAATTTTTTTATCTACCTTACCTCATCAAGACATCTTTCATACTGTTCTCTCTGATTTTCATTTTCCAGAGCCAGCGCTGAATTCTCTGCCTACAGTAAAATGGAATAAATACACAAATATGTAAATTAATCAAAGGGTATCTTGTACTACATGACAATACATAAAACTTCTTGGGGTGCTTATTTTGTGTATTTCTTCCAGATGCAGAATAAAAAGTACCATACAATTAGTTTGCTACAAGTTGGTATTTTGAGTGAAAACAGAAGTGACATTCATTTATGAGATTATTCACACCATGCATTACCATTTAGAAAAATATCAGAGCAGATATTCCACATATGTCCACAATCTCATCTTGTCAGGTACAACAGAGTTGGCAATGAAACATTATAAAAGTTATTGGTATATCTTTTCTCCCTCCCCCTTTCTGTTTAAAGTGAACTTGATATCTGAGAAAGCCACCTGGAAACAAACAGAGGCAGCTACTACCAAAAGGAAACAAAAGGCAGTATGAAAAATGTCTTTATGTAAACTTTTAACTGTGGCAGCTCTTTATAAACCTGGTTTCTGCAGTTGGTAACTCCAGAGGCAGTGCTCATGCTACAACTAATTGGCAAATTACATCCCTTAACTGAACCAGATAAATTCATTAATCTTTACTTAGAAAGCTAATCCTATCATTTCAAGAGAGAGGTATTTTACTACATCTAAATGCAATCTTAAAGTCAGTCACATATGTCAGTTTAAATATGATAGTTTCCTGTACAGTAGTGCCTTTCATCTATCTTTGATTTCCATTGCACTCATTTTTGCATAGTGCAAATCTCAAAATGGCACAATCTGGTATGTAAATTTCAGTAAATCAATGTATTCTTCTACATATTATGACTTGACTTTAGGAATTCTTACAGTACTGCAAAAGAAAAATCTCTGAAGTGAGCTGTATACAGTTGCACTAGGGCAAGTTTCAACTAGTCTCTTAAAAGACTGAGAAACTAAAACAATACATAAAAATCTATGAGCTAAAACTGGCTCTAGAAACCTCTCTGCCTCCCATTCATAACTTCACATCATGTAACCGTAACACCAAAATCAATACATTCACATAATTATAGCTATTATACAATTTACATTACTTGCTTCACCTTAACTTTCTGTCAATCTATAAGTTACATAAATGCTGTTTCAAAAGAATTGTGGTTACACAAAACAACAGTCATAAACATAGTTAACATTAGAAAAACTTAATGTAATGTATTGCATGGGAAGATTCTATGGAAAGATGCACAGTTTTTCTCCTTGTTAAGAAGAGTCAGTGATTCAACAAAATGAAAGTCCCAAAGCCCAATAAATCGATTCATTAACAGCAATTTCAAATTCAGCTAAATCCTAAAAGCAAGAGTAGGAAGAAAAAGTAAACATACATAATTATCCAGCATACAGAAAGAGAGTAAAGAATAAAAAGGTGGTAAGAAACAAGGACATATAGAGCTTACTTATTTACAAGTCTAAATAAACAACTGTAGGGAATCAGTGCTTTATCTTGAGGGCACAATAAAGCCAGCAAAGGTGGTAAAATGTTCTGCATCATACTTTCACAATGTCACCTACCAATGGATTCAACATATGGCTATAAAATGTCTATCGGTGATCCTGTAGAGAGCACTGTGAGATGAGGCAGCAAAAAGCTCAGATGCAGAAGTAAGTAGCAAAGTAGAAGCAGAAGCTGGAAAAGCAGCAGTAAGAAATCAGAAGCTGGAGGGTAAATAGTCCTTCATAGCGAAGAGGCTATAACATACAGTTATCAGTTTGCCTTTACAGACTGATTGATAAAAATAAAGAGATTATTGCTACATAAAAATATATTTCTGAGTTAAAATACCATCCAAAATAAATTATTCTTACTGCTTTGAAACAATCATTAAAGGCTTAGTCTGCACAGACTTTAACTCATGCGTGTTGGTAAACCTATGGGTTTAATTTTTTAATTTTCATTTTCACTAACATAAAAATAATTTGTATGATTCTATCCTAAAATAGTTAGGGTAGACTGATCCCGTATAGAGATGTCTAAAAGAACTACAACACATAGTTGTACTATGCAAAATACAGAGAGGGCTCCCCATATTTCTCTTACTCCATTTAGTATTAATGCTGTTAAGGCTATAAAATGGAGCTAAGTCTTCTTGGATCTGTTAGCTGCATCTCTGATTTCAGTGAGCTATTCCTCTACAAATAAGCTACCAAAATTAGAAGATCTGAACTTGACAGCATTATAGATAAATGCAACATTTCCCCTCTTATCAAGCCACAGTGGAAACATCTGTATAATAAAATCCTTCTTCACACCACTGGCTTTGAAAGTGTAGTGAAAGGATATAATGCGGTCAATGTTAGCTTGACCTCTGTGCTTCTTGATTGCCAAGCAAATTATGCCTATTTATTTGACATTTTTGTAACAAGCACTGCACTAGAAGGGAACACTTGACTGACTTTGCTTAAGATCCTGTGCCAGTTCCCACAACATGGGTTAATCACTACTTGATATACTCAATCGCTCTATACTGCATCTGAATACTCAATAATAATACTCATATCCCCAAAAATATTAATTTGCAAAATTTGTAATAGCACCTGTGGTCTCAAAACCCTGCCTCCTAATCCAAACCTTCATTTATTTAACAGAAACCACTGGGTTTTGATGGTATTGTAAGTCTGCTCAGTTTTTGCCCAGAGGAATCTGCTTACCTCCAGTATTGCATATTCTAGGCATCTTTTGCCAGCTAAGCAAAGTAGGTCTGCTTGGAGGAAACCAGTACTACATTTTATTTTCATCTTTAGTTTTAAGCTATACTTACACAAGGCTAAGCCGCAGTAAGAAGCCCATGCTTCTCACAGCTTGAAAGCTATTGCACACTTGCAGGCACCCAAAGGCAGTGGTAGAGAAGTACTGACCCCTAATGCAGTCACTTTTCCCATACATAACCTAGCAGGGGACCATGCAAGAGAAAACTAGCTTACTGAGAACTCTCCGAGATACTAATTGATTTCTATAGTGATTTCTAGTTTTAGATACAGCTGTCTTCTAGGAATTTATGTATATTTACTTCGCACAAAAGTGAAGCATCTCTGTCCTTCAGCCCCAGAAACACTAAAAGTGATGCAGCCTAGCAAAGTTCCGCAGCCAAGCAACATTCAATCCCTGCCACCAGTGCCTACAGGCAAGAATGTCTTTTCTTGAGAGGTCAGCCCTCAAAGCACAGTATCATTCAGTCAGCCAAAAGTAACTCTGTGGCATAACTTAACATTAAAAGAAACATTACATGTTGCTTTTGGATCATTATATATTCAGGATCCTAAAATTTCAAAACAGAGGTACTTCCGAGTTCCCATTTGAAGACAGCATTTTGCACAAAAGTATCTCCAAACACTGGAAAATTTAAAGATTTCAGTCATGATTTGGATAATGCTAACCAACTTTCAATTGCCTAAATTAGAGACTTTGCTCTGAATTATGAGACTGAGTTTATGGAAAATCAATTTGAAAATGAAAACTTCAGACTATTTTATATAAAACAGAGGTTGCCTTGTATTGATACCATTGCTAAGATACAGTCATTTGCCAACTCTGATATTAATCCCTTTCTCAGGATGGAACACATAGCCCTAGTAATGATGAAAATCATCTTTCAGCCAGCTAAGAGCTTTTTTCTCTCCACAGATGAAGAACACCACTGTATTTTCTCTTTTGGGTCAGCTGTTTGCACTGTTTCATTCAAGGCTAGCAATTTAGTTCCCATGAATGTAGACACAAGTCAGGTGCAACGAAATAAACCGCATTTGTTCCAAAATACACAATGTTTCCATAAAATTTCTTTGAGGTCAAGGGGATGTTCCTTGGTTCACAATGATTTGTTGTTCATTATGCTGTAGCAGAAACAAGGAGACAGACAGCAGCCTTAGCCTTCCTCATGTTTCTAGAAACATGTTCTGGACTTGGTGAGTAAAGGCAGGCTAATTAATGACAATTCTAAAAGAAATTCTAACATAGTCATGATAATTAACTTCAGTGTATACCCTTACACTGAAACACAGGAAGCATCCATTCACGTAGTACAACCACTTGAACTTTAAATTCTTGTGAAAATCAATCTTCACCTGAACTCTCAAATGCATCTCAATTATATCCTTAACATGGTCATTTTTACTTTTCCTGGTAATGAACAGCAAAAGATACTACATCTCTTTGCATCATAGGGAAAAAAACCCCAAATAAAAGCCCCCGATTCCTCCTACACCAAAACAGAGGGAAATTTTGTCTCCTCAAAAGTATTCAGTATCAGCAGGCTCTGAGCAAAAAAAAAAAAAAAAGCTCTGCTACTTTCCAGGTCATGGTCTTTTTTGTCCGGGTTTACATGGTCAGAAAACGAGATCTCCCACCAGTCTCACTATGCCAAATCTGAGACGTTTTCGGTCTTACCTTCAGTCCTCACCTACAGTCATAGATCATGGCACCTTTAAGCTGAGTAAGAGCACCAGACTGACTATATATAGCTAAAATGAATGCACATTTAATATTCTAACATTGATACAGACATTTAGGATGATTTCTTCATTCTCTTCCTTTTTAGTGATGTGAGGATTATTACAACAGGTTAAGGATTGTCTACTAACTATACTTTGTTCAACATTTACCTGTATTTGGCAGAAGCGACAAGCACATGCCTGAGAATGTCATGAGATACTCATTTCTCCTCCAGATTTGCATCTCTCAACTGGCACCTGAGAGGACATCTTTCACTTAACATCCTGCAAAAGCCATTTCTGTGTGCTTCTTGAAAGAGCAAATTGAAGTGCTTAAACCATGTTTGAAAATAAGATTTGGATTTAAGTCCCTAAAGTGTTTTTCAAAAAGTTTAAACTTTACCTTTCTGTACCTTGATTTTTTTAAGTCAAGAGAACAGGAACAAAACCATTTTGTTATCTGGCTAGCCTGTTCCAGTGATTTATGAATTAGGACATACTCGGAATTAAAAATAAGGAATTATTTCATGTACCTATTAGAAAGTCTTCAACAGGCAATCCTCCACACTTTTATAACTATGATGAAATGAATTAAACCACTGAATTTTCTACTAGAAGGCATGAATAAAAGAGAAGCATATACAAGACAGCTTTCCTTACTCAACCATTGCAGAGTTGAGAAAAAAGGATGGGAGAAGGAACAGAGATGAAAGCAGAGAATAGTATGTATTTTGCAATAAAGGAATCATAGAGTAGTTTGGATCAGACGGGACCTTTAAAGATCATCTAGTCCACCCCTCCCTGGCATGGGCAGAAAATAAAGGTCTAAAGGTTGTGCGCCAAGTTAGCAGCTCAAAATGTTTTGAAGGTATCATCAATAAAGGTCAAGAGGAACAAAGTTATGACAGTGAACTTTAAAATCCTTGACAGAATGCTACAACACTGGTTACCATGTGCACTGCTTTGTTATTCATACTAAACCATTTGTTCATTTGTAGAAAGCTTTATTGATTTACACAGACACTCATTTGTCATGCCCTGTGCAGTGTATTAATAGCTGTCCAAGCACTTAAAATGTGCTCAGCAATTTTTTCCAGCTTTCAGCCTCTCATTTTGTGTATTTTTGTGGTCACAGCTTCACACAGCACACGTGTGAGGTCAAAGCCTATTTGGCAAAGTACAAAGTAATGTTGCACTCCTTCAACTTAAGCATTTATTTTCTAAGCTGCTGCTCTAGGAAGAGTTTACTACTTGAACACATTTTTGGTCACCAGAAACTCTTTGCATTGTTCAGCCCATGTTACAAAGAAAATTTGTCCTTTGAAAGACTAACCCAATAAATCGTCAGAGAAAACTTTAAAAGCATAGTTATGATGCTTAGAAGTACTGAAAATTATATTTGTGTTTTTAAATCAACATAAATCTAGGGGAAAAAGAGACTTAATTCTAGCACTATAAAATCATTTCCACTGGCCACTTTCCAGTGTCTTTTATATTGCTATAGACAGGTCTTTGCTAGGGGTAAAACAGAAACTGCACCTCATGACCTGCATGTCAACATTTGGATGTTTCCACATTCTGATTGCATCTTCCATAACACAACAACACTGGAGCATCCGCGAAGTGTCTCCCTGCTGAACTGCAGCCCACGTGCTACCACTCTGATCTCCAGCCCCCTATCTCCAGGACAGTAAAACTGAGACTAGAGGATGCCAGCTACTGATGAAATAAGCAGTGAATTTAGTGGACTAGTATGTTAGAAAATATTACTGTATGCTTTTTCAAATGTCTTAGTCTTAACTATTTCTTCCAGCTTATGGAGATGGGGAAAAAAAACACAAAAGGACAAATTAGTGATCTGATGACTGCCAGGCTTCTCAACCGTGCTTCAAAACACGTGGGCCCTTAGCCTTCTCAGTTGCATCATTTTACAATTTTTTTTAGCATGATAAAATATCCTCTTCTCTTTAACGACACTTAAAACATATGATACATTTTATCTGAAATACTCAGCCACTGTTCAGTTCACATTCAGGTAAAACATGGCATGCATATGTTGTTAAATGATAAAATAGAGAACTGCCATAAAGGTATTAATTATAATTCTGTCCATAAAAATCACAATAAACCTTACTCAGCAGTACTGTTAGGGATTGTTCTTGCAATTCAAAATTTCAATAATACATTTTTAAATTCTTTAATGACATAAAATCACACTGATATTAGAACACCAAAGTGATCTCAAAAGCAATCTCATAGGCCATGCTATGCCATAGCTGTGCTACTAACAAAATAGGTTTGTGGCCTATTTCACAGGTTACATTGTAGAGAGCAGTATGACCTTCTTCTTCTAATGTATGCTAGAAATCAGAGGATATTCATTCAATATCTGAAAGCTAACCACTTGTGATTACATAAAAACTTGAGTTTAAATGTTCTCAATAAAAAGCAGCCCAAGGTTTGCGCAGCTGCATATGATGTTTTGCCAATTATTGATGAGCTGATTCATGTATTTAAACAGGAATTTACACTGGAAATTATATAACAGCTTTAAACATTGTATGGATTTCACGTTGCCAGAGATCAGAAAACAGAACTTGTTAATTTACCTGCAGATTTCCAACAGATTGGAAGGAAGGATCCTCACCCAGGGCTCATAACAACAGAGCAGCTTTTCCTGTCTATGCTGATTGTTTCTCAGTTTCCACAAGAAGAAAAAATGATTGTTCAACCTAAACAATCAAGCCCCTTTTTGAAAGAAGGGGATACCTAGAATTTAATCCTTCAAATCTACTTATATTGCATAAAAACATGAACAGGAGTTGAATCAAACAAATTAAAGCCAAATGAGAGTCATACACTGCTGATGAGACTGTCTCCTAAAAACGACTAAAAGTAAACCTCATATTCCTGGGAATTTCTCTGTGAAGTATCTTTACCTTTTTTAAAAAACACTTTTCAGAGGCTGGGGTTGGAACTTTGTAACTGGTTGAAGAATATTTCTCTTTTTTACTTTGGTTAATTCTGAAGTAGTTAAGAATGACAAGCCTTTAAAACCTTCAACATTTTCCCTTCTGACACGACAGAAATGCCTGGAGTTGACATTTTAAAGAGAAGGTTAGGAATAGATCTAGCAAAACAGACTGCATTATAAGCCTAGGCTTATCTTCCAGTAAATAAATACATAGGCTACTAACAGATATCTCAATAATAGCTTTGTATGTTTACCTGCACACGAATTGTAGAAAACAGCAAATGCTACCATTATTTACAGAGAGTATAATAGACTAGCAATAAGCTAACAAGTAAAGCAATGTCAATACAAGCATTATAAAAATAGGTTAAAAATATGAAGGATGCTTTTTTTTTTTTCCCCAAAAAAAAGTCTTCCAAATGATCACATCCAGAATGTTTTGAGGCTGAGGAATAAAAGAGATGTAAATAAGCAGAGACAGCGAGCATACAGCTCTATTTCCTTAAGTTGAAGACACATACTACATCTGATGTATATAATGCATATAGACTTAATAAAGCACAGAAGTACATGCATGGAAAACCAGAATCCCAGCAAGACTCATACATTTTATCACTCTTTCCCTGAATAAAATACTGAACTGCATGCCTCAGTGTTACACACTGCTCTGCACAGAGACCAAGGCATTCACCTTCCATAAACAATATTGCTAGGCTTCCTAGGAATTCACTGTTCCTAGCAGCTGCTATTGATGAGGGGTAAAATGCCAGACCAGAGAAAGCCCTCCCACTCACAGCCAGGCAGCCCCATGAAGCTATGTGATGCCAATCTTGCCATCCAGCATCCCTGACAGCGCAGTCAGGGAAGAAGAATGCTGAAACTCATTCACCTTTCTCCAGATGGCCATTATTCTCATGGCACAGGCTGCCTGCCTAGAAGCACCACACCCAAGCACTGCATTACAGGCCATGATGCCATCACACAAAAGTAAGACATATGACTGATTTTTTTATGCAAGGAACAGTGTGTGCATGTCACAAAATTTATTTTCTGATTTTCCAGTATTTACAGTGATCCTTACCCTTGCAAACTGTGAACCAGAGGCAGATGTTCCATGTCATTCTTCCCCCCTCCGCGTCTCATTTTAAGTGATTTGTTCCATTATGAAACTGTTCTCCATTAAAAACTGAGAGCATTTCACTCTGACAGACTTACTGTGCTTCCCCATGTAATATTAACAGGCAGTTATTTCCTCTATCAAAGAACTAAAAATAAAATCCCTTGTCCATGAAAAAAGTATGAGATCCTGAAATTCTAAGGGAAACTAAGATTCTTACAATTAACGCAAGCAGATAAAGGCAAGCAGCCTGGATCTGATTAATCTTAAAGGGCTTGTTGTGTTTAATATCTACTTGTATTTAACACATGCATAGGCATCTTTGCATTGAAAACTCACATATAAATTAATCATATCACATTTGGTCTGTTGCATTTGTTTCAGTATTTCTTTCAAAAAGACCAAACTGTTCAGGGAAAATACTAATTGAAATAATATTTTCTTTTAAATTAGCGAAGACTTTTTGAAAACCATTGACTACCTATACATCCAATGTGGAAGCTTCCACAAAACTTCCAGTGCAGCCATTTTCAAGGAAAATATTTGCTTTGATTTCAAAGGAAACATTTTGCAGAAGATTTTGATCAAATTTAAAAGTGAGACTGAAATCAGTACAAGTATTTGCAGGGCTTTGGGTCCTTCTGAAATGACCCATATTGTAACCATTTTTTAAAAACTTCACTTGCCTAATCACAAAACAGAAGGGTGGGTGTTTTGGGCTTGTTTTGTTTTGATTTGGTTTTTTTTAATTCCAATCTTGAGGAAAACTCATATACTTTCAGGAAAGTTTTCCAAGCAATAAGAAAGGCAACTTTAGAATTCACTTTAAATGAGTTATCCTTCAAAACTCTGCAATTTTGACTGCGAGGTTACTGACACAGTGACAGTTTTCTACTTTCCATGATTCCATTATCCACACCTTCCTGAGTAGCATACTCAACTTCAAGGTTAATCTAATGTAGAGTTTGAAAAGAACAAGACGCTGCAGATGTACGTAAGAAACTTAATCGTTGGGCAATTTATCGTGGTTTAAGAACCCATTTCTTTTTTTTTTTTTTTCCCTACTTGCCTACCTGAGATGTTCATAGCAAATACAGCCAATACTACTACTGATTGATGGCAATGGGAAGCAGGTATGGAAAAAGAAGCCCAAGAGACAGTTTGTCTTCACAGGTCACATCTCAATAGCTAAGTATAGGAAAAAGCCACAAAGGCCTTAAGCTCATTTTCTTCAAAAGTGGAAATTCAAGAATTCAGCTATTCCTTTTAGCAAATTTAATTTACCTTTTCTAATTTGGGCAGGTCACATTAAAATATTCAATTCAGAAATAGAACATAATTTTTAATCTAATTAATTTAAAAAAGTAACTTATTTTTCTTTAAAAACAAAGATAAAATAAAAATGACAGTCAATGAAATTGGCAGAAAACCTTAAAATTACATACCAGGAAACCAAGGATTACACATATGCAAATATATTTTTGAATTTCTAGAAATTCTATCTATCAAGAGCAGCTCTTCTCCTTTAAAGCAGCTTTCATATATTGGAGTGAACTTGAAATATAATTTCATAGTTCAATGCAGAAAATGGCCCTGCTGCTGTAACTGGCACTTCTGTGCTGCTCCATGCTCCTGAACTGAAGGGCTGTTACTAAATAATAGTAGACAGTTTAAATTTGGAGCTAAATTTGGCATTATCTTCAAGGAACACCAACACCAATCTCCTCCCTACTCACCCACTGGCTTCCCCCAGGAAACTAAGCAATGGAGTGCACTTGGGGTCGAGAGAAAGAGAAGATTAAAACCCTAAGCAAATTCCTGCTTTTTTCCTGTGTCTTTTAATGTATAATCAACAACACCATTAACTGTCTCCCATAATCAGTTATTTTGGCTCTCACTGGAAGGTGAAACAATAGATGTTTTGCTCTGTCTTCAAGAGACCTTATTAGTGTATATAAATATATAAAGGGAGAGTGTCATGAGGATGGAGCCAGGCTCTTCTCAATGGCTAACAATGATAAGACAAGGGGTAATGGGTATAAACTGGAACACAAGAGGTTCCACTTAAACTTGAGAAGAAACTTCTTCTCAGTGAGGGTGACAGAACACTGGAACAGGCTGCCCAGGGAGGTTGTGGAGTCTCCTTCTCTGGAGACATTCAAAACCCGCCTGGACACATTCCTGTGTAACCTTATCTAGGTATTCCTGCTCCGGCAGGGGGATTGGACTAGATGATCTTTTGAGGTCCCTTCCAATCTCTAACATACTGTGATACTGTGATACTGTGATACTGTGAAAGTGGATGCTGAATTTCTATCAAGAAATATTTTTTCCCAATTATGTATGCCAAGTTTTTTTCGCTTAGTTAAAACAAAAAATTTATAAACCAAAGTGATTTATACTGACAGCCTGGAAAACACTGATTCCATATGCTTAAATGTCACACTCACTGTGCTGTACCATGGAATAAGATTTAAAGCATTACATTATGTTATAATTGATATTGTCACAAAATATTTTTAAACATAATAAAATATAAAACACCCTATTTTCCCTCTCCTATCACGAATCATTTTATTCTATTCCTTTAAAGACTTGGAGTTAAAAGGTTTTCACCACAATAACCTGTTAATGTCAGCTTTTCACAATTGGTAACATAAATTCATAACAAGTTTCTCTTTTTTTAACTACATGGGAACATTGAGTTATTTCTGAAGGCAATGTTTCCTGCGATTTCACTTTCTTCATCAGAAGTCACCCATAAGTCAACTGCTCCAGGTATTTCAAAATGAACTTTGTTTGATGGCTTCAGTTATTTCTCTTCCTTCTGGCTAAGCATTTGCAAAGCAAAGCAAAGCAAAGCAGAATAGGTATTGGTGCACTGTATTACAGATAGGATCAAATGCCATATAACACGTAGCAATTGTTTTGTAGCCAATAGCTTCTAATAACCGAATCACAAAATTACTGTTCATTTCTTGCTAACTGAAATAAGACTTTCTTTGCAAACATCACCTTGCTGAAAGCTTTGAACATTTTTCTCTTTTGTTTTTACAGACAAAGTAAAAGCAACAAACAATGCCCTTCACTCCACTCTGCAATACACAGTAGGTTGATTTCTGCATCAACATTTGTTAAATTCAAACTTCTGATTCATTTTCATCTTTTAGAGTGGAATAGTGAATTTGCAAAGTAATTGTATTTTGCCCAAAAGAACAACAACTCAGACCCCAAATGCTGTCTATTTTAAAAGCTTCAACAGTTTGGAGTTGCATCTGTTTTTTCTGCTCTGCAGACTGTGCTCACTTCAGAGATGATGGATGTAGAGCGATGAGGATCCTTTAGAAACTGTCTGAAGTTGCAGCACCTGAATGTTATCCTAACTAGTCATATGAAATTTCTTCTATGCTGCTGGCTGACATAAGGTGCATCTACATTGGCTTTTTGCTTGGATGAGCAGTTAGTGCTCTTCTCAAGTGATTTTTCTGATTATTGCACTGACCAAACTACATCTGACACCACAGTGTGGCCTTAGAGTCAACAGACTGGTCTTCTTTCACATGAAAATTGGAATAGGGACTAAATTGCTGGTGGCCTTAACTATAGCTCAGCCAAAGTGAATTTCCTCAAATGCATACAATACGGATGTCAGGTCCTTAGCACAAACACCTTGCCTCTGAGGATCTGCTCCTGTTACACTGAACTGCTTGCTAAGGTAGACATACAATTATAACAGGCTATTTTCAGGTCCTAAATTAATAATGATAGACCTAAGGAAGTCAACTGCCAGGTCAATAGCATATCCCATAACACCAAAGCAAAAGATAGGCCTGTTTGGAAGGCTTTTTCCTACATATGACAGAGGTACTAGAAGGATTTTTTACTTGGATAGTTTTACAGCTCTGTACTTTTGAAAATAGAAAATATGAAACTGTACAGAAACATACACATTAAAGCCAGCCACATGGAAAGCAAATTCTATTTTAATTATAATTAATTAATTGTTACTGTGCAGTACTAAATACAATCCAATTATTTACCTAAACTTGATCTTCAACATACAAAATTTATCTGATTTTGTTCTCTGTACTTAAATTTGTTGGTAAACTACATCTGCAGGAGGTCCAAGAAAAGCCTTAGACTACACATCCTGTTGAGAAAGTAGCAAACTGTAGTTCTTAAAAAAACAGGCTTCGGATGACAATAACAATCCCATATGAAATACACATTAAGTTGAAGTTGATGATTCAGTGGTGCTCCTGTAAGAAGCTCAGGCATGAAAAGCACAGCAGCAGTAATGAGCCAAATTTGACTCACACATAAGTTAGCACAACCCAAGTGCAGCCACCAGAACTGCACCCACCTTCACATGTCCAAATTTGATAGCCAAATACACAGTCTAGTATGAAACATGAGAAAAGGTTGCTGCTATCTTATTCCAAGCTGCTGCTCAAGAGCAGAATCAGTGATTAATTGACTGGCCTAAAGGGAAAATGCAGGGAAAAGAACAAAAATAAATAAATGTATGAAATACTATGCAATATAATATAGACCTAGGATAGACCACACTACTGCTCTGTCAGATTGGCCTGCAATTGGGAAATATTCCTGACTGGCAGAGGTCACTAGCAGGGTAAATCAGCTGCTTAAAACCATGAGAAGTTCTACTCTCTTATTTCTATTCAATTTGAATACATTACAGTTCTTGGCTAATACTAGCAAGTTCTTTATTACAAAAAAAAACTAAGAATACCTGTTTTTACCCATCTCACTAGGTAAAATTTTGCATAGTTAACATATGGACACTCTGAAGGACAAAATATTTGATAAAAAAGGTACAAGGAAGACTACCACTGGAACAGAAAAAAATATATCCTACCACACCAAGAGGAAGACACAAGCTGTTTCCTTAGCAGTGATGTCCCCACTACACCAAGCAGCCCTGCAAAGATCTGCTAAAGCTGCCTCAATTTGCTAACACATTGTTCCACTGGGGCTAATACCCTGGTTTTCAAGAAGAGTTAATTAGTTCAAATGAAAACCAGGCCATCCAGCTACACTGCCTCTGCTACCTAGACTACCTTGCATGCAGGGCACTATATAAAAAGACTATATTGGTTTTGTCATGATACAGATCAGATTTAAGGTTACAGAAAGAACATCCATTGCTTATTTAAGAAAAAGAATATTACAACTGTCATTATTGGTATTAGCAGCTGAAGTATAATGACATCAAATGTAATACAGGACTGGAGGATATTATCAAGGAGGAGGCAACAGACTTTTCTCTGGCATGTCTAAGGTCTAAAGAAGCAAACTCCATAATGTTTAAAAGAAGAAAAAGAAGGAGCTATTAGGAGACACCTAAGAAGAAACTTCAGCACTTTCAGCCATATGACCTCTTCACTGAAAAGCCTGTCTCCACTTATTTCCAGCTTGCCATAAACTGAGAGAAATGCTAAACAAGTATTTCAGTGGAAAAGATGCAATACATAAAGGAAGATTTAAGTTCTTCTGCCTAAATGCACAACGGACTTACATAAAGCACAACCCTCAGACCCATTTCTTCAGCTGACCTGAAATTGTTGCTGCAGTAACTTTAAAAAGGACTTTGTCTAGTGAAGTAACCAATTTGTATGTATTCTTTTTCTTACAGTTTACCAAAAAGCCAAATAACAAACCTAGGTCTTACTTTCTTCCTCTTTTTCAAAGAACTTCTTCCTAAAGAACTTCAGCATTAAGACCCAGAGCATTTAAAATCAGAGGATTTTTTCTGGAGAAACAGCCCATTTGACTGATTGAAGACAACAAGGAAACCTGCAGGCTCATTAAAAGGAAACAGTTGTAATTACTAACTGAGTGTTTCTCTTCTCCTAAATAATTTCCATGTCTTGGTCTTGTATGAGAACATACTACTGAGAAGAGGAATAGGAAAATGCATGAATCACAAAGATGAATGAGCACTGTCACGAGGTGTGATGGAACGCCAGCAGTTACCACAGGTATTTCTATAGGAAGGGAAGAAACTCTGCCCTCTAGATGGCATTATGTGCCTGTATATCCCAGATGCAACTGGAGAGCCCTGCCAGGCAGTCTAATCCTTTCCCCACCTGCACAGGAAACATGGGCACACATGTCAAAAAGATCGGAAGGCAGTTCTTAGTCTCAGGGGAAGGTGACTGCTGCACGCTGCTGAACAGCACAACAGCGGCTGTCCTGGGGCAGAGACCCTGTTTTAGCTGTTTGATGTGGGAAGCAGAGGAAGGGTGCTCAGCTTGAGACAGAACAGAATGGAGGATCTTCCTCACCCCATATGGGGAAATGCAGCTTACAACTGGCAGGAATAGGCAATATGTAAAAACATATAAAAAGATTGTCTTTATGAAAAAACAAACCTCTTCCTCTACTTGGCATTTAATAGTAATGCAGATCTTAACCACGCAAATGCTCATTACAACATGTATGTATGTAATGTAGGTATCCAAGTCCATGCATATGAGGTTATACTGTACCCATGTATAGCTGTTTTGATGATACACTGAAATTAGAGAATTAGTTAGTAAGTTATCACGTATCTACAGAACCATCAGAGAAAATCAGAATCAAACATAAGGGACTGAGGTCAGACTATTCCACATTTGATTCATCTATTCTCTTTATATATTTATAACTAATCTTAAAATCTGTGCTTGTAACCATGACAGATTAAACAGACTTAAAAATAATCGTTTTAGTATTTTCTGCTGTGGACTATTAAAGTGGCTGCATAATAAAGCTAGCAAATATTGAATCTCAGGACTATGTTAATCATACAGATTTCACATGTATAGTTAAACATATGGCTGACACAGGAGCTAAGAACCTTATATGCTAGAAGTCAGCACAGCTCCGGTAATTCTAGTAATATGAGTGTAACTATACCTGCCCAGAATCCCAGCCATAATTTCCAATTCTGTATTTCTACAAGATGAACAAAAGGGATATAACTACTCAATTAAGAAAAAGTGCATCACCATGCAGACCTCATTACTGTTTCATTATTTTTCAAGGCCAGTAAAGAGAAACGAAAAAAAAGAATTATTTTGCTAGTTGCTAGAGTTGTAAGGGATTCAGCTCCAACAGATGAGGTAAATTGATTGAGATTTTCTATGCAGCCAGCAGAGAATGTCCACAGAATACCGGGTTTTCTTAATAATGTTAGTTTGAAATGAACTGCAGCTATTTATTTAGTTTATGAACCACACAGCTGGCATTACTGCCAAATCGCATGCATTAGTATGTAAATTAAAAATATAAGGCGTGATTCTACAATCTCTGTCACACAGAATCTTTCCTCTGAAAGAGGTGCCACTATGAGCAATGAGCAAGCTCACAGAAAGTGCTTGTGCAGAACTGGGCCTGAAGTGCATACCTGATAGAAACTATTTAAAAAAACTACTGAGTCTCACTCTTTGAAATGATAGATGTGTTGGGATAAACACAGTCACCTAGATCTATAACACAGTGTTGGAAAACCTCATTTCATTCAGCAGGGAGAGTGAATTTTCAATTGTACCAAATGCCTGATTGCTAAAAAAGGTAAGTTACATTATCTACTGATTACTTGCAAGAAGGCACTATACATGGAGAGAAGGGTACTGAAAACTATCATTATTTAAATTAGAAAAGTCGGACTGAAATATCAGATTCCTTCACTGCAACCTAGCAAAGACTCTTTGCAGAACACAGTTAACATTAATTTCAATAGAGGAAATCTGACAGGTTTAATAAAACCAAGAAGATTTTCCTTGACTTCTGTGACTTACCTTTTCTTCCCTGATTATGCCTATTCGTCAGACCTTCTGGCACCAAATCATTATTCTTGTAACCGTATTCAATACTTTGAACTATTTAAAGAGTGTTTGTTGTACCAGCCAAGTACTGGTACTTAACTGTAAGAAAAGAGCCATTGTACTACAATTTTGAATATCATAGAAAAAATGAATATATAATCTGCTTTTACAATAAACATATGCAATTACACTTTGTTGTGCTAAAATTAATGTTCGATGCTTCTCTAAGTTCTCCTTTTTTTTGGCAGGGGGGGAAATTACAGAGCTTAATATACTATCTTGACAATACTATAGCTTACCTATAATTTTCACAACTGCATCAACACAATAGGTAAACTAAAGGATCTTCCAAACAGTACCCTGACTAAAATATTAATGTGAATTAAAAATCGCATTTAAGAATGTTTCTTTCATGTGGAAGATGTTGGACTTACTGCCCTGGAAAAGAATATTTTATGTCATTCTAACTCGAGAAGTTACAAGTCAAGAACAGCTTAAGTTACTTAACTCTGCCTTCCCAATGCACCTGACTTGGATAGACTGATGCGTGTGATAAGATCACTGAAATATCTGATGCTACAAAGCTAGTAACTTTTATTAAAACCTAAATTGATTGCATGAGCAGGCTAAGGGAGAAAAATTCTGATATGCAGCAAAATTCCCTTTATGTAAGTAGTTGATGGGGTATGACATGATGTCACACTTAAAACTATTAAATGCAGTTTTAATCTTAACAGCATAGGAACAGTAGTTGGAGCATATTCTGTTGAGCACTTCACCGAATTAGCAAATTGTTAAAGATTACTGCTTCGTGGGTACCTCATATTAGAAAGCAGAGGCAATCTGTAAGTTTTTACCTTTTCAGCATGTGACAAAAATTCAGAAGCTCTGCATGTTGTGACCCAAAACATTTAACTGCTGAACCACTGCTGTGGTGCTTTATAGAAGATGAGATTCAGTATCTTTTTTTCCCAGACTTAGTTAGAAAAGAAAACAATACCATCTGTTCAAACTAAAATTCCCAGGAGGCACCATGGTTGGTTTTAGAAACTAAGTATTTTAAGCTTTCATTGAACCAAACAGTCAGAAAAATGAGATATGCATGGCCTTCTCCATGCCTCTTCACTAGTCAAGGAGGCACTTTCTTAATGTACAGCCTTATTTATATTAAGGCACTTTCCCATCTCAGGAGATGGACATTTTTGGTGGAACAGTGGATCATCATTCTCTCTCTAATGATAGCAGCAAATGGTTACAGCAATAAAAAAAAAGAGCAAATCTGAACAGCTCTTCCTACATCCAGTGGGCACAGCTATTTTCAACATCCCTGTGTAAATTCATATCCCTGCTAGATCATCTTAATTTCTGCATGCCAAAAAAAGAAATTGCCTAGAATTTCTACTGGTTTAGGGAAAAAAGTGTGAAAGAGAGAAAAAAGGAAGTCCTTTTAGATCCTCAGTATTTTACACGTTTGCAAGCACATTCTCTTCTCTTAAATACTCTTCACATACTAACTGGATTTAATGCCCTGCTCAGAAGAGGTTTCTATTAGTCTACAGCTTCTATATGAAGATATTATTTCTATTAACATCCCAACTGGTAAGGTGCATTGACCACTGAAAGCTATTCAGCTTCTTTGCTGACTATGGTAAATGCAGCTTCATGCACTCACAGGCAGCATGGAGGACGGATGGAAAAGCCTCAATGGAAGATACGAACAGAAGTAGGGCATGCACTGGGAGGGGGGTGGGTAAAACATCTGGGAGGGAGATGCATTTAAAGACTGCAGCATGAGTGGGTGAGAACAGATGGCAAAAAAAGGAAAGTACCTCATAGCACATAGATAAGGAGAAAGGTAGCAGCCATGAAATTTGCTTCCCAAAGACTAAGATCAACAGAGCCACTGACCTGCAGTAGAAGAGTTCAAGCATCAACAGATTATAGAACGCATTCAGCTTGATAGTACTTGTTCGGTTTTAATTTAAAATTTACTCAGTTATCGGGAAGCTAGAACAGTTTCCCAGTATGATCACCAGCAAAGAGCTGGAATAAACCGGACTGGTTTTGAAACCAGTGATGCAGGTGAGTGCTGATTCATTATCAGCCATTGGGCAAGTTTGGAAATAACTTTCCCTGCTGCATTGCCTGATCCCTGGCCATATATATATATAAAAAAGAGTTCTTAGACACAATTCAGAAAAGTAATTATAAAAATCTCCTACTGAAATGATTTAAAAGTAAAATAATCCAATAATCAGGATTAAGTAGGTTGGCCTTTGGTGACTAATGAGCATAGTGAATCTAGTTATGTGGATGGTCAAGGCACTGGGCTAAGAAGAGGCTTCTGGCTGAATCAGATTAAATGCATTGGTTGAAACAAGACCAGTTGCTACAAAATACTAAGAACACTGCTACAAAATATTGAATAGTTTCATGATTTTTCTATGCATTTCAGTAGTAAAGTGATACCATTTTCCTATAAACCCAAGTGAAGCAAGTAATATTCAATAAACAAGAAGTTCTTTTCCTCACAGTTATTTTCAGAAACTCAGGCTCTTTGCCCCTGCATATAGTATGATTCTTTCCATGGAAAATAATATAATTATGCATTTTTTAATCATTTTACATTGTAGCACATGGAAAATGAGTGGAGTTAAAAAAAAAAAAAAAAAAAAAAAAAAAAAGGAGAATCATGTAAGGGCAAAACAAAAACCACCAGCACCCCACTCAAAGTTATCTTCTTAATCCACTGAAAGGAAGTATGTACCCTTCTCATATTTCTTTTTTATCTTCCTTCTAGTTCATTGATACCATGCCTTTCTTCCTCTGCAGGGTAGTAAAAACATAGTATCGGAAATACTTGACATACTTCCTCATCTGTTTAATGGTGATGATACAAGGAAAATTACCCCTCTAATATATTTGAACATTTAGCTTATTATCCTGAGTGAGTTTTCTCCCAAAGCTCAATTTATTAAAACAAAACACATCTTTCTATGATGAACTGCAAAGGGCAAGAGGGCAAAATTCTATAATGTAGATTAGAGTGGTTTCATGACTCTTCCCTAGCAGATACTGCTTCTACTGCAGCTTAGTTTACTGAAACTTTCATTGAGTCTCACTCACCCACAAGCAATGAGATTTTCACACATGAATTAGGCTTTTCATTTGATAACTTCAGGGTTACAATTTAATGCTACCCCAGTGGCTTGCTATTTGGTGAAAAATACAAGGTTGCGAGCAGCCTTGAATTGTTACTTTTTGAGGCCAATGGAACTCCTGCCAATTGCAGAACTTCTGGGAGGGAAGGGGGACACTCACCAAACCATGGAACCACTTCTTGTTAACAATGTTTATTTTAACTTGAACATAAAGACTGTGATTTTAGCAAGGCATTAGTTGTGCTAGTCATAGGCTCAGGTGGGTACATCATCTCTTTCGAAGAGCTGAGACTGCTCCCACATAACCAAAACTCATTAATTCCCCATAACAAGGTGAGGGTAAGCTGCACATCTAAAAGGGGAGCATGAGGCATGCTCATTCAGCCATGAAACAGAGCAAGTGCCAGCAAAAATATGATGTCCTATCCTAAACACAGGCATTACTTATCCTGTAATAGATGGATACACTCACACTCTGCATGTCCTTTCAATTTCTCAAAAAGAAAGGGGAGTGTGAGTAGATATTGGAAAGGACACACCACCACCACCAAAATTTCTGTATCCTACAGATCCGTTTTTTACTGGCAAAGCAGAACACTGTCCAAAACAACCTCCATTAAGTACTCTTGGCTCATTTAGTTTTGAGCAATCCCAGGCAGCTTACTTTCTTCATAATCAACCAAAAGCAAGTAACTTTCTAAGAAAGTTGCACTACTGTAGTTGCAAAGAAGGAAGTTTGGAAGAGCCAGAACATTTCATACAGCTAGACAAAGTTAATTCGTACTGAATTATCCTCACTGCATAAATGTCTGTGCAAATGAGAGACTTTAATAAGCCTTCAAATCTGACACAGTATTTATCACTGATTAAATTTTAAAAATCAAAGTAACTATGGCTTTTACAGACATGTTGAGATTAAGACTGACACTAGCTCAGTATATCAGTTTAATTCACTTGCAATTACACAGGTGCTCGGGCATCCTGTATTTCAGTCATTTAAGGCTAAATTGGGGCAGACAGCCCATAACTCCATATTGGATAACAAAGGTCTGGGACAGTCTTTTAAGGTCTTTACAGACAGCAATTTTCAAATATAGAATATTCTTAAAGCTTTCCTCTGTGCTAAACTGTTGCTGAAAGTACACAATCTTGCTATGAGAGGCCATATTATACCTAACATACCCAAAAGGGCAAATTAAGGTTTTGTGAAAAATTTCCAACTTACGTGCACATGACTTTGGAAATATAACATTATTGTTTTATTGTAACTGTGTATATATGCCCACATATATCTCAAATTGCTGCATGGGGGTTGGTGCATGTCCAGAATAAATTATATTTTTTGTACATTTCTGTCTGCCATTAAAAAAAAAAAAAATCTTTAGGTGATGAAAGCAGATTAAAAAAAAAATTACATCCTAACAAGGAGTTGCTCTGTTATTCACTGTATTTCATTAATATTTCATTTTTTGCAGCACTACAAATACACAGAGAAGTTATCACAGATTTTTTTTCTTTGTAAGAGTTAGAAGGCATTTGATCATAATTGTTGAAGTAAATTAAGTGGCATTTCAAGAGCTGCCAACTAAAAATGCTGAAGGCACAAAGGAGTTTTTGATATCCAGCAAATCACAATTAATTTGAACTGCATAAAACGGGATATAAGATGGTATGAACCATTTGTTATTTGTCCTCTGTTTCATTTGATTAGAAACATATGGTATTTATCAGTCAGTAAAGTGGAAATAGAATTTGCTGTAAATGATAAAGGATGTAAAAGGAGCAAGGGGAGAATATGTATATATGTTTCTTATCAAAGTATGTAATAGCTTTCACTTGGGCTGACTCCAAAGATACTTTGTTATACTGATTTGTATTGTTCAGTGAGAAAATTTCTAGGTTAAACAGAAGTTCATAGAACATGAAAGGTATTACAGAAATATATTTGGCAATAAATTTGACAGCACCAAAGAAAAAAAAAAAAAAACCACAATTCTTCTGATATCGAAGTCATTTAAAGAATGTTTTTAGTGAAAGTGAAGCCTCACCCCTTTTTCACACTTAGGCTTGACAGTTTCCTGATCCACATCTAACAGTCCAAGATGACTACAGTTGTCCTTGCATTGAAATTCCTGAAGAAAACCACCATGTACCTCATATCTACCATGCTAGCACTACAGGAAGGGAACAAATAATTTATTTCATGTACGGAAAATGAACTGTTTTCCATATACATACTCAAAAGAAACTAAATAACCTAGTATATTGTATATGTACCAGCTAAACTACCCATTTATCCCTGTGCTGGTAGGTAGCTTTTCTCTTTTGGTACTTCATTCACTCGAAATTTAGCTTGGACTTACCCAATTTTTCCTTAGAAGTACACTGTTGTATACATTTACATACATATTTATACACACATACGGTCTTTCATTTCAAGAGGAGCTCACTCTATCACTAGGACAATATTCTCCCTACAGATAGGGAGAATGAAATACTTTTACAATGCTCTAACAGATTAAGCTATATCTTTTCATGAGCTACACTTGAGCAACAAACAAACACAAAGAAATATTAAAACATTTCTTAAAAGTGCTGATACCCATGAAATGACAGTACTAGAAATTAATGGATTTAGTCCCATGTTTTGACTATTCCTATTATTACTAGAGCTTATTTATAGTCACTCTTCAGATTTTACAGTACACAGATGGAGGATCAACTTTAGTAAGTACTTTATTAGCCTTGCTGATTTTATTACTTATGATACAGTAACATCTAATCACAAAGTACAATTTAAAACTGACACCCAGCATGAGAACTAACAAACAATAGTTTTTAATTGGTTTTTATATAGACTAATAAATATTTAGAATAATTACTCTGCAACTAGGAAAGGATTCGAACTGCTACTTTCATGTAACTTCAAAAAAGTATGTCTCTTAATTAATAAACCATAGTCTTTGACATTACAATTTATATTCTTCAAGAGAAAAATCAAGTGCAAGAATATGTAACATTAAACAACACCTAATTAGCAACGCTTTGTTTTAATTATCTTGGGTCACAATTAATGCTGGCCCTGTAGTTCATCTTTCTCTTTGATAGCTCCTCAGACTATTTATGTAGATTAATTCTTGAAGTACTGGCATTCACTAATACGTGTTTTTGAACAAGCCACTGCACAACACTGACATCAGTGAGGAAACCTATTCACTGACCTTCCAGAACTAGACTCTGTCTGTCCATAACATTATATATCTGGGCAATTTGCCACAACTGATAAAGGTTGTGACATTATTGAATAGCTTCCTATCAACTGAGGACATAAAGAACTGCAACTGTCAAGCAGACTAATTAAGGCAAAGCAAACACAAATAGTGCGTACTTGGAAACAAAAGACTACAAGGAAACTATAATCATTCCCCATCAACAGATAAAGCAAGACTATAGTAAACTGCACATTTATCAGAGTTTTATGGGCCTTAAAAATTAAGTATCATGTATTTTTTCCCAAGTCAAAATTAGAGTTAATATTAAATACGTTTGTTTTACAGTCTAAGATTTTAAAAGAAAGAAAAATTGCAGAGACTGCCTTTTAGATTCCCTATTTAGATCCAAACATGATTATAATTGTTCATATTTTACTTCTAATAAAATCCTCAAGAACAAAGATCCAGAGTTTTCATTTGATTAGAGTATAACTCAAAAAGAGCCACTTAAGCAAAAACATAGAGGCCAAGTGATGAAGTCTTTGTTTACAAGATAAGATCATTCTAAGGCATTTATTTATCCATATCTATAACACTACATAGACCCTTGAACAGAACAGAATGGAGGAAATACTTGATAAGTTAAAAACATGCCTCTGTACTAGTTCAAAATTATATTAAAATATGCATAGTCTTATTTTTTTAAACACATTGAAACCCACGCTTCTATCAAGGAGCACAAAATAAGTTCAATATATATAGTGGTTACAGTCTTATCTGCACCTTGTCCATGGCTGCCTCAGAACACTTCAAAACTTTTCGTCTAGTTAAGAGTTACCATAAGGTGCACCATTTTGCATCTCAATTTTCCAGAAATGCACTCAAAACATAGAGTGTGCAATTCTCCATGTAGTCTACAAGGACATATACTTTCCATAATCTAGCTGTAAAAAGATCTGAGCTCTCCCAAGCAAGCAATCTAACAATTAAAAGTTGAGCAATAAACTACAATGAAGCAACACTGGTTTTATGGCAGTTGTTAAACCATGCGTACCAGTCTTACAATATTAATAATTATAGAATCACAGAAACTTTTAGGTTGGAAAAGACCTTTAAGATCATCAAGTCCAATTGTGTATTACCATGAATATGTAACTTCCTACTCAGTTTCTGATAATGTACTAGTACATTTGGTAATCGGGACAACTCAAGCAAACACCTTTGAAATCGAGACATAATCAGTAAAAAAAAAAAAATATTATTATTACATGGTGCCAATTAAATGAAGAGTAATGTATGAATTTGTTTTTAAAGATATCTGATAATCAGCATTAGAGAGGGATCCTTTCAGTGGTTCTAAGACTTAGATTCTCGTTCATCCTTGGTAAATGAATCATTTAAAAAAACCCACTCCATAACATGACTACAAGTGAACTGTGAAAGACCAGATTTATACTACAGGGTGATTCAGTGCCAATAAACAAATGAAGCGGGGGGGCAGTGTGTTTTTTCTGTGTAAAACCATTGTACTTCTTACCTCCAAAGCTTTCAAACGCTCCAATAGCAATTTTGTCTTTTCTTTTTCCTCTTCAGTGCTGCTGCTTTCACTTCTTGAATCTTCATCTGCTGGTGTGTGACTTTTTTCCATGCCTTCTTTAAATTTCCTACTGTCTTCTGACAGCTTTTCCTGAAATGTTTTTTTTTAAATGTCATTACTTATAGGTGCAAATGAAGTTAACTACTCAAATAGCTTCAATTCTCCCTTGTAGGTAAATGAAAAAGACAGAGCAAGTTGCTAGTTACAATTACAGTACTAAATAAGTGGAGTCATGAAGGGTCTATGAAACATGCTCCTGTGCAAATTCTGCTAAAGTGTATGCACAATTTAACTGCTACATTTACTTAAGATTTTTTAAAAGTGGAACGCATAATATTTTAATAAATTAACTTGCATTTTCTTCTTTAGAAGTTGCAATGAAAACTGAGCATATCAGCTTTCACTGAAAACCTTTTGCCACTGAGATGTAAAGCAGTTTATTGAGGAAGAGCTAACATATGTTCATGCCTAATGTATTTCACCTTTCTCTATCTAAAGCTAATATTTGAATTACTAAATAATGGGCTGAGAACCAAGCTACCACATACTGATTTAAGATTCACACTAATATATAACTGGAGAGAATCAAACTGACAGTAAGATTTTCAGAAGTGCCTGAGTCTATTACAAGTCAGTCAGATCGGGTTATTACTAGATGCTGCTGCCACTGAGTGGACTACGGCTGCCGAGTTTTACAAGAGGTCTATAAAAATCATAGGACTGAACAGTGAATCTTACTGACTCCATTAATTATGTGTCCAACTTTTGTGCTGAGAGAATGAGATAGAGCAAGCAAAACATTGAGACTACAGGCAGGCAGTGTAATATACTGCCCAAAACAACAATGCAATCACACAGGGAAAAAAAGAGAACTGCACAGATGTACAGAGTGAAATATCACCTGAGTGCAACACAAAGTGGACAGTCTCTACCTTGTAAACTATGTTCTCTAACTACATAAGCAGATGCAGTGTGACAACTATTGAGAAGATTAAGGATAGAAAATGTGAGGTAAATCAACATGAAATAATGACTGCCAACACAAATCTGGAGAAGTCCTTTAATGAGCTTTTAGCTTTCTTCATGTGCCTTCTTGATGAGTCTTATAAGCAAAACCACGTACTTTCACGATCTCTGGGTTAGTCTGTAAGTGAGATGAATTTCCCATAATTACTACAGAGCACAAACTCTGTCTAAGTATAAAAATACATATTTTCATGAAGAACTTGCCCAGCTTGAATAACCAAGCAAATACAACTCTTGAAGAGATAAGGGCAAGACATTCTCCTAACTAAAGCCCATAAACACAACTGAATGAAAAATCAGCACTATGGATCACATTTCTAACAGTATCTTTTTTAAATATTAATTAGCTTAGAAATTGACCGTTACTATGTTAAAAATTTAATCAAGAATCAATTTCATAAGCAATGGGTTTAATCATGGAATACTCTTACACAAACCATACACACAGATCTCATTCTGAGCCTCAAAACACAGACGTCAAAGAGTCATCCCATCAGGTTTCCAGCATTAGTGCTATCCTGATCACAAAGGAATCAAAAATATAGTAGTTGGGTTTTTTTTTGTCTTGCTTGCTACTCTTTGGTTCAATGATCAAGCACCTGTAAAGGAGCCATTGAACCACTTTCCCTTCAAGCTGCTCCGATGACTGCATTGAGATAAAACACTGATGAACTCTGGGAAAAAAAATTAAATTGACAAAGGTATCTCTTTGCTATAATTTAAACATAAGCAATCATTTTTTGAAAAGAATGCAACATGAATTCAATGTGGCTAACAATGGAAGAAAACATAAAACATCTACACCCTTCTTGCTCAAACTAAAGGCCAGCAATTTCAAAGGAAAGGTAGAAGAAAGCATAGGTTACGACATTTCATCACACAAAGCGGAGTAATGCAACTTCGTACAGAGTAACTCCCAGTCACCTAAAGAAGTAACCCTTCATTTCCTAGTTACAAAATTTGATGAACTTTGCACACTAGTGTCATAATCAAGAATACACATCCTGTTTTATTATAGCACACAGAATACCTCAAAGATACTACTGTTACCCCCGCTCCAGTGTTTAAGTTTACATAATTTCAAAACTATTTTATTACTCAGTCATAATAAATGAGTTTCAGGCATGGGCTGGAAAAAATCCCTGATATGTCACCTACCTTACCTAGAAAAGCTGCAAAACAGAGGAAAACATTACTAACCTTAAAAATCATGCTTAAGCATGAAATTTGCTGAGGGCACTGCCCTGTCACTTTAACCAGTTCTATGTGGGTGACACACACTAGGGGTAAAGTGGAAAATCCACACTCAAGAAAGCAAGCAGATGCTTCTTAAACACTCTCTCTGCTTAAAGTCAAGTCAAGTAAGGAGGAGGATGACAAAGGCTTTTGGAATGACAGAATCATCTTAAAATACTAGCATCAAAGGCAGCTGCCAGCTGGGGGGAGGCAGGAAGGCGCAGAGAGATTTGGAAGAGGAAATGTGTAACTCCTATATGATGTTGACCAAATCCTGCAGAAAGCTCTGGAATGAGCATGCTGAAGGCAGTGAATGATGGCATACAGCAGCTTATTCTTTTTTTCCCTCTAAATTCCTTTACTTGTGTTACCTCAAATAAAGACCATTTTTTGAATCTTTTGAACAGTCTTCTGTTGTATGACTCATGTATTGCACAATTAAAGGCAGGCTGGGTTTTCAAGACGAACAGCAAAATACTTTCCAGGTCAGAAGTCCAGCAACGGCAGAGTTTGTGCTATTCTGCTGCTCAATGCACTTTAATTTCTGTGAAAAGGTAACATGGAAATGGTGCTCTGGAAGTAAGATGGAGGTAAAAAAAAACCCCAACAACCCATTTCTTGGTCTCCTCAGAACCAATAAGATTTTAAGACACATGCCTGTACCACAGGAGGTACAGCAGTCTGATGAGAATTCCACAGTATCGCCTCATCTACATCTCTAATGTTCTATATGAACCAAGAGACAATAAAAATATTAAACATTCAAATCTCACTAGATGGAAACTAGCATTATGCTGCACACTGTAGACCAGTTCCCACAGAAATTAATGAGAAACTTACAATCAACTCCCACATTGTGTAAGCTTCTCAAGCTGGTTTAAACTGTCACTGCTTTTCCGAAACCAACAGTATCGGAAACATCCTGCCGTGATCATTATTTCAAAGTATTCAGTGTGTTCTATACATGAAAAAAAAAATACATGGGTGCTGACCCCTTGGATCAAACACTAAAGGCCCTATAGCTAGGAGAAAACAAGAGATGAAAACAGACCCTGCAGTACGGAAACGGCAAGTTTCTAGAATCAATGAGAAGATATAAATCACTAGAGACATTGATCTATGAAGCTATACAATGCAGAGGCCTGACTGAGAATTACCAGAAAGCTGGTATTCAGTTAGTTAGGAAGAAGCAGTATAATACTCCCTTTTTCCACTAATAAATAATAACAGTAAGAACAGCAAATTAAGAGAGTACGAAATCCACCTGAAATTACAAATAATAATTTATTGGAATTTGTAGAATACAAATAAATTATGCAGAATATAAAGCAAATCTTCACCCTTTCACCTACCTTTCAGAGTACTGCACAAGAGAGTGTTTTCACTGTTTATAAACAAAAGGAGTAACTATAATGATAGAAAAGATCATACTGAAGCTTTCAAAAGATAAGAGACCAAACTGCCTATTTCAGAAATTACTTTCTCCTTCATTTCAAGAAAGGCAAAAGGCTGCTGGCCCTCTGAACACAGCATTAGTCATTGGGATGCCTTTTCTCTAAGGTTTGTCACCTTTTCAAGGAATGCCCAAATGTCAATGGGACACCTACACAGCTATTTCTTAACTGCTATTATTTCAAAAATTATTGTGCTTTCGAAATTTTATTGCTAGCACCATCAGTTGTCTGTTCTTTGCCCTTTGTTCTTTCTTAAGATGCTCTCTAGGAATTACACTACACATACAGAGGGAAAAAAAAAAACCTAGAAAAAAATCAGCTCACTTTAAAATATTTCAATTTGTAACTACGAAATTTCAAACCAAGAAGTGTAAATGTCAGGTGATGTAAGGGGGGGACAGGGGAGTGAAGGAAAGGAAGCCAGAAAATATCTATTCCAGATTTTCTTTTTTACAGTGAAAACCATGATTAGGCACTAATTGGAATAAGGGCTCCTCTCTGGTAGTAACGATAAATACATGATATGAAATGATCATAGAGTTCCCCAGTGAACTCATGTTCCAATTGTTCCTGATTTAAGATTCTACAATGCAGGAACTACCTACCAAAGAGGCCTTTAGGAAAACAAATCATGAACACTGTCAGCCAGCAGATGGCCCTCTACGGGAGGAGGTCAACTAGAACCAGCAGCAGCAGCACAGCACCTGCCACAGCTCTCGGCATTGGGAAATCCAAAGTCCTGCACTGGGGCAGGAATAACCCCCAGCATCAGCAGAGACTGGGAGGAAACTGCATAGGAAAGTATCTTGTTGCAGACAAAAGAGGAGATGGAGCCAGACTCTTCCTGGAAATGGCATGCTGAAAAAGATGACAGGATACAATGGACACAGTTTGGAGCATGGTAAATTGAAATTAGATACAGAAAAACTTCTTCCTCCCCACCACCTCCCATGAGGTCATATGGTTGCTGGAACAAGTTACCCAGGGAGGTTCCCAAAACACAGATATTGCAAAGGTTCAGTATTACAGCCACTGGGCAAGTGGCTGTAATAATAAAACATAGCATAATCTAATCCTGATTTAACTGGATCTGGAGTCTACAGTACTGATTCTGGACAGCAGCATTTCACAAGGGCATGTGACAAAATTCTGATTGAACCAAACAGGAATTAAAAAAAGATAAAGATATTTGAAATGCTGATTTTCCCAGTGAGCATTAAATGCTTGTCTGAAAACCGATTAGTATTAATTAGAGGTGACATCTTTGCTTACAGAAGCTAAAGATCATTTTCATGGGATAAACACAAGTTCTTCACAGATGTGAAATGTTTCAGATGCAATGCGGTAAAGATCCCTCAGATACAAATGATCTCTATTTCAATTTCGGGTGTGAGATTGTGATGCCTGAGTATATTGCCATTTTTTCTGGATTCCTTTAAATTCTTCAGCTTCTGAAGTTTATTAGAGAAAATGCTTTTAAATGGTAGCAAATTCTTCTGAGAGTCATGGCTGTAATTTTCCAAAGAACACACTTTAATCACACTTTTAACCCAAGAATAAAATACATGTAAGATACATAATTAAATAGTTGTTAAGATTGGTCATGAGCATTTACTTGAAGAAAAGCCAAACCAACTTAATTATTCACAATGCAGTTATTAACAGATCGTACATAGAGACAATGGTAACAGGAATGCTTTCTTACCTACCATCCCAGAATCCAAAGAATATGGAACCCAAGCTAAGTGTTATCTTAGCATCCCAAAACAGTTAGCACTTTCCATGGTATCTCAGAAGCTTTCACAGGACTTTCTAAGACATTTACTAAATAGTTCTCCTAGATTTCAGCGACTGAATTTGGTAAACCAGGTACACTACACTTCTAAATAACTATTTCCTGCTATAATATAGGCACTCTAAACCTTGAAACCCAAACTGCAATGTACAAATTTATATGGAGAATTGTTGATGTATGCACTGGTTTTGGCCGGGACAGAGTTAACTTTCTTCATGGTAGCTCGTATGGGGCTATGCACTGTATTTGTGCTGCAGTGTTGATAATACAGGGATGTTTTGACTACTGCTGAGCAGTGCTTACACAGGGTCAAGGCGTTTTCTGCCTCTCATCCTGCCAGTGAGCAGGCTGGGTGTGCACAAGTAGCTGGGAGGGGACACAGCCAGGATAGCTGACCCTGACTGACCCAAGGGATATTCCAAACCACACGGCATCATACTTAGCAATAAACTAGGCTGAAAGTTGGTGCAGGCCTGCTGCTCAGGGACTGGCTGGACATCAGTCATTTGGTGGCAAGCAATTAATTTCCATCACTTGTTTTTGCTTTTTTCTCTCTCTCTCTCCTTATTAGTTTCCTTTTTATTACAATTTGTTATTATAACCATCACTCATTTTATTTCAATAATTAAACTGTTCTTATCTCAGCCCATGAGTTTTCTAACTTTTACCCTTCCAGTTCTCTTCCCCCCATCATGCTGGAGTGGGGAGTGAGCAAGTGGCTGTGTGGTGTTCAGTTGCTGGGTAGGCTTAAACCATGAAAACATAATAATAAACTGTGTTTTTTTCTTGCAAGGCCATTCTATAGTCTTGATGTATTCTTAGATGATGTAGTTTTAGTGTTATATTCACTGCAGACCTCCTAGTGTTCAGCCCTATTCTTCACTGTGAGCGAGTGATATGAAATGAAAATTTCCAGATTGTTGATGTAGACAGAAACTGTAGATGAGGGTTTCTTTGTACTTTCAGGGGAAAAACAGCCCCAAGCTATGCACAAGTAGCTCAGCCTGACTGCACAAGCTGAAAAAAGGCAGCAATTGCTCCAAGAACTACTGACTTACAATTCCAACAAGGTTTAAAATTGTTTCCCAGTGACACCTTGTTCCCCTTTCTCCCTCACCATGAACTTTTTTTCCTTAATCATAGAATCATAGAATAGTTAGAGTTGGAAAGGACCTTAAGATCATCTAGTTCCAACCCCCTGCCATGGGCAGGGACACCTCATACTAAACCATGCCACCCAAAGCTCTGCACAACCTGGCCTCGAACACCACCAGGGATGGAGCATTCACAACTTCCCTGGGCAACCCATTCCAGTGCCTCACCACCCTCTCAGTAAAGAACTTCCTCCTTATATCCAATCTAAACTTCCCCTGCTTAAGTTTTAACCCGTTAACCCTTGTCCTATCACTAAAGTCCCTAATGAAGAGTCCCTCCCCAGCATCCTTATAGGCCCCCTTCAGATACTGGAAGGCTGCTATGAGGTCTCCATGCAGCTTCTCTTCTCCAGGCTGAACAGCCCCAACTTTCTCAGCCTATCTCCATACGGGAGGTGCTCCAGCCCCCTCAAAATCCTTATGGCTCTCCTCTGGACTTGTTCCAACACTTCCATGTCCTTTTTATGTTGAGGACACCAGAACTGCACACAATACTCCAAGTGAGGTCTCACGAGAGCAGAGGAGAAGGGCAGGATCATCTCCTTCGACCTGCTGGTCACGCTCCTTTTGATGCAGCCCAGGATACAGTTGGCTTTCTGGGCTGTGAGCACACACTGAAGCCAGCTCATATTAAGTTTCTCATTGACCAACACCCCCAAGTCCTTCTCCGCAGGGCTGCTCTGAATCTCTTCTTTGCCTAACCTGTAGCTGTGCCTGGGATAGCTCCGACCCAGGTGTAGGACAGAATCACAGAATATCAGGAATTGGAAGGGACCTCAAAAGATCATCTAGTCCAATCCCCCTGCCAGAGCAGGAACACCTAGATGAGGTTACACAGGAATGTGTCCAGGCGGGTTTTGAATGTCTCCAGAGAAGGAGACTCCACAACCCCTCTGGGCAGCCTGTTCCAGTGTTCCGTCACCCTCACTGAGAAGAAGTTTCTTCTCAAGTTTAAGTGGAACCTCTTGTGCTCCAGTTTGAGCGCACTACCCCTTGTCTTAACATTGGTTGTCACCGAGAAGAGCCTGGCTCCATCCTCGTGACACTCCCCCTTTATATATTTATATACACTAATAAGGTCCCCCCGCAGTCTCCTCTTCTCCAAACTATAGAGACCCAACTCCCTCAGCCTTTCCTCATAAGGGAGATGCTCCACTCCCTTAATCATCTTTGTTGCCCTGCACTGGACTCTCTCCAGCAGGTCCCTGTCCTTCTTGAACTGAGGGGCCCAGAACTGGACACAATATTCCAGATGCGGTCTCACCAGGGCAGAGTAGAGGGGAAGGAGGACCTCTCTTGATCTACTGACCACCCCCCTTCTAATACACCCCAGGATGCCATTGGCCTTCCTGGCCACAAGGGCACAGTGTTGGCTCATGGTTATCCTGCCGTCCACTAGGACCCCCAGGTCCCTCTCCCCTACACTACTTTCTAACAGGTCGTTCCCCAACCTATATTGGAACCTGGGGTTGTTTCTGCCCAGAGGCAGGACTCTACACTTTCCCTTGTTATATTTCATCAAGTTTCTCCCTGCCCAACTCTCCAGCCTGTCCAGGTCTCGCTGGATGGCAGCACAGCCTTCTGGCGTGTCAGCCACTCCTCCCAGCTTAGTGTCATCAGCAGACTTGCTGATAGTACACTCAATTCCCTCATCTAAATCATTGATGAATATATTAAATAATACTGGTCCCAATACTGACCCCTGAGGCACTCCACTAGATACAGGCCTCCAACTAGACTCCGCCCCATAGACTACAACTCTCTGGCTTCTGTCCTTCAGCCAGTTTGCAGTCCACCTCACTACCTGATCATCCAGACCACACTTCCTCAATTTAGCTATGAGGATGCTGTGGGAGACTGTGTCAAATGCTTTGCTGAAGTCAAGGTAGACCACATCCACTGCTCTGCCATCATCCAACCACCTTGTTATGTCTTCATAAAAGGCTATGAGGTTGGTCAAGCACGACTTCCCCTTGGTGAAGCCATGTTGACTGTCCCTAATGACCCTCTTATCCTTGATATGCCTTAAGATGGCACCAAGGATAAGGTGTTCCATCACTTTCCCAGGGATGGAGGTGAGGCTGACCGGTCTATAGTTACCCGGGTCCTCCTTCTTGCCCTTTTTGAAGACTGGAGTGACATTTGCTTTCCTCCAGTCCTCAGGCACCTCTCCCGTTTCCCAAGACTTGGCAAAGATGATGGAGAGTCGTCCAGCAATGCCTTCAGCCAGCTCCCTCAGTACCTGGGGGTGCATCCCATCTGGACCCATGGATTTATGGATGTCCAGATTGCTCAACTGGTCTCTAACCCATTCCTCATCGACTAAGGCAAATTCCTCCAATTTCCCGACTTCCTCTGGGTCCTCAGGAGCACAGGGCTCCTCAGGACAGCCTCTAGCAGAGTAGATAGAGAGAGACAAAGAAGGCATTCAGCAACTCTGCCTTCTCTGTATCTTCTGTCACCAGGGCACTCACCCCATTCACCAGTGTGCCTACATTACCTCTGGTGTTGGTTTTATCTGCCATATATTTGAAAAAGCTTTTTCTGTTGTCCTTGACCCCTCTCACCAGCTTTAATTCTAAGGAGGCCTTAGCTTTCCTAGTTGCCTCCCTACATCCTCTGACAACAGCCTTATATTCTTCCCAAGTGGCCAGCCCCTCCTTCCATGATCTGTAAACTCTCCTCTTCCATTTGAGCTTACCCAGCAGTTCCTTGTCTAACCATGCAGGTCTCCTGGCTCCCTTCCTTGACTTCCTACGTGTCCGGATGCTCTGATCTTGAGCTTGGTAGAAGCAGTCTTTGAATGCTAGCCAACTATCTTGGGCCCCTTTACCTTCGAGCAGCCTTGCCCATGGGATTTCCCCCAACAATTGTTTGAAAAGGCCAAAGTTTGCCCTGCTGAAGTCCAGGGTTGCAATTCTGCTTGCTGTTCTGTTCCTGCCGCATGAGATCCTAAACTCCAGCATTTCATGGTCGTTACAACCGAGGCAGCCCTCAACCTTTACTGCTTCGACCAGACCCTCCTTGTTAGTGAGGATGAGATCCAGCAGCGCTCCTCTCCTGGTTGGCTCATCCACCATTTGCATGAGGAAGTTATCATCCATACACTGGAGGAACCTCCTGGACTGTGGCTGGGTTGCTGAGTCGTCCTTCCAGCAAACATCAGGGAAGTTAAAATCCCCCACGACGACCACGTCCTGTGACTGTGAGGCCGCTCTCAGCTGCCTGTAGAAGTCCTCGTCAACTTCCTCACCCTGATCTGGTGGCCTGTAACAGACACCCACAACAGTATCGCCCCTGCCAGCCTGCCCCTTAATTCTCACCCACAGACTCTCAACCTGCTCCTCATCTGTCCCTGGACAGAACTCAGTACATTGTAGCTGCTCTCTCACGTAAAGAGCAACTCCGCCACCTCGCCTGGCTGGCCTGTCTTTTCTGAAAAGGACATAGCCATCTATGAGCACGTTCCAGTCATGTGAGCTGTCCCACCACGTCTCTGTAATTGCCACCAGATCATAACCTACTGACTGAACACAGATTTCTAACTCCTCCTGCTTATTCCCCATGCTGTGCACATTGGTGTACAGGCATTTCAGGGCGTGAGCTGACTACACCGATTTCACCGTACGGGGATGGGAGGCCTCCCAGTCTTCATCAATTCTAGAGTGCTGCTCCACTGGTGCCAGTCCAGCTACAACCCCATCCCCCTTCAAATCTAGTTTAAAGCTCTCCAAACTAGCCCTGCCAATTCCTGTCCCAGCATCCTTCTACCCCTGTGAGATAAACCTTTCCCACGTATCACTGTCCGGACTGGTGTCTTATAGAACCAGCTGTTATCAAAGAATCCAAAACCCTGCCTGTAGCACCAGTCTTGAAGCCAATCATTTATGGACTGAATTTTTCTAATTGATCCCACATCATCATCTGAAAATGGAAGGAGTGCAGAGAAAATCACTTGAGCCCCTGAATCTTTCACCATCTGTCCCAAGGCCTTGAAATCTTTCTTCATTCCCCTCAGACTACGGGATGCAGCTTCCTCCCCACCTGTCTGGAAGACCAGCGGTGGGTAGTAGTCAGTAACAGACAGTTACAGTGGGGTGCACCAGGCTGGGGAGTGCCCTGGTGATATCCCTGACTCGGGCTCCAGGTAGACTACAAACTTCCCTATGATGAGGGTCAGCTCTGCATATTGGGCCCTCTGTCCCTCTCAGAAGGGAATCACCTACTACAATTACCCTTCTTTCTTTCTTATCAGAGGCAGTCTTAAGGTGTGGAGGCAGCTGCCTCTTCCTATGTGACCTTGTAGGCAGGCTTTGTACCACATCCTCACTTACCTTTTCTTCAAGATCCAGGGCCTCAAACCTACTACAGAGGGGCACCTGGGGAAGCAAAGCAGGTAGGGAAGGGAGTTGCCTGTGATGCCGAACTGGAACTTGCTTCCAACCCTCGTCATCTCTTTGGTCCCCTACCTGTGCCCAACAGTGACAGGGCAGGGGCTGTCTTGGGTCTTCCATCACTTTTTGGGGGTATCCCCCTTTGGCCTTTCTGAGTGGCACATCAGGGAGTTGCTCCACCAGTCAATCTCCTTTTCACATTCCCTGATAGACCTCAGTGTCTCGACCTCCTTCTTAAGTTTCACCACCATGCTGAGCAGATCTTGTACCTCCTCACACCTCACGCAGGTGGAATGCCTGCCTCCCTCCCCCGGCTGCAGCAGGCTCTGGCACTCCCTGGAGCCGGAGACCTGAACAGAGACGATCTGGGACAGGACCTCTGTTTGCGTTGCAGCAGTCTTTTTGTGACAAGCTCTCTTCCTGGAGGAGATCATGGTCAGCAGCAGTCTGGGACAGTGGCAATAATTGAGATGGTCTAACAAGCGACGGTCTAACAAGCGACGACTGACAACCTCTGCACCCTACTACACGAGCTACCACACCCACTGCTGCAGCACGGTGTGGGCGGTACTCACCCACTTCACCAGCTGGTCTCACCTCCCAGCGCCTCTCGAAGGCTTTTTCAAGGCGAGGGGCGGGGGTGTGATCACCGTCACTGTGGTAACACCCACGCCACATCAGCCGCTCTCGCAAGGGCTGCCGGGGCTTCTGGGTCACAAAATCGAAACGCTCAACCCCTTCTCCGTACCTCGTGATCGCATCAGCCCACCTCACAAGCGTGTCAATGTCCCTCTGGATGGCATCCCTTCCCTCTGGCGTATCAACCGAACCACACAGCTTGGTGTCATCGGCAAACTTGCTGAGGGCACACTCAATCCCACTGTCCATGTCACCGACAAAGATGTTGAAAAAGGCCGGTCCCAACACTGATCCCTGTGGGACACCACTCATTACCGGTCTCCAGCCGGACATCGAGCCATTGACTAGAACTCTTTGCGTGTGGCCATCCAGCCAGTTCTTTATCCACTGAGTGGTCCACCCATCAAATTGATGTCTCTCCAATTTAGAGACAAGGATGTCATGCGGGACAGTGTCAAACACTTTGCACAAGTCCAGATATATGATGTCAACTGCTCTACCCCTTTTCGTTGGTTCCGTAGCCTCATCATAGAAGGCCACCAAATTGGTCAGGCAGGATTTCCCCTCAGTGAAGCCATGCTGGCTGTCACCAACCACCTCCTTGTTTTTC
Source organism: Psittacula echo (assembly GCF_963264785.1). Classification (NCBI taxonomy): domain Eukaryota; kingdom Metazoa; phylum Chordata; class Aves; order Psittaciformes; family Psittacidae; genus Psittacula; species Psittacula echo. The sequence goes on from NC_137743.1 coordinate 33,602,920, forward strand.
ATGCGCCTTAGCATGCCTTCCAGAAGAATCTGCTCCAAGATTTTGCCAGGCACAGAGGTGAGACTGACTGCTCTGTAGTTCCCTGGGTCATCCATTTTTTCCCTTCTTAAAAATGGGGGTTGTATTTCCTTTTTTCCAGTCGCCAGGAACCTCACCTGAGTGCCATGATTTTTCAGATATGATGGACAGTGGCTTAGCAACTTCATTTGCCAGCTCCTTCAGGACCCATGGATGGATTTCATCAGGTCCCATGGACTTGTGCACATTTAGATTCTTAAGATGGACTCTAACCAGATCCTCTCCTACAGTGGGCCCAAGGTCTTCATTCTCACAGTCCCTGTGTCTACCTTCCAAGACTTAGGTGGTGTGGTCAGAGCATTTGCCAGCAAATACTGAAGCAAAGAAGTCATTAAGAACCTCAGCCTTCTCCAAATCCAGGGTAGCCAGTTCTCTTGATAGCTTCCGGAGAGGGCCCACATTGTCCCTAGTCTGTCTTTAATTCGCTGTGTACCTATAGAATCCCTTCCTGTTATCTCTCACATCCCTAGCCAAGTTTAATTCTAACTGGGCCTTAGCTTTCCTAACCTGGTCCCTAGCTTCCCAGACAACATCCCTGTATTCTTCCCAGGCTGCCTGTCCTACCTTCCTCCTTTTATAAGCCTCTTTTTTCCCCTCGAAGTTTTCGCAGCAGCTCCTTATCCATCCAAGGAGGTCTCCTGGCCCTCCTGCTGCACTTCCTTCTAGTTGGGATGCAACACTCCTGAGCTTTTAGCAGGTGATCCTTCACTATCAACCAGCAGTCTTGGGACCCCCTGCCCTCTAGGGCTATATCCCATGGAGCCTTACTAAGCAGGTTCCTGAAGAGGCCAAAGTCTGCTCTCTTGAAATCCAGGGCAGTGAGCTTGCTGCACACTCTTCTCACTGTCCTGACGATCTCGAACTTGACCATCTCATGATCGCTACAACCAAGGGTGCCCTGGAGTGACACATTTTCAACCAGTCCTTCCCTGTTGGTGAGGACGAGGTCAAGCATGGCATCTCTCCTTGTCAGCTCCTCTATTACTTGCAGAAGGAAATTGTCTTCCACACAATCGAGGAATCTCCTGGGTTGTTTGTGCCGGGCCATACTGTCCCTCCAACAGATATCAGGGTCGTTGAAGTCCCCCATGAGAACAAGGCCCTGCGAGCGTGAGGCTGTTCCCATGTGTCTATAGAGCGCTCCATGCACAGAGTCCTCTTGATCAGGCGGTCAGTAATAGATCCCCACAATAATGTCTTCCATCGCTGTTCTCTCTTTAACCCTGACCCACAAACACTCCGTTAACTGATCACCTGTCCCCAGACAGAGTTCCATACTCTTCAGCCTATCCCTAACATAAATAGCAACTCCCTCTCCCTGCCTGCCAGGCCTGTCTTTTCTAAAGAGCCTTTAACCTTCCATTCCAACACTCTGGTCATAGGAGCCATGTTTCTCCGATACCTCTGATACTACTGTACCAGACCCCCGTAGACGTGCACACAACTCTAATTCCTCTTGTTTGTTCCCCATACTACGGGCATTTGTATAGAGGCATCTGAGCCAAGCTCCAAATGAAGCTGTCTCATTGGCGGGAGCAGCTGGAATATCTCTACATTGCTCCACGCATTTATTACAGGTGCTGGCAACTGACTGGGTGTGTTGGGATGGAATGATGCCCTCCTCCCCCAACACATCTAGTTTAGAGCTTTCTTGACCAGCCTGGCAAGCCTCCTACCAAAACTGCTCTTCCCCTTCTTTGTCAGACTAGCTCCACCAGCCTCCAGCAGACCTGGCCTCCTAAATTGCGTCCCATGTTCTAAATACCCAAACTCCTGACTATGACACCAACCTTTTAACCATTTATTAACCTGGCCAATCCTCCTAGCCTTTCTAAGGTCCTCTCCTTTATCCTGGAGAATTGACGAAAAGACTGTCCAAGCTCCAGAATCTCTAACCACCTCTCCCAGGGCTCTGCAGTCCTTCTTTATGCTCTCCAGGCTACTGCTATCTATATCACTAGCACCCACATGGATCATCAGAAGTGGGTAATAGTCAGCGGGACTCACTAGAGCAGGCAGCCTCTCTGCAACATCCCTGATCCGTGCCCCTGGTAGGCAACACACCTCCCTTGAGATGGGGTCAGGCCAACAGATGGGTGCCTCTGTGCCTTTCAAAGTAGAGTTCCCTACCACTACAACCTGCTGCTTTTTCCTGGCAGCACCAGTAGTGATCTTTTTTACCAGTGCATCAGCCGGTTGTTCATGGTGCGAGTGTGTTTCCTCATTAGCCCCCTGCAGAACTGCAAAGCAGTTCTGGGTGGGGACATCAGATTTAGGGGAAGCCCCTTGCTTTTAATTGTCTTCTTCCTCCTTTTTTTTTTTTTTTTTGTTTGTTTTTTTTTTTTTTTTTTTGTGTTGTTTTTTTTTTTTTTTTTGTTTCTGTTACTATTTCCCAGCTTCCTGGGTTGACAGCCTCCTCCTTTCCTCCATGAGCTACAATGGGCGCTTGAGGCCTCTGCACAGTTTGGGCCTGGAGCAAGCAGTCCTGCTTCCTCTCAGCTTCCCTGACATCTTTCAGCCTATTGACAGGGTCCTGCAGCTCAGCCACCTGCTGCAGGAGGACCTCCACCAGGGAGCACAGAGCGCAGCCCTGCCCATGGGCACCGTTCCCTCAGGAGACCAGCGCCGGCACTCTCTGCACTCCGAGCTCTGCACTGCAGCCTCCCCTCTCATCGGCTCTGTTTGGGTGCCTACGCTGGCCACCGCCGGGGCAGCCAGAGCAGAGCTCCCAGACCGGGCCCTGGTCACAGGGCGAGTACTCACCATCCCGCTCGCCTGCCCGCGCAAACTGCCTCGCCCCTCCCTGTTTGGTCGCGCTCCCTGGGGCAGGTTTTTACCCAGTCAGGGCTGGTTCCGCTCCTCCTGGCTCCGCCCCCTGTGAGTCAGCTGCGCGCGTCAGCGGAGCTGCCGGCTCCTGGGCAAGTCCTGTCGAGGACTTGAGGCTCCCTCGGTGGCTGTTGCTGCTCTGAGTTGAGGCTCCCGGACGCTGAGCTTCCGCCTGCTCAGGTGTTGAAGGCGTCCTCTCCCGAGCTACTCACCTCAGCAACTGACCCAAATCATAATTAACAATTAATCATAATTAACAATTGTTTACTCTGGTTCAATCCCTTGTGAACATGCCCTTTGAAATTTTTCAGTATCTTCTAATATGCTTTATAACGTATTTCATGCAGTGAAACCTGTGATGTATAAACGACACTTGTATGTTAAGTGAGAACAATGTGAAGTAAAAGTGATGAATTCAGAGTGTTTCCTGCAAGATCTGGCACAGGGGTAGTCACTGATATCACTGTGACCTGAATATGTCTGTCCCATATTCTTTTTTTTATTTACTATTGAGAATCCCATTAAACATGATGATTCAAAAAAAATTAAGTGAGCAAGCAAGTTAGAATGTACAAAACCCAAAATAATTCCATGCAACTAGACAGTGCAATCTAAATGATCTCTGAGTATAAGGCTGCAAAATATGACTTTTAGTTTTACCTTGCTTACTTCTGTCTATGTATTTTCCTGCTTTCTCTTGCTATATTTTCTCCCAGTGGAAGGACAGACTAAAATATAGCTTTGTGTTAGATAGCACATCAGCAAGTGTAGTAATAATATATTTTTGTTTAGCTAACAGCTTTTGTTTCAGAACAAGCTGATCAAAATTGAAAGAAAAGAATGTACATGTCACAGAAATTTTACAGAAACATCCTAAATTGTTCACAGTTTAACATTAACGTTGTCAGGAAAAGTACATGAAACTCTTCTTTCGAATCTCTGGATTTTACTTACAAAGTGAATGGAGTGAGCACTAACATTCCCCAGATTAAGTATATGTGACAGGTAAGAGTACAAAGTACTTTCTTTATGTTTTTGCTATGAGCCTCTGACCACTGGCATATCAATCTAAATGTACTACATATTATTCTTCACTCAAAACACTCCTCACTAGTACAAGCTATCACCCCTATTGAACAGGTCTGCAGTAACACTAATAAATTTCCTGATGATGATTTTGTTGGCTGTTCCATGCATCAGAAACATCTATTTTTCTACAATAAGTTCAGATTAAAAGGACTGTAAAAGAAGAAAACCTTCCCAGTGAAGTTCACTTTTCAGTGTACTTATCAGATCAGTAAGAGCAGATGGGAGTTTCTTGTCTTCAGGTCCACAGCTGAATGTCAGTCCTGAGTGTCAAAGTAAACTACACTAACCTTGCAACCAAATATTGCTGTTGACACCATCCTGCCTTTAGTAAATGGATATTCACATTATCAACAGCACCCTGGCTTCTGGCACTTCATCTATCAGAAGTGAAATGAAAGACTGCCCATTCTGGTGGTGACTCTTTCAAGCCAGGTTTCAGGCACAGTGCTAGCAGGGCAGTGTGGCGATACTTCATCGTGTTTGTTGTTCCTTTTCAAAATGGCAGACTTCAGCTACACTGAATAGTGAAGTCAGCAGTAAAAAAAAAACCTGTTCTAGAAGCTAAGCTGTTCCTTCTTCATATGTCTATATATGGTAATTCGAGAAAAACATGCAATGTGATTTTTCATGCAGATATTCTCTTATAAATTGATTCATTATAGTACCATACTTAATCACCTTTCCTCCCAGTAAACCTATATGCATCATTTAAACTCTTCTGAAGGAGTTTGTATTAAAGTAACTACACTTGGCTATGGTGACACTATTGAAGTATCTACCTTTGACTGAAGTACAAACAAGACAAACTATTCTGAAAATTAAATTCAGTAAGTTTTATGTAATAGCAATTTAAAGCAATAGAATTATTCTGGATTTAGATTGCTAAAAGAAGCTGACTTTCGTTCTCTTTGCAGCCTTTTTTTTTTTTTTATTTTCAAAGAGAGAATGTGAATATGGCATAATCTCCTTTTTTTTACTCAGCAAATAAAATTTTACCTTTTTTTTCAACTTTCAATATTTAAAAAGTAACACTTCTTTATGATGGTTGAATCCCAGTTCAGAATGCAGAGTGAACAGTAACTTTTATGGAGATGTAGAAACAGGGAGAGAGCAAGTGACTTGGCCACATGTAAGACCCAACCTTGGAATACCAAGGAATAAAAACAGTTTTTTCAATTTTTCTGTCCCAACACCTCTGTCACTAGACAGCTGATTGCATGAAATGGTCTCTATTTCTTATTTCTTATTCATTATCCTTACTCAGAAAACACAAAGGAATCTATAGCTAAAAATACTTCTTACTTACTTGCCTGACCCTCCTGCCCAGCCTGAACCTGTCCAATACCAAACGAGGATGGGCAATTCTGTGTCAGCTCAAGAAAGCACTTCTGGATCCTCACATGGATTGGGATAGGTTACAGATAGGTAAGATCCCCTTATTAAAATTTTCTTTTGCTAAAGTGCCAGGAGACATGCTACAGACCTGGGAGCACTAAAAGCAGTTGCCAGATGGCACATGGCAACTCCCTAGGGATCTTTCTACTCTACTGGGAAACAGCAAGTCCTAAAGAGGTGCTGGGCTCCACAGCAAGTGTGCCATAGCAGCACTGTGGACCTGCTTTCTCACACAGCCAAAAAATGGGCTGCCCTCTGCCAGTGTGCCAGGACAGCCCTGCTGCTGCTGGTAGACCTGATCTGATCTGTCTGAGAAACACATCCACATAAAGAGCCCCAGATTGGCCTTCACATGCAGATATACTGACACCTCTCCAAGCAGTAGGTAAATTATCTTTAAACTGGTTATTTCCTATAAACTCCAGGAGGTTATCCCAGTCTCTTAGGATTACGAAACAGGGGCATGTTAGAGCCATATTCATTTCTCTCAAATACATATCTGAATTAGAAACAAGGCAACCAGAACACCACCATTAAGAGCAAGATTAAGGCTGCTGTATGGAATTGGGAAGCCCCTGTATGCATTATGATAACCTGTATCAGTCAGGCTGCAAACCGCATCATCACATTGCTTTCCAAATAGTGTCTCTGAAATTCTGTTATGCCTGTTTCATATGTATAGGCTTCAGGCAATGTATATGGGCTGATTTTTGTGGATTCATCCCACAAGAACTAGAAGAAAGATACAGCACAAGACAGAAACACTATATTGTAGAGGAAAATGGAAATGTAGAATTACAATAAGTATAATGCATAAGAGTACCAATCAAATCACCTCTTGTTACTCTAGGCACATAGAGAATTCTGGGAAGGAAAGAATAGCTTGTTTTCTCAGAAACAGGCATACAGATGACACATTTCAGTTATGAGACTTTATGTTAAATGTAATGCCATAGCTTTGTTACTGTATTCCAAACAAACAAAAAGGGAAAACTGTTTGTACATATGTTCCTTTCAACAAGACTGTCATTTAGAAAAGTGAGTGAGAAGCACCGTCACTCTCCTTTGGGGGCAAGAATCCAACCTCATTTTAGTTAAATATAAGAACAAATATCAGAATCTTTGCACAGTGGTGAAAATCCACCAGAAGAAAAGCCATAAGGAATTAGTTGTTACTGAACTAGCCCTGAATTTCTCTGTACAGAAAAGCAGTCCAATAGCAAATGCTTTTCTGCTTTACAGCCTTAGATTTCCAATGGAGCTCCCAAGGATGCAGGTGGCTCCTCTTCCGCTTTCTCTGGGAGACACAAAACTGCTAAGCATTGCCTAATAGTATTCTCCTTAGCAGCTTGGAAATGGTTGATGCATCCTGTGGGCACTTCCAGTCCAGAGATAAAAGTTTAATTTTAAGGATATATTTCCTCTTTCTGCAGTAGAAGTTAGCATTAAAAATCCTATGTGAATTTCAGCTAGGGAATTCAAGTAGTGCTGTTTTTATAATTCATGGCCATGCCCCATCCATAAAATGCTACATATCAATGTCCTGAACATTAAGCTTGTATAATTTTGTTTTAAGATAAAATTATATTCCCAATAGATACCGTTTTTCTTCTCATGAAAGAGCTGTTAACAGCAACGACTGTGCAAATTAGAAGTGACAGTCACAACAACTGTTCCACACTTGAGTCTCACAAAGCATGCAGACAAAAAATTGGGTTGATCTGGCCAACAATGCCACCTGAAATGTGCCTGTATCACTCACAGTGACACCTGCTTCAGAAAGCAACTGGCAAAACCCTCCAGACTATGTAACTGAGACCTACAAGTCTTGTAGGGCTGGAATTATTTCTACTGAAACTATTGGTATTATTTATAGATAAATACTGTTTCTAAGCTTTGGATAAGGCAGGCACATGTACACATCTTTATATTCAGCAAGAGGGCAGAAAATGGAACTGAACTTTCTTATATTCAAAGTCACTCCTCCTGTGAAGCTGCAGTGTGAGTTAATGATTGCACTGGTGGTGATGCCCTGAAAATGGGACAGATGTTCCCATGGAGCCATATGCCATTATTCTCATGGTGCACACTACAGCCTGAGAAATCTCTTTGGAAGTCATTACTTCTCAAAATCTTGTCATCCCTCCACAGTGAGAAAATAAAACAGCTGTAACAGTGTCACAGCTCTTACTCAGTGAGAAGAGCCCATGCAAATCCTTAGGCTGCAATTGCTCCAACTGTCTGCAGACACTTTGATATCAGTGTAGTCACATGGGAGCCAAAATGAGAAGTGGAGCAAAAATGAGACAGGGGACATACCACTTACAGAAAGAAATAGAAGGAATCAAGCTGTTCTCCTTTGCACCAAGGGTCAAAGAAACCTGAAAATGTGCTCTGCTATTAAGGCTACCTGTAATCTCCATCAAGTCTTCAAGTCCAGCTTCTCTTGGTGTAGACTCAGCAGCAGTCACCTCAGCACAGGGATCACTCTTCATGACCAGACCTCCTAGACCACTACTCCTATCCTTCCCCTCTTGAATTTCTGAAGTCATTCTCTGAAGACCTACACTGTCCAGTAGAAAATCCCCCCTAGTACTCTGTATCAGCTGGTCAAAGACACTGTGTACTAGCAAAGAGGTTGAGGGATGACAGGGCCAGTGACATTGCATGGGTGGCTTCATGCTATCTACAACTCAGGATTTCAGTTCCTGCTGATCAAAAGAATGTGCCTGGTCCCCACAGCAGTATTTGAGTGCAAATCTCAAAGAAGCACAGTGGGGTTCTGAAAAGGCTACAACCCCTGCAAGTCATAAGTTTTTATTTCCCTAAGTTTTCAATTTATGTATCAAAATCCCTGATCTCCCAACAGCAAACCCCACTTTCATATTTTGTGATTCAAGACAAACTAGCCCCGCTTGAAGAGCATCAAAGCTCCACTTTGAAATTGATTCCTTTTGTATTCGAAGCATTTGTATGTTAAACAAACTCCTTACGGGAAATAAGCTTTTTTCAAAGTTTACAAGGAAATATGAAAAGCCATTTTTCTTTTTTTTAATCTCTTCATTATCTGGCTCAGTATTTTTAACAGTTCCTGCTACCACAGAAGCAGCAGTTCATACATATGATGACATATTAAATATATTTGAGATTAAATGATATGGGTTTTGCCTCTTTATACAGACAAAGGTTAAAGATGGACAGATAATGTGAATTTGTCCAAGGAAATTGAGAGATTTGTAGCAAATGAAAGAATTAAAATCTAGCCTCCCACACACGGGGCTTTAAACAGCAGATCATCCTTCCTCTCCGATGTGACTGCACCACGTCTGCCCTGAGCTTTAGTGCACACATTGACAAGTCCAGAATTATAAAACAAGCTGTGAACTTACAACAAACTCTTCACCATTTAGCTCACTGTGCACTGATACAAAGTCAAATGAAATTAAAAAAAATAACCCACTTTAAAGTCTTTGAGTGATCTGTAATTAGGTAAAACTCTACCTAGATATCCAGTATTGTGAGCAAACAGGAAAGAGAATCTAGTTTTTATATCTAAATCACGAGGACAAATTTAGGAAGGGAAGTCTGTGCGATGCTTGTTTTAATATCTTGGGTTCAAGTACTGCACACAATTATTTCTAGGGATAATTCATTTTAAAGTACTTGCATCTTGAATGAGAATGATATTAATGTATGGGACATTGGTTTGTCCTTTCATAGTCTTACTTTCAGATGAGCAATGCTCTTGGAAACATCATAAAGCTCTTACTTACTAGACCCTTTTGGTCAAGTAAACTTTTAAGCAAGAAATACTATGGTTCAAGGCAATTCAAATCACACATATTCTTGTCTACATTTACATGAGCATTCCTTATCTTCCCTCAGTTATTATTATGTAAAGTGGTAACAGAGGAGAATTTTATGTACAATCCTGCTTCTAAATTCTTTTACCCTAATCACATCATCCATGTGTAAGTCCAGCAAATTTAATTCCCACAGGGCAACTAGCTCTATGAAAAGGGTTAGAACATTTTACTTCAAGTAAGAATCCCAGCAAGACCTAACATAGTATTGCAGTAATACTGCATGGTCTAAGCATCATCTTATTATTATTCTTCTTCTAACATGATCACTATGCAACATTTAATGTTCATTAGCAAGAATATTTACTCTGGAGTCAGGCATATTGGTATTATAATACGAACTCAATTTCATACATCCCAGAACAATAATTAGATTTGTAAAAGAACAAATATGTAGACAATGGTCAATAGATCAAAAGTGTTTACTGTACAGAGGTATCTTTTATGACTATTCAGATATTAATTTTAACAGGCTTTGCACACTAAAACTAACCTACCATGGTGTCAGAGAATATAGGACGTGTTGATAAGTCACACTGGAGATCACCTAGGTCATGTCCTCATTTCATAGAATCATAAAATAGTTAGGGTTGGAAAGGACCTTAAGATCATCTAGTTCCAACCCCCCTGCCATGGGCAGAGACACCTCACACTAAACCATGTCACCCAAGGCTCTGTCCAACCTGGCCTTGAACACCGCCAGGGATGGAGCATTCACAACTTGCCTGGGCAACCCATTCCAGTGCCTCACCACCCTTACAGTAAAGAATTTCTTCCTTATATCCAATCTAAACTTCTCCTGCTCAGGTTTTAACCCATTACCCCTTGTCCTGTCACTACAGTCCCTAATGAAGAGTCCCTCCCCAGCATCCTTATAGGCCCCCTTCAGATACTGGAAGGCTGCTATGAGGTCTCCACGCAGCCTTCTCTTCTCCAGGCTGAACAGCCCCAACTTTCTCAGCCTATCTTCATATGGGAGGTGCTCCAGTCCCCTGATCATCCTCGTGGCCCTCCTCTGGACTTGTTCCAACAGTTCCATGTCCTTTTTATGTTGAGGACACCAGAACTGCACACAATACTCCAAGTGAGGTCTCACGAGAGCAGAGGAGAGGGGCAGGATCACCTCCTTCGACCTGCTGATCACGCTCCTTTTGATGCAGCCCAGGATACGGTTGGCTTTCTGGGCTGCGAGCGCTCACTGCTGGCTCATGTTAAGTTTCTCATTGACCAACACCCCCAAGTCCTTCTCCGCAGGGCTGCTCTGAATCTCTTCTCTGCCCAACCTGTAGCTGTGCCTGGGATTGCTCCAACCCAGGTGTAGGACCTTGCACTTGGCATGGTTAAACTTCATAAGGTTGGCATCAGCCCACCTCACAAGCGTGTCGAGGTCCCTCTGGATGGCATCCCTTCCCTCCGGGGTATCAACCGAACCACACATCTTGGTGTCATCGGCAAACTTGCTGAGGGCACACTCAATCCCACTGTCCATGTCACTGACAAAGATGTTGAACAAGACCGGTCCCAACACTAATCCCTGAGGGACACCACTCGTTATCGGTCTCCAGCTGGACATCGAGCCATTGACCACAAATCTTTGTGTGCAGCCATCCAGCCAGTTCTTTATTCACTGAGTGGTCCACCCATCAAATTGATGTCTCTCCAATTTAGAGACAAGGATGTCATGTGGGACAGGGTCGAAGGCTTTGCACAAGTCCAGGTAGATGACGTCAACTGCTCTGCCCCTGTCCATCAGCTCCGTAGCCCCATCACAGAAGGCCACCAAATTGGTCAGGCAGGATTTGCCCTTAGTGAAGCCATGCTGGCTGTCACCAACCACCTCGTTTTTCATTTGTTGTGAAATGTATGGTTGTTAAACTGCATTAAAAACTGATACTCTATTGCACCGAGTACTGATCATATTGTTCTGATCATACCATAGTTATCACAGAGAACAGGTGATTCAGAATATATTCTATAAGGTACCTAATTGTAGGGGATGGCTTTCAAAATATTGTTACTATTTATACATTCAGTAATTTTTTTGTATGAAGGTATATGTATGTCACTTGGAATACAGATTATAAAAATCTTCTTTGCACGTTAGCTCACATCTGTACTTCATTTACAAATACAGGATAATAATATGGTTATCAGGTTTTCCAAAACCTGACTACATCAGTGTTTCTAAGAAACATTACCTAGGTCGTACATTCAAACTATTCCCATTTGTGAATTACTCTTATAAATATAGCAAAAAACTGTCTGAATTCACTTGGAAAGATGAAAATGAAATTCTTCTATTGCAGTATTGATGCCTCTTGCCAAACCTAGACACTATGTTTGCAATAAAACATCACATATTTAGATATGTTCATCCATTATTTCCACACAGTTTCAATAAGATATTAATGTTTCATATAATGCTTTATTAGTACATTTTCCAATGTTAAAATACTTCATAAACTTTTCAGATCAGAGATTCTTTGCCAACAATTTGTTCTGAAGAGCCTTTCAGGTATTAGCTTTTCTTATTACATGCAGTTGTTCCCTAAATCACACTGCATACTTTTTACCCTTCGACTGAATAACAAACACCCCCCCAGTGAACCCATTTCTGACCTACATATAGCTGTGTGACGGCAGGAATGTGCTGTTTCGCATGTGAATAGAGCCATTCCTTGAAATTCCCAGAAAAAAATCTACTTGTTCAGAAGTTTGTCATAAAAGTGAATAAAAGAGATGTGAGGCTGAAGAAGGCAGAGACAGAAAAAAAAACCAAAACAGCTCATGGAAATGGTCTGCATTATTTTACTTATTTTACTAATCACAGACTAATATACGATGCCATATATGCATGGCATGAATATGATACAGTAGCTTAGCTATTCCTCCAGGAAAGGAAAAACCATTGCTTCTGAGTCATGAATTAGGAAAAGAAATTCATAAGCAAATAAAATTGCATACTGACAATATGGAAGAAATGAAAATTGCTAAAAACCAAGACGACTTCGATATCATGAACGAAAACATTCCCAAGGACAAGAACAGGAAGAGAAGGAAGGTGTTATACAATGTGGAGATTTAAAATAATCCCAGAGTAACAGGTATGTGGGTGCTTTAAGCTCCTGGGAGAGAGACGGCTTCACTCTGTAAGATAGCTAGGCTAAGGTTCAGGGAATCATCCCAGCTACCACCTTGCGGATTCAAACAAAATCCCATGTCCAGAAGAAGGGGAAAAAGGAGGTTAGACAGAACTTTGTTAGGTGGAGGGGGCTGTTTGGCGAAGATGAAGGAAAACAAAGATTTGTTCTTGCTATCATTTAGCTGGGCAGAACTGCTTTGTTTTGTTGGTCAGAAAATAAGCCCAAGAGACTTTACACAAAACACGCCACAGTGCCCATTCTCCTGGCTGGCAAAAGGCAACAAATGCCCACATCAGCATGGCCCCAAAGGAGGCAAAAGCAAAACCCTAACCAAATTATCTTTTTTTTTCAAGAATTAATAAACAATTAAAAGATGAAGAATACACAAGCACCGAAATTAGAATGACTGGTTTATCTCCCCTCTAGGAAAGCCACACAGACAATTTTAAATTTCAAAAGACCACATAGCTGATGCTTTTCCAGTTTAGTGCCCAAAAGAAAAATAAACCTTCAGTTTGATGGAAAGAAACTGAAGTACTTTTTTGCTTTTCTTGTTGAGAGTGCAAACCCAAAGAAGCTAAAACGTAATTACGGTACCACCCTACTGTGGCTTCTATGGTAAGACAGCATACAGAAAAGCAGGCAATAAAACCATTCCAGCTGTCTGTTACAGACAGACAAGTAATCCACTCAAATGAGAGACTGATACATTTCAGAAGACCCACTGTGCAGGAAGTGTGGATTTAAAGTTCAAACTAAGAGGAGGGAACTGAGTTTTATTTTTGAATCCCAAAAGGCTATTGAGTAAAATATAGATGCTTTATCACCAGTTTCTAAAAGCACTATCTTCAACAAAAAGTTTAATTTGTCCTGAAATTAAATTTTACAGGGTATCATTTTAAGAAGAAGAAGTGATTATTTTGGAAGGTTAATCTAAAAGATTCTTTTCCCTTCAATCCAAGCTTAAAATGAAAATTTAATTACAGCCACAAATACTCTTTAATATAAGTTTTGTTTAGTTATATTGCTGTATTTTTGAGCCATCAGTTGTAGGAATGACTGATGCAACTAGAATTGTGGAAGTGTTTTATCTGAAGGATCACTAACCAGTATAGATTTTATTATATTATGTCAGCATTTTATGTCTTTATAAGGAATGCTTATTATGTTTAAAAAGATACAGGATAGGACTACTTCATTAAGTGCTTTTTTTTTTTTAAGAATTCATGTGCAGAATGTCCCATTAACTGGGATGTATCTCATCCCTTTTTCCAGACACTTAACAAGGCTTTCCACCACTTCAGGTTCACCACTTCCAGAATACATCAGTACATTAGGAAAACATAAACCTCTCCTTTCTGGTTCCCTCTGAAAAACCTCTAAAATATTTGCTCTCTTAAATTCTGTTCAGAGACACTCTCTCTCTACCCCAAGTGAAGCTGATAAAACACGCCAAAAGCAGCAGTGAGAAACTATGAAGCTTGATATGGAAATCTCATGGCAATAAAAATATGAGTGGATAAATTTAAACATCACAATCTGAAGGTCAAGATGTTAAAAGAATCTGTGTTTTCTAAAGATGCTGGAATATATTAATTAACCTATTAAGTGCTTTAATGAAGTCTTCAAAACTAGTTTCTTTGTCCCTTGTGAACTTTGAGGAGCAACAACTGTAGATAACACAATGACAATAAAAATGAAAAAAACCTTAAAACTCTGGTGAGAGAACACCTGGGAAAATGTAGATGGTACCAACCACCACTTACAAGTATTTGTGAGTAATAAACAAATAGAGGAAGCAATGCCAGACCCATTTATTTCAGCAGTGTGATTTTTGTTTCAAAGAACTTCTCTATCACAAGAAAACAGGCAGTAAGTCACTAATACCTGATATACCTTCACGATATTGACAGTTCCCTCTCCATGCTGGCCTGGGGATCCTTGGCTCTGCAGCAGATTTCTCACTGTCTCCTCCATTCTAAAGAATGAAAATATTTATAAAAGTCAACTGTGTGGAAAAGAAATATAAGAGTTGTATTCAGTGTTTTGTTCTTTACAAGAGCCTAATGCATCCATGGCTACCACGAAATTAATATTTAAAGACAATCCTGGCCTTATAATGTTCTCATACTCCATGTTATGAATAACACATTAAGAGCACTCTTTCATCTTTTGAATATGCACAGCAATTAGTTGCATTGTTAAAACCCTACTGGAGCTCAATAACAAAAACTAAAAACAAATGTGTGCAAAAGACATCACCTTGTCAACAGTGTATCCAAACACCATGATAAAATTACTGTCAGTTAGGAACAGAATCAGTCACACTAAAAAAACCCCAACCTGCTGTATTTCTAGCCAGTTGTCTGGTTTGTGCAATTTAGACAGACTGTCAAATACATTACCAGTATTTACTTTCTGCACTTACATAGGTGCAGCAGTGTGTACCAGTACATTTGTTTAGAGAGGCACAGCTGCTGAATTCACCCTTCTCTGCCCTTTCAAACGGATGTAAAAAGCAAGTGTAGGCTACAATCTGGCACTACCATCTCATGAAAACATAATCAACTTCTGTTCCATCAGTGAAAGAAGGAAGGTTTGCATACCATTTTACAAGGTGTTAATAGACACCATCAAAAGTTGTCTTTGATCTACACGCATTCATCAAGCATGTTAAAACTGATAATAACACTAACCCTCCTGAATGGAGGCTGGAGAGAATAGAGTTCTGCTCCTTCACACAGTAAGACTGCTGAGAATAACAGAAGTCAGATACAAAACACTGGTCCCATTTAAGATGGACCAGAAATTAAATCCCATGGTTTTCGGATATGTAACTGAGGCTGACCACAGATAAAGGTTCTGGTTTCAGCTGGTAAGGGGACGAAATGGATCAAAAACTGGAGAAGCAGTGATGAACACAGCAACAAAGATGCTGGTTTCATAACAAAAAGTGCTATGTGCCAATTCCAGCCAGAAGTCCTCAATGTTTTGCCCCACTCCCCATCTCCTCACCTGAAATCTGACCCCTGTACAGCTTCTTCTATGGACACAGCAATTATCCTCACCGTCCCTTTCATGTTCTCCGTTCTTTTCCTTTTAAGCTATCTCAATCCCTTGACTTAGTTGGAAAAACTGCCCAGCTGGAACAGGGGCTTGAGAAGAGAAAACTTCTGTGGCACAGGTGTGTGGGTGACATGAAGGCAGGGGAGAGAGAGAGGGATACCTTAAGCCATATTGACAGATACGCTGCATATTAAAACTGACCCTAAAGGAAGAGCCAGCATTCCTAGGCATATCAGGCCAGAAACTGCCTGCTGTTGTTTATTTCTACTGTGTTTAGGGAAACATGACTTCTGCGTACCATTCACAGCAAATACAATTGAGCAGAAGAATTATTCACAGTGTATCTTTTTTTTGTTTTGTTTTATTTCTAAGGTAACAATCCAGCAAGACAGCAAATATTAGCTAACTCCTCTGGCCAGAGGCAAATAACATTAGTTTTTATACAAGCCTCATAGTCTTTCTGTTCTTTCAGTCTTATCAGAATGAATGGTATGGGCTAATTTAGCAATGATACGATGTTTTGCTAGCTTTTCTCCTTCCAAGTCAGCCTGCTACACTACTTTTCGAGATGCTGACACTGGGTATTCATTCTAATCAGATGAACACTGACATTTACTTATTCATATGATGGGTTTTTGTCATTGATGTGCAGACTTCTACATTGCCAGAATGCCCACAGAATACTTGGACCATCTGTTGACCAAATGTGCATGGAAACAAGCCAGCTCTAATCTCTAGCGCAGACAGTGGTGCAGTTTTTCAGTTGCAGATTGGAACCATTTCTGCTCATAGGCTGACCTTAATCACATACATTTTATACAGAAGACCAAATCCTTTTGGTTCATAACATAAATTCCTGTGTAGTCCTCACTGAAAGATTTAATTTCTTAACATGGTCATCATTTCCTTTTTAAAAAACGATGTAATAGGATTCTTCATTACTGTGTTTATATATGCATACACAGTTCCACCTCTAGTCCTCCACAGTGTTCTTACAAATTAATAAAAAACGAAAAATGGGAGAAGGAATAGATCCAGCTATCACTAAAAGCAAGAGTTTTTCAATTTAGGCCTAATAGTAGTAGGAGAAAATATAGTCTAGTTGCAAACTAGTATCATCAGTTAAACCAGCTCAGAAAAATTATGAAGACTTCTTAAATTCAATAGGTCATTTCATCTTCAGTCAAATTTAGATGGTCTCTTTTGGACAAAAGGCCCAGCCAAAGAGTCAAACAGCTTGTCAAACAGGGACTGGCAAGTACACAGTGTAATGTGGCAACTAGATATACCTCCCATCAGCATTTCCATTTCCATGCAACAGAATAATCTTCACAACATGAAAAAGAGCTGAGTTAAACACAGTTGAGACTTGTTTTCTTGCTTGCACCTATTATAAAAATGTTTGTAAGAGTTAACAACCATAAATTTGAACCGCAAGCATAACAGAGACACTGCATGGTCATGTCACTATGAAACCAGCACTGAGAGGATCTTACAAGCCTTAGTTACCCATGGAATATCTGAAAGAGGAAAGAGAAAACTATTTTCTGTCACAGAAGGAGGTGAAATATGCTTACAGTCAAATTTACTGTAAAGCTCTGATGGCCCGTGCCCTTGCAGTTTATAAACTGCTTTGCACTAGCACCCCAGTTGTCCATTTGCAGGAAGAACTGCTTAAACAAACACAGCACAAGATAATAATCAAGGCTTGTTTCTTATAAATTAGAATCTCTGAAGCATGAATTAACGGCACCTTAATTGAAAAGTGATTGTTATATTATGATCTATAATACTCTCTACAGTGACAGTACATGCCAGAAGGATTTAGTATAAATGCTTTTAAAGAATGCAAGAATAGTTGAGCCTCTATAAATTTAACTTGAAATCCCATGTTCTGCTCCCCAAACAAGGCTTCCAAAGGACATGTAAATTTTGGAAGTGAACCGGAAATATTAGGAGCTTTATGAAAGGCTATTTCTGCACACTGACCTACTTTTTTTTTTTTCCCTTCTGATAACCTGCTTCTGGTAACCACGAAAGGTTATCTTCTCTGGGTCATTATTCTAATATACTAGATGGACCCACCCCAACAGCAAGCACTTGCTGATTACAGCTATAACAGCTATTCTCCACACGTGCATTCTGCCTGCTTGATGGACTATGCTAAAAAACCTGTTTTGCCAAAGATTCTGTGTATCTTATGTAACTACCAAGCTGTTACAAGCTGCAGAAACGATCTCCAAAGCTCGCCATTCCTGAGTCTACACTTTTCAATCACTATTTAAGAACATTTATTTTCCCCTTTTGTTAGTGTTCTATTTACTATGTCTGAAGCTTCTCACTTAGTACCTTTTTTTTTGTTACATCTATTATTTGAATAGAAAATGAAATTTTTCTTAAAACTGAAGTGTTCCTTTCAATTTTTTTTTTTAAAAAGGGATTTTTTTTAGGGAAAAATAAATGAAACTCATGTTTGATAGAAACTTCTGAAGTTTCTTAGCAAAACATCAGTTTAGAGTAGGGAAACAATCCTCTGCCAGTCCTAACCAAAGGATAAATTTCTTGAAGCATAAAACAGAAGAGAGGCACTGTAAAACTAGAATCTGTTCATAGAATATAAAAGTTTAAGGAATATAAAATATTAATGCTACTGTGGAAAGCACTGACAAGATTTCATCTGGAATACTATCTGGAATTACAATTACCAGTGTTCAGGAGTGGTTCATTCAGAGAGGATTCAGTGAAGAGACAGCTCTGAGGTTATTTAGAGAAATTGAGAGTCTGTTTCATTGTCCTGGGTTCAGCAGTAGCAGTCATTTTTCTCCTTCGTAGTAGCTGGTGCAGTTCTGTGCTTTCAACTTTAGACTGAGAACAGTGCTGATAACACACCGACGTTTTTAGTGAGCTCGAATATGTAGGTATCTTATACAATACCTTATGTAGGTATTCCTGCTCCGGCAGGGGGATTGGACTAGATGATCTTTTGAGGTCCCTTCCAATCTCTAGCATACTGTGATACTGTGAATAGGAAATCCTAGTTGTCCAGGAATTTTAGAAGCCCTCATGGACTCGCCAGAGGACAAAGATTTTGGAATGTCACCAGAGGAGGAGGTGATGCGTGCTGAAGAGGCCCCACCATATAATAAACTGTCAGAAAGTGAAAAGCAGTATGCCTTGTTTACTGATGGGTCCTGCCATACTGTGGGAAAGCATCGGAGATGGAAAGCAGCTGTATGGAGTCCTCAACGACAAGTTGCAGAAACTGCTGAAGGAGAGGGTGAATCGAGTCAGTTTGCCGAGGTGAAAGCCATCCAGCTGGCCCTGGACATTGCTGAATGAGAAAAGTGGCCAGTACTTTATCTCTATACTGACTCATGGATGGTGGCAAATGCCCTGTGGGGGTGGTTGCAGCAATGGAAGCAGAGCAAGTGGCAACGCAGAGGTAAACCCATCTGGGCTGCTGCACTGTGGCAAGATATCGCTGCCCGGGTGCAAAACCTGGTGGTGAAGGTACGCCATGTAGATGCTTGTCTACCCAAAATTTGGGCCACTGAGGAACACCAGAACAACCAACAAGTGGATAAAGCTGCTAAGGTTGAAGTGGCTCAGATCGACTTAGGCAACTTAAGGGTGAACTAGTTGTAGCCTGGTGGGCCCATGACACCTCCGGCCATCGAGGCACAGATGCAACATACAGATGGGCTCGTGATCGAGGGGTGGACTTAACAATGGACACTATTGCCCAGGTTATTCATGAGTGTGAAACATGTGCTGCAATTAAACAAGCCAAACAGTTAAAGCCTCTTTGGTATGGAGGACGATGGCTGAAGTATAAATATGGGGAGGCCTGGCAAATTGATTATATCACACTCCCACCAACCCGCCAAGGCAAGCGCCATGTGCTTACCATGGTGGAAACAACCACCAGATGGCTGGAAACATACGCTGTGCCCCATGCCACTGCCCGGAACATGATCCTGAGCCTTGAGAAACAGATTTTGTGGCGACTCGGCATCCCTGAGAGAATTGAGTCAGACAATGGGACTCATTTCCGGAATAACCTTATAGACACTTGGGTCAAAGAGCACAGCATTGAGTGGGTATATCACATCCCCTACCATGCACCAGCCTCTGGGAAAATCAAGCTGTACAATGGGCTGTTAAAAACTACACTGAGAGCAATGGGTGGGGGAACTTTCAAGCATTGGGATACACACTTACCAAAAGCCACTGGGTTGGTTAACACCAGAGGATCTGCCAACAGGGCTGGCCCAGCACAGTCAGAACTTTTACATATTGTAGAGGGGGACAAAGTTCCTGTGGTGCACATAAAGAATTTGCTGGGGAAGACAGTCTGGGTTATTCCTGCTTCAGGTAATGGCAAACCCACTCGTGGGATTGCTTTTTCTTAGGGACCCGGATGTACTTGGTGGGTAACGCTGGAGGATGGGGAAGTCTGATGTGTACCTCCAGGGAATTTAAGTTTAGGGGAAACCAGCCAAAGAACTGAATTATATGCTGTTGCCTGTATATAACACATCAGCTAGATGCCCATCTCCACCACTCTGGGCTTTGAAAAGATCTGTGCTGTCATGACCATCAGCAGAGAATAAAGTCATGGGAAAGGCCAGCAGCAGCAGAACTGTCCTCAGGTCACCATCAGCTGACCCTGACTTCCCTCAGATCATCACCCCAACAAAGAATAAACTTTGATGAAACCAGACGAGCTCAGCAGTGATTAGATGAGTTCCGTGGTGTCATCAGAAGGCAACAGTCCAACACTGCACACAGTCTCTCCGGCTCTGAAAGACTGTTACAAGCAACAGAGCCTGACATCATGGACTGAATGACTTCAGCTACTTTATAGGGATTGGTCCATGGACTAAGGAATGATATCTCTCTCTTTTTGTGTGGGTGTGGGTGTATATACATGTGTGTATATATGTATGAGACAAAAAGCAATGGTACATTTTAAAATATGGGATCTGAGCATGACGTGAATGGTATGGAATAAGGGGTGGATACTGTCTTGGGTTCAGCAGTAGAAGTCATTTTTCTCCTTCTTAATAGCTGGTGCAGTGCTGTGGTTTTGACTTTCAGCCTGGGAACAGCGCTGATAACACCGATGGTTTTAGTTGTTGCTAAGTAATGTTTACTCTGACCAAGAACTTTTCAGTCTCGTGCTCTGCCAGGGAGGAGGGGCACGTGAAGCCAGAAGGAAGCAGAGACAGGACACCTGACCCAAACTAGCCAAAGGGGTATTCCATACCACAGCACGTCATGCCCAGTATATAAACTGGGGGCAGTTACCTGGAAGGGCTAGATTGCTGCTTGGGTCAGGCTGGGTATCAGTTGGCAGGTGGTGAGCAGTTGTACTTTCTTCCTTTGTTATTTCCCTTATCATTATTATTATTGGTGGCAGCAGTAGTGATTTGTGTTATACCTTAGTTACTGGACTGTTTTATCTCAACCTGTGGAATTTACATTCTTTCAATTCTCCTCCTCATCCCTCCAGGAGCGGGGGTGGGGGGAAGAAAAGAGGGAGTGAGCAAGTGGCTACATGATTCTGAGTTACCGGCTGGGCTTAAACCATGACAGTCATGAGAAGAGACTAAACAACATATCTTGCTAAACTTGAGACACCAAGGACTTACACAGCTATGACTTCCCCAATAGAACCAGTGAGAGAAATTAAAATGGGAAAGAAAACTACACTAATCTAAGGCAAATGACTGACAAAACAAGATGGGAATACAGCGGTTATAATCGTGTTTAGGCTGGAATTAGGATGTTTTTAATCACTGAAAAAGTGGGACTCTGAACCAGCCTGTCAAGTGGAGAACAGGATGAGAAACTTAAACAGTTTTAAGCCAGAGTTGAACAGTTTATGAAATTAATTACATATCAGGGTCAAGAGCTGAGGACTTGAATTTATGATCCATGGGTCCTTGCTGCTATTCCTCCTGAAACAAAATCACTGATTTCTACATTAAAATATCTAGTTTGTTCTGTGCTGTTGAGAGAATACCAGGAAACAAATCCAACTGCAACATACAGTTATTTATATTGGCTTTGTTTCTGTGTGTGTTTCTGGGAAATGGGGGCAGAGGAATCTCTGCAAAGGAGGAAAGAGTGTTCCCTGCCCAGGGAGCAGCACATCAGGCACAGATGCTCAGATGTCCAAGATGGCAGAAGGAAGCTTCCTCTGTGTTTTTGCTGCAACACAAATCTTGCCTGGAAGCCAAGACCTGCCTGCAAGGCTCCACTGAGCTGTTGGAGACTTGCTGTTAAAGCTTCTTGATGTTACATTTCTGACAGCTCTGCTTCCTCCATCTCCTGTCTGGCCTCACTGCTGCAACTCAGGGTGTGCACCAGAGAAGTTTCAACCAGACCAGGTGAGACAGACCCTGCTGGGGTTGATGCTTGACTGCTGGGCAGTTACATTCCTAACTTTCAATTTACTCAGCGCCATCACCTTCCTAAATGGGCACATCCTCTGTGCAGTCCCCCAACAATGCTGGGAAATGATCAGAAAACCTGCCTGCTTTGTGCCTCTCCTGGTTCTGTCATTTCAAGTGGACCAAAGACATACTCTATTATGTTGGGGTCCCGCCCCCAAGCACAGATTTTAAGACCATACAGGAATTATCTTCCCTTAAATACACTAACTCAAGGAGGCACGAGAGTTCTTTCAGCCACCTAACTCTTCAGAACCTTCATATAATTCCCACTTCCTAAAAAGGCACTTCAGGCCCCTCTCACCTAGGTTATTGATTCCCTTCCTTGGGAAGGGTGTCTCTCACAGTGCACCACAGCAATTTCACATGTGAAGAGGATTTTCTCTGACCAACCTCTCTGCTGTGTAGGACATGCCTTTATGCCCTGTCTCATTGCAGAGGAAACCCATTCTCTTCTTCAGTTCTTTCTAGCATATCCCTTAGAAGGGTCTGATCTCCCCAGACATAAAAACTTTCCTTGACAGAGCAAGTTTTCCTTGAAAAAAAATCCTTCACATATACCCTGATCTTTGATTCCCCTTCCAGCACAGGGAATAAGTACTCTCTATAGCCCATGCTCTGCTCAGCCACATCCCACACAGGCATTTTACAATTCTCCCTCCAAGGGACAGGTAGCACATACCTGTTCCAGCTCTGGAAGGTGCATGACAGATTCAACCCCTTCTCCCTTGACCTATTTCCTTCAAGATTTCCACAGGTTGGCAGCTACCTTTTGCTAGACGCTATCACCTTCCCTTTCCATCATCTTCAAGCAGAGGTGACAGCATTCGGTGGTTATTTCAAATGCTTGTCACAGGAATTCCTTCAACTTGATAGTGACCCACAGAGTCAGTCACAGAGAGGTGTCCAAAGCTTTCTACAGTATCTTTCTTCTGCAGCAGCTGATGTTTGTATTTCAGCTTTTTCCTTCTCCTCATGCCAGGCAGCAGGTGCAGGACTCTTTTCAAAGTCTTAGAGAAAAGTATTAGTAACAGATCTTTCTCCATCTTTAGCTTAACTTACTTCGGTGTTACTAGAATTCTCAGGTGGGTATTTTCTTTCAGCTTTTATCTGTCATACAGTGAAGCTTCCTGCCTCTCTCCTGGGCAGTCTGGCTTAAGTCTCTTGACCTACATTTTTAGTCACAGCCTCCCTAGAGATGCAGCCTGGGTATCAGCTCTTTGAGCTGTCTGACCCCCACCTACCACCTGATCACAGATGAAGGACCAGGGCTCCATGTGGTATCTCAGTTCCTTTAGCTCTTGGTTCACCTGTGAACTAGCTGATATCTTCACCAGCTGGACTTCAGTTATCTCTCTGGGGACTGCAATCTGGCTTTGGTGGCAGACTTCAGTGCCTCTGCCCAATGCTTCCAGCAGTCTCTCCAAACCCACAATCCAATCAAATAAAAAGCTTCTCTGACTCAGCTCCCAGAGATTAGTTTGCTTACTCATACTTAGTTCTGAACTTGAGATTTGGGGTTACCTGTATCCAACTTTCCTCAGCGCACCCTTCAAAGCTATGCAATGGATCGAGTTAGACTTTCTCCTTACAGTGAATTCTGAAAACTACCAAAAGGCTTCAAAATAAACAAACACACGCAACTCTCCCTCCCAAACAAATAAAAAAATCCATAGTTTAGATCAAGCACCGGATTTTTTTAAACAGGGAAAATATCAAAGTGGCTTTACAAGACAAAACAGAATCAAAAAACTCACATCAAACAGCAGTTCCTGTTCACTGCATCCTTGCAAGAGTCTTTCCTTCTACCTTGTTTCAATTAAATTAGTGGCTCTCTGAACCACAGACTCTACTTACCCCCTCTGGCCCCAAGGACTTCCATTAGATCTAGACATGGCTGCCTACTCTCCTCAACTCTCCCCCTGATCTGAAGGCTCATTTCCAGACTGTGCAGTGACCTCCAGCCACAGACACAGCCTTGACATCCACTGCTCTCCACCATGAGCCATGGTGATCCCCAGGACAAAGTGGTCCCTCCTTCCCAGGGCCGTGTCCAAGCCTACTGTTCTCAAGGCACCTACTGCAGAGATCCTGCGGCACACTGTTGGGCCATAGCTTCAGGTAAGTAGGTAGCCAGGAGACAGACACAAGCTTCTCCAAAGAATTTAGATATTAAAAATGGATTGAACAAAAAGCAAAGAAAGAAGTGAAAACAGGTATGTGATAAAAGAGAACTGACAGATGGGAAATGCTGGGGCTTTAAACCCCAAGGGGTTTCCTCTGCATTTTCAGTTCTGATTAAGAGATGACATTGGCATATGCCTTATAGCAGTGTGGTTGGTAAACCCTACAGAAGGCACGATATCCATCCTCAGCATTTCAGTTGGAAAATAAAGTAATAATATCCTTTATAACAGCAACAGACAGACACATATATAATGTATAATTTATGTTTATTCTTTCTGTTCATCCGTACAGGTGCTTATCAATGCATAAATACCAAGGCAAATTCTCCTGCTGCAGCACCATCACGACCCTTTCCCCAATACAGGCTCTAAGCAGCGAGGTCAAGCCTGTAGCATTTGCTAGCGGCAAATCCAAACTGCCCAAGCCATGCTCCTTTCACATACTCATGCTAAACACTCCCTATAAAAACATATTCAAAGCATATTCGAACTGTTACCCAAAGGGCAAGCTATCTAAGGAAGAGTAGCGCATAAAAGAAAGTATCTTGTGCATGATGAGGGCAAGTACCACAAGGCCATGCTGGAATGAAACAGGTCTCAAACTCTATTGACATGACTGAAGAAGGATCCTTCTTTTGAGCACCTAATCAGGTTCTCTGTCCATTAGACCATACCATCACTTGAAAATTACACAGAATTTAAAGACTGAGCACAACCTTTACTTAGTTGAACCACTGACCATTGAACCCACTGGAAATTTTCAATTAAAATAATGTGAATATGTGCCTTGAGCCTCAGATAAATCGGGTACAATTTTGAAAGACCTCAGCACTGGCATATCACTTCTCCCACACAAGTCTGAATTCTGTTATCATGCAATGGCAGACCTGACATTTCTCTGAAACTGCTCTAACTACCATCTGAGCCAGGAAAAGTTAGAAATGTTTCCATTATCTCTTTCAGCTATACAGATTTTACTCATCAAACTTGTAGCTACAGCAAAAAGTTTCTGAACTGCAATAGAAACCAGTGGTAGTGTTTATTTCTGTGCTGACAGATAGATAGACAAATGCCATATGGACTGTATAGGTGACTTCCATCACCAGCCTTGTATATGATTTTTAAGTTATAGGCATGGAGGATTAAACAAAAAACACTTCAAGACCAAGCCTTACAGAAAAGCTTCTCACAGGCAATGGAAAGGATTTATCAAGCGGAAGGACTGTCCCTCCTGCAATTCCTCAGTAACATATTTAGGACCTTAGGAGAGGAGATATTTTCATTAACTATAAGTGGATAGATCCAGACATGTACAGAAAGCTAATTCTCATGTCAGCTTAAACATATGCTTCTAAATTCAAACTCTATTCATGCTGGAGGCAGTAGAAATAGTCACAGTGTTTCAGCACCAGAAAAATCACGGACAACTATAAAATCAGAATGCAAATATTTCCTATTTCAAATAATGTGGGTTTTTTCTTTTTTACTTTTTTCTTGTTTTCTACATATATAAAGGAAATATTTGCATTTCCATATTTGCAAATATATATAAAAATGGACAAATATATCTGCCAGCTCCTACAAATAGATATTTAATTCTATATATAAGCACACTGATACAGACAAGCCACTATTGCTTTAAGCTACTTATGGGAATGTAAAGTGACTCAAAACTAAAAAGCTCTTATTCAATCCTGAGTCCCAACTCCAAGGTGGTACCAAAACCACCCTGACATAGCTACATATATTTCTATGTGTTCCCAAGAATAGCAAAGACACTATGTGGAGGGAGGCAGCTTTTGTGGGGTTAAAGTAGGTACAAGAGAAACGCAAGATGAAAATGACGTCTGTCAACAACGAGCATTTGCAGAACCCTCCACAATGCAAACAAGCTTTTCTTACACATTTTCACACTACACAGCCCACCGTGAAGCTTTCAGGCTCAGACTGCGAAGTGCTGTGGTAGACAGTCACCTGTGCTGTCAAGAGTACAGACAGAAGCTGGAAGAAAGCTGAAAAGAGGAGGGACTTTCTTTTCTCCTTTTTCTCCTGTTTTCAACCTTTCTGACTCCTCAGTCACACGCATAACACTTAAAACATATAATTCTTCTGATTAAGTGGCTAGTGAGCATGCGTATTATTGCTGTACAGGACAAGATATAATTATTCTGATTCAGTCTACTGAGTAAGCATACTGTTAAAATTAAAAAAGTTTCATTATACTGAACACCATTCAACATGCCCTGACATTTTCAGAAGCAAAGACTGCAAAGTTTATTAAATTCTTGCAATTTTTTTCCCTTTAAAATGTTATTTGTGAATTTAATACTTTTAAAAACCTCTTGATAGAGCTAATGGGACTCTAAATAAACATTCAAGAAACCACTCCTCGTTTCATTCAATAACCTAAATCTCACATCAAAAATCAAATTCACAACCCAGCACCATCCCTTACCTGACACTATAAAGCCATCTTTAAGGCCTGAAGGGAAAACTCCTGCAAACCTTAACTACACGGGATTCAACTATGACAGGAAAGTTTCCCACTTTGAACTTAGATTCCTCCCTCCCCCTCTTCCTCTTCCCACCACCCCCACCACCCCACCAAAATGGGTCACCTCAGATATTCACGAATACAGAGAACAGCAAGAACCAACAGAACACTGAGAAACAATGAGTCGGGTTCCCAACCATGAGATTCACTTCAAAAAGGAAAAAGAAAAGGGAACAAGGAAAAAGAAAAGGAAAAGGAAAAGGAAATAGAAAAGGAAAAGGAATAAGGCAGGGACACTTTCATGCCTCTATGTTAAGCATTGTAAAGCATTCCCCAATTCTTTTCAAACACATTACTCTATCACAGCCAGTATCTATTGTATGAAGTAACAGTAGGAAAGAACCACACCAGAATACACATATTTAACATGCCAAACTTGTCACTATTGAAGTCCATCTCTTTAAATTGCACTATCCTGCAGACTAACTGAATAAAGGCAAGAAAATATTGCTGTATGTAGGATTTGTACTGAAAATTGGCTCTTTGCTGCATTATATGTGCTTCCACTACTGCCTGCTCCCATTTTCCCCTAGCTGACGTAATGCAGAATGTTGCTCTTTTATCAGATGCAGTGTCTGAAATCTCACCTCACAGGTTCAGAAGGTAAGTTGTGTGATGCCAGAAATATGGTGAGAAGAGGAAAGGACATTTTGGAGGGATGGTCAGCTATCAACATGGAAAATAAAAGGAACAGAGGGAAGAGTAAATGGATCTGGAAGGCCTACCCCATTATTTTGGCCTACAAGGTACAGAAACTGGACAAACCAAGAGTTGGGTGAGGGGAAGATAGAAGGAAATATTTACAGAGAAGGAAAGTAGAGGAAAAAGTAATTTGAGAAAGGAGAGAATGGAGAGGAAGAGGACAGCACAAGAAATGAAGATCAGAAATAAAGGCAACAGTAACATAGATATAAAATAACTCTGAGAACAAAAAAAAAAAGACATGAACTAAGATTTAAGAAAACAAAAAAAAGTGGAACAGCAATAAAAAAGGTAAAAGTAAAGAGAAGTGAAGTGAAAGGACATCAAGACATCTCTAAGGTGCAAATGTTAATTATTTGCAATGTATCGGCATTCCTTTTGCAGAAACAGAAGAGCTGTTATCTAGGATTTCCAGCAGAAGATCATTTAAGCAGGGTTTCAAGAAGGATATTTAGTCTAACAACAGCCCTAAATGGAGAATCATCACTCCCTCCTCCCTGTTCAAGCACTCATTCTTTAATCATCTATCTTCAGCACAGCATGGGACACATTTTCAAACCACTCTGCAGGATTTTAGCCAGGCGGCTCCCATTGTGTTTAATGGGAATCCAGTGGACAGAGTTCTGTATGGGGCTTTCAAAATGTACTCCAAAAACTCTAAATAATGCACTAGTTGAACATTAGCCTGTTTATTTCTCATAGGACATGACTAAAATGAAACAAAGGCTAGGTAATTTATAAAAGTACTACTTATTGGGAAGCTCATCAGTGTTTCCTATAGGGATATTTTTTCATCTGTAAAAATATTTAAGATGACTATCTAGGACTTTTTTTCCCATAATATCTAAACCAGAGAACAAAATCATCTCAAACCACATTTGCTTCAGAAAGGAAGACCCAGCAGTTAACATGTCAGCCTAAGATCCAAGAAACTACTCTTCAACACTTCACATTGTTACAGGGTACTTTTGTGCCTTTGTTTCAGATTTTCCTCTGAAAATTGACCTAACAGTTTCTATTTCATAACAGCTTTATGATGATAATAAATACCAGTGAAGCACTAATCAAAGATTCAGCAGATACAGAAAAAATGCTCCAATATGAACTCCCTCTCTCCCTTCAATAGGAAAGCTGTTTCCTTGAGGAGGCCTAAGGTAACATGAAAGGGAAATGTAAATCCTTGCCACCCATGCTTGACAGAAGACCTTAGTTTCTGTGCTTTCACTTTTTAGAAGCAGGATTCAGAATAAATCCATGAAGATGCAATTTTAATAAGTTTTCATGCACCCAAACAGTAGATTATATTCCATCATCCTTTAGAATATGAACCAAATAGGCTTGGCTACATGAAAAGTTTCAGGGGATAGATTCTCAACCTTTTCAACCTGGGCAAAGCAGAGCAGCATTACTGCAGAGAACAGAAGGCTGGTACATTCATTAGCCAAACAACAGCAAACATAACACACAGAGTCTAGTTTCAGAAATGAACATTAGATGTAATATCACCAGTTTATTGTAAACTGTTACTTTATCCATGCAGATACTTTGTACTACCATGAAAGAGGAAGATTGCCTTAGGAATACATATATTTATGTTAAGAAACCTGAAAATTGGGCTTGGCAAATAAAATTCTTCAGTTGTGAAGTAGTTAAGCACTTTTTTCTTGGACTTACAGAACAGATAGTGGACATAAAGGTCTACTATGAAAACCTAGGTAAATATCTGTAACATGACAAGTTCAGCATTTTGCAAGATTCTGAATTTATGTCGGTGGAATGCAGAAGAATTAGACTGCAGAAACTACTCTTTCTAACAGGTTCTAACTGTACCCACATGAATTACTGCAAAATGGAGTAACTTTGGGCAGAAGTCATTCCACTGAATTTAACAGTTCATTTCATACAATCAGGGCCTCTGTGACTTAAGTGAACAGGCAGCATGTATTTTAGCTAATCTGGTGGAAACAAAGCCTCACAAGCTTGCCTTACTAAGAAATAATTTAGTAGTTCTCCTGAGGGACTTCTTTTCCCTCTAAGCAAGAATCAACACAAAGAAAAAGATCCTTTTGAATCCTTAATTAAATATTATAAGAAGTTGAAAGAAAACAATCATTATCTTATAATACACCATTACAATGCAGGAGACTGATTTCTGAAAAACCAATTTAGATATCCATGTCCAGGAGGGGAAAAGGGCAGTAACAACAAAAAAACCAACTGGAATGATACATGAAAGAGAGGCTGGGCTGGACATGCTGGGAATGCAGGGTAAGTGCTGAACAGCAGCATCTCACAGCACCAAAGCTTTAAGAACTCCATTTGTTCTTTAGAAAGGAAGGACAGTTTACTCTCATCATGAGCAAAAACGCTACACAGGGCAGGAAATCTTGTGCATAACAGGGGATTCTATGAATGTGATAAGAACCCAAGTCAGGTCCTTTCATATTCACTGCTAGGCAGGTGGACTCTCAGACAGACACACAGAGGAAATATAACCGGTGGTACAAGAGACATCCAAGACCCCTGCTTGCTTGGTTACAAAATTAAGCTATGTTTTATGACACAATTGTAATAATTCACTCAGGTTTTAATGTGTAGTTAGAAGGAAGAAAGATCTTATTTATTACAGATATGACCCAGAAAGCCCAAGTCAGCATCGTGCTCTCCTGCTGCCATAGACAAGCTGGGCAGAGGCACGCAGAGCGCACTCTGGCTGTAAGAAACCTGCCAAACCTCCCACTATGGAGCTGCAAGTACTGTGGAAAACACAGCTCTTGCCAGCCTAGTTAGCTTTAGCTAGATGATGAGCAATAGGAGGCAGAAGGAATAATAAAGCAACCAGAAAAAGTCATACCCTGCTAATAATTGCATCTGACCCAATTCCGGCTTTGCATGCCCACCAGTGCAGCGCTTATAGAGGAGATCTATCTGGTACTTATCTTCACAGCAAACTCAATCCTACTTGATGCAAATGCAAACAATGTAATCTTGCAGAAAATGTAATAGTGGCAGTGACTGTGAAATGAAACTGAATTATTTTAGATCATCCACGTTCACTTTATTTTTTAAAATAACTGCTACAATGGTAATGTGTAAATTATTCATATTTGCCTCCTTTATTAGTGTCTTCTAAAGAGCACTTTTATTTCTAGATTATTATAAAATAAAGATGCTGACAGTCTTTTTATTAGCACAATGCTAGCACAATATTTTTATACCTTTGTTGAACTCATTGCTAATGATTCATTTCAAAGTAATTTCAGATTACTAAAAGGAAGTGTGATAGATTTCTTTAATCTTCATCATCTTAAACCCTCATTTGCTGTTCACGCCACTAAGCACATCACGTGTTTTGAAAAATCACTTGGTCTGCAAACAGCATAAACAAACCTGCTGAAAAATAAACGTATTGTTTGGAAATGTAAAAATTATAAATCCAACAATATCTTCAATTGCTGAAGGAATATGGTAACTCATTTTACAGCAAAGGCCACATTCTTGAGTTAAGCTGAGGCTTTTTTTTGTTTTGACATTTACACTACTGCGTTGCCAAATAAAAATAGTCTAGTGGGAGGAAAAAGAGACAGATCTGTATCTAGTAGGGTGATCAATTCCAGCATTTGACTCCTAACACTATTTGCTGAAGACAAATATTTTAAAATTTGAGCAAATACATCTGGCTTTTATAGATTATATCCACATCTCTGAGCAAGTGGAAAGCTTCTGGATTTTGAACTCATTTGGGAGAAAATCTTTCAATCTATCACTGATGAAAAATTACAGAGAGAAAAAAGCTATTGTTAACTTAAAATGAAAGCAATCATCCACTCATTTTATTATGATTATTTATTATGTATCAGAGGTCACTATTTACATCTCACTCCTTTATGTAGACAAAATACGAAGTCTATGGTTTAGCTTCATCTTTGCTCTGCAATTCCAGTACTTAAAGAGTAATGTAAAGGTGAATTATAAGGTATTTTGTCTAAGCATTATTGTTTTTTGTGACCTTCCCTAGCACATGAACTGTACATGCAAAACTGAACAGAAACAAAAATAATAAACAAATAAGAGTTAATTGTTTGTACTGACTTAGTGCAATGACAGTATAACAAAAAAACAGGCTTCTTCTAAAGTCTGGAGAATTATTTTTTTTTGCAAATTGTATTTGCGAGTAAGTGTGACAATCCTAATAAACTCAGAAGCATGCATGACTGGCTATTTGCCAAGTTCACAAAGATTTACCTCAGTCAGAGCAAGCAGCCAGTCATTACACAGAGGGAGAAAAAGCTATGGATGGATACCAGCTGCACCAACAGATTTAACTGCTAGAATATTTACAGACCTATTACATTTATCATACTCAGCATTTAACATGTCTGCCTGCATATTACTCCTGAGAGTTTGTTTTCAGTTGAGAAAGCACTCAGATTCCATGAAGAACAGCAACATAAAACCAGGACAGGTAGGTAATATCCTGTAAGGTTGCCTGTCTTTTTACACTAAGACAGATAGCATCATTCCTTACATTGTGCTACTCACGGTGCCTAACTTAAATATAAGTTCAGAGCACTTAACACTTGTGCATGTCTCTACATTGCTGTTAGGTTACTGCAAACTACAGTCCAATCCACCAGCACTGGATGTGTAATGTCAGTGGCGTAATCACCTTCCCTCTGCACTCCCCAGCAATGCCAGATACAGTCATCACCAGTGCAGTGTGACTGGGCTTTACATGCTTTAGATATACCTGTTGCCATCCCTACAACACACAACTGGATTAAGACAGCAGTTGGCATCGTGAGTTCAGGCTCCTCGGTGAACGGAAATTTTTCAAAGGCTGCACTATTTACATAAGGTCCAAACCATAAGGCAGGCTTATGGATTACGGTCAGTGGAGAGTAAGTAAGCCCTGCTCTACCCAGCAAGGTGTGAAACAGCCTGTTTCAGAGCTTTAAAATAAAAAAATAAAACCTCAAGCTTGCGAGGATATAAGGTGATAGGTGACCTACATGGCACCTGGTGGGAAAAAAATGCTTCAACTCATTAAAAATTTTACAGGATTACTACATACAAAAATAGGCAATCCAAAAGGCTTTTCTGTTCAAAGAGCCAGAACCACAGCTTACACACCCCTCTCCAACAGGTACTTAAGGAAGAACAAGGAGAAATCCTGACTTGAAATTTGCTTTGATAGTAGCAGCCTGCTTGGATAGGATTTTTATATAAATTCTGGCAAAATGCCAAGTACTTTCTTAATAGAAACAGTTTAGAGAAGGGAGGCAAACTTACTTAGATTAATCACACTTAAATATGACTTTTCAAAAACTTCAGAAGTGGAAGGAAAACTGAAACAGCTCACCTAACGTAAATCAGTGTGCGCAAGCCTCTCTTCTAGTATTGCTGAAGAGAAAAACATCATCTACAGTATCCATATAAATTAATGCCGAATCCCTAACTACAATCGTTTTGTGAAAAAAGAAGTATCTCCTTTTAAACTGGGTTTTGAAAACACATACTCAGTATAGATCTAGGATATTGAATATTTTATGACATAATACTGCACTGGCTTAAAAACACTGTCTGCTTAAATATATGGAAAAAATAATTCATTTTTTAACAATTAAAAAGGTATTGCCAGTAGAATGAACAGGTCTCATTCAGAGAGACAAATGAGACTCAGAGTCCAAACATGCATAAACACTAGGAATCCATATACAAAACCTGATATGAAAAAAATATTACCAGGGCTATATGAATGTGTAGTAGTATGTACATGTGAGAGTACTGTGAATGTGAAAAGCTGACTTTGAAGAAAAATATTTTTTAAACAGGCCTTTATTCAAGTTATGGAAGCTGAACTTAAACCTTGTTAGAGAACAGCCAGCTCCAAACATTAATTACTTTTAAAATAGCATGGGAAAAATTTTATCAATGTCTATTTTTTCACTCGTGTCTATTTTGTGATGCAAAATTTTGCTTGAGGTTTTCAAGCCATGCAGACTGCACAGATTATACTGAAGTAAAACACTCATGCTTTATTAAAACTCACCAGTATATGTACTAATGAATGGTCACCTCATATAAAATTTATATATTTCTGCCTACACATTGCATAAAATTAAGATAAATTGCCATATATATAAATGAATGATAGCTAACGTTTTATGAAGTATAAACACAAGATCAGTGGTGCTTCACTTCTGCAAGATAAATCTGACATTTGGACAGCACTGTGAATTGCATCCAGAAATGCAATGACCAGAGAATATAAGCTGCCTATTAAAAAAATAAACAAAAAACACAGCAAATCACTTTCACATGGACTTCTTAAAACACCAAACCACCAAAAGCTAATGCTTCTTTCAGCTACAGCTGACAGTGTACCATCCTCTACAGAATCATAAAATCATCTTCTGAGCCAAGGTCTTTTGATAGATTTTCAATACCATTTGTATAAAGACTTTCAATATGACCTAGCAATACAAACAAGAATTCTTTACCCTAGTGGTGCCCATTTTTGTCACTTTTCTTTTCTCAGGAGGTATCTGTGCCCACCACCATGAGAAGGCATGCCTTCCTGTAGCAGTATATCACAATTCTGCCATACATTCTATGTATAAATATTGACAGGAAAATGCATTTAGAAAACTGTTGTACTTTTCATAAAAAACCACACACGTTAGAAGTGTATTTAATCACACTAAATATATCTTTTTTTTTTTTTGTTTGAGGGTTTTTTTGTGAGTGTGCCTGCATTTAGGTCTTTGTACTTCACAGTGTAACTGGAATGACAGACAGAGGAGCCACTCATGTATGTTTTTAAAATAATTGCCTAATTCAGGCCATCTCCTAGAACACAAGCCTTAGTAAAGGTCAAAATAGGTCCTCAAACAGGTCCTCAGCTTTCTTTCATGAGAAGTTGTCCAACGCTAGAGTTGGACAAACTGAACAGCCAGATTCACACAGTGACTACCAATAAAAAGGACAACATTCACCTATATGCA
Source organism: Psittacula echo (assembly GCF_963264785.1). NCBI lineage: Eukaryota > Metazoa > Chordata > Aves > Psittaciformes > Psittacidae > Psittacula > Psittacula echo. Next base: position 33,637,287 of record NC_137743.1, read on the forward strand.
GCATCTGCTATGTTAAGGATCTGCCTCACTCTATACGTTGTGGTACATGTGCACATTATCAACCTGGCTCCTGGGATTCCATCTTGGTGCCCTATTTTTAAATCTCTATAGAAGCTCAGTCCCTGTGCTAGATTACAATGCCTAGTCCTGGTACTGCTTCAGACATGAAAGGCAGATTTAATTTACTCAAATCCCCAGCTATGCTGAATTTTCAGCTGAACTTAATGTTTAATTAAACATTAAGGAAAAAATGGCAAAGAAGAGATAATTTCTATGAATGTAATTTTTAAAATTCAGCTGGACAGTTTTCTTTAAATATTTTGAATGCTCAGGTTTGGTGTTTTAAGAAGTCCATGTGAAAGTTAAGAAAATGGTATCTCAGAGAATTAGCTTTACTTTCACAAGAATTTATGATTGTACTTTCTTTTTATCTAAGAGTTACTGACTGAGTATACCCACCACTATGAAAAGCAAGCTTGGGGATTTTAATGCAATATTTTTCTGACTTCTGAACTAGATAATACATGCTTAATTTACTTAGGAACACTTAATAAAATCTATTCATAAACTTCAACACCTTATTCAGAAGATGCTCTGACAGCCTATTCTGCATTATCCTGAAGATTTACTTTGATTATCACTTTGTTAATCAACGTATTATTATGCGTCCAGTCAAACAAACAGTGGAGTACAAATTTTTGAAGTTTACACATTCACACTACTTTAACGAACAATTCACAGTAATTTACAGCTTTTTTCTTTTTAAACAGAGAACCTTCTTTTATTGCTGACTTGTTTTGTTCTATACATTCCGTTATGAACAGAAACACTCAGATGTTACCCTTAAGGAGCACTGCAGAAGTGATCACCAATGCAAAAAAAGTTCTAAGAGGCTGCTACCTTTTCTTACATGTTCAGCTTTCACTTTCATAAGCAAATATTGATTACTTGAATGCTAAGAAAAAGATTTACTAAAAATGTTCTAAGAGCTTGAATGCAAGAGGAAAACACTGCCCCATTTTTGGTCTATCCCTTTTCTGCGGTCACAAGGTCACACAACCTTCCCCAAGTCCACTGCACACAACAGAAAAGAATAAAAGATAGATGGAATCAAGTGAATATTGATAAAAACCATGATAAAAGATGACAAAAGATGACATAAGTGCTCCAGAAATACTTCCAATGTCATTAATTTTTCAAAACTGACAATTAATAGAGACATAACATCCACAAACTTCAAGAAGCTCTAAAATTACTGAAACCTTTTGTATCTACCCTCCTTATGGGGAATATAATCAAATAAATTCAGTTGTAATTACATGGGACTCATATTCAATTTATCTTTAATTATTTGAAACGTGCACACACTCCAGGAAAACCTCATTAAGATGGCTCAGCCAGTTTGTTTTCAAATGGGACTGGTAAGTCAACATTACAATTATCCATCACAACAGCCATCCATTCACTCTAATGGTTCAGAATAATCAGTTATTACAGTCAATTCAAACCAGCAAGGAATAATGAAGAAAATTGTTCTCCAGTTATGTAGGGAAGACCTGATCTTCCAAGAGAGAGAAAGACACTGCTGGAAATCTTTGTTTCCCTTACTGCCTCCTACTTTTCATTTAGGATAGCACATTATGTTGTGAGGATGCTATCCCCAGTGTTCACCAAAAAAAAAAAAAAAAAAAAAAAGAAAAAGAAAAAATTAAAAAATTCGACTTTAAGTTCCTTGGATTCCTACTGGAAGCAGAGTATTGCAATAAAAAAGAAAAAGACATTCTGACCTCAACATCAACAGCAATAGGTTGATTTTAGTACACTGCCTGTCTGCAATACATTAAACAGCGTCTTTCTATTTTGCCCTAAGCAACAGTACAATCAAATGTTGTTCAGAAAAAAAATCCTTCATGCATGGCTGTTACATTTTTCCTTTTCTTGCCTTCTGTGTCTCCCTCTCCCCATCTCAAAACACAAAATTAAACTGCTGCAGAATAAGTTAGTGTTGATTAAGGGAAATTTTTGAACAATGAAATAGATTTTTCTTTTAATCTAGGCATCTGAAGATGCAAAATATACTTCTTTTTCCACTACCTGGGATATTTTTGTAACATCAAAATCATTAGCATATTAAATCTGCTGGATGAAGACAACAAATTTAACAAGACTTCAGGCATGAACAGGAGCCCATTGTACAAATGCACTTCAGCGAAGTCACACAAAGCTAAATCCTGGGGTTCAGCACTAGGTCACTACACAGCTTTTTCCAGTCCAAGTAAACAATTGAAAAAGAAATCAGCAATATTTGAAAACCTTGTTTAAAATCCTTATTTAAAACACACTGTTAGTAAAGCCAGCTTTTTCATGGAACCCCTCTCTCAGAAGTATCACCAGTCATACTGCCAATGTATTATGTTTTCCTAGGAGAGTTGCAACAGACACTTCCAAAAAATTATTCATAATTAATTTCCCCAATTATAATGAAATTTCATTTTAAAAAGTAGTTATTTTAATTTCAGACTAAAATTCACATTGCATTAAGACAAAACAGTCATAGAGCACTTCACTCTTATTAGTTGGTCATTAGCTGTATAGCCCACTTCCTAAATCTCATTTTGGCCAGTTCTTGTACGGAAGCTCTCAGCAAAGTTCTCTGTCCTTAATTTTCACTTTGTATTAATAAGTCATTGTCTGGGAGCCATTACAAAAGCTCTTTTTTTTTTTTTTTTTGGCCAAACCCTGCCAAGTGTCAGAGAGGACATTTAGTTTCTGCAAGAGTGGCTGTCCTGAATGGGAATGGTGCTGCTAACAGGTGAAGAAGCTGTGGAGGGTCTGACTGAGTTCAGCGGGATGAAACCAGATTAAGGCTGATGTTTTGGGTGATACAAATTTTCTATGAAGGCAAGTATCTTGCAATAGCTGTAACTTTTATTTAAAAGAAGAGAAAAATAATATGGGTTTATGTTTTTCAACCTACAAGAACAAAAACGAGTATATTTCAGAAAGGCAAAATAGCTATAGAAATTTTTTCAATGCTTATATATCTAAATTCAAACATTGCATCTTCCCCAATGACATGGTAGTTGTGACAAATAATAGCAGACTGTAAATTCAATAATTGTTCATGCATCCACATCACTGCTAAACATGAAAATTTTTTAATACTTTTAGAAAGCAACATACTGTAAATTAGGTACAGAATAGCTTTAATTTTGTTCCATGACTAAGTGTGACTGAGTAATGTTTTTGTAAAGCACTAACATTACCCCACAGTAAAGAATTGTTAGAAAATAAATAAACCAAGTACTTAAACTAAATATACTGTAACATATACAGTTAATAAGGCTCAGTAGCTAAGTAAGAATACTTATTTCTTCACTGCACCTATCATCTCTTGTTACTATTCATGTCATTACATAGCCATAGGTCACTCAAATTCATTTTCCCAGGGTAATTTTATAACCTTGCAGGTATCTGAAGCAAGCATAATAAAACAGAAAGGTTAATTGTGCATTCTGCCAGGACCATGTGGCATCAGGCCATGACCATCAATTGCCTGGTAAACCTTATCTTGGGTTTTTTGCTATTTAAACTCTCTCTGGCTGAATGATAATTTTTCATTGTCTAACCTGCCTAAAGGTGGGTATTAAAATAAAGTTTTAGGTTCTTTTGCTTATACCTTTGCTTAACTTTCTAAAATCCCTAACTTTGACAATGCTTAATATACTCTTACAGCTCTCTTGCCTCCTAATTGATTAATACTATTTCCTTTTGTAGTTTAAATGTATTTTGAGACTAGTCTCCTTAGTACATGGCTACGAGTGAACGCATAAATCAACTCAATACTATATACTTGACAAATTATATTCCTTGCTATCAGAAGTCAAGACAGAATGAGGTTAATGCACAGTATCAAGCAGGTAGCAAATTTGGATTACTTTGGACAAATTCAACTCATATAGAAGAAGGCCCAGCCATGCTAAGGACAATTCAGGGCTTCACTAAAATCACTAGGAGTTGGATAGATAAGTGAGCTTGTGCATTTGAGACAGAGTTGAGTTTTGAAGAATCAGAATTGAGGAGTGCAGCACAAGAGTCGTCAAACAGCAACGGATGTGGTGCACACACTTAGTGTACAGACAATGACTTATGCCAAGGACTGAAACTGTCTTAAAACATAGTCACAACAAGCATATTTTGGGAGGAGACAAAGGTGATGCTGGCCTTTTAAGTTATAGCTCTGGAGTTGGAATATACATTCAACAACAGGCCAGTGTGAAGAATGGCATGAAGTATCTCTAAGACAATGGTTGGGGCACTCACTGAGAAGATGCAGGCAATTTTTATCCAGTGACTGCACAGTTATATGGATCCATGTAAAATTAAGTAATTCCAAAAGGAGCCCAGCTTTAGGGAAAAAGAGAAGAATATTTCCATGAGGAGGCCATCCATGTACCAGTTAGGAACACCCTCCTGAAAGATGGGACAAACCATCTAGACTCCCTCAGTCTGAGCCATCCATAGATACTATGTTTTCTAATTCTGTCTCAAATGTTGCTTTTATTAAGTGGTCAGAAAACACTACTATTTCTGGAGACATTATTTCTTCTTCCAACCAGTTTAAACACAAATTCTGAACAGTTCACCTGCAGCACTGGTTTAGGTCCATGAGCTCTATGAAGGGACACAGTCTTTCCAGCCCTAGCTGGTCTCTCACTCAGCATAAAGACTTCAGAATCACCTTTCCCTAAGCATTATAAAGGGCACCTGAGTACCCAGTTTTGGCTTTTTTTTATTACCTCTGCAGGTATGTTTTTATTTCATTTGAAAGTTCTTTACTTTTTCGAATTATACCCCAACTATACCACAGGGAGACAAAGCCCAGAGAAAGTGGAACTAATTCGTGCCTGTGTTCTTTAAAAACAGCAAATGCTTTCTTATTCCATTTAATACTCTGCATATAGGAGCAGCCAGGCAAGGATATTAATATTATCAGTCTGTTGCAGTAATTAATAGCAACTCCCCTCATAGCTCAGATAAGCTAGGAAACACATTTCATTTCTTGTCCTTTCCTGCTTATGAAAAACAGGTATAAGTCTCTTGCAGTGACCTTGTATTGGGATTGTAACTCCTTTAGCTTTAAGAATCAGTATGGAGCCATTAAAAGTCTCCATAAGTAAATTATATGGGACACCCACTAAAAATTTAGAGAACATGCAGCTCAATGACGCATTTCAGTTCTATCACAACACATTATTAATGCCAATTATAGCATGAAAGATGCTAATGCAAGATTCTCTGGAGAATAAGCAAAACACTGATCCATTTTGAAGATAAGGTTTGTCTTAGTTATCAGTTTCACTCTCAAGGAAAGGTTTATCTGTTGAAATTTTGCACCCTGTCACTTTCAGCGCTGTAGAAAAGGAAAGCTAGGTGCAAGCTTCCCTCTTGTCGTGGTTTAAGCCCAAGCTGTAAATCAGAACCACGCAGTCTACTGCCCCCCCCACCTTTCTTCCCTCCGCTTCTGGAGGGACGGGGAGGAGAATCAAAAGAATGCAACTCCCACGGGTTGAGATAAGAACAGTTTAATAACTAAGGTATAACACAAATCACCACTGCCGCCACCAACAATAACAACGACAAGAGAAATAACAAGGGAAGAGAATACGATACTGCCCGCCGGAAAAGACAGCCCGACCGACCAGGGGACGTGCCCTTCCGGGTAGCTCCCAGTTCCATCCCCTGGCATGACGTGCTGTGGTATGGAACACCTCCTTGGCCAGTCTGGGTCAGGTGTCCTGTCCCCGCTTCCTCCCGGCCCCTCCTCCTCCCTGGCAGAGCATGAGACTCACAAAATCCTTGGTCAGTCTAAACATCGGTGTTATCAGTTTTTTTTGTTCCCAAGCCAAAAGTCAAAAACACAGTGCTGCAACAGCTACTAAGAAGGAAAAAAAAAAACAAAAAACTGACTGCCACTGCTGAACCCAGGACAGTATCCACCCCTTGTTCCATACCATTCACGTCATGCTCAGATCCCACATTTTCCATATACCCTCACTCTCATCTCGGTGCACTGTTATCTTAGTGCATGGACCAATTCCTATAAAGCTACTGAGTCCATTCGGTTCATGATGTTGGGCTCCATCTCTTGGAACAGTCTTTCAGGGCAGAAGAAGCTGTATGCAGTGTTGGATCGTTGCCTGCTGATGCTGATCATTCCTTTACTGTAGAACTCATCCGGTTCTATCAAAGTTCATTCTCTGTTGGGATGATGGTCGGAGGGAAGTCAGAGCCAGTCGCTGGTGCCCTGCAGACTTCTAGTTGATGGACTATAGCAGGCAACAGCGTACAATTGAGTTCATTGTCTGTTTTCCCCTAAAATCAAATCCCCTTGAGGTACGCATCGGACTTCCCCATCTTCCCGCATTACCCACCAAGTATATCCAGGTCCCTGAGCAAAAGCAATCCCACGAGTGGGTTTGCCTTTACCTGAAGCAGGAATAACCCAGACTGTCTTCCCCAGCAAATTCTTCATGTGCACCACAGGAACTTTGTCCCCCTCTACAATATGTAAAAGTTCTGACTGTGCTGGGCCAGCCCTGTTGGCAGATCCTCTGGTGTTGACCAACCAGGTGGCCTTTGGTAAGTGTGTATCCCAATGCTTGAAAGTTCCCCCACCCATTGCTCTCAGTGTAGTTTTAACAGCCCATTATACCGTTCGATTTTCCCAGAGGCTGGTGCATGGTAGGGGATGTGATATACCCACTCAATGCCATGCTCTTTGGCCCAAGTGTCTATAAGGTTATTCCGGAAATGAGTCCCATTGTCTGATTCAATTCTTTCTGGGGTGCCATGTCGCCACAAAATCTGGTTCTCAAGGCCCAGGATAGTGTTCCGGGCAGTGGCGTGGGGCACAGCGTATGTTTCCAGCCATCCGGTGGTTGCTTCCACCATGGTAAGCACATGGCGCTTGCCTTGGCGGGTTGGTGGGAGTGTGATATAATCAATTTGCCAGGCCTCCCCATATTTATACTTCAGCCATCGTCCTCCATACCAAAGAGGCTTTAACCGTTTGGCTTGTTTAATTGCAGCACATGTTTCACACTCGTGAATAACCCGGGCAATAGTGTCCATTGTTAAGTCCACCCCTCGATCACGGGCCCATCTGTATGTTGCATCTCTGCCCTGATGACCTGAAGTGTCATGGGCCCACCGGGCCAAAAATAATTCACCTTTATGTTGCCAATCTAAGTCCATCTGAGCCACTTCAATCTTAGCAGCTTTGTCCACTTGTTGGTTGTTCTGGTGTTCCTCAGTGGCCCGACTCTTGGGTACATGGGCGTCTACATGACGTACCTTCACCACCAGGTTCTGCACCCGGGCAGCGATATCTTGCCACAGTGCAGCAGCCCAGATGGGTTTACCTCTGCGTTGCCAGTTGCTCTGCTTCCATTGCTGCAACCACCCCCACAGGGCATTTGCCACCATCCATGAGTTCAGTATAGAGATAAAGTACTGGCCACTTTTCTCGTTCAGCAATGTCCAGGGCCAGCTGGATGGCTTTCACCTCGGCAAACTGACTCGATTCACCCTCTCCTTCAGCAGTTTCTGCAACTTGTCGTTGAGGATTCCATACAGCTGCCTTCCATCTCCGATGTTTTCCCACAATACGGCAGGACCCATCAGTAAACAAGGCATACTGCTTTTCACTTTCTGGCAGTTTATTATATGGTGGGGCCTCTTCAGCACGCATCACCTCCTCCTCTGGTGACATTCCAAAATCTTTGCCCTCTGGCCAGTCCATGATGACTTCTAGAATGCCTGGACGACTGGGATTTCCTATTCGAGCTCGTTGTGTAATTAGTGCAGCCCATTTACTCCATGTCGCATCGGTTGCATGATGTGTAGAGGAGACCCTGCCTTTGAACATCCAGCCCAGAACGGGCAACCTGGGTGCCAGGAGGAGCTGTGCTTCAGTGCCAATCACCTCCGAAGCAGCTCGAACCCCTTCATAGGCTGCCAGTATCTCTTTCTCAGTTGGGGTATAGCTGGCCTCAGATCCTTTGTATCCCCGACTCCAAAAGCCGAGGGGTCGACCTCGAGTCTCCCCTGGAGCTTTCTGCCAGAGGCTCCAGGTAGGACCATTCTCCCCAGCTGCGGTGTACAGTACATTTTTTACATCTGGCCCATTCCGGACTGGTCCAAGGGCTACTGCATGAACTATCTCACGTTTAATTTGCTCAAAGGCTTGTTGTTGCTCAGGGCCCCATTTAAAATCGTTCTTCTTCCGGGTTACATGATAGAGAGGGCTTACAATCGAACTGTAATTCGGGATGTGCATTCTCCAGAACCCCACAGCACCCAAGAAAGCTTGTGTTTCTTTCTTATTAGTTGGTGGAGACATTGCTATTATTTTGTTGATCACATCTGTAGGGATCTGGCGACGTCCATCTTGCCATTTTATTCCCAAAAATTGAATCTCCTGTGCAGGTCCCTTGACCTTACTCCGTTTTATGGCAAAACCAGCTTTCAGCAGGATTTGGATTATTTTCCTCCCTTTCTCAAAGACTTCTTCCGCTGTATCACCCCACACAATAATGTCATCAATGTACTGCAGGTGTTCTGGAGCTTGCCCCTGTTCCAGTGCATTCTGGATCAGTCCATGGCAGATGGTAGGGCTGTGTTTCCACCCCTGGGGCAGTCGGTTCCAAGTGTACTGGACGCCCCTCCAAGTAAAAGCAAACTGTGGCCTGCATTCTGCTGCCAAAGGAATTGAGAAGAATGCATTGGCAATATCAATCGTGGCATACCACTTGGCTGCCTTTGACTCCAGTTCATACTGAAGTTCTAGCATGTCCGGTACGGCAGCACTCAATGGTGGTGTGACTTCATTCAGGCCACGATAGTCTACTGTTAGTCTCCACTCTCCATTAGACTTTCGCACTGGCCATATGGGGCTATTAAAGGGTGAGCGGGTCCTGCTGATCACTCCCTGACTCTCCAGACTACGGATCAGTTTATGGATGGGAATCAGGGAGTCTCGGTTGGTGCGATACTGCTGCCGGTGCACTGTTGTGGTTGCGATTGGCACTTGTTGTTCTTCGACCTTCAGCAACCCCACAACAGAGGGATCCTCTGAGAGACCAGGCAAGGTGGACAGCTGTTCATTTTCCTCAGTCTCCAAAGCAGCAATACCAAAAGCCCATCGGTACCCTTTTGGGTCTTTGAAGTACCCTCTCCTGAGGTAATCTATGCCGAGGATGCATGGAGCCTCTGGACCAGTCACAATGGGGTGCTTTTGCCATTTCCTTCCAGTCAGGCTGATCTTAGCCTCCAGTACAGTCAACTCTTGGGATCCTCCTGTCACTCCAGAGATATAGATGGGTTCCACCCCTTGACAGCTTGACGGCATCAGGGTACACTGTGCACCGGTATCTACGAGAGCTTTATACTTCTGCGGGACTGATGTGCCAGGCCATCTGACCCACACAGTCCAGTAAATCCGATTGTCCCCTACCTCCACCTGGCTGGAGGCAGGGTCCCTCTAACAGTCATCACAACGTTGGACACCTAAGTCGTGTTGAAAGGGATTATTCTTCGTTATCACAGGAGCTGGAGTAAAATCAGCTCTTCCGCTCCATCTGGGAACCTGCTCACCAGAGACTGAAGCCGCAGCTCTCATGGGATGATTAGTCTTGACCCTTGTTCCTATTTTCAATTCATGCACCCGTTCCTCCAAAGCTGAAGTAGGTTTTCCATCCCACTTCGTCATGTCTTCTCCATGATCCCGCAGGTAAAACCATAGGGTGGCCCGTGGTGTTTGCCTTCTATATCTTCTGTCTTGAACAATAGGACGTCTTTTGTTAACAGCTGAGACGTATGTTGGTACACGTGAGGAGCTGGATAAATCAGATAGATCGTCCCTCAATTGTTTGACATCCTGGGACAGTTTTTCCACAGCTGAGATGATGGAAGGGGTGAGATTGTCTTCGAACTCTCGGAGTTTGTGAATCATTTCATCCACTGTTGGTGTTACTATGTCACCCCAGGTTACCGTTGCCAATGAATGGGCATATGATGACGGTGCATTCCGTGTAAGTTTTCGCCACATGGGTCGTGTACATTCGACTTCATCTGGGTCTATGGGTATATCTCCGTTATTCGGTTTGGTGTGATAGATCATCTCTACGATGGCTGATTCCCTCAGAGACTGGATGCCTTTGTCTAAAGTAGTCCACTTGGCCGAACGACTCGTAACATCATCCTTGTATGGAAACCTTTCTTTCACAGCTGCCAAGAGCCGCCTCCAAAGACTGAGGGACTTTTTCTCTCTTGCAATTGCTTTGTCAATTCCCCCTTCTCTAGCAAGTGATCCCAGCTGCTTGGCTTCCGTACCTCCTAGTTTGTGACCATCGGCCCCATTGTCCCAGCATCGGAGCAACCAGGTGATGATGTGCTCCCCTGGTTGACGGGTAAAATCTTTTCGCATATTCCGTAGCTCGGTTGAGGTCCGAGGTCGAGAAGTCACCTCTTCTTCTTCTTCTTCATCATGGGATGATGACTCCTGATCAGGTGGTGGCCTGGGTGGTGAATACATTGTTTCTTCATCTTGCTTCACCCTTCTTGCCTCTTTTCTGCTTTTTCTCTTGCTTATGGGGGCAATCGATATTGGTACGAATTGGTCCTCTGGTTTAGCTGCAGTCATTATCACTGTGCTTTGAGTAGCAACAGTACTTGTCGCGGGGGGTGGTGTAGCTGCTGTGGTTGGGGCTGGGGTAGCTTCGCTATCTGTTGCAGTTGAAGTTTGAGTAGTGGCTGTACTTGTCGCTGGGAGTGGTGTAGCTGCTGTGGTTGGAGCTGGGGTAGCTTCGCTGTCTGTTGCAGTTGAAGTTTGAGTAGTGGCTGTACTTGTCGCTGGGGTAGCTGCACTGTCTGTTGCAGTCGAAGTTTGAGTAGTGGCTGTACTTGTCGCTAGGGGTGGTGTAGCTGCTGTGCTCGGAGCTGGAGTAGCTGCGCTGTCTGTTGCTTCGCCCTCAGATCCAAGGACATTTCCTTCCTTTTGAAGGTGCTGGATAGTGTTGAACAAGGCCCGGTAAGCATAGGCCAAGCCCCAGCACGTTGACATGATTTGTCCCTCTCTGGTATGACCAGGATGACAGCACACCTCATTTAAGTGTTTTACTAATTCTTCTGGATTTTGCATTTGTTCAGTGGTGAAGTTCCAAAACACTGGAGGGGCCCACTGACCTAGATACTTGCCCATACTATCCCACACACCCTGCCACTCATGGCTGTCCAGCCTCGGGGAAAATCTCTCGGTCCCCCTATTTTGTCGTCTAACCCCAGACAAGGCCCAAACCCGACTCTGCTTAACTCTTGAGATCAGACGTAATGGTTGTGGACAAAACGCACTCTGTATGCGTGCCAACATGGTGACCCCCATCACAATCAGCAAACAGGTCTCAACAATATTAAAAGGCCACTCAAAAACTTCAAAACTCTCAAACGATGCTGTAAACGGTCTGGAAGGGGCACTGGGAGGGTAAAAGAATGTCTCCTTCATAGGTTGACCACCCAGGAAGGAGAAAAAAGATGTATAGTTGCTAAGCATTTGTATTATATACCTCCCAAAGTATAAAGGTGGTGACCACACTGGGAACATAAGCCAGATCAGTTTCATGATCAATTTTTCTATTGTATTACAAGTCATTACCATAAAATATAATGAGACAATAACCTTAGCCCAAGCCCCACACTTGAAAAACACCAACACAGCAAATACCGGCTCTAAGTAACCTACGGCATATTGAGACTGTGAGATCAAAAACAACAACTTTGAGAGCCAATAAATCAGCATTGTGACAAGTGACTATCAATCCAAAACACTGAATGCTTATCACAAATACGATTAGACACACTCCGGTCAGATCTGTCGTTATCTCAACCCTTCGTGCCCCACGTTGGGCGCCAAAAGAACTGTCGTGGTTTAAGCCCAAGCTGTAAATCAGAACCACGCAGTCTACTGCCCCCCCCACCTTTCTTCCCTCCACTTCTGGAGGGACGGGGAGGAGAATCAAAAGAATGCAGCTCCCACGGGTTGAGATAAGAACAGTTTAATAACTAAGGTATAACACAAATCACCTCTGCCGCCACCAACAATAACAACGACAAGAGAAATAACAAGGGAAGAGAATACGATACCGCCCGCCGGAAAAGACAGCCCGCCCGACCAGGGGACGTGCCCTTCCGGGTAGCTCCCAGTTCCATCCCCTGGCATGACGTGCTGTGGTATGGAACACCTCCTTGGCCAGTCTGGGTCAGGTGTCCTGTCCCCGCTTCCTCCCGGCCCCTCCTCCTCCCTGGCAGAGCATGAGACTCACAAAATCCTTGGTCAGTCTAAACATCGGTGTTATCAGTTTTTTTTGTTCCCAAGCCAAAAGTCAAAAACACAGTACTGCAACAGCTACTAAGAAGGAAAAAAAAAAAACAAAAAACTGACTGCCACTGCTGGACCCAGGACACCTCTCCAGAAGAAGAAATAACTAATAAACAGGGTGAAGACTTAACATTACTATTGTAGCCATATTTTTGCAATAATTTCCATAAAATTTCCTCTTCTCTTACTCTCTATGGAAAAGTGACACACACATCCATGTGTAGGGAGGGGTGTGGGACAGAAAAGACAGACATTGCCTCAGTTACATTTCTCCAGTGAGTCATGCTTAGACACTGCTGGCTGAAGAGATACTAATAGTTTCATAAAGCAGAAAGACAGTGCAAGTTGGGAGGAAGGTGTGTCTACCACAGCAAAAGGCATAAAATTCTCTTTAGATGCTGACAAAGCTTATGGAAAGCAATATGCATGTCAAATGCTAGACCTTAAGATCCTCAGAAGATAGTACATGAAATTTGGAGATATTTTAAGAACTAATGTTTCATATATATATATAGATATAAGAAATAAAGCCATATAGATGCTGATAACCAGCATGCAACATAAAGGCATCCCTGAATAAAATTTAGGATTTTAAAAGAAAATGCTAAATAAGACTTTTAAGAAACAAATTAGGATACAATCAAATAACATGCTGAGTGAAAACCTGTTCGACTGCCGCATGTTCTCTAGGTATATGTCCGCTGTATGAGAGCCATCACTAGCAAATAAATCAGATCAGATTTCTAAAGCGAATAAAGTGACCTCTTCAATAAAAGCACAGAAGTTCTCACAAAAAGCAAGACAAGAGAATAGGGTTTGACTTTCTCTATACAACTCCCTTACCCAGTGCTTTCCATTCCACAAAACAGTTTAATATCACAGGCATTGGGCTGGGGCTACACTGAGCAAATCCAGGTAACTTGAAGAGATCTTACTTGTCATCAATATTGTGGCAGGCATCAGGAATATGACATCAGGAAGCTGCTGAAAACTATTTAAATGGTCAATGAGGTGTGAGTAAAATGATTTTAAGTATAACTATCTATGTTACAAGTATACTAGCCTTGGAAAGAACCTGCACCATGGAAACATGAAGCTCTGCTGAAATCAGTGGGAAGTTTTTCTCAATAGAAAAAAAAATTAGTAAGACTATCAGAAATTTAGTACAGATATCAGGCTCATATGCAAACTCAAAAGAAGTATTTGAGATATGATTTTCTTGTACATGACAAAGCTTTTGCTTAAGGACTTCAAACAAAGATTACAGTGGGCAGCAGATGAAATGCTAACCATTTAGTAATGTAACTTACTCCAACATCAGCTGCCACACTCATCCTCAGCTGGAAGACATTTACTTTCCTCACTTGCAACTTCCTCTCTTCACCAGTAGCCACAGGGATTGATACAATCCATACTGACATACATATTTCAGTACAAAGACAGGATTCTGAAGTATTATGAAAGGTTGGTTTATGTGCATGTTAATGTATGCCTATGATTTATATAAGGGCAAGGACAGCCAAAAAATATTTCATAGAATACCTAGTTACCTCTATTCACATAATGTCTAACAGTATGGCTTCACAGTAAAAAGACGACAACCATAATTCACACACTTTTAGGTTTTGACCGCTGCTAAGTAGCTTCACGTCTTTTTGCTTCTACATACCTGTTGACAGAAGAGATCTGTACTCCACTATAGGGGGATTTCAGTCTAGATCAATTACATGTAAATATTACATACATAATAATTACATATAATATTACATACTAAGGAAGAGCAAAATACCAAAAAAAGAAAGCTAATATGTGAAATGTGACATAGCAGTATTTGTTCTTTCTGGTTAAGTATCGGTTTATTTTTATCCAGATGGCCACAGAGGTGCTCAGTTTCTTTATCAAGTATCTTCCCTATGTGTTTCTTCTTCATCTACTGAGATGATTTCTCAAAGATATAAGTAAAACAAATTCCATTTCTACTCTCATATAGTTTTACTAACAGATGCAGGCATGTATCTGTCTTTGGACATGTTGATAATCTCCACCAGCTCTAAGCATGTTAGGACCTTGCTCATCCATATCGCACCTCACTGCTTAGAATCACCACTAGCATATTTATCTGCAGAACATGGCAGCAAAGACTTTTTCTTGCTTTTTACTACATTTCTAAGACATTCAACAAAATGAACAAACTTCATAGTTGTTGCATAAAATATTTTTATTCTATTCACCTGCAAGTGGAAGTTGGGAATTATACGAACAAATGATGTTGTCATGTTCTTCCGTTCTTCATGTGTATATTTCAGCAATTACAAATTACAGGTGTCATATACCCAGCTATGGAAAAAATAACTGGAATTTTCTTTTGGTTTGTGGGTTTTACCCTTTCAAATAAAATAGCTCTCTAAAATTGTCTCAACTTGCTATGTCCTTTACAAACATAGAAGCAGACTTCCTGATCAAATGCAAAAGATTTCGTATGACTAATTGGATAAATTTGGATTTCCCCTATATAGTCTCTTCATTTTTGGAGCCAAGCACTATCAGTTATGTTTTGACAGGGGCTTATGGTCAATGAAGTATATCCTGAGCACAGCACTGCAGTATGGAACACTTAAACACAAGATTTTATACCAGGTAACATCCCTGCAAAAACAAAAGATATTCATGCTATTTTCAGTACATGAGAATTCATCACTGATAAAATTTGGTTTAACAAATGAATACCTTTATCACAGGCTTAAATTATGATTCAGAAGAGAGATGAAAACCGAAATGCAAACTTAAATCACCAAGGAACAGAAAATTCATAAAATAATCTTAGAATGGCATTATCAAAACCAGGACTACTTATAATTCTCTGAGTTGTAAATACAGATAAGTTCTTGTAAGCTCGACATGTGAAAGCTTAACACATGAGAGCTCAAACTGAGAAAAACAAGCCTCCATAGTGATTTCTGTCAGAAAGCATTAACATCACCTGCCAAAAAAGACAGTGTTGTAGCTGAAACAATCCCCCAGAATACAGTTCACCAGTTAGAAAGAAAGGCTGCACACTTATCACAGAATTCCTCTGCTAGGATTTTATGCAGCACTGAGACATACAGAAATGCCTATAGATAAATTTTCCCATTTTACTGCTGAATTACACTAAGTGGGTGGAACACACCTGTGTAAGCAGCACTGTTAGATCTGCTGTTTGACCAAAATTGCCTTTTGTATTACTGAGAAAGTTGAACTTGAAGGGACTGAAAGGGAAGAATATAATTCCTGGAATTACAATATCTTTCTTATTATATTTTGTACATCAAAAATATTCCTAGCAAAAGGAAAGAAAATCCTAGCTGCAAGAGCCTGTAGTCTAAACAAAACTCTCACCATCTCACCTCAACTATTTTTGCATAGGGTAATACTGTGGATAAAACACCTAGGCTATTTTCAATATTACATATGGACACAGTTTTTTAATAAGTATTTTTATTAACAGAATTCTCTCAGAAAGGTACATATCCTAAGGAGACAAAGAAAGGAAATACTGCAAACCTCTGTATCAATCTTGTCCTCCAGAGTACTGTCAACAGACTGAAAGGAGAATAAAGAGACAGTGTTTTCCCACAAACCTGAGGAAAACAGACTCCTGATGCTATCATCAGGAAACACATACATCTGTTTATAAATTGACAGGTGTCTTCAGCTAGCTGATCTAACCTGAAAGAAACTTCATAGTTCAAGGGTCATTGCAATCAAGCTGATCTATAACACACAAGTGGTCTACAAAATATTAGATTGGCCTAAAAATTAATTACATCCGGCAGGAAGAATTTGATTCACCCAAATTGGTTACTAAAATGTTTTGCAGGGGCTAGATATAATCTGTCCTTAGAAATGAAATTGATATATAAGTGTCATGCTTGGAACATATAACAGATACTCCCATTACCAAAATTTCCATAATGGACTTCCTTAAAATAATATCGACCAGTGTAATTTTGTGAGGTATGTAGAAGAAGAGTTGACAGGAAGAAAACCTACTTTTATCTGTTACAAAGATATTCAGTTAACCTGTATGGGTATGACTAATTTCATTACAGTATGCACACATTTTCCAGTGACTCATTAGAAGCTATATGGTATGAAAACACACTAAAACACCCACAGGCTTAGCAAGATTTATCACCTCCAAATAAGAACAATTATACTTGATGGACACAATGTTCTACAGCAAAAAAGGCCCACAAGAAGTCTTCAAAAATGTTTAAGCTACTGCTTTTATAACAACAGTATCAAGGCACCACTCAGTTGATTAGCAAACTGACAACACAAAATTAACCACTCTTAATTTCTACATCTGTTTGAACTTCAGCCACTGCTGTCTTTTTCACGAGGCATCCATCCACAAGACAGTAGAGAAGTCAAATAAGAAAATTGCAATGATGATTTCTTTATCAGATCCTGACAATGGTTCAATTCATCTTGAAATTTAAAACTTCTGGTATACTGGAGCTGGAAATTTAAGTTTCTGATACTTGAAAAAATAAAAAAGTTACAAACGGAGAAATTTTCTGCTTCTTACAAAGACCACAAAGTACTGTATCAAGAACTTCTCATTTTCTAGCAATCCTTCCATACAATTAACAAAACCCTGCACAGTCTGTTCCTAGATATCAAGGGTCTTTCTTGCTGTCAAAGCTTAAAACCTCAGGGACTTTACGGCATTAAAACAATCCTCCATTTTTATTCTATTCCTTTGATGACTAAACTGAGCAACTTCAGACAGTGGAAGCAAGAAATAAAAAAAGATGCCTAGGGTTGGGTTTACTAGTTTAAATGTTAACTGCAAGAGTGGAAACGTCTAAAAGAGATGCAAATGAGACTTAGCTGGTCTATGTGCTGTCAGTTCTCAGAAGTCACTGTCATGACAGCTTTTTAAATAATAGGAATTTAAAAATTCAAAGTAAAAATGGAGAGGAAGGAGAAGACAGAAGATGACTAAAATTGGGAAATTCATTTCTAAGTCAACAGCATTATCACAACTTGCAAATGAGATGAAGAAAGTCTTTGGAACATTTTTGCTGCAGTGGAACTAGCCCGTGATAAATCTATGAAACTATTATAAATATAGTAAAAGTACCTAAACCATGGGCAAATGACGCTTAAATTTGTGGCTTGTATAAATAACAGACTGCTACCCATGAGAGATATATGCTTCCCATAGAATGAAAAATTAGGAAATTTCACATAAAACACTGAAAGAAGAAACAGTTCTTCAGACCAGCATGTCAAGTGCTCTAAAAGAGAGCTTAAGACATCTTCAAATCAATTGCACACAAGTGTGAGCTCTATTAGTATACAACCAACTTTATGAATTTCACTGTATCATTCATCTTAAAATTCTTTCAGACTTGCCACAATCAATAAGAAAAGTTTCTCCAGAAAGATGCAGTACCTGCAAACAGCCTTCCTTAGCATGAAATTAAAGTCAGGCTCCCGTGAATAGGCTCTTCCAGGAACACTCCTCTTGTGCATGCTCCAGGACATTGCCAGTTCCTCTTCCTAACCTGGACAAATGACTTCTCATAAAAGGCTACTCAGGAACTGAGCTGTTTTTTTTTTTTAAAAAAAGCATTAACGTGGCCCCACACTGTGCCGTCAGAGGCTTTTTTGCATGAAGCCTTCATTACTCTTACTTTTCAAATCTGTTGCATAGCACACAGGACATCAAAGCTAATCATTCTGTCTGGTCCTCTAAGTCCACAGAGCTACTACTGTTTTCACTTGCTACTGAGGAAAAGAGTGGTTTTTTTGTCACATGTTTGCTAGTGTCTGACCTACATCATGAATCTTCCACTAATCCACATCCTGATAGCCAGACTTTCTTAAACCCCCAACAGGAAAGTCAGGCATGTGACAAGAAGCATTATTCCTGCCCCCACCTTTTATTAATATTCTTACTCCTCAACTCCTTTTTTGTATTCTTTTGTTCTCTTTGCAAAACTGTATCAGAGTGAATTAATGACATTTGTAATATCTACTATGTTCATAAATTACAAAGATATGATCTGCCAGTACTCTGTTTATCAGAAAGCTAGGTATCTCTGTTGCAGCTTTTAATACAATAAACCTTTTAAATCAGCTTTAACAGAACTCAATCAGAATGTGCTTACAGTAAGTAATATTCTGTACTGGACCTGCAACTTGTTTATTGAAATACCATCATCTATGCCACACTGAATTTTGAAAACCCAAATTACACAGTGTATTTTTTTTTCTTTCCAAAGATTTTCTTCCCAAAGATTTTCTTCTTAAGCCGATTTGAGAACCTACAGACTTAGAGCACCAGGTAGCTGCAGTTTTCATCTTCTCAGTTAGTGAGGAGACTGGTTCTGACTGAAAACTTCATTACACTGGACAAGCATCTTTGTAAATGTGTATCAGGTGTTTCTCAATTTAGGGTTTTTAGGAAATGTGGCTGGAAAAGGTCTTGTATTACCAGTAGCATACTGGTGGGTAGACCACGCAGCTTGGAAATTCAGATAAGAAAACAGTTTCCTGACATCCAACAACACTGTTCTCTCACACTTACCCCATTTTTCATGTGCAATTTTAAACTTTTCAGAATTTTTTTATCAATTCAATGCTGCTTAATAGGCTTGATCAACTATTACCTCACTATGCTTTTCAGGTAAGCATTCAGTGCCTGATGAAAAACTCAATTGTGTACCTTATGAAGTTCATCAGATTCAAGATTGGGATTTTAAGTCTCAGATATGATGTAGTTTCACTGAATAAACAAAGATTTACTTTGCAAAATGCTATGAAGTCTACAGATCAGAAACCCTATGTATGAAAATTTATATATATGTATGCAAGCAACTTTAACCTTTTTTTTTTTTTTTTTAAATAGTATTTTCTTCTGCTGTCTCCACAGAATCAATCCCAATCTCAAAGATCTACTGGGTTATTTGCCTCAACTCCCACAGCTGTACTACCTTGAATAGCTCCTGATGATGCCCCATGCACACCTGCTTCGTCAGCAACCCATGCAAGTGAGGCCCATGGTGAACACTGTAATGAAATCAAGACTTTTCCTTCTCAATCTTTCACTCCACTCCTAAAAAAACCCCTCTGCTCTCACAGCCCCACACCTCCCCCAAAACACACATAATTTATCAGGTGGCAAGTGTAGCCTGTTTATGAAGTTATTTTCCCAAAAAAACCTTAGGTTTAAGACCTTTTCTACACACATTCCACCAGGAAATTTAGTTTTGCCACTGTAAAACTCCTGGGGAAGCCTTGTGCCCCTGTTTTCAACACCCCAAATCTTCAAGAATCATCTTGATGTCTGATGTCCTGTCACTGAATATGGGGTTAGAAAAATAATGGAGTCAGTAGCCCTTTGAAACACTTCTATGGCTTCCATTAAATGCAATCTGCCTATAAAAGACTTGACATTTTGTTAGAGTTCATTTGTGTCTTTTCATTTGCACACATATAGTTTTTCCCCAGGGTAGATGGATGAGATTTGCAGTTACCAAGGTTTTCTTTCATTGTTTAAGTAATACTATGTATAATTTCACAGCAATTTTAGTTAATAAACTGTTTAGAAATTCTCTGCTTGCTTAGCTATAAAATGCCATTATTTTCTTCTAGTGGCCAACAGAGAAAACAAATCCTAACAGACTTTAAAAGATTTTCATAATCTTTTTCTAAAGGCAACTGATTTAGATACAGAAAAAAACAAAGAGCGAAACATGTTTATACAAGTGTTTCTTCAGGACAGAAACATAAAATTTCAAGCTAAGCACAGACTGAATTATTAGGAAGAGATTGTATAGTTTATTAAACTTGTGTTAGCTTCTGTAACAAGAGACGATACCAACCTCTACAAATCTTTCTTATTTCCATGGACCAGGAAGGCAATGACACTATTACTACTATTTTTTAAATTAATGTATTTTTCAAATGTAGATTTTAAATTTCTGAAAGTCTGATTATTTCTCCACTAAAGCACTGCTTATCTTCCTAACATAATTTGCTGAATGTTATTACTGCACGAGATGCATGCTCTTCATTAAAACTATTGCTGCAGCTCCAATAACCAAGCTAACTTTAAATGAGCTGGCTAAGATCCTGACCAATAGCACTGCATCAAGCAGCTCAGTGAAGAGCAGTCAACAGCATTTTCATCTGGGGAACAGGCAGACTTAGAGAGTATACTGATAAAGACACAATTTCTGCTGCTGCTAATCACTGAATGCTAGCTCAGATACTTGTATGTTAGCTACCATCACAATTTGGACATATCTCTAAATATTCTGGTGGAAGGAGGAGTGCTATTTTCCTTTTTAATTTGTCTCTGTAGCTTTAGAGGTTATTTATGGGTTAACTGTAAAACCAACACTTTGAATACCATAACAGAGCAGGTGAACCAAGTATGCTCTCAGAACGCTCAAAATTTGCTCTTGTGCATTCTTACTAGCTTTAGCAATAGCATGTACACACAACAAATAACAGCAGATGCAATTCGAGGTTTTAATGAAAATTGTTATTATAAAACAATAAGAAACAAAAGGTAGAGAATATGATACTCATCTTTTTTATTTAACCCCAAGGCATTTATGAAATTTACAGCAATATCATTTACAGAAAAATCAGCAACAATTTTGGTTTTTCCTATGCAGCAGAAATAAATACAATTAGCATAAGGATTGGCTAGCACTTTTAAAATATTATATTAATCTCAATGTTGCAGACATAAATTTCTGTTAGAATTGCATAAGAATATATGGACACTAAACAAGATGCTTAAAATAAAACATATTCTCATCCACTATATTTATGAGATCACAAAATCACTGGCTCACTTCAATTTAAGCAAGATAGAATGAAATCACATCCACAGTTCTAATCCTTCATCTTCTAAATCCAGCCCTACCTCTCAGCCTTCATATTGTTTAATCTGGAGAATAAAGAGGACTGTCATCTAGTTCTCTGAACTCCACAATGATTAACAAAATAGGAACATAAGGCACAGGCTCAAGATTCAAAATTGTTAAGATTCCACATCCAACACAGTATTCTAACTAGAAATGTGCCTTACCGTATAAACTTTGCTAAACAACAGTAAATACACAGCAAATATCAGTTTCTGCTGGATGCAATAATCATAATACTGGTCATTCAGAAACTGAGCTGGTGTTTTAAGTGAAAGAATACGGAGACTGAAGGAAGAACAGGTAAGAGAAGATAGACAGGAAAATGTTCAGGACAACAGCAAGAGAAGACATGGAACAGATAAGACCTACGGAGGCAGGGTGAACACCAAGGGTGTTGGGAACTTAGTCTGTGTTTCCACTAACTGTAAGGGTATTGTTAAAGTAAGTCTGTGCAGTTAGTCTCAAATAAGTCTTCCATAGATGCCTATAGGCATCTTACTGGGTGCAAGCTATATTTCTTGGCAAGATTCTCCTCCCATTGTCAGTGAGAAACTTGATTCAATGTGAAGAAAAGCACCTGCTCTAGGAAGACGGTAGTAGCAGACATAAAATATTGTGAAATTGGTAAGGCCCATCTGAAACACATTTAGATCACCTACCTTTAAGAAAAAATAACTTACATTGCAAAAGGCACAGCAAAGAGTCAGGCTCAAAAAAAAAAAAAGGGCAAGTTTAGTTTTAGAACCTTAGCAAAGGTTCAGTGGGGACAGGATTAATCAATATGTATTTATAAAATGAACCTGATGTAAGAAAAAATACACATTAACTGAGCAGTACTGTATGTACTGCAAATAAGAGCAGCTCAGTACAGAACAGGCGTGCAATAGCAAAAGTTGGACAGAACAACTATTCTGCAGTGGGGGTGATTAGATTACGTGCCATGATCTCTTCTGACAAGCTGGGGGATGAAGCCTCTTGGCCTAATTTTAGACCCTAAAATTTATGGCCAACAAATACCTGTCAAATAAGTAGAGCAAGTCAAGAAAAGAGACAGAGTGAGCTGAATTACATGACTATAGTATTACATGACAACTTATTCTCTACCACATGCATGTTGTTTTGAATTTATAAGTTTACTTTAATATGAGATTAATATTCATATTAAAATACCAGACTATTGCAAATATAGACTCTGTGTCTTTTAGATTTAAAACACTATGAACTGCTCAATAATCTTCATAAATTGGAAGGGAGAGTTCTGAAGAACCTAGACAAAATACTAAAGCAGTGAGATTTTTTCACTGCTTAGTATTTCTTTACATTAAAACTTCATCAATGCAAATACTGCTCCAGTACCATGTGCCAACCTAATGATAAAAGGTTATTTCACATTTTTATATAATCCGGATGGCAACAATTGAGAAAGAATCCCACTCCTTAGCTCAGCAGGATTAGGAAACCTCTTACAACAACCTCAATTGACAGTTCTCTTCCTGCCAGCACTACAATGAATCATGATGCATGTGCTTTACGTTGCAGTTGCCAGTATAATTGTCTTATTACAAACACACTGATTGAGAAAACACATATAGCACTGCAATAAACACTAAATATGTCATAAAATATGCAACAGAGGGCTCACAGTGAAGAGCAGGCAAGTAGAAAATGGGAAAATATTGTTATTTAGCAATGCTATAAATTTCACCAATTCAGTTCATGACTACAAAAGCTGAATGAAACCCAGAATACTGGAAGTATTTCTACAAGAATGCTCCCTGAAGTATGAAACTAGTGAAACCAGTGAGCAATTATTCTTCTATGTATACACTAAAATTGTCTTCAACAAATATTTCAGAAGCGTATCCAAATGGCCTCTCTGAAACTCAAATACTTTTTAAAAAATGCCTCTCATTCTTTAACAGGCTAGATAGTAAATTCATGTCAATATAACATACTCTCCTACTATTCATTACTGCATAGACTTAGACAAAATACGCTTTTCTCTCTGTGAAGGGTTGAGACTAAGATTTAAGAACTGAATTTGGTAGACATTTGCCTTTTAAGGAAGATACTGACAGACTGGTTTGGGGCTTTTTTTTCTCCTCTTTAGTTTGAGAATACAAGCATAGTAGCAGCAGACGTTTAAAGTACTTGAGAAGATTAAGAAATACTTCGCCTTGAACAGAATTCGTATTCTGAGATACACTTGCTTTCCGCAAGGCAAGGAGAGGAATCTCCACTTTAGACCATTCTAACACAGATCCAATTTAATACACCATAATTTTAACTAATTCTGAAGGCAGTCAGCTCCCTGGCTTTTTAATCTACTTATTACCTTGCTCTGCCTTATCTGCCTTTCAGAAAGTAGTACAGGTGGTCAGAATTTTTCAGTTTCTCACTGATTTTTCCAGTAAAAAGGAACATACACAAAGGCTTACTGTCACTTGCTTATCATCTATACATGATACATACATGATTAGGTTTCTTATGGTTAGTAGATAAAAGCTGGAAGGAATCTGCCAGCTGGAGACAAATGGAACACAGCAATAAACCCACAATCAACACAGTGCCTCTAAAAAGACCTGAGGATGAAGGATGAAACCTATAGTTAAAGACAGAGAAAGGTTACCTTCTGATCAGATGAGACAGTATATCAACCCATGCCACATTCATTCAATTAATAGACTCTGCAGCTTGCAAACACTGATAAGGGCACTACAGCTTAATGATCTAATCTGTATTCCTAGAGAATGAAAACTTTTTTCAGAAGACACAGTTTGCCTGGATTTCCAATGCAGGCACAAGGTACTGCAGGATGTACTTCCTCTGCTATGTACTGGCATGACAAAATGGACAATTAAATCCCTCAAGTATAGAGGAATAAAAAGGAGGATTAACAACACTTGCTGAAAAAGGTATGCCAAGTTCTAAAATGCAGCACAACCTCCTGTGCCAAAACAAGAGGCTACAGAAATCTCTTTTCCCCTGCAGAACTAAGCCTCATCATCTCACCTCTCCTCCTAATCACTTTTCTCATAACAAATGCAACTCTTCCTCAGCATGGCACTTCTTCCTTCCTATCTGGAATGGTGGTGAAATGCAAGAAGAGTAAAATCCCTTATCTTGAAGAAAGCAATTGAACTGGGATTCAGTTATCATGGAACAGGATGTTGCAAAAGAAAAATCTTCTCCAAGGTGTATGTAAACAAAGAATTTGTATCAACACCCTAAAATTCTCAGTGTTCTCTACTATGTAAATTGTTCTGAACAAGATTTGTAGTTTCTCTGCATCCTTCTCCAGCATATCCAGAGTTATCTGTCACAAGAGGTGCTCATTGGGTTATGCAGCACAGTACTCTATTGACATCCTTCAGACAATGCTTTCAGAATAACCTATCCATAGTTATTATACTGCATGCTTGGAAGATAATAGATACTTGCTGAAATACATATTTAATTAATGTTACTTAATAAACAATTCAACTGAAGGACAGCAATGCCCAAAATTTGAGATTATGAGGTAGGCAGTACACATAGAATTAAAACCGTGTCACACTGAAACAATCATTCAAATCAATCTACCTTTTCTTACAGTATCTGCAAACTAAAGCACATATTAAGACCAAAGATAATCACATGAAGATTTTTTTGGAAATGCTTTACAATAAAAGCTATCTGAAATAGTTGTCAGTAATTGTTACTAAATTCTAACAGAATCCCTGTGGAGTTAGGAATTACAACCATATTAGTCATAAGTTCAGCATGATTAATGATACTGAATGTCCTGGTTTAGCAGTAGCAGTCATTTTTTCTACTGGTGCAGTGCTGTGTTTTGACTTTCGACCTGAGAATAATATGATAAAGCTGATGTTTTCAGTTGTGGGTCAGAATGTTTAGACTGACCAAGGACTTTGAGAGTCTCATGCTCTGCCAGGGAGGAGGAGAAGCTGGGAGGAAGCAGAGACAGGACACCTGACCCAAACTAGCCAAAGAGGTATTCCATACCACAGCACATCATGCCCAGGAGGTAGAACTGAGAGTTCCTGGAAGGGCTGGATCATGGCAGGGTGGGGGTGAGGTACCGGTTGGTGAGCGGTTGTATTCTCTTCCTTGTTATTTCCTTTATCATTATTATTATTGGTGGTAGCAGTAGTGATTTGTGTTATACCTTAGTTATTAAACTGTTCTTATCTCAACCCGTGGGAGTTGCATTCTTTTGATTCTCCTCCCCATCCCTCCAGAAGCGGAGGGAAGAAAGGTGTGGGGGGGGGGAAGTGGACTTCATGGTTCTGATTTACGGCCTGGGCTTAAACCACGACACTGAAAAATACGAAGATTTTAAGTAATAAGCACCTTACAGGCAAAGCCTACTGTAATTACTTAGGTCCATTCCTCCCATAAGCTACTTAAGAGTCAACTCATGATTGCTGCATTTTTTAGTGCAGTCATCTAGTATGTTTCAGGAGCTGGCCCACCAATTTTACTTATTTGAATAGTTTGAATCATGTCAGAGAATCTAAAACTGTAGCATTTGTCCTTCAATGCTTTTTTCATCGTTAAGAAGGGAAATGGTTCATTCTTTCCCAGGACATTCTCTCTGCTAGGTCTAGATCCACACCCAGTAAGAAACCTAAGCCTTGCCTTCAAGCAGGAGTGAAGAAAGACCTCACAGCTGTCTTTATTGAAACTGATTGACTAAACCCAAGTGTTTTTTTTCCTTTTTTAAATCCCATTTTTCCTCTATGCAAGTTCCATTACATGTATCAAGAAAAAGCACAAGCAACATCCATGCCGCTGAAACAAACTTCTTATGCAGGGCATAAACCTCTGAGATCACACCTGTAGAGTATCTAGCAAAATGCAGTATCAGAGCAAGGGATGAATAATTAGAAGAACTGGGTGTGTAAGCCTGTACAAAAGAAACAAAACCCATCCTGCTCTCTTAATGTTTATCATATATTATGAGAAGCAAAACTCCAAAACAGTTTGCACCTAACAGAATAGTTTCTCAGCTTTAAATTTACTCACTGCAACTTTTAATAACCATATTTGAAATGGGCTCAGAGAGGGAAACATGCCCCCAAAACAATTTGATGAAAGAAAAAGATTAAAACTAAATTTTTAAGTTGCCCTGTACAATTCTGAGCACTGAAAAACAAATGAACTGTTGCATGGCCTGTTACATTAGTACAATATTGTGGAATAATTACAAGTTCTAAGATAAAATTAAAATTACTATAATAATTCTCCTATGAAACAATCCAATCTATGCAGACTACAAATTGCTACTAGGTTTAAAAAAATTATTACTACCTCAAGTCAGGCAGATAAATTATTCTATTTCCATTAGTTAGTCTAGGTACTTAAGAGGTTACACAAAGCAGGATGACAAACTGATTATATTTACAAATTATGCACTGGTCACATTTAAAGACCAGCTCTTTACTTGCACACCAGCATTAGAAAGCCAGCTGTGCAAACTGTGAGAAAAGATATGATTCTACAATATTTTCTCACTGATGAGAACAAATGTCCCAGTCTATAGGGCCCACCTTTGGATACAACATGTGATACCAAGTCGGGGGCAGTTTTGTGTCTGTTTGCCTATTTTGCTGTCTGTGCCATTTCCTTTAGAGTACTTCAGAGAAAGCCTTATTTTCTTCCCTGCCTCACACCTACATGAAAAACAGAAAACCTTGCTTCAAAATCTAGGTAAGACAAAGGATTGTCCTATTATTCTACTCAGAGAGATAACATTCAGAATTTCATGTTCTTACCCTCTGTACTGCAAGTTGTACATCTGTACTATTTAATGCACCAAAGTCCTCAAATGTACCTGAAGCTCTCCTTTCCTTCTGCCCGTAATGAGAGTAGAAGGCACAACAATATCTTAAAAAGGCTGAGCACTTTTCTGGATCAGATTTTATCCACCTGCAATTAGAACATGAGTGTAGTCTCCCCATTTTAGTTTGCTGTAAAATTGTAAAGGTAAAACTTAGACTCAGTCAACCAATGAGCCTTTGCAGATTCCAATCATGCTCATAAAAGAGAAGTATCACTATAAAGATCATTTGGTTTTATGTCAGCTTTATAATCATAGTATTCCCTCATGGTTTAATTTCCTCTGTACCTACAACCATCAAGCTGAATACACACCACTGCCCATTAATGATACATTTACAGTTTATAACACAAGTTATAGTAAGGAAAATTATTAATACAAGCCACCTCAAGCATCTAACAGAAAAACAACCACAAAAATAATGATCATAAACTCACATTTCTCCCTGATCCATTAGTAAAGAGAAACATTCTATAATCTGATGTGGCTTTTAAGTATAGGTTTACAATCCTATGACAAAAGGAACCACAAGTGTGATGGGATCAGTAAACTAAAATGGAATAAATCCATGTTATCTGGGTAGTGACTTAAATCTAATCATGGACTCAGGGGATCAGTCTTAACTGATTTTAAAAATACGTGTCTTTTTGATTCTCTAAGAGAACTGCTCACTTTGAAGACATATGTCTTGAAGTGTGGACAGCACATGTATGCGTCGCATGAGCATACATAAAAGCGCCAGTTGTGAAAGGCACATACAATGAGGTTTCAAAACTTCGGTGTCCTTGTCATTCCATACACTCTCCCTTCCCAGGAAGGGATAATTAATAAAAGGTGCCATTGTACAACACTACAGGGAAAAAGAAGACTTTAATGAGAGGCTGAGTCATTGTGTTGGTGTAGAAAACAACTCTGGAAGACAACCCTGTAGCTCTAACAGATTGATGTTTTTAAAATAAGTCTTTAAATTTACAACAATCATCCACGATAGACCCTCAGGTAACATCTTTTCTTAGCCAGCTGTCGTGGTTTAAGCCCAGGCCGTAAATTAGAACCACACAGTTTGTGGACTCGACACTGGACTCGGAAAAAGAGAAGCTGGTGGTGAGAGAGCCGGCAAGCATAGCAGCATCATTTGAGAGTTCTGAAGGTTTTGAATGGCCTCTGGGTACCCTTGGAACCTGCCTGCTGATTGTGATGGGGATCACCATGTTGGCACACACACAGAGTGTGTTTTAGCCACAGCCATTTTGTCTGATCCCGAGAGTTAAGCAGAGTCAGGTTTGGGTCTTGTCTGGGGTTAGACGACGATATAGGGGGACCAAGAGGTTTTCTCCAAGGCTGGACAGTCATGAGTGTCATGGTGTGTGGGACAGTATGGGCGAGTATCTAGTCCACTGGGCCCCTCCAGTGCTTTGGAAGCGTCGGAGATGGAAGGCAGCTGAATGGAGTCCCCAACGACAAGTTGCAGAGACTGCAACAGGGGAGGGTGAATTATTTTGAGCCTGGTGGGCCCATGACACTTCAGGCCATCAGGGCAGAGATGCAACATAGAGATGGACTCATGATGGCAGGGTGGGGGTGAGGTACCGGTTGGTGAGCAGTTGTATTCTCTTGCTTGTTATTTCCTTTATCATTATTATTATTGGTGGTAGCAGTAGTGATTTGTGTTATACCTTAGTTATTAAACTGTTCTTATCTCAACCCGTGGGAGCTGCATTCTTTTGATTCTCCTCCCCATCCCTCCCTTAAGCATTTACTGGGACTTAATTTCCATTTACAGAGATCTCTTCGAATTACTGGGTTTAAAAAGGCAAATGACAATAGTGTTTCAAAGGTGACTCCGTAGTATACTCTACAGTGAGGATTCCAGACATTTTACACCACCTTGTCCTTTTCTCACAGGTATTTCCTCCATTTCCTTTTTAATATTCTTTTGTTATACAGATATTCTGAAATGAAGATAATATTTTTAAAAAACAAAGGTACATATACCATCTGAAGTAGGCAATTTTTCAGGTTCAGAAGGATGGATCTAGCTATTACACGAATAAACAAAACTTTGAATACTTCTATCCCACCAAAATTAAAAATAAAAACTCTCTCTTATTTGTTTTGGTAGGAAACATGGCAGAAAGAATTACTAATTTTTAAAAGCATTTAGCTATATGAAAGGCCTTCTTTTTTAAAACAACAGGCTTCCAGCCTGCTGTCCCTGGAAGAATTTGGCTGGCTTTGGGGTTTTTTTTAAGACAATAAAAAATATTTCTCTAATAGATTAGCAACAAAATGATGGCTAAGGAGGATCTCCATTCTTTATTGGATGTGGGGAGAAGCACAGTGACAAAGGATGACAAAAAGGCTGAGATATTTAATGCTGCTTTGCCTCAGTCTTTAATAGCAAGACCAGATGTTCTCTGGGTACACAGTCCCCTGAGCTGGAACACAGGGACAGGATGCAGAATGAAATCCCCATAATCCAAGGGGATCTAGTGCTTCTCATCCCTCAGGTTAAGGGATCAGAAGCACAAGTAGTGTTCTCCTTTATCTTTCCAGTCACAGGAATGATAAGGAAAGAAACAGGAAGAGCCTGCAGATTAATACCTGGCTCCAAGCCTTGCGTCACTGGCAGAATTTGGGGTTCTTTGATCATGGGTCAGCTCACACTCGTCAGTTACACCAGGCCTGCTGGCAATAGACAGGGTACACCTGTATCAACAGTGACCTAAGTATGAAGGAATTTGGTCTTTCACAAAGGCAGGTAATCATGGCAAGCTGCGCAAAAAAAGTGAGAGCAGCCTTAAAATGCAATCAGGATAGGTTCTTTCCTAAAAAATGACTCAGAATTAAGGATATAATGTTAAAAGAAAGCATTTAAAAATATGCTCTTTTAGGCCACAGCTAATTAATATCAAATGGCTTGACTTAAGAGAAAATATAAGCTAAAGGAAAACAAATTCTTTTCTGCACATCTTTGTAGGCCCTTTTTCTGTCCTTCTGCTGGTCCTTGGAATTAAGGTATCTATCATGTCTAGCAAAGGAATCTATTTATTGAATATGTGAAGGAATGTGTTGGTTTTGAATAGTCTCTTTACCTCATATGTCATCAAGGAATTGCAGAATAGCACATGACACATCTATGACTTTCCCACTTTCCCAGGTTCAAAAGAAACCAAACTATGGCAATTTCAGTCAGCACTTTAGCTTTGCATGTTCCAATGCAATTTTAAAAATACATCTATAAGAACAGCAAACCAGCAATAAGTAACAGAAATCCTCCTGATAACCACAGGTCTTACTCACCTTGGAAACATCTTACCATGCATGACTGCACAGCTCTTAGGCAGCAGCTTACTCAGTAACAGAACTTAGCTCCTACATTGACACCATCCTGTCATAAATCTACACGTGTTTTACAACGGTGAATATCTGTAGCTAGAAATACCTGCAAAAATGTGCCTAGTATTGTCCAAAATAAAATTGCACAGAGCTGTGAACTTCAATAGGTAGAGGTTTTCACAGTACATAAACATCAAACATGAACCTCAATCTTTTTAAATAGCAGTAGCAAGGGAGTCTGAAATCTCACCAAAATGAGGTTTTCACTGTCCTCCAACATAAAAGGGTCTGTAAAACATCTGCACAGGAACTCCTGCTCTTAAGCACAATACTATTTGGTACTTGATTCCAGGAGCTTTCTTCAATATCAGTGGGGTTTTCTCACTTTGGGAATGAAACGGCCACATAATGAAATGAGGGATGCATGCCCCATGCTACTTAATATAGATAGGGTCTGCTTGGTCAGGATCATGGTATGGGAGTGCAGATAATATTCAAACTACCTTTCCACTACAAAAATTAATGCATGGAGGGGAATATATGCTGCGTGTGCACCCAGGAATGGGCATTGGTAACCTACTGTTAAACTGTGGCGAAAACATTGATAGATTGTTTTTCAGTTAATCTCCATCTTGTATGTTTTGAAACACGGTAAACCTAAGGATTACACTGTAACCTAGCAGTACTTTAGTGCTAATCTATCACATTTTGCAAAGGGAAAAAAACCACTATATTCTATTAAATTTTAGTGCTAGCTAGAACAGAGGAAGCAGAGTATCATTTCTTTCTCTGATAAATCAGTAAAGGCAAAAGATGCAACCTTCCAGAAGTACAAGTATGATGCATACTGTCAGCATATAAATAAATACAAACCAAATCCAGGATTTTCTGAGCAGAGAGATAGCCGTTGTTTGGTTTGTGAAAGATAAAAATTATCTATTTCCCTGGACCCCTTGAAAGAAGCTTTCAGCAACTAATAGCTGCCATGAAACACAACCGCATGATTTACTAGCCCATCAGGGTACTGAAACAGGGCTGGCTTTTAATGCAGCTTCAGTGCCTGAAGAGTCCACAGAAAATTGGGAACTGCATGTACCTCTACGTGCATCTTTAATAATGCCTGAAGCAAAGCAAACCATTGCTCTCTAAATGTGTTACGCAAGTCAATATACATCATGCAACGTCATCTACTTTAACTTCTGGTCCTTGCACGACTTCTGTGTTTTGAGTTTACACTGGTTCTTCAGTCCTCTGCAGTCACTCTAACCTCATTGCTTTTGTTCTTTCTCAACTTCTGTAGGAAAACGTGTATTTCAAGCTGATGGTTTTTAACATGAGAATAACAATTGTAGTTTTTGAAAAAAAACTAAGATATTGCTCATGTGTATGGGCTTTCAAAACCACTGTATTCATACACAGAACAGCAATTAAGCCTGGTATGAAAAATTATAATTTTTTTTTTTTTTATTCCTGTTGGTCAAACAACAGGAAACTAGCATGTTTAGTTTAAAGTAGGCCGGGAACTGAGTGGTACCAAACTCTGAATCAAACTTGGGGCAACCTCCTCTCTGGTCTTAATTTCACAGGTTTACTAAAACCAGTCCTTTATTTTCTGCCAGGTGAAAACTATTCACGCAAAAGCTCCTTGATCTTACTTAAAATAGTGCTTGACAGTTCTGAGCAACACTTAACAGATGAAATATGTACCTGAGTGCCATACATGTCCATAAATAGAAGTACTAATATACTCACCCCATCAGTGTTAATCTAAAAGAAACTCCATTGTTTTACTCTGTCAATTCTAATCAAAAGACAAGATCAATACCCTAAGCTTTAGGTCAAAGCCCTAGTAGAACGGTATTCACACCATGTCCTGAGGCTCAGTGAGTCCAGCCAAGATCTAAGCAGTCCTCCAGTGAAAGCACTCTGCCCAGCACACTGAGAGCAGCAGCTCCAGAACTGGTGCCTGTGAAGCAGACATCAGTCCCACCCTCTTGTGCCATGTACCACAGAGGCCACTCAGCACTCAAAGACCCCACATTGGAGCAGAGGGAAAGTGTGAAGAGGAAGAAGTGGTAACGATGAAGCATTTTGAATTGAATGCAGCAGCCTGCCTCCAACCCTGCCATCCACCATGCTGCTCAGGGAAGGATGTAGAAGAGTTGAGAAAGAAGTAATGAAGTTGAGTCTGGGAAGAAGGGAGGGGTGGGAGGTGTTACTTGTTTTGTCTTTGTTCTCACTATCCTACACTATTTTTAACTGGCAATACATTAATCTTCCCCTAGTGGAGTTTGCTATCCCTCTTAAGATAATTGGTGAGTGATTCGCTTGTCGTTATCTCAACCCATGAAGATTTCATCTTATTATTTTCTCTCCCAGTCCTGTCAAGGAAGATGAATGAAAGATTCTCTGAGTGGGCACCTGCTAGCCAGCCAAGTCAACTTACCACATGTCTAACAGTGGACATCTTGAAGTTAGCAGCAATGCAGGAAGTGTACAAGTGAGATACACATAAAACATGAAGCACTTTCAAGTCAGCAAGTTGTGTTTATGCTTGTTCACTAGTTCTCTTTGTAACATTTCACACAGTCACATCTAATAAAATCTGGTAATATCTAAAAACAGTTCACAGAATCACAGAATCACAGAATATTAGGAATTGGAAGGGACCTCAAAAGATCATCTAGTCCAATCCCCCTGCCGGAGCAGGAACACCTAGATGAGGTTACACAAGAAGGCGTCCAGGCGAGTTTTGAATGACTTCAGAGACAGTTCAGGATGACAAGGTCAGTCTTTGATATAAACTGTATCTTTGTAACAATCCGCCTCTCGCAATAATCCTACATACAGGCTATGTAGAGAGGATGATAGGAGATTACTGCAGAACTACACAGGAGAACTGTAGACAGCTCCTTCTGTAATCTTCATCTGAGACAAGAAGTGAATTCCCACATAGTACTGTACTCATCCCTGCTGTGACAGAATCAAAGGAATACCACCAATGGCTGCCAGGACAGCATTTTAATCTCTCCATAAACTAGATTAAAATGTTGTTAATGGTTTAAATTGGCATTCAGTGGACTCAGACAAAGTGACCAACCAAAGGGGCTACTGAAGTGTCCTACGGGTTTATACTTTCCAGGCATGGTCTCTGTTGTACATGGGTTACCAGTCATGGCAGTAAGGCCAGAGAAATGCAAGCAGGTGGTGACCTCTAGATCATGCATATGTGATAGTGTTAGAAATTACAATGTTATGATGCAACATCAAAATGCTGATGCAATGCAAAAAAATCTCAATATCACAGCTGCTAAGAAAACAGTTATCATTTCCACTCACCTGCTGAAAAGACAGAATGAAGCAAGAGGAATTAACAGTACCTGGAGAACACCTAGGATGTGCCTAAACCAACAGCCACACAACACTTTTATGCGAACAGTTAGCAGATTCGCAGTAGTCATTTTTCCCCTTGTCAGAAGTGACAGGCTTAGTCCTACGGTCAATATTAATGTGAGGGGAACGCTGAAATACAATCTAATGAGAATTGCACTCATCCCATTCACGAGGACCCTGGCAGATCAAAAAAGGATCATTTCCTAGTTTTCCAATAACATCCATTCTT
Organism: Psittacula echo; assembly: GCF_963264785.1. Lineage (NCBI taxonomy): Eukaryota > Metazoa > Chordata > Aves > Psittaciformes > Psittacidae > Psittacula > Psittacula echo. Next base: position 33,671,462 of record NC_137743.1, read on the forward strand.
AAAAGCCTTAGGCAGTTTTCCAGTCACAGACATCGATACCTGTAAACAACATCTTCTTAACTGAAAGAATTTTTGAAATTTACCCAAAAGGGATTTTAAGGTTTGATACTAGTCTCTTCAATTACTGTTTAAAGCTGTATTTCACAATAGTGTGTTTATTGAACATGTTTCATTTAGACCAACTCAGTAATCAAAATAACGTAAGTAAAGCTACCTCTTTTACTGCTTTAACATTTAATCCCAGGTTGGAATTGTATGTACTGTATGCACTCAGCAGACAACAACTTCTATTTCTTACTGATGTACAGCAGAGAAATGTAATCAATTCATACTGTGTGTATTAGTGTGCTTTTTAGAGTGATACTATAAATCACATCCACTGCTTCAGGCGGGGTTGTTACACTTCTGTAACAACAGAAGATGCGGAAAGTAGGAAAAGCACAGCTGAAACCAAGAACTAGGAGGTACATCAGACACAATGTATTTTCTTGCTCTGATGTCCAAGATAGAAGTTCAAGGAGGAACTAATGTTAAACTGTGACCAAAAAAAAAACCAAACAAACAAACAAAAAAAAAAAAAAAACAAACAAAAAAAACCCACAATAAAACCAACCAACCAAAAAATATAACATAATTTCCTCCAGAGGCAGTAGGCATAATACTAACCTAAATGGTGACCCGCCATGACAGTTGCCAACAATCAAAATGGGCAAGTCAGACTGCTTGACACTGTCTTGGAAGAAACTGGGCTGACAGGTATTTATAGGGTTAGTCTCCATGTGTTTGAGCGACATTCACCTATAAATGGCTGTGAAAAAAGGGCCTTATAGAATTTAACAGTACACCTGCAGCAAAGCAACAGATCCCAGAGGCTTTGAGAAAGAAAATATCAAGGATTTCAACTCAAGGTGAGATTATACGAAGGCAATCCAAAAGTAACTGCATCCAACTTCAGTGTAAAACTGTAGCTTTATCAGTAAATGGCTTTCCTGAAGACCACACCTTAGATATATTCACATCCAACAAAATTAGAAAATAAATTTAAAACTCCAGGGATACACCACTGTACAATTCTGGAAAATAAATTTGTTTTTTAAAATCTTTCTCCTTCTACAGCAACTGTCACATATTTACCAAACTAAGCACTGTGCCACTTTAAGGCTCTGGCAGATTTTTACAGATGTTAAGAAAGAAAACTTTGATTTTTTCCAGACTCCAAGCCTGGAATATTGCTTACTCAGTAAGAACAGAAATGTCAATCAGTAAATAAACCCTTGCCTTCTGAAGTCCTCACTCTCAAACTATATGCTTATATGACAGATTAAAGTTTTCACACAATTTCAGATAGGAATAGGCAGCTTTCCTCCCTGATTGCAAAGGTCAGCTTACAGCTTTCCACAAACTATTGTGTTTCATTCTTTCAAAGACACAAAGAAAATATTCTGAGATGCAAAGAAACATCATCCAAATCACAGTTTAACCTACTGCTCTTCATGTATATGTAGGAATGTCTATGGAAATCCACTCAGTTCAGGAATTACATGCATTTAAAAGATTTATCCTGTAACACAGCCTTACTTCAGTCTACCTACACCTGAAAGCCAGAAGGCTTGGGCTCAAAGTACTTCCTCTTTGCTTGATTTTAACATCTCCTTCCACCAACACTTCTCTTGTCCCACATAGTTGTTCTCAAATTGAGAAAAAAGTCTCAAAACCTTCAACTAATACAGACTCTCTAAGCAACACAAGATTATCCAGTTGCCAGTTTCATAATTTGCTCAAGCAGGGTAAAACTCATTTAGTGAGAAAGTCTGTGTAAACAAATATCTTAATATTCTACTAAATATATGAAAAAATAACTTCTAATATTCATTGTAACAAACATAAGGTTTTAAAGGCAAATGAAGTATTTAAGTGATACGTTCTCTTCCTCGCATCTCATCTACACTAAAATAAAATCATAGCCCAATGAAGCCAACAGCAATTTTCATCCCTGGCAATAACAGGGCCAACCAAGGTGCCATTAATGAAAAGTGGTATATAAGTTTGCCTTCAAAAGATATACCTAACGTAAAGGCAGCCTTAAAAAGAACATAATACTGATTTAGACAACATTCACCTTTATCTAAATCAGAGGTACAAAAATAAAGAGACAAACAACTTTAATCCCAAGCTTGCATCCCTCTCCTTCGTTACAGATCAGAGCAAGTTAAACTAAAAATAGCAATGGAAGAAAAAGAATGGATTAATTTGAAGATAGTGGACTTCAGGGATCCTAACTAATAAAATAGTTATTATTTTCAGAAACACTGTAGATGTGAATCAGACTACTATAATTTCACAGGAATAATGAAAATTTAACCTGAAAAGATCTGAACATGCAACAGTTTAAATTTTACCAAGTTATAGGCACTGTACTCTGGAGACTGGCTTCCCCTCACCCCTTCTTTTTTTAATTATGGCTCCATCATCTACAAAGTTTATTTCAAAGGCTTCTAGTTAGTGTAACTATAATACTGTTCTAAAATCAGCACCTCAGGAAATTCTTCCATAAACAAAGATTAATATATAATAGAGCAAGATATTCTAACCAAGAATACTCATAATAGAGTGGATTTATTTTCTGTATATTACTCAGGGAGTCTCATCAGAATAAGCAAAAATTGAAACCAAAGATCATAAAACAAGAACAGCAGAAAACTAAAAAAGAAATATCCTTAGCATTTTTAGTGGAAGAATTTTAGTCTTATCTGAACACTTTTTTTTTTTTAAATCTGAAGAGCATTAATGGAAATTTTCCAAAAACATTGTAACAGATCAGAACAAATTTTATTATTACTATTAATGGCTTTTGCAGTGTTGCCTAGTAACCCAGTTTCAGACCAGAGGAGCAGCAAGGCAGACGCTGAGGAAAAAAGCCCACAAAAAATGTCCAGCACAGAAAACCCAAAAAAATCCAACAAAAATAACAAAAGGAAAAATCCACCCCACAGTTGTTTTCACCATATTAAACTAAACTTTAATTTTTCAATGATCCTGGGGCCTAAGCGAATCAGTTAATCCATTATTCAGATTGATCCAACCTGCTGGTTAACAGAAACAACCAACCAAATATTGACTTTGCAATGCTGTTCACTTTTTGAGAAGTGAGGACTTGTACTTAAAAAATTATTGGGAATTCTAACAAAAATTTAACCCAAATGCAAAATCTCTAGAAATGAAAATTTTCATCATTATATAGAATGATGTTATAAGCCTTTGAAGTTTTACAGGATGCAGACAAACATTTAGCCAAAAGCCTGCCATGTTTACAGAATTTCAGAGGGAGAGCAGTTTTTGCTTTAGTTTCATTCCATCAACAGGTTTGATCAATCTTTTTACACCAAAGTATGTTCCTCCAATATTTTGAACATAGTTTACTTATGTAACATACCTGGAAAACTGTTCTTGCAGCCCACGCATCTGAGCTCTGCTGCGCTCCGACTCCAGCGTCACCTCCCGCAATCTTTTTTCACTCTCAAGTCTTAAATGTCTTTCTTCCTCCAACTCATGTATGAGCTTCTCACGCTGAAAGACCATAAAAACATATTTATTAATTGTACACATAAAACACACTTCTAGCAAAAATTTAAGATCTAATTTGGAAAAAATCACTGAACAATCAAAATAATTACCCTAACTCTCCAATCCCATCATTTTTTGTATACCAATGTTACACAGAATAACAAGCTAGAGATGGAAAGCCTTTCAGAATATCCCCATCATGCTGAGCTACTCTTACTTGGCTCAGACTCACTGAAATCAGTATATTTAAAAATAAACACCCACCCTCTCCTGCAAAGCTCTTTATCTTCCACTCAAAATAAATAGAGAACATGGTATTTGAGATCTGTGATCTGTCTTGCTTGAATGCAGACATGGGAAGCATGAAACAAGTCAAAGAGGACAACCTGTTACCCACCCCTTAATGTTTCAAGCTCAGAAGCAGAGAAGGACCTGACTCTAAAGCCACAGGTTTTCTTGGTTTGGCTGAGAGGAGGATCCCTATCAGAATCCGCTGGAACCTATTATTGAAATACTATGACAAAGAATATGTCTTTAAAAACTGAGTACCAATCAAACAAATATGAGAGAAATAAAAATGCCATTAATTTTACTAATAGTTCTCACAAGCAAATTAGCATGCAGTTTTTCGTAATTCTTAAAACATCGGACCAAAAAACGCAAGCCACAATATACAATACTACCTGCACAAATCACATGTCACAGCTAAATGTGATTTAAGAAGAGGAGGAGAATGAACTGAAAAGTTATAAAAAATGCTACTGGAATTAAAAAAATCTATATACAGCCTTTTCCATGTGCCCCTGTTGAATGGAAATGAAATGAAATTAAATTTTTCCTTGTGCATTTAAATGAGAAAACTAATCAATAACGCACCCCAAGCAATTTATGTGGTACTACATTATACTCCATCAGTAGAGAGGCTCCAAAGTCAATTGTCTAAGAAAAGGTTAAGTAACTGCAAAGCTACAGTGGGTTAGTGGGTTCAACACCCATATGATTTGAAAAATCTGTGCCCATGGCGCAGCACGATTTGTAGCCTGTCAGACAGTCTGATGTAGCTCCACTGCTGACCTAAATTTTCATGACACACCTGCAAAAATTCATCTCAAAATTATACATACAGTTTCATTAGAAAATAACAAAGGTATCTTAGTGTTAAGCCATTAAATGGGGGAGACAGATCATTTGTACATGTCTCACCACTATAAATCTTACTGGATAATAATTTACAATAGCAGTAACCAAGGGACCAAAAATATGAATATTACCAAGTGGAAAAGGGATTCTAGAGACAGTGATAAATAAGAAGACACCACAAAGGGAGGCTGCAACAGATTAAATGAAATTATATATATGCTTGTGAAAAAAATAGGGGGAATAACTCATAGAGCAGAGGGCTTCTGTCTGGTTGGACATATGTAATATCTGGAAAATGGCAAAACAAGAAACAGGTTACTGGAAAATAAATGTATTGTTCTAACTAAATTACCTAATTACTGTACTTGCTGTTACATAACCATGTTCTGCCAGGTGATTGGTTTCTGCCACATGAAGAAGAGCAGAGTGCTTAGCATCCAGCAGAAGATGCACAGTAGACGTACAGAAAGTATGGCTCACGAAGGGTAACTTGGGATAATGATATGGGAAGAATATTCAACACAGTTAGTATTTCTCCAGCTTAGATCCCGTCAACACTAGCTTCAAAATTATACTGTTCCTGAGGCCCTTGCTGAATACAGTTGGCATTTCTGTTATAGAAGCATTTCACTGCTGCTAAAGAGACTAGAGCTTCCAGAGTAAGAGTAGCAGGCAAAATTACATCAAATAAAAATATAGTTATCACCCAGGGCTTAAGACAAGCTTTCAGAAGATACTGACGTCTACAGAAATTGGGTTTAAAACTGAATATGTAACTGCCCCTATGGAAACTGATAGGCCACCTTGGAGGAAATTCAGGTACTGCTATGAACCCCTGAGTGCCCAAGTTGACTCAAGGCACCAGACTGTGCCTGAGCTACCTGATGCAGTAACAGCTTAATGATAATGAACTGAAGACTAGAGACTAAGCCATGACTTCGATGCTCATTCAGCGCCATTACCGCTACAACAATCTTACTCTGACAGCACCTCTACATGTCTGCTACACTAACAATGCTCTGGTCCTCAAATAACCCTTCTTTCCACATTAAGTAGAAAGCCAGATCTCCACGGAGGAGAGAGACAAAACATGACACTTTAGAGCACAGATGAGTATCCAGTCCTCCATCTCACTGACAGGATATTCTGCAGGTTGCACAAAGCTCCACTGACTCTCCTGAAGAACGAATGTGCTGTATCTACATGCATGGCCATGGTGTTGCTAATCACAAAACCATATTTTCTAGTAGAGCACTGAATATACAGCAGAGATTCACAAATCCAAACTGTCTCCTACAAGAGCTGCGTAAGCTATTTCCATAGGTTTCATTTACCTCTTGCTGCTAGGTCAGAGAATGCTGTTGCTAACCATTTACTCCCTCCATTCATGAGGGGATGTCTGTATTACTGTCCTACACAAAAAGATCAGCATACCCACATAGAGGGGTCTTGTGTTGGTTTGAGGTTTTTTTTTAAGAAGGACGGACCTACGAATTACCTTAAGAAAAGTAACCATAACCCATAAACAAATTCACATTTCAAGAACAATAGCACTACAAGAATGAAATGTCTAAACATTAGGAACTTCTGGAATTACTTAAATGTCCAGTTCCACCTCATGAGCAAGCACTATGCCACAGTATTAGTTATATGAGCACATATAATTCCTGTACAAAAGCTAATGCTCCTTTCAGGATAAGGCTATGAGACCAGAAACGAAAGCACTAACATGTAGCCCTGAAAGTCTGGGTTCTCTTCCCAGTAATGAAAAATTTCCTGTATGAATGGAAAGAAGACTGCCCACAAGATAGCCGCACAGCAATAACACCACCAGCCTTCAATTTGTGCTTCTCACAAGAAATTATTGGCAAGTTTGAGGCACTTCTGCCATTTCTTGCAGGCAGAAAGAAGATCTGCTTTCAGCCAGATCACAGACATTAAATACAGGGTGGCGGTAAAGAAGCAAAAGACCACCCACCCACACTCAGAAAGTTTTCAGACTCCAGGACACAAAACACTCACGTATACTACACACAGAAAGTAGCTCCCAGCAGCAGTGATTGTATCTACAAGAGAAGATAACTAAATTTTTATTGAAACCCAGAAAAGCCATAATGAAGTGTCAGAAGAAAGAAGTGAGCCTAATGTACAGAAAGGCCAGGATTAAACAGAGAGGTTTTGGATTGTCTAGAGTTTTTTTTATCTCCTGGAAGCAGATAGCATACCCTTGAATTCTCCAGAAATTCTGCATTGTCATAACCCCCTTTACAACCTCCTCTGTGCTAAACCCATTTTATTCCTGTGCAAAATAAAAGTGTATGTGAGGACATGAACTAGCCAGAAACAGTTCAAGGTTTTACAGTGAACACAAGCTTACTGGAAAGAGAGACTATTAGCATGCCATGTGAAGAAAAGGTTAAATAAAAAAAGAAAGTATGTGAAATGCATCAGTATGTTTTAACACCAGAAAAATCATTGCCATCTTCCAATGAAGTTCCCACTTGCCAATTCCTCTTTAATTGTAGCTCCTTCTCTACATGAGCTCTGCTCAAACTATTTTTCCATGCTTCCTCTCTCCTTGCCTTCTGCAGCACAGCTATAACCTTCTCCTCTTACAAGTAAAACCCTTACTTCACTCTTGCTTCCCTTTGTCAGCCTCTCCAAATAGCCTGCCTTTCATCACATCACCCTGTTAAATTTCTGACAACTTTTCAAATACGCAAAAATTTTGTGTGAACAAACTAGAATGAAACACAGGGTTAGCAAACTCCACCAATACTTTTGTGCAAGTACTGGAATATTTTAACACTTGAACAAATACTGTTTTCAATTCCTTCTTCATGAACATTTCAGCAATCAAGTTTCACTAGCTGCTTATTATGCTCATGAGCCAGCATTTGCACTTCAACAAGTTCCTTTTTGTGTAGCTGTAGAAATGTTCGTGTCAAAATGTTTCATTTCTCATCTAGTCAGGGACATGTACCACACATTAACTTGTCTTCTTAAAGTTAAGGAAGAAATCCAATTTGAGGTATTCATGATCAAAACAAAATGCATGAAAACTATTTATGGCTAGATTGAAAATAGTGCATATATTTGACAGAAAATTCTGAACCGCTCCTCAGCACTCCATGAAGAGACCATGAGACAATGCTTATTTTCAGTTACTCGTTAATAGCCACGCTCTCAGTCTAAGGACTGACCCAGAGCAGCCATGTGACAAGTGTCTCCTAAGAAGTGCTCAACTATTTTTGTCTCCTTTAATTCCCTTGGGGTGTCGCAAACGTTAGCACCTGGTTCTTTCACTTCTACCACACTGCAAGCATCTCCTCTCAAGTGACCCATGACACTGTGACAGCCACCAGAAAAGGCAGAAGTGACAAAACATGAAAGTGGATGTGGCGGGCAGCAGCCACAGGAGGCAGATGGCAGTGCGTGGTGCAACAGGCCCATCATCGCTGGTCAGTTCGACACCTAGCATGCAAAGTGAACATGCAGCACCTTAAGGTTTTGAACAGAAAGGCTGCCTTCTTACCTCTTTTTCCTTTCTGAGCTATTTTGCTGTCAACTTTAAAATGAGACACGGATGACGCTCAAGCCTTCCAAGTCAGGGACGTGCCGTTTAACTCCTTTACCTGTCATCGCAAATAAAATCAGCAGAAGTCTCGTGTGAATGACACGACCAACTCTGTGACAAAACCTTCTCAGAGAAGTACTCAGGGACTTCTCTCCATGAGGGCCAAGCATTCAACTGACACAAGCAGATTTCTTACTTCAAAACCCTCTAGTCCCACCCTACCCTTTTTGCTAGTCCTGCTTCTCTCCCCTCCTCAATGCTGATGATTTTGTGTCCTCCATGTTAAAGCTGCTTAACTGACAGCTCATTCCTCCTTCCTTTAAACCTAAAAACATTTTCCACTGCCCCCCCTGCCCAACAATGTGCCACCCTAATAATATTACTTTTTCTTAATGTCAGTGGATCAGATGTGTCTGTGACCATGTGTTGGCAGTGGAGGGCTGTGGGAGCTCCTCTGTGAGGAGAAGCCAGGGCTGCCTTGTGCTGGACACAGCCGGTTCCAGCCAGTTACAGCTGGCTGAGTCATGGCCCCACCGCAGGGCACAGCTGAGCTCACCACTGATGCTGGTGGCACCTCTGGGAAATGTATTTAATAAAGAGCAAAACTCCTTGTTGAGGAATGAGGTAAATAGTGTGAGAAACAGCCCAGTGAGTGCCCAGACCTGGTGAGGAGGTGCTCCTGGCGCTGGGGTGGGTATTTACCTGCAGCCCATGGAGGGACCACATGGGACATCTCCTGAAGGACTGCAGCCTGTGGAGAGTCCGTGCTGGAGCTGGGGAAACCTGTCAGGAGGAAGACCCAGCAGCGAGGGACTGTGATGGACCTCATCCTCATTCCCCTGCACCACTCAGCAGGGGAAGCTGGGGAATCAAACTCCACAAACTACACTTTGGAAAGTGCTGTTCTAAATTTGTCTTTGTTTTACATTATCTAAATCTATTTTAATTGGCAATAAATTAAATTAATCTTCCCTAAGCCGCCTGTTTTGCCTGTAAGGGTAAATGGTAAGGAATCTCCCTGTCTTTATCTTCATCCATGAGCTTTTTCATCTTATTTTCTCCCCCAGTCTTCTTGAGAAGGAGGAGCAAAAGAGCAGATGGGTGGGTGCCCAGCAGTCAACGCACCACACCAGAGTGTTTTAGCCTTTTAATTTATCTTTCACATAAAAATCATACTATTCCTTTGATCAATAATGTTATCTGTATGTTAAACAAAATGTGGCTGCACATGAAGATTTCAACTATAGATAACTTCAAGTGAAAAAGTAAAGAGATTCAGTATACACATGCCATGCATTCTATATGGGGTGTTGCTCTATCATAGGGGAGCCAGCCCAACAGCTGCATAGGAACTGGCGCCTCCTTTTTGTGTTTAGCTTACGTTTGAGTCTTATGAAAAGCAATTCTTAAGAACAGCTAGGTATAACTAGGATGATTAGTTCAAGTATCAAAAATGTACTCTTGAAGATGTTCTTTGCTTCCCCAGTGCATCATCAGATGGGTTTTACTATGGTACTACTAATTATGCTAACATGGGAGCACGATTTTGCAAAAAAAGTCTAGTTGAGAATATTTAACATAGGCTTAATGTTGCTCAAAATCAGGCTAATAAGCTTCACATTTTTTTAACAACTATTTTAAAGCATTTGCTAAAGAGGGTCACAATTTCTGTGTAATTAATATTGATTTCAAACAGACACTTTGCAATGAATTTAAATGATGGGAAGAAAAGAATACAAAATTTTTTGTTTGAAGCACCATTAAGTCATTGCTGAGTATTTATATGTTTATTTTTAATGCATTTTCTGACACTGTGTATCTGATAGCTTACTGTAAAACTCGTATTTAATAGAATCATCACCTATTCTGTAACGCAAGATCCTATGAGCCAGAGAGAATCAACTGGCCACAAAAGTAGACAAAGCCAGCACCACCAAAGTAGACAACAATTGCAACAGAATTAAGGAAATAAACAGCAACTACTAGAAGCATGTTAAAATCAGTTTCCCAAGCAAGTCAATGCCCAATACTGTTATGAATAAATATGCATATTCAAAGTACTCAAACCCACTATTTTATCACCTCTGTATGCCACTTTTGAAAGACTGCTGCAGGCAGGAGCCACAAAGCAGCCTGGGATAAGGGATGAGAGAGGGATGGTGAAACAGTTCTAATTTTCAATAATTAATTATGAAATATTAATTAAATAGAAACTGTAATTTGCAACTTGATGTCCCAGTTGGTTACTTTAACAAAGTAACTAATTTTTTTCTGATGCAATGAATATTTAATTCCCCCAACATAATGCATGTTGATCAAATGGTATTTGTTCAAGTGCCACAGAATATATCCAAGCCCCAGTTGCTCACAACCTAAGCTGTTGGTTAAAAAGAAGTACAAGAGTTCTCTATGTTACAGATATTTTATGAGAGCTCATGTCTGGGTTCTGCAAAAAAACAGGTCAAGGAGTCCAAAGTGGTTTGCCCTCATCTGTCTTATGCAGAAGGTGGGTGAAGTCTCTTGATGTGGTCACCTCCAGAGGCTAAGGGACCTGCTTGATGCCCTGCTGCAAAGCCTAGGGCTACCACACAAGGCAGCACCTCCCCCTTCAAATTCCCCTTGTGCAACCTGGGGACCAGCAGACAGGAGACTACAGCCCTCTCTCTGTCTAATTGTATTTCACTCACAGATGACAGAAAAGAAATGTTATTAAAAGAACAGAGAGCAGATATAATTTTTTATTTCATCATAAATTGCACCAGGTACTGTATTTTTGTTCAAATTCAAATGAGTCAAACTTCAGAGTGTCCTTTGTTTGCTCCTCATCGATCCCTGTTAAACCAAACGTTTCTCATTCTGTAATCAATACTGCTCTGCAAAAATAAACCAAGGCACTGACAAACAACTTTGCACAACATTGCAGCATTCCTTGAGGTGGACTCTGACAGCATGAAAAAACACTACTCCAAAGAGCGGGGGAAAAAAGAAGTGCATTGCTCATTGCGCTTATTACAATTTTTACAGGTTGCTTACACCTGAATCATTTTACTGTAACAAGACTTTATTAAATTAGCCAGCTATTGAAATCAGAGCTTTCCAACAGTGTCAGTCCATATGCCTTTGTCCCTTGCCACTGTTTCCAGCTATACTGGGAATACTGACAAATACCATTAAACACAGCTTTCCCAGGGATGAAAGTATAGGTGTATTTAAAGCACAGAGAAACATTAAGGTAGAAACAACTTAAGCACTTGGAGGGTTCATGGAAGGAGAGGTACCTTTATTTCCGTATCTCTTCAAAATAAAGAAGTTAAGGGTGAAGTTGTGCTGCTGCTTTGTAATTAAAATGAATTACCATTTTACCTGATACAGATTTGTACTACAAAAGCTAAGGAAGACATTTCCTTAATTTATATAAGGCCTCTACTTTTTTCCCCAATTATTTTATGATGTAATCATTTTCCTAAAGTTATTCCTGCTAAAGCTCTGCAACTTCAAGATATAAATAGTATAAAAAGCAGTATCCTAATTTTAGGCTGGTATCTTCTAGCTTTTTCATTTCAGTAAGAAAAAACTATGTATTTTTAGAACAGGATCCTGCTTCCAAAATGACAGACTACCCAAATAAACCAGTGAAACTTAACTGACACTAACTAATTTGTACTAGCCTTTTCTAAAACTGCCTTGAAAACAGCTAAAGTAAATATTTTTAGGAAAATAATTTATTTTCCACTACGAATTTTTTCACATGTCAATACATCTCTCTCTTTGGCTTCGTATCACACTAGCACATGTATCCTGTGCCTGTCAGATGCAAACTTCAAGCTTTGCTTGGCTCTGAGATGAATAGAAAACAGGAAAGGTTTATTATTATTAGTGATATTTTAGTGACAGTAGTTTACACACTTCATATTCTTGGGTGATAACACTGCTCCAGAGCAATTCAAGTAAATTAGAAACTCTTTCTTGATGGAGTTACTCCTTATGAATAAAATAAGATGCTAGCTTTCATTGTGCACTAGCTCAAAATTGCCACCATGTGGAAGGATAGCAACTTAATTTAGCATTATTTATACTGCACTGATATAGTTTTAATTGCATCTGTACGACAGAATAACTGCTGTGCTGAAGCTCCTTTATCATTGCAAGCCTACAATTAATCTGAATTAGGCAGGCTATTACATGAGCAGTACTGTATATATAGTTGGAGTTGTGACAACATTTATTTCACAGGGGGAAGAAAATAATTAAATAATTCATAAACCCTTTCAGCACAGAGCTAGGTAGCTAGCACCATCTCTCTCATCGCTTTCAACAGCATGGTGTATGCCCGCCCTCTGAAAGGGAGCTCTTACTGCCCAACAGATCTTTAATTTTGTGAAACACACCATGACAGGCCACACAAAATTGGAGATACCTTTAAAAAAAAACCTAACAAGATAGTAACAACCAAAAAATCCCACTCAGAGTCCTTCAGAAACAAGTAAGTGGAAGTGGACCTCTTAGCACCCTTCCTGGAGACACACTGATAGATCCAGCAGTTACACACAGTCTGTGACAGTGAAATGTGTACTTTACGCAGGTGAAACATTCGCACCCCCAACTCCTCAGCTCCTTAAAGGACATCTCTGCATCGTATTTTCAATGTTGAATGAAGACAAGCAACACATATTTTGATAATTCTCTCTCCCTAATAAAACAATTGCTATTCAGCCAAATTCACAATTGATAGCCCAGTTTCAAAGACCTGCATTGACCTGCATTTCTTAGCAGAGGTAATATTTCCATTTTAGACACTATTTCCTTCTAAGGGGAGGGGTCTAGAAAGAATACTCTTAGTGAATTTGAAAGCCCCAAATAGTCGGATCATGGACTTCTAAAAATTAATCTTAAAATGATAACACTTCTAAAAAATGAACTTGCAAATACAATTGAGCTTCTAATAGCTTCTACAGACAGTAATTAAAGAAATCTCATTTCTCTAAATTAAGCATAATGAAATGTTTTTCAAGATCAAATAACAACTTGTAAACAATATTATGACAAACATAATTCATATGAATACCCAGTATTCAGAAGTGTGGGGAGAAAAACTCTGTCGATACCAAAAAGAGAAACAGTGGAATTAATAATCAATATAATGTAAACCAAAACTAAATTCCCTGAAGTATCTTACATTGTAATGGCTAATTACAATTCTAAGCCCTTTTTATACATTTTATTTTTTTTAAGATGTGTAACCACGCATAAAGGTGTTTGGTTTTTAACCCAGGAATATAGTCTTTTCTTAGTAGAAACAAAGCTTTATAACCAATGTCACTTGTTTACAATGAGTTTTTATTAATTCAGTTGCAAACAAGCAAAAATCCCCAGTCTGTGCTAGTTTATGTTTCCCACTTGTTTGATTCAAGAAAATTTATAATAATGGTGTTTGAACCATAAGACAGCACAGAAGAGTGTGTGTACACAACAGCTTGCAGGAGCCAACTTACATGGGCCAGCAAAGCATCAATTGTTTGATTTATCTACAATTTTCTGTCAGATCTGCAATCCTGAACACCTCCTAAAGGGGTACCAGTGTAGCAATGTATGAAACATGTACGAAACACAGACGGTAAGGCTGGCTGGCAAAACAAAAGTTCCCAGTTACAGAAATACAACTCAGGTTTTGCAATTTCATCAGAACAAAACTACATCTCTGAATAAATAAAACTGACACCAAAACATTAGGTAGTAACACAGTTACAGCCTGCAAGTACACCTCCAAGAGCCACATCCACAGAGTTGAATGCTTTGCTGATGATGGACTACAAGTCTCTTGTCATTCTCTAGTCAATTTATGTAAATAAACAGCGCATGGGACTGAACTCCCCACTCACACAACAAAGACTAGGAATAAATGAACCCAGGTGATTTAGAAAAAGATCCAGGTTCAAGAAAGTGTTCTCCCCTATAGGGTCATTGCCTATATTTAGTAATCAGAAACTCCTTCTCAGATCAAAAGAGAAGTCTTGCAGTGCGGGCCAGAAGATTTGCCTGAAGTACTCTCAAGTGCATTACATGTTCTTTGGACTTTTTGTGACCTACAGCAACACTTTCAAAATAATCTTATACTATTTTGGTGCATGAGATGAGCTGTAGGCCACACAATTTAGGGTGGTTTCCACATTTGCACTTGCTGAAATGACATTTAATTTTTTATATGTCATGGGTTTATTTTACAGTTGAATGTCGTGGTTTAAGCCAGTCGGCAAGTCAGCCACGCAGTTTCTACACACACCACCCCCCCCTCCTCCCCCACCCAGAGAGATGGGGAGGAGAATCGAAAGAATGTAACTCTCGCGGATTGAGATAAGAACAGTCCAGTAACTAAGATATAACACAAATCACTACTGCTACCACCAATAATAATAATGATAAAGGAAATAACAAGGGAAGAGAATACAATACCACCCGCTGAAACAAGCCCGACCGAGCAGAGAGTGCCCTTCTGGGTAACTCCCAGTTACATCCCCGGGCATGACATGCTGTGGTATGGAATACCTCTTTGGCTAGTTTGGGTCAGGTGTCCAGTCTCTGCTTCCTCCCGGCTTCCCCTCCTTCCAGGCAGAGCATGAGACTCACAAAGTCCTTGGTCAGGGTAAACATTCTGACCAGTAACTGAAAACATCGGCTTTATCAGTATTATCCCCAGGTCGGAAGTCAAAAACACAGCGCTGCACCAGCTACTAAGAAGGAGAAAAACTGACTGCTACTGCTAAACCAGGACATTGAACAACAGACATTTGCTGTCAGTTTGGATGAAGTTCCAGACCAGGAAAAGACTTGAAGAGGAAAGAGGGAAAAGAGACCTTAAGCTCTGTAAACCAGTGTAGTCCCACAGCTGATACTCTTTCAAAATGCAAGAAAGATTTTTCAAAGAGGGTTTTAAAAGGCAGGCAGTTTCCAGATCTTGTCTGCATTGTTTGAAGAGTCTATAAAAGATAATCACATGAACTATGACAGCCAGTACTCAGTTCAGACTCAGAAGATTTATTCAAGTTCCTTTTAAGCAGGTAACAATATTTTGATAAGCCACTATGTAAACATTACTGGAAAACAGTATTTGTGGCACACTTGCAAAGGACTATGAAGTCTACCCTGAGTGGGGAGAAAGAAACCATGAATTTGTAGTCATGCTGGATTTTGATTTCTGAAACATTGATGCCTGTCCATTTAAGGGGACTTCCTACAGTGGAATAGCGTCCCACCTGCAACACAACAGTCTGTAGAAAAGGTAGAAGACAAAGAACAGGTAAAAAGACAATTAAAGGTGACAGGTCACTCAAGCTACACTGTTTATATCTGGTATTGATTTTGACCTATGGAATTCATATAAAGCAATACAGTATCTGCAGCATTTACTCCTACACATGACCAATTTGGTGGCCTTCTATGATGGGGCTACGGAACTGACGGACAGGGGTAGAGCAGTTGACGTCATCTACCTGGACTTGTGCAAAGTTCGACACTGTCCCGCATGACATCCTTGTCTCTAAATTGGAGAGACATCAATTTGATGGGTGGACCACTCAGTGAATAAAGAACTGGCTGGATGGCCGCATGCAAAGAGTTGTGGTCAGTGGCTCAGCGTCCAGCTGGAGACCAGTAACGAGTGGTGTCCCTCAGGGATCGGTGTTGGGACCGATCCTGTTCAACATCTTTGTTGGTGACATGGACAGGGGGATTGAGTGCACCCTCAGCAAGTTTGCCGATGACACCAAGATGTGTGGTTCGGTTGATACACTGAAGGGAAGGGATGCCATCCAGAGGGATGTTGACATGCTTGTGAGGTGGGCTGATGCCAACCTTATGAAGTTTAACCATGCCAAGTGCAAGGTCCTACACCTGGGTCGGAGCAATCCCAGGCACAGCTACAGGTTAGGCAAAGAAGAGATTCAGAGCAGCCCTGCGGAGGAGGACTTGGGGGTGTTGGTCAATGAGAAAATGAACATGAGCCAGCAGTGTGCGCTCGCAGCCCAGAAAGCCAACCATATCCTGGGCTGCATCAAGAGGAGCGTGACCAGCAGGTCGAAGGAGATGATCCTGCCCCTCTCCTCTGCTCTCGTGAGACCTCACTTGGAGTATTGTGTGCAGTTCTGGTGTCCTCAACATAAAAAGGACATGGAGCTGTTGGAACAAGTCCAGAGGAGGGCCACGAGGATGATCAGGGGACTGGAGCACCTCCCATATGAAGACAGGCTGAGAAAGTTGGGGCTGTTCAGCCTGGAGAAGAGAAGGCTGCGTGGAGACCTCATAGCAGCCTTCCAGTATCTGAAGGGGGCCTACAAGGATGCTGGGGAGGGACTATTCATCAGGGACTGTAGTGACAGGACAAGGGGTAACAGTTTCAAACTTAAACAGGGGAAGTTTAGATTAGATATAAGGGGGAAGTTCTTTACTGTTAGGGTGGTGAGGCACTGGAATGGGTTGCCCAGGGAGGTTGTGAATGCTCCATCCCTGGCAGTGTTCAAGGCCAGGTTGGATGAGGCCTTGGGTGGCATGGTTTAGTGAGAGGTGTCCCTGTCCATGGCAGGGGGGTTGGAACTAGATGATCTTAAGGTCCTTTCCAACCCTAACTATTCTATGATTCTATGCTTTCTAAAGTGTGCAATGAAGAGACACTGTCCCAGAGCACAAGTAACAGGGCCCAGCAACCAAGTTTCTTCCAGATCCCACCGCAATAGTAGAAGAGGTCATTGCCTCAGTCTGATCACCCCTCATCACTAGCTGAAGGTCACCAGCCTTTCAAGTCAGCAGAGAATTGCTTAAGGCTCAGGCTGGGGTATAAGGCAAAGGGCTTAACTGAACTCATCACCAGACACGCTTTGAAGTAACTTGGCAGGCTGTGCAATGATGGAGCACTGACATAATCCCCACCCACTCTGCTGGGCATAACAGTAACCCCCAGCAGGGAGACAGTAACATCTTAAATGACTCCTGCTTATCTGCAATGCCGATGTGTCTGCATGCACAGAGAATGTGTTTTCTCTTCTGTAACTGACCAACATGTTCTTTAGATGATATAAATGGTTTCCTTTCTAAGGAACTGAATGCTCACAGAACAAATGGGCAAGCGGCTGAATAAAGCATTTCCCACTTGGATCTGTATTAGTAAGATAGGAGTTACGCAGCAGGATACACATAGGATAAGCATTAGAAAAAAGCCTACTCTTCTAAGAATTTTACTTGGCCTTAATGGATCAGACAGTGGAATTCCACTTTGTTGCTCCAGGGAGCTCTGGGATTTACTCACAAACTAGCAGTAGCATGTATTCTTTGTCCTGATGCTGGGGAGAATTAGGGCTTCTTCATTTTCTGGACTTCTCAAGAATATATTCGTATTTCCTGCTAATAAATAGGATATTAAGAAGTTAAATAGATGTAAGGCTAAAGAAAAATTGGAAGGATGGGAGGAGTAGAACCTCACCATGCCAGCCATGAGAGGTGGCTCAGAATGGTTTGCAGTGCCATCAGACCCCCACAGATCTGAGATATGCTGATGTTTTAAATTTTCATGCACACGCTTCTATTTGCTTTTCTCAGCTGACACACTCAACACCTCCGGCATCACTACTGTGCTGTTAGCTACCTTTCCATAAAGCATTTTTTTTTTCCCAGGCTCTTCACAGCATTGCTCATGAACCTGTCAGATCTTACTATGTTCATTTTTCTGTGTTCATTTGTAGAGTCCATTTAATGGTCAGTAAGTAACTGTAAAAAAGATAGCTTATTTACTCAGCCGTTCCTTGCATGTATTCCAGAGTCCCGTCACTTTAGTCATCTGACAAATGTACCCCTTTTTTCATATTCACACCTTTAGCACTTCAGGCACTACTATAAGCAACAGGGAAATGTGGTGCATTTTTTGTTGGCTGGTGCATCTTCAGTGGCATTTTTAACAGAGCTGCCACCGCAAGATCTTTATCAGTGCTGACAATGCACACATGCAGAAGAACTGACTTGACTTTCAGGGGCCAGACTGAGTTTGCAAAGCAGGTACCTGAGAGAATTTGAAAAAAATAAAAGAAAGTAACAAGTTTTCATCCTGTTTTTAATTTATTCACTGGTTAAACAGGACTAATTAATTAAATTAGTTTAATTTAATAATAAATAATTTGTCTAAATGCGGCTGAAAAGCACTGATCATGCAAGCAAAGCCAAGCTGAGCTGGGTTCAGGGGAATCAGGGTGTTCAGCTCAACTTTTCAGCTGTTGTAGGGTTAGGGGGACAAACTGCTATCATCAAGTAAGTCAGTAGCTACATAAAAAGAGCAAAACTAAGAAAAGTTCCTCCTTCCTGTGTCTGTTGGTTTAAACTCATTTCCAGAAGCTGATACTCGTGCGTCCTGGGGGTTCACTGGGATATTTCTGCTAACTTGCTTACACCACTTCTAAAGTTTTTGCTTTTGATAAGTGTTAAACTGCATGCATGCTTCACACTCTGGCTTCCCGTTGCCTCCTCCTCCATGTTTCAGTTTGTAGACAGGTTTCCCTTATCAACTGATGCAAGACACAACCACTGGAAACCTGCCTTTAGACTATCACAGCTGACAACTCTCAAAGGCTAGTTTTAGTGTGAAATTATTTTTCAGCTTCTCATTTAATGCATGTATTTCCTTGTGGCATCTCCTACATCACGAGTTTTCCCTTCTGGGGTGGTTTATTGTCAATGACATTGGGAAATCATACATAATGCAAGATTTCCAACAGCAACCTGGGAATTCTGACCCACTCCTCTAGCAACATCCATGGAAAAGGTTTCTTAAATGCAAAACCACACCAGTCACTGCCACAGAGTATTTTTTAATAGATACTACCAGGAACAGGATGTTCCCAAGAGATAACAATTTTTCTTCCACACTCCAATATCATTTCTAAATAAGCACTGTCACCATGGATGCTGATCACAAATGTGCAGTGTAAAGATGTAATTACAAAATTACAATTGAGTGGACTGCACACACTGAGCCAAATCCCCTCAAGGTATTCATCCCAAGTCGCTGGGCTGTAATTATTCCTGGCACATCAGCACCCCAGGCTCCAAGTAGCAATCAGCACTATTCAGACGTGCAGTAAGACCCCACCTCTTCCCCAAAGACTTCAATACCTACACAGGCAAGCAGATGAACAGCAGTCAGAATAAAGACTGCTTTACAACTGAGCAATTTAGATCAGAAATTAAATATTTTCCATAATTATAGATGATTTAGGTGTCAAAGGTTGCAACAGGACTTACAGGACACCAAAGTTAGAGAATAAGATCCTTAATGAATATAGTGAAGAGTTTTAAGCACCAGGTTATTTACAGTCACACAGTAGTGTACTGTGCAGAAAGCACAACTTATCAGCACAGTTCGGAAAATGAAGGAAAGCCACTTCCCAGACAGGTAACATCCTGCATTAAGCCTGGTACTTTCATTAGTTTCCTGTAGCATAACTACAGAGTGCATCATGCCAAGTGGTATGGAAATAACGCTGTCCAAACATCACAGTCATTCCCACAGTCTAGACAGTCTCCTCTTGCAGGACACGCAAGCAAGTCTGATCACTAGTTCCAGACTTGGAAAACTATGTCATGAGATCTTCATTATGAAAGATCCCATAAAATATCAAAAGATGCCTTATCACAATGCAATAGATACAGACCCAAACCAAACAAAGTATGTAAAAGGAAATTCCTGACAAATCAAAAACTGAATTAAAGTTTATGAACTGGAGCAGGGAGGGAAAAGAAAGGAAGACAAGCAGTTGCCAGCTCAAGCTATATGAATCTATACAAAGATACGTAAGTTTAGTACAGGAAAACATTTTCTCACTATGTTTTAATATTTCTTTTAAATCTTTAACTGAAGTTGCAGAGAGGGGTGATTATCCTCTGCCAAGACAAAAGAACAGCAAAGCTAATGGAGCTTAATGGTACAAAGAATACTGACAAGTTCAAACCTTGCCCAGATAGTTTTTATGTCTATCTGCAAAGTGTTCATTGTTTGGAAATGGCCAACATTTTTTCACAGTTTCTGCTGTCTCTCTAATATTCACTTCCAACAGACTACTTTCTGTATATATGTATATATATATATGTAGATTTTGTCTCTACCCGGAGGGACCTGGACAAGACAACAGCACTTTACCATGCTACCTTGGTGTGTGGAGCAATTATAGAATCATAGAATAGTTAAGGATGGAAAGGACCTTAAGATCATCTAGTTCCAACCACCATTCATGGATCAGGGCTCCACTGTGCTCGATGCTGACCAAAGACTCATTGCAGTAACGTTCTTTTACTGTAGCAGAAGGCAATCTAAAGTGCTGCTGAGCTGACTCACTTCAAGGGTCAGCACTGACTTCGTGGTACAAGCTCTGAGAGTACTGTATTCATTTAAATAAACAGGCATTTAATGGAAGCAGCACAACTGAGTGAAACTCTTGGTACATAAATTTTGTCCTTCCTTACACAGAAATTTTCTTTCCCTCCCAGTAACCTTTCTGTCCCATCTGGGGGAAAAGGGGAAGTCTTCTGAACCCAGACAAAAACCCTCTTGGCTTGTGCAGGGACTAATGCCACATACCACAAAAAAATAAAAATCACTGAGTGACAATTAAGCTCACCTTTAGATGACAACAGCGATGAAGAAATCAAAGACCCTACTCCTGGTCCAGCTGGCCACAAAAAAAAAAAAAAAAAAAAAAAAAAAAAACAAAAAAAAAACAACCAAAGAACAACCACATAAATAAAACAAAACCCACAAAAATCTGGTGATTTCTATCACTTGTAAGATAATTTCCCTAGCTATTACAAGAAAAAAATTGCAATGCCACATATATCACAGCAGTTTCACCACTATTAATCTGTATAAATTTACCTTCCTAGTTGCATAAAATACAAATTGTTGGCCCAGTGTATACATTCATAACTTATTGTCTCTTCAGAGACTCAGGTGTTGTGACTAATTCTGTCCTAGCTGTGATCCCTTTCTTGCATGAGATAAAACCTGACTGTAAATGTCCTGCCTCTTTCAGCCTGCAGATCCCTGGCTCTATTCAGCTCATCCCTGCAAAAATTTGAATCCAGTGAGTGTGTGGCTTCCTCAACTCAACTCCTGCCATTGCCTGGAGGAGCTGGGGATTGCAGAGCTTAACCTTTGATATGAAAATGGCTGCAATTCACTGTTGTTAGTGCATGGGCGCATAACTCCTACCTGGCAATGAGGTATTGCCTAGAGCAGGATACATCTGCTTCTAATCATAAAGCAGGATTTGCTTCATGCTGAAGCCAACTGCCACTCTGATATCACATGCATCCCTAGATGCTATGAGGCTGCATAAGCCCTTTCTGTACTCCAACATCCTCTGCCTTTGTTACCTAATGTATAAATGGCAATTTCTACTTGAGTGCAACTTAGTTTATATGACATACTTTCTACAGCTTTCCTCTGTTTTACTTTCAGACCATATATAAATGCATTTTTTATGTGTTGGGCTTTTTTTTTCCATGTTCAGTGATTTTACATTATTCTATTTGAGTCATTTTTATGTCAACTAAATACTCACAGAAACTTGTTGGAGAGACAGACCATTTTGGTGCATTCCAGCTAAGGGGCACAACTTATTTCTGCTCCTCTGAATACAGTACTGGTCTTCAAAGTGCTGGTGCCTACGACAACATCCTTGGAAAGCAGAGCAAGTAAACACCAAAACCGAGGATGGATTATTGCTGCCTCTGCAATGACAAGTACCAAGAGTCCCTTCAAAGTCCCGTGTAATTTAGAATACTGAGGCTAACTTCCAGCTTCACAAACCTAAATGCCAGTGAAGGCTGAAAAGCCTGTACTTCCAGCATGCCGCAGGTTCGTTTTCCACCAGAGATGTGGAGGTGGGTGCTCTTTGCAATGGCTGCAGCTCCCTCTCCTGGTGGAAAGCCAGAGTCAGGGAGGCCACCACCCTCCACCACCTTCCCACACCCGCTCTCACTATTTCTGCTACGCTTTAAACAGAGTAATAATGCAAGTAAATGGATTTTAACAATTTACTGTGGAATTTGATGAATAAACCGGACTCTGGAATTAATTAACCAGGAAAAAGTAGCACAGCCTTTGAAAAGGCAGACAATTCTGAGCAGAGGCAACCAGGCTCTCAGTACTTCTGTTTCAGGAAGAGTGAGCAACCACACTAACTTTTTTAACTGGAAAACGCCTGTTGAAAGGTGTCAGAAATTTCAAGTAATAAAGAAATCTCAGATTCATAAAAGCCCCAAAACACAAACCTGAAAATACCTACACGTTTGCAAATCTGAAGCAAAATGCAAAATATACTCAGGACACAAGGTTTTATTTTAAAACCACTGAAGATAAAACTGCAAAATTGTGAATGAGAACATTTGGCCTAATGAAGTATGAACAATTGGTGAGGTCCAGGAGCATTAAACTAGGCTTGTAAAGAATTTCAATAATCATTACTGATGCCAACTGCTGCTAATGTCACTGAGTTTCTGTGAGGGCTGTATGATGAAGTTTCTAAGGAAAGGGAGCTAGACAACATTGCTAGCTGTGTATAAATACACAGCTGCACAGAGAAGACAGCACAAGGGTCACATTGCTTCTATTCCAGTTTAGGCCATTTAATATACAAAAAAACATTTTAGAACAGTTACTTTACCTCTCCCTCTGCTTCTTTCTAATTAAAGCACGTATAGATGATTTCATAGACAGAAGCTGGGAAAGACAATTTAGCCTTTTGTATCTCATCTTATAACACTTCATTTACTACTAAATATCATCCATTTTTGAGTGACCCGGGTGCTTCTGCAACAACGGCCTTCCCAGCTGCTGGAGGCAATTGCAGAGATTCATCATGCCAGTGACAGGAAGCGCCGCCGCACTAGTGGCAGTACATTGTGCTGCCATCTGTAAGACCTCAGCCCAAGAGCAACCTCAGGATTCCCCCTCCTCTGTAAAAACAATGTATGTAGTGCAGATGTTAAGAGCTGGGTCTCTGAACATGCTGACCATGCTCCTTTCAGAGGGCTCCCTGCTAGCTGATTAATGCGGCAGTATTAACATCAGCTGCAGCGCTGACCACAGAGCCAGGATGGTGGCCTGAAACTGAGTGCCCTGGCAGTGCTGAGAGCCAGGAGAGGTGCGGGAAAAGCACAATTCCCTACAGTCATGGGCTGCCTTTATAACTATGCATTTTCAGCTTCCTGCAGGAAAAAAAAAAAAAAAAAGATGGAAATTTGGATTTGTATTTTCAACTTCATTTCACTCAGCTCAACAAAGCATTGTCAAGCCAGGGTCTGATCTCTTTCTTCTCACTACAAAACTAGCACCCACATGCAAAGTCTAAATCTGAGTGGAAGAGCAAACAACTAAAATTACATACAAAACACCCAGGAGTTTGGGAAAACACATAATATGGTCAGACTAATTTTTATATGATTTCAATCAAGACCTCTTCTGCACTTCAACATGTCCATCTCCATTTGAACTTCCAGTTCAGCACCGCATGATGAGGAAAAGAGGCAGAGATCTTTATCTTTTCAAAGCTGATTACAGCACAGCTTTGGTTTCAACATGGAAAAAAGACTCGTTTGTACTTCCTGTAGTTCTTTAAGAGGCTGTTACGTATATCAAAACATTACATTTAAGAAAGTTGTAACAAGCAGAAGTGACTCAGTTCCTAGTGCTAATGGGATATCTTACTGACTCTGCAATTTTTTTTTCTGCCTTTCCTTTTTACTTCTTCCACTCTTTATTTTAAAACTTGCAGTCTCTACTGTTTCACAGCAAAAACTGTTTGTAAAGCAAGAATTGTGCTGATGGCATCAAAACTCATTAATATAACTTGTTTTTCCATTATTAGCACCATCTGAGCCTGTTGAAAGCCTTAACCAGGGCTTTAATTTTTCCACAGAGAGCTTTAAATTAATTAGTGGTTTACATGCTAACAAAGAATCTGATACGTTCATAAATCAATCTAATGCAGAAGGATTACCAGAGGGTGGAAACCTATTCAGTGGGGACCTCACATTCACTTAACATGGTGGGTTTTTAACAAAAGGGTGCAGGTGTGGAATAGACGGGTACCAGGAAGAGCCCCTGATAATCACTTTGCATCACTTAAAGACGCAGCAGGACACATGGTAAATCAGTGCCTAGGGCCCACCCTAAGCAAAACTCATGTAGATATAAAAGGCAATATCATCTCCCTTTAACCTTCACAGCTAAATTGTCAGAGTGGTACAATTTCTTTTGTGTAGGTTACAGGCCACTGAACTAATGGAAAATAGAGTAGAATTAAAGGGCTTGGATGCAGAAGTACAAAGAAAGCTGTGTAACATATACGTAAATAAAGTTACCAAATAAAAAAAAAAATACATTTTTCTGTGTAGTATTAAATGAATTCAAAGCTATTAACGCATGATATGCTTGTTTATACTTTCAGTTCATTTTAGGCTTTTAATCTAGTTTTTGCTAACACAACACTTATTCTTGCCACAAGAGCTCTACTCTGATATTTTTCCTACCCTGGCACTGCTCGCTGTTAAGACAATGTCACAAAAATGAACACTTTTCTCTTTTCCTAGTCTCATTCTGTGTCCTATAGGTCCAAAGTAATGGACTTTAAAAAAAAAAAATACTTTGATGACTAAAGCAGCTTTCAGTCTTTGCTATGTTTTGAAATAAACCTGTGATCTGTTCTGAGAGCTGCTCATTTTAATAATGGAGTCTCTGTCACCACAGACACCTTCACACTCTCCATCAAATGCAGTAAGAACTGTACACGTAAGAAGTGATCATTTTCTTTTGCTTTACAAAAAGGTAAAATATCCTTGATGAATCAAAAGAAAAATGACTGAGAAAATTGTGAACATGCCCATTAAGAAATTAAAGTCTGTAAGTGACAGGAAGAGCCAAATGGCAATTTAGACCCAACGCTGCTGAAATATTCATGGATTGGCAGTAAGTAATTGTGCACTTTGATAATGGATAATCAATATTTACTGATGGTGGTTCATAAAATAAAGAAACCAAAGCAATTATCTGGTATTCATATCCTGAATTTGTTCGGTTCTCCTAATTCAAGTAATTATAAATTCATACTCACTCAATCCTACATAGGAGGTGGCAGATTTTCCATACAATCATATGGAAAAAACATATCACAGGTAATTTGTATTCTTGGTGATAAACATTTATTTTGAAATTAAGACTCTTCATTTTATCTTCTATAGTACCTTCCAGTAATTCGCTACTTCCAACAATAAATCAGTAATGAGAAAGGTAACTGTGGGACATACTAAAACCCCCATTTCCTATGAGGACTGACATGGAGCAGACACACTAGTATTGCAGACAGCACATAGTGCCTGATCTTCAACTTCAGCTGAGGTCTCCTCAGGAAAACATCTCATCATAAACATGCATTTCATCATCACTCACATATATTATTTATACAGATGTACAAACCCATTTCTTAAGCAAAGATACCACAGTGTAAGTAATTTCTACAGCACATGGTTTGTATTTACGTGGATTTTACGTACGTGTCCACCTTGCTGCAGCAGTTCCTGAGATGCTGGGTGAACCCGAGCACTGGAAGCCTTTCCTACCCTTCCAAGCTTCCAAGCACCACTTGCAAAAAGGCAACAGCTGGTTGCAGGTTACAGCAAATGCTAACTGATGTGACCTCCCATGTAGGGAAGCAAATCCTAAATAGCATCTTCTCCCCTTGACTTGTGCTGGGAAGGTAATAGGGAAGAGTATCCATGGCTCTCTCACACTGTGATCACATAGGTGTCAAATGGGAACCAGGAAGGCCAGGGCAAACCCACCACACCATGTGTCCCTCCAGCATGCCAGTGGCAGGGCAGCACACGCAGGGACAGGTCACCCTTAAAATGAGCCTGGGTTGACATAATGTGGTCACTCTTACCCTCATGACCTATCTCTGACTGCAAAACCCAAATAATTTTCGGTTTTTTTTTTTCAGAAGCAAGAAACAAGAGCAGGTATTACATGAGGTGCCACCCTGCAAAAGGCTTGCGTGATGCTTTCCACAGTTACTGGGAGGCAGGGCAGCAGCAGGGCAGCAGCAGGGCAGCACGGCTCCTCGTGCTTTCTGCCCCACTTCATGCCTGGTATGAGAAATGCCCTCCATGGGACACCGAAAGAGCAGACATGGGGTTTGGTACCCTGCAGGTACGCTCTACAGAAGAAGCCTCGCTGTTTGATAAAAGCCAAGCTGGGCTGTTTGCCCTCACCAAGACTTTGCATATGACTATGGATCCGGTATATGCTGCAGGCTCCTTCTGCACATCCTGAGAATGCAGGCTAAGAAGTTACTTCATCCCCGGCCTCCTCTGTGTTCAAACACTCCAGCTCCTGGACCCTTACTGCTCTCAAACTGCTCACAGTCAAGCAAGTTCATTAATGTTAATTAATGTCTGCTGTGTTTCATATTAAAATCACCAGTTCTCAGCTCTGAGACACAAAGAAGTTTCCATACATCAACAGCTTCAAAGCAATTGTCTCTATGGGTGCACTTATCCTTGGCTGTAGTAGCAGGATACTTGTGGAAATTACCCCACAGGGGAGAGGGGAAAAACTACCTAGTATTTACCTTGGGGGAAGATTGCACCCCTGGAGAGCTACCTATCAGCTCCTAATAGGATACAACACTCAGCCTCTCAACAAATTATACAAAATTACACTCTGGTTAGCAGGGCTAAAGGGATTAATGGGGCACAGGAAAAGGTACAAGAAGTGCCTGACTCTCATGAGATGAGATCTCAAGAAGGGTGCATATACCAAAAGCCTTTACCAGCTCTGGAAGGTTAATCAATATTGCTCATTTCATAAAGTCCTGGATTATCCCACTAAATATATTTTACACTCAATATATTATTTCTACGCCTCCAAGGGAAAGCTAATTTTTTAAAAAATAAAGGAAACATTTCAAATAAACAGCTCTTCCCAGATTTTGAAATTTGTTTACACTGAAAATGAAAATGCAATTGCAAATCCAATGCCTGATCTCTGCCCTTCTTCCTCCCCCAAAATTCCTCCTGGAGGCAGCAAGATTTTTATCTCAGTCACAGACTCTTGTAATTTCACCTGATAAAAGTTTGTTTCTCAGTTCCTCCAGGCCTTCTGCCCCAACACATACACATTACCCAGTGGCCAGTCTTCCCAACTCCTTAAGCGCCACCTCAAAGTCTTCCTGTGGCCAGCCCATCCATGCTGCAGACCCAACGGCGTGCACACCGGGGTGGCATTGGGATGGGAGAGGGCAGCAGCTCCCATAGCTATGCTGGGCACTCAGCTGGGGCTCCGGGGCAACGCACACACTCATGTGCCTGGCACACGCTGCTCGTGTCCTCCCTTTCTCTACAAGGCATGCAGAGCCTAAAGGCCACCGTCTCAGAAAAGCCCTCTGTTAGGCACCCCCAGCTCTGCTGGAGCCACCTGTGGCCATGGTGGGAGCAATAGCTTCAGAGCTGATTGCTCCTACCTGTCACTCAGGTCCCTCCAAATCTCACTGCATTTTATTGATAGCTAACAATGATTTATAAAATGCATTCATTGGAGGCAGGTGAGATTTTAAGGACCTTGCAACACACAGCTAACAGTGTCTACTTCCCAGAGACCCTCTACAGCTTCTCCCCACCATGTCAAACAAACGTCGGACCAGATTTGTTCACAGCCAACTATGCAACTCACTCAAATGAGAAACAGTTTCATGAGTATGTTCAAGGGGACTGGTTTGGGTTTTAAGGTTTGTGAACTCATCTGCTTTATCCTTTGGAAACCTAGGATATTTTATCTGAAGACAGGGACAAACAAACTCCTTAACAGATGGGAAAAGTTACTTAGATATTAAGTAATTAAGCACATTCAGCACATGTTGGCTCCTAAAAAAAATTGTTTTGAAGAGATAAGGCACTCTATAAATTAAGGCTTGCAGTTAACCAAAAATCTCCCTTTTCAACTTTTGCTCACAAGCCTAATCTCATAAATTGCTACATGAAAAATGAGGCTATAAGGAGCATTACATGATTTACAAATTTATCAGATGGAGGGAATTTTTTAAGCTTCCATGCCTGTATTCCTCCATTTTTCTGTGGTTGGCTAAGATTTAACAGGGAACTAAACCTACTGCATTTTGATCTGAAACTGCCTTTCCGTGCTTGCCTTGCTTTCAATTCCAGTAAGCACCAGCAGCAGGGAAAAGAAAACAGCTCTTCCCTACTGCAGCTTTTCCAAGGAAGCCAAGACAGAACCTTGAGTTTCCTCAGATAATGAATACATCACTGGCAACCTATCATTGTGTCCAAGACGGCCTTACTGCCTCAGTGACCACCTTCACCAATCAAAACATACCTAAGGCATGAAGTAGTTAAGACAAGAATTCCAAAGCAGTGAGTTGCTTCAGCTTACCATTGCTCCTTCACTCTTGCTTCGTGCAACTTCTCGCTGCAGACGAGCCACAGACAGCTTCTCCCTACGGAAAGAAAGGCAGATGAATAGCAGTTCATTTTTCACTGGCAGAGAGAACGCACCACATCCCAATCGAGGCGGCATTCCTGCACATCACTCAGGCAACCCTCCCAGCAGACCATGCTCTCCTCACGGTGTTTCTCTGCAATATTCAGCTGCTCTGTTGCTGTTTCATTTGTGGCAGTTTGACAGAACTGTCAATAAATCAACTAGATGCAAGTATCATTTGCTCCATTCAAAAAACAAAGTAGCTCATCACGCTGGCAATATGGAAACAGACTGTGCAAATCAGATCATGTGATTTATTTTCC
The DNA here is from genome assembly GCF_963264785.1 of Psittacula echo. Classification (NCBI taxonomy): domain Eukaryota; kingdom Metazoa; phylum Chordata; class Aves; order Psittaciformes; family Psittacidae; genus Psittacula; species Psittacula echo. The sequence goes on from NC_137743.1 coordinate 33,700,590, forward strand.
TACGGCCTTGCACATCAGCTTTATTTGACTACACTGACACCAGTTAGAAGGCTGCTAGATCATCAATAAATGTAGGCATAAAAATGAAATTTAAAAAATCTATTCTATTCCCAAACACTGTGCTGCATTTTGCAACTACTGAATATTTCTTTAATTAGCCTTTTTTCATAAGAGATCCATACCCAAATGTTTGGCTTGATTTAAGTCACAATTAACTTGCTGAATTAAGGACTTGATGATCACAACACACTTTTGCCTGAAAAGTTGTAAGATATTAATGAAAGCAGGGCTTAATATACATACAAAAGGGAATAGATTTTCAGTGCATGGAGTGGGAAAACGTAGCAGTATCAAGTCTGTGAGCTGCAAAACCTAGACAGGGGAAGGTGGTGTAGGAACCAACCACTGCAGGAAGGGTACAGGAAGAAGGGAATTTGCTCTGGAAGCTCAGCAAAGCAGAAAATACTTCATAGAACAAGCAGGACTTAAGTAACCTACCATATTTAGAAAGGATTTAAGAAAAACAAACACACTTTTTCAAGCAGGCTATTTTTAAAGAAGAATATGTATTTTTGAAAGAAAAGCACCCTGCAGAAACGTCAGAGGCATTTGTCAGTGCACAATGAAACATAAATCTGAAGATGAATAAATTATTTACAGAAGATGATCAGCTTTGAAAAATTCCAACAAAAGGGGTTTTAAATCAGAATATAGCCATTATCAACTTTGAATTTTTCCATTTACTGGTGTTTTGCCAAGAAATTCTACATGGTCTAATTGGAAAGAAAGACCTGAACCATCCCAGTGCAGCATCCTGGCACGTACCTGGGATATATAAAATCTTTGCCCCAGTGACTACTCAGTATAAGGTAAACGTAAGCATGCCAATGGCTCAGGCCTGCTGAGACATGGCTGTGGGCAAGCACCGGCTGCCCTTTTGCAGCTGTGCTGTCTGAGGGCCAGCAGGACCAGCCCTGCACTGCTCATCATTGCTCCAGCCATGATTCCACTGGCCATGCTACCTGGCCTTCCTGAGACATTGTGAGATCAGGACAAAAACCCTTCCTGCTGTCCACTGCAGGGATGTAGAGAGTCCTGAAAGTGCACAGACACATCTTTCAGCTCCTACAGCAGAAAAGGGGCTGGAAAATCATGGTCCCCAGAGACCTACAAAGGTCCCCTGCTGTGGCTGAGGGACAACCCGGTGGCCAATGATCTCCCCAGGCTCTGTAACCACTCCTGTCACTGACTGGGTTACTCTCATCCAGCGTGAGAAGCTAATTGCTCTATAATAGTTTATTCCTGATCTTGCAAGAAACGTAGCATTTACACCATTTCTCAGTAACCCTTCCTGCACACATCTGACTAATTCATGCAGGAATGACAGCATTCATGTCACTCTGCCACAGCTCAACATATGCTTGGGTCACTAAACCAGTCCTCCCCCTCCATTTCAGTAGCAGATGTGGTATTTAAGTCAAGTCTCCTTAGCAGTCACCTGCCCTCACATGCTTGGTGCACCCTCACAACACTCCCCATGCAACTGGCTGATGGCACTCTGTAAATACGGTTATCACACAATACCAGGCATTGCTAATATTGTGATCTGTAAACATACACAGTGATGAAACCACTCAATACCAGCAAAACCTAAAGACAATACAGCCACCGTCCTGTAGAAGTGGTATTTGTGTTACTCCAGCATTATATCAAGATCCTCTTTTGCACATGTGAAAAATTACTGAATATTGAGAAGTGGCATTAGTGCAGCCTGAACCCAAGTATCCTAAAACAGCTTCTGAAAGACAAGTACCGCTCTCCCCCTTCCCTGCTCAGATACTATCACAGGCAAATTATAAAATTGGTTAATCCTATTTTAAGGATTTAGTTCATCTGCTTGAAATAGCCCACTGCATTTTTGTAGCGCTTCAGTGCCCTAATATGTTTTAGTGGAAAAAGCAAGTATACCCTTTGAGGGGGTTTTTGACTTTTTAATTGCAAAATAAATGCCGAAAGATATTTTAGGAGAAAAGATGAAGGGCAGGAGAGAGGGAGGAATAAACAAAAATAAACCCTGCAAACCACTCCTCCATGCACTTCCTGTCAGTGGTCTCGAGAGATGTATTTCGTTATTCCTCCTACATGAGGAATACTCCTACTTTCCTCTCTTCGTGTTACCTCCAGCACGGAATCAGTTCTACATTTCTAGAATCCTGGAATTTTATCTGAGTAAATCCCATTTGAGCTCCATTCACAAAGCGGGCTCCTCCTGACAACACCAGGCCTTCCCTCTCCAGGTGAGGATCCTGGAGGATTTCTGAGGTTCAGAAAGGGCTTCCTTAGCAATTTCCTCAATGAAGGAGAGCAAAAACTGGGATTCTCATACTGAGTTTATAACATTGCTGCGATTAGGAAAATAATCCCTTTTCAATGGCAGAAAATGAAAAAGAGACTTGATTGTCACAGGAGAAAAAAAATCTGCAATAGAGCAATAGATGATACAGAAGAGCCATCTGTTCCAACAGTGTCTAAAAATAAGTCACCTTTGAGGCAAGCAAACCCTGTGCTCCCACTTCAAATAGGTCCCAGCACATCTTCTCCCTCCCGCCTCCATTCCCCAGGTGAGGGATCTGTGCACTCACAGCCAGACCCGTGCAGATGGTTACCTTCATCTAGGCAGGACACAGGCCAGAGGCTCAGCATGCCTATGGACCACAGTCATCTCTGAGCCCATTCCAGGGAGCTTCATTTGTGATGCACTTGGCCCATCGCCTGCAGTGAGCCATTCCCACTACCTCTATACAAACATATGCCAGTATAATGGGTGAGAAATGTGGTCAGGATCCTGTTATGAGCCAACAGCATTTAACACCATTTACAGCGTTGGAATTTTTCATGTAAGACACATGACAAGAGGGAGCAAGCGCCTTCATGTCTAAGCACAACCAAATAAACTCGCTGGTTACTATCCACCATCTCAGTCAGTTTTGATTAAGATAGCACCTTCAGCAACTATTCCCAGCTTTCAGATTTTAATATGGTGTTACAACTGAATAAGCATTTTGCTATGACTGAGTTGCAAAAATAATAAGCTTTTAGCTGCTTTAGCCTTTCAGATGTTTCAAATGCAAAGAACATTTGACATGCAGCTTCAAAGTTAATCGTGGTTTTTTAATCTTTCCTTTTAAATAGGAGAAATCAGTAGCATTACTTTGTTGCTATACAGCTTTATTTTTAATCAAGCATGTTTCATCCCTATAACATGATTAATTAATGAAGTTAATTAGCAACAACAACCTCCATGAAAACAAATTCTTCTCTGAGGATTTAAAAAATTTAACCATGTTCATTGAGGAGTTCTCATGTTCGCTTTTGAAAAAACACCAAATGATGAAAGATTTACAAAAACGCTCTTTGAAAGCACAGTTTATGCTCTTAAGTTTGAATATTTGCATTGTAAGTGGCAAAATTCCCAGCCAAGGACTTTGCAAAGAGATAATTAAAGGAGCCAAACAAGGATTCAATTATATCCTTTCCAGATGGAACCAAGCACACAAGTAGTCACTGTGTGGATGGAAGAAAGATACGTTTCAAGTCTCAATATCACCAGTAGATCTTGCAGTAGCTTGTTGTAAAAAACAACAGTTTGAGGAAAACCCATTTAGTCCAAGGAAAACATAAGTGTGCTGAATAATGCTGCAAATTCTGAACTGTCCTTAAAGTATAATTTATCCTTCATTCTCCCCATCAGTTTGACTCATTCAACTACCACACAAAAAAAAACCTGTATCATATGACAGTGACAGCTAACACACACATAGGGGTTCACTATGAAACAGTGCTACTTGGACTTCTCTCAATCCATGGGGATAAAGGTAGGTAAGTTGATGCAACCACAAGCCTGCACCTACCACATAATATTGAACAAATGCTGGTACTGTGCCTGGTCTGGTAACAGATATCCTCAGATCAAACAACACAATAAAAGCTACACTGGATGAGTGCAAGGCTCCCTTTTTCTTAGTTCTCATCTTCATAATGTTATTTTACATCAATACAACAAAACAAAAAATTCTGTCAGCAAATTTCAACTTCCCAATATTTGAAATAAGATTTTAATTTTTATTTTGGATTACCAGATTCCAAAGCTCTGAGATACAGGCCTTTGCTTCTCCATCTAACACAGAAAGATATTTCTTAAAATAGCTTGGGGATAAAGTTATGAAATAAAGATTCCTGAATTATATCCAGTTGCCAAGACCTCAGCCATACAGGATCAGGATATATTTTCAGGATTAAATAATAATTTCACAGTTTCAATGAAGAAAAATAATTGTATTGTTTTAATGAAGAGCAGAAACAAAACTCGAAAAGAACAGAAAATGTCTTTCTAACATCATCCAAAACTTAACTTAATGGTTCAGTGAACCTTAATCCCCATGATCTACAGGGAAGACAAGGGGTCTATCAAACCCTGACATTACTCTTTCCTTTCCTGATCATTCACAGCAGCTCCACGACCTGGCAGTGTGCACTGACAGCTCTTGCATTTTCAACATTGACACAAGAAGATTTCAAACTTTTCCTTTTTCCCTTTTCCCAAGTTAATTATTACTTTCCTATACAATGACTGAATATGGACAACATTTAACAGGTATGACAGCTCCCAAGTTACTAATTTGTTTTTCCACTTGTCTTTTCTTTGATGAATGGGATCAGAGAAATTCAGACTACATTTTCCCACTCTACACTGCTGCTGTGAGATTCAGAAGGTGAATAAATACTTTGTTCACATATGGAAAAAGCAAACAGAAAAATGACAGAGACTCAGAATGTGAATTTGCAAAGTGCCCCTAACCACTGCACCTTGGAACCACCCCTGATTTATTACCTACCAAAATTATCTCTTCTTCATTTCCCACCCCACCCATACCATCACTTGTAGCCATGGCATTGTTTTCCAAATGAACCAGAAAAAACACCACTGAAAGCCATTAAACATGGATTAAACATAGCATGGTGCTAACAACTGATCTAGGGGCAGGGCACTAGTCAAGTGTGGAAAGACACAAGCCTGGCTTCCTTCAACTCCCGGTTTCCCAGGGAGGTTTCCCATCCAAATGCTGACCAGGCTTGACCCTGTCGAGCTTATGAGAACTGACAGGGGAAAAGCCAAGGGTGGAATGGCTGCAATGAAGTAATTTGCCTCCTCCAGCTCCTGCTGTGATTGCAGTGGTCAGTGATGCTGCAACCTTCCTTCCTACTGAAGATCACATACAACAGAGGCATTTGGCGCTTTATCCATGTCAGCGTCGTGTTCCTTTTGAAACTGGCCTTTTAGAGTCACAATGGTTTAACTAAGATCTGGCAATAGAAGAGCCATCTTGCAAAAAAATACCCATTCCAAATTTAAAGCTAAGCAAAGTAGAAGCTTTATTTATTTTTACAATAATTACAAAGACTGGAGTTACTTACAATGGAAATACTAATGCTGTAAAGCAAAAGCAGAATAGATAGGATGAGCCACCAGTGAGGCACAGGCTCCTATGTATTGCTAATTTATTTGTAATAAAAGATAAGCATACAGAAAACATAATTTACATTAAACTTCTATAAGACATGACACTTTCAAATCCGGACAAGCAAAACAGGTAGCAACTTACTTAAACTCTGATTTCTTTAGGTGACACTAACAGTAAGGAATAAAACCCCACAGAATTCTAACTATACTCTAAAATAGGTATGAGCAATATCCAGACGCTGGCTCCTCACCAATTTCAAATGGATTTTAATGTATATGTAATCTGAAGCAGAAGTTCAAAAAAGAACATCAAGTTACTTTCCAGAAGTATCCAAACAAGACACCCAATACAAAAGAAATACCACGGAAGAAAGCATAGGGTAACACTGGGCTGAGTCCCATATCCTGGCGAGAAAGGAGGCCAACAGAGAAACATAGCGGAGACAGAGCCTTCATTATAAAAGCAAAAAGCTTTCTTTCTTTAATGGCAGAGCCATAGCAAAGAAATTAGAAAAGGAAAGGTGTCCACGAGGAGTCCATGGCAATGATCACAGGATTGTTTTCACGACAAATCACTCTCAGCAGCAGCACAGCAGCTGAAGTCAGCTGAGCACCTGAGCATAGTAACTTTCCTATCATAAGCACCTGCACAGAGACAGGTGGCAATGCGAAAACATCTTTTCTCACACTGGCAATCTTTTTTACCTACTTGACATTTATTGTTTTCAACACCGAAATTACGGCTGCAAGTCTGCACATTTTAATGATTTACTGCTACTTCAGACAACATTTCAAATATATCTATTTTTTTAATGTTAACCCAACATTAAAAAGGAAGGAATAGCCTCCTTCCACTATTAGTGTTGACTCCACAACACAGCCTGCTACTCAAATTCTGTATATATTTGGGCTCACAGCATCAGACATAGGGAGGTATAGACACAAAGTTCAAAATGTTGGTCTCTTGAACTCTCTGGAGATTTGAGATGGTTTTTAACCCTGGTAATGTAGAAAAGCCAGCAAGTGAAGAGCAAAAGCTTTTAAAATAGAGACCTTTAAATAGCTTTCATCAGAAACTGCTAATGATTAGAATGACAATAAATAGAGCCATCAACCCCCCTTTCAGTTCCTTGACAAGACAGAGACAGCATCAACCAGTACAATCAATGCAGTTTCTTCATAAAGACAAAAAAAAACAGGCAAAAAAGTGATTTCTTCCCCGCAACACACACATTCAGTTGTAGGATAAAAAATTAATGTCTGTATGACACAATGCCAAATCATCAGGATCATTACGAATTATACCAAGCAATCATTTAACAAATCTCCTGGAACATCTCACCATTATTCATGAGATAATGCATTTAGCTGCAATTTTTTTTTTCAGATATACTCCTCTGAAGCCTTTCTTTTGGGCTGAGATTCCAGGTGGAAGAAGAAACTGGGGGGGGGCTGGGGGAATGGGGTAAAGGTTGTTTTTTTTATGAAACAGAAAACTGAGGGAAAAAAATAACATTTTCCTAATAATTTCTAATGTCTGCAGAGAGTAGTGACAGATACTTAAAGATTTATTTTCAAAATCAGCTCAAACACAAAAAAGAAAACTGCAAGAGGCAAGGGAGTTACACCTGGCTATCAACTTCAATGCAACATCAAGTAGGAAATAACAAACACCAAAGTGTCAAAAACCACCAAGTAAACAGCACTACAGTTCTGAACTCTGAAATACACCTACAGTACAGGTTTTCACATTATAAATTAAAGAGCTCATGCATTATGTAAAGACTGTATTTATCAAAAAGCATAGTTACGGTTTTACTAGGTCCAAATTCTGCACAGATTTGTCCCCTGTTTAAACCCTTTGATTGAATCTATCCCAGAAACTACTAAAACGCACTACTACACATAAATGAGCGCAGGATCTATCTCACAGAATTTGTTATTAGAAGTGTTACATTAACCATAAACTTCATTGTCTCTGCTCTGCAATCCACACCACAAAATACCTAGCAAAAGCAATTTGACAAATTCACACTGTTGTAGCTTGGAAATTCTTGACGTAAGTGACTGAGTTATCAATTTCAATGTTACATTAACAGTAATATTTGTATTTACTGCTGCATTATTTCTGCAAATAAGCAAGTGGGAATTTCTACAATTAGGCAAGCTTCCAAGTTCTCAAAGACTTATCATCATCGAAAATCTCAGTGTTTAAACAGGAAAAATAGAAGAAAAAGACTAATAGAAGGCAATTTGGAATATTAATTCAGCAAAAGAAGCTTTAAAATATAACAAAGACAGGAGTTGCAAACAGATGCCCATCCTTTTCTATGAAAATGACTGCTTGCTCTTCTTTTCAGGTGCTACTTTAAGATATCTTACACAAATGAAAGCATCTGCTTAATGAAAGCCCTAAATGATCTACAATGGTACCAAATTTATTTCTTTCACAGTACCAGGCCTACATGTTGCACTTTTGTAATCAAACCAAAATATTAGTGTTTATCGGCTTTTTGACAGCATCCTCAGAGCCGCAACATCACTCTTCTGACCTTCTCCAGTCAGGTGAGTGTGGAAAGCAAATTTGACTCTATCACCTTTCCCGTCCTGTACACCACTAGTTCACATGATCCTCTGGTCAGAGTATATCATCCAGGAGATCCACTTCTTGAAATGGGACAATAAGACAGTAAGACATGTTGCTAAAAGCCTCCCAGTTTATCTTGAAAGCACAGCTGGGATCAAAGTGGATAATGAGAGAGGCACAGGATCATTGCTACATGACAGTTTGGCCCATGGTAGAAAGACAACAGTTTAAGTCAACAGCTTTTACCTCCTCTTATTTCCAACACACACAACTACTACTCCTCATTTCACATGCCCACAAGATGCTCTTTTTCGGTCTTCATCCCCAAATACACCTCCTCTTATTGCTGGAAGTACCAAAGGCAGCGACGTTTGGCTGTTCAGTGGAGCTGACAGGGGCCTGGCAACACATCAGTCCCAGCACATGGAAGTCATTGCTAAAGCAGATGCCACTTTCAAAAGAGTCAGATTTTTATTTGTGACTTGGTGAACTTGAAAGCGACAGCAGAGATGAACACAGCCACTCTGTCTAAACAGTCATCTGAAGATTTTTTTTTTTTTTTTAAGCAAATTCAAGAAAAAAGAGACAGAGCAAGGACTAAAAAGAAACCACTGTGTGTAAGGGTACCTTTCACCTCTTGCCTTTCTTCAGCATGTTATTCAGCACTTCTACTCTACTCTAGATTTAAAACCAGCCTACTGTTGTAGGTTGTGCACTGCATTGCCATTAGTGCAAGTGTGCTTGTTGCTCCCCAGTTTAACTGCTGATAGCAGGGTCTTTCAGCTTCTGAGTGTTTAACTTCTTACTTCGGGTTTTGCTGTTTATTTTTAAACTGGGTCAAGCCGTCATCTAGACTAGATGAAGTCTAGGTTCTTGCATTTGTTTGGGGTATTCTGTATGGTTTGAAGTACCAAATCCTTACAGCATACAGATTCACACTATTATTAGTGCATTGTTTACTTGTGTTAGTTTTTGAGGGTTTTTTAAGTAAATATTTGGAATCCAGAAGATACCTCCTGATACATGAAGAATTCTCTGGACTGTGACCCAAACAGAACTAGCTGTGAATCCTGAACCCATTCAGCCATTTCTAGCAAAAGTGAATTCATTTTTCCTTTGTTTTCACTAAGCCTGGACTTAAGATGACCTTGGAAAATGAAAAACAAAAGAAGAAATAAGCAAACAAGGTCTTCTTTTTGCACAGGACTTGGCAGTTGAGCTAACAAATCCCCAGTCACTGGTAGCTCACATAGATATTTTCTCTGGAGATTTGTCACATGGAGACGATGTGCTGTGGAAATCCTTTTGAAAGGATATGCATTTCCCTAAAGGATTTTTAATGAGAATTTATTGCTTATGAAAGATTCAGGATTGGCAGCACTTCAGTCTTCAGTTAACGATCTTTGTTTATTAACATGAAATGCATCACCCTTAACAGGAATGTAACTTTCCCAACCGATGCATCAAAGCACAAAAGAATTCTCTCTCCTTCAATCTTATCCCCTAAGGCTGTCTGAGAGGGTACCAGTTGAAATTCGTATCATTGTCCTCTATGAAAATTAAGTCAGAACCCTTGTTTCACATAAGGCTGAAAATCATGCCAATATTTTTTCATAACCAAAATTACTTAGACATAAACTAACAGCAAGAAATGGCAGCAGACTGCTACTGCTATTACTTTTTACAGTGTCTATTCCTTCCACCAGTATCAGAAGATTTTTGCTTAATCCTAATCCTAATTGCTCTTAAATTCCATTGGTAACATTCATGCAAAGTGCTGATTCCACATCCTATTAGAAAATTACCACCTTCTGAAACTCCACAAATATGCAAGAGTGATGAAGGATATAGGCAATTGGGTCTGTAAACCAGAAATCCCAGAAACACACCACTAAACCACCTCTTGTATTTCTATGGAAATAAAAAGGCAGATTTCTTCAGAAAACAAAAGCAAAAATAAAGACCAAATGTACAATCCAACTAAAATGGGATGTAACGCAAAACTCAAACACTAAGCTTAACGCAATTTGGACGCTAAGCTCAACTGAACTCTTAGATCCCACTGCTTTCTTTACAACTAGCTTTCCTTCTGCTCTGCCCAATATATTCATCTCTTGTCTGGTTGTGAGAATATATAGGTAAATTTTTCTCCCTCCTCTCTACAAAGCTTTTCAGTTTTGCTCCTACAATTCAAAGAAGATACCTGATTTTGCTTCATTACCTGTTGATCTCTTACCTCTGTTTTCCACTTCTCTGTTCCCAGATCATCCTGACATGTTCCTGGTATTACTTGTAATCTCAGGTTTTGGACAGGATGTTACACACTGTGATATGTTTTTATCCATCCAGTAAAACTAGAGCATGAGGACTTCTGCTCTTAACAGGCTGCACTTACTCTATCTTTTCTCTCTCCAAGCTGCGTTAACTGCGCACTCTGTAACCTTCCAGATGTCACTCATGTCCTGCTCTAATTGAATATTAAAATACCTTGGAGAAAGCATCTCTTTTTTGCAGACAAGGAACAAAGTCAAACTGATTTTATTCTGTTTCACTCCCTGGACTACTCTCTCCTTTATTTTTTTTTTTATTTTATGCAATTGTTCAATGCCTAACTATCCTGGCACAAATCGTTAGCAAATCTGCAATGATCTTCCATGCAAACGGAAAACACAGAAGAGCATCAGAGTTGTTCAGAAAGAGTCCTTTTCTTTACTGCTTAAACTTTTTCTGTTGATTTTTCTTGTAATTTCATTTTGCACCCTCAAGAATACTACTAATATATGAAGACTCAGAAATACTGTTCCGCTGGGGACTGTCTCCATTTTAAGGCCAGAGGCAGATGAAACTCGGATAAGGTCCCTGAAGCAGCATTTTCCGTTCCAACCCATCTTTGTTTTCATCTGCCAGCTCACCTGAGAGATGAGAGAATTTCTTTTCACATCATTTTATGGGAAATCAAATAAATCGAACAGTGAAATCCTATATATGCCTTTGGGTTACAGCAGAACAGCAGCGCTGATTTCCATGGGTATTACCTGTGCACCTCCAGACTGAGCATTCATTGGGTACTAGGATTATAGATCAGTAATGCAGAGTACTTCATACTCAAGAAATCATCAGAATGGGTCAAAGTACAGGTGAAACTAGTTTATCATCCTTTCTAACTCTAACTATTCTATGATTCTACGATTCTATATATATGTATATATATATGTATATATTTCCTATAAAAGGGAAAACACCCACATATAAACCATTGTCCTGGGTTCAGCAGCAGCAGTCATTTTTTCTCCTTCTTAGTAGCTGGTGCAGCACTGTGGTTTTGACTTTCGGCCTGGGAATAATACTGATAAAGCTGATGTTTTCAGTTGCTGGTCAGAATGTTTACCCTGACCAAGGACTTTGTGAGTCTTATGCTCCGCCAGGGGGGAGGAGAAGATGGGAGGAAGCAGGGACAGGACACCTGACCCAAACTAGCCAAAGAGGTATTCCATACCACAACACGTCATGCCCAGGATGTAGAACTGAGATTCCCCGGAAGGGCTGGAATTCTGCTGGATGGGGGGGCGAGGAATTGGTATCGGTCAGCGGGTGGTGAGGTGTTGTATTCTCTTCCCTTGTTATTTCCTTTATCATTATTATTGGTGGTAGCAGTAGTGATTTGTGTTATACCTTAGTTATTAAACTGTTCTTATCTCAACCCGTGGGAGTTGCATGCATTCTTTCGATTCTCCTCCCCATCCCTCTGGGGGCGGGGGGGAAGTAGACTGCGTGGTTCTAATTTATGGCCTGGGCTTAAACCACGACAACCATATAGCTTCTGCATTTGTACTTTAAAATTTCCAATCAGTGATACAGCGTTTAGAAGCCACACACAGGAGGCTATGGGTGCCCAACAAGAAAATAGCAAAGGGAGTGGAGTTAAAAACTAAATTAATGCATACAAGATAAATAAAAGATTTTTTTTAATACACTTTGAAACAACCAATATGAGGGGGAATAAATGTTACTAAAATGTCAGAAATATGGTTTGCAGCATACAATTAAATAATTAATACTGAGCATATATGCCGAAAGACATATTTGCCAAATTTATAACATAGCTATTTTACATGTGCATATCCATAATCTCTATTATTAAAAGCATTAGTGCATCAATTCATTTTAATTTATAGTTGTGCTGAAAAATATTAAACCAATTATGAAAATAATTTCAGATATCCACCCATTTTCATAATTCTGAAAGTACAGGACATTTGAGACATACTGCCAAGATCACCTTTTGTAAAATCATCTGCTTTTGGTATAAATGTAAACCGGATGATTTGTACTTTAATGAGCCACAGGTCATTTAATGATGTGCAACAGTTGGTTCTTGGGCCACCTGCAAACAGCCACTGGCACAAACATGCCACTCGCAGCAATACAGACCCTGGAGGCGCCTTCCAATTGGACTCCCAGCAAGTGACAGATAAAATAAATGAAATAATTATTTCCCAAGAGCATTTCTCAAATGTCTACATAAAATGTATTTTGGATGTACCAACTGGCAAGAACTGCCACTTGGTTTTCAGATTCAGGAAGGTGATCCTGATCACTGACTGCAAAGATTTGGAGAGAGAAGGTAACTCAGATTTTCCTATAAAACTCTTTGTGAGCTTCAGTAACCTACTAGATTTGTGAAGAGAAAAAAAGAGGAAGGCTAGTTAAAATTAAAAATTTTCAAATTAAAAATTAAAAATTAATTTAAAAAAAAAAAATAAGAGTTTTTATTATTTATTTATTTTATTTAAAGTGGTATCACAGTAAATTTCCTTGGAAATGTTTCCTGGGCTTCCCTCAGTCCTCCCCCACGCTAAGGAACATGCTTCAGTATGCCTTAAACAAAATAATGTTCTCAAATCACATCCACTATGCCAGAAAGAAACAATAAAAACAAACCAAACCAAACCTGTTTGCTGAAAGTCACTTTGAAGTAACTCAATACACAAATTCATACTCATGAAGCTCTGGAACAATAAAATTAATTCTATCACTAACATGGAACCGTTTCTTCTATCATTCCATCTACAAAAAAGACTAGAAAAAGTCAAAGGCAGTGTCCTCTGGCTGATGACAAGTTTTGACAAGTTAGATGATTAACTGGAACCTCAAACTCAAGCTTCCTTGCCTTAGCAGACCTAAAAGAGAAGACAAGACTTGCTTTTGAAAGGACATAGATCTACAGGGACCCCAGCCCAGCCTGAGAGAGCTACTCAGAGCGTTATTTGTACTGAACCAAACAATGGTTGGCATGCATAGATTAATTTTGATACAGAAATTACAGTTGTCACTTTAAACAACGGACGGTGCATATGGTAATACATGCAAAATGTTTTCCAACACGTTCAAGCAGAGATGGAGAAACTATGCTATCAATGACAGTTTTACCATGTATTATATCAGTCTAACACTTAACAGCACTGACAATGTAATCCAGAGCACATCAGACGTATTAGTGGAGGAATGACACTTTTCATGTGTATTTATGAAGCCATTTAAGTTCAGATACAGTCAAATCACAACCTCAGTGGTTGCCTAGGAATGAAACACAGAAGACTGAATAACAATAGGCACAAGATTCACCTGTGGTGTTGAAGTTTTTTACTGATCTCGGTTAAAAAAACCCTCACATTGTGGTGACTTAAACTTGCTTCAGTACAACACCTTTAAAACCTACTCTCTGACTATTAACTGGAAAAACTTTATCAGATGAAACTTAGGTACAGCTAGTACAGCTCAACAAAGTTGGGCCAGAAATGTTACTTAATAGTTTTCCAACTATTAGTGCTGTGACTGACAATCCTATCATAGAACCATACAAATAAGTGTGCTTCCATCTTTTTACAAGTAAACACAATCTAAAAAAACCAGCTGTTTTTTTGTTTAAAACCTAAATCAAGGAAACAAACACCTTCAAGAAACCCCAGTCAAACTAAACCCTCTTGGCGCATTTTAAATTATTTTCCTGAAAGACATCAGCCAGATCTGCTTCTCAAAGCTCAAATGGCATCAACTTCAATGGAAGTTCAACTTTAGCAAACAAACCAAGTAATTTAAAAGATGAGGCTGGGTTAGGATTATGATGTGTTGGCATTCATGCATTTCCAAACATATTAAATATATATTAATTAATACCTAAAATATTAACTGTCTGAAGTATTAAAATAGAAGGATTTTCAGCATTTTGAATTTCAACAAGACGCTTACGCAAACATGCATTTTTCCAGCTTCCACAAGAAATAGCATGTTTTGAATCCAATCTGATGTTTGAATAAAGCCACTTGCCATTTTTTATAGCACAGAGAATCTGGGTAATGAACTGTGCTCTGAAATGACTTACGATAGTCATCACCTGAGTCAGCTACATCACCTTTAGTAAGAAGCAAAATATAAGTTGCACACAATGCTCACGCAGCATCACCACAAGTATTACCTCATTTACAGAATCAGGAAAAAGTCCCTTTCAAATCAAGGTATTGATTATGTCAAAATTTAATTCCAGTCAAAAGCTGCAGCAAGAAAATAAATCCAGTAAAGCGCATTTGCCAGTTAAGTGATCCAAATTTTGATTTTAAGCTACCTTGATATTAGAGATCAAAAAACTAGAACCACACTTCAAGTACCCATGTTAACAGAGTAAGACAAATGGTCATATACAAAATTGGTGATAAACTTTGTAGGTAAATCTCCTGTGTCATTATATGGCCATACTTTAGTTCCCATGAGATCAAAACAGCTGACAGAAAATACACACATGGGCATTTTGAATTTTTGCTTCTGTTGTGGTTTAAGCCCAGGCCGTAAATCAGAATCACGAAGTCCACTTCCCCCTCCCCACCTTTCTTCCCTCCGCTTCTGGAGGGACGGGGAGGAGAATCAAAAGAATGCAGCTCCCATAGGTTGAGATAAGAACAGTTTAATAACTAAGGTATAACACAAATCACTACTGCTACCACCAATAATAATAATGATAAAGGAAATAACAAGCAAGAGAATACAACCGCTCACCAACCGGTACCTCACCCCCACCCTGCCATGATCCAGCCCTTCCCCGAACTCTCAATTCTACCTCCTGGGCATGACGTGCTGTGGTATGGAATACCTCTTTGGCTAGTTTGGGTCAGGTGTCCAGTCTCTGCTTCCTCCCGGCTTCTCCTCCCCCCTGGCAGAGCATGAGACTCACAAAGTCCTTGGTCAGGATAAACATTCTGACCAGTAACTGAAAACATCAGCTTTATCAATATTTTTCCCAGGCCGAAAGTCAAAACCACAGCGCTGCACCAGCTACTAAGAAGAAATAAAACTGACTGCTGCTGCTGAACCCAGGACAGCTGCTTAAATTCAAAGGATCAGTCTGCAATAAGCATCAACTTAAACATCCACCGGTAATTCACAGCTTTCTTAGACAAAACCAACAGAAGTAATCTCTTCCACACTCAGGGCTCATTAGCAAAATTGTAACAGTGGCTCTTAACAGCATTTTACAAGAGCGCAAAAACAACTGAAAGTACTTTTATACACAGAATATATGCTATGAATTGCCTAAATTGCTATAGAGGTGTTCAGAGCTTTTGCAAACTCAGAAGATCAACATCTAAGAGACATTTGCATTGTTCACTTTCCATTCTGAAAGTCCCCAGAGCAGAACGGCATAGCTTCTCCCTTTCCATGCTGCAAGAACAAGTGTATTTCTATACATTAAGATACTTCCATGTTGACATATTTTTCTTAAGATATTGTCTTAATTAGTTTTGTCTGTTATTTGGAGGTTTCCTAGAAGACATGTTAAGGATTTTTTCCAGTGAAGCAGAAAAAACCCATATGTTTCTAGATGGTGTACTATTCTGTCCTATAAAATCAGTACCTGCTCATTACTGCACATCACGTAAAAACAGTTTTCACAGTTGACACTAAAAGCTGTTATCTAATTTTACATGGAAATGAAATGCTAGGATTTTAGTCTGCACAAAATACCCACATATTCATCCCTTCATTAAACTCATTTTCACTCTATCAGTGAGAATGCATGGCCATGACACAAAGGTCTGGTTTTGCCCTGCTGATGGCTCCGGCCATGAAGATAAGGCTTCGCACTACCAGTTCCTTGCTGGCTTCAGCCTACAAAGTTCTCAACTCAGCATCAATACAATGCCCTAGTGCGTTACATGATTACACAGCTACTTGCTAAATTTAGCATTATTTTAGTTATCATGCTCATGCTTTTGTCACAATCTCAGATGTAGGAAAAGATAAACTCACAAGGTACGTAGGGTTTAGCAACAGGTACTTCCCCCAGTACTGTCTTGTGAAAACATTATGAAAGACTTCACCTACTGACAGACAGTATGCACCTATAAAAACTAAACCTTTACTTGAAAAATACTAAGCTTCCAATCTCTCAGAACTGCAAGTGACAAACTATTTTCTAGATAGATACTGAGTAATTTCCATTTTCTCCCATAATATAAAGATCATGTTTTACAACATTTCCCAAAGAAGTATTCTCTTAAGTGGTATCTCTTAAAGCATTCCTTGCAATAACATCAGTCAGTTTTCCTTTTATGAGGAAAATGTAAGTAAACAAGTACCTCAGACCATCAAACGTATGAATGAAGAAAAGTACTTAAAAAATACTAGAAAATTATGCCTATCATACCACACAGTAATTTAACACTTCAAACAGGCAGCCAGATGGCTGGTTTCAGTCGGCCCATATCCACTGACATGTATTTAATCAGCTGAGCTACCCCAGACAAATAACTCGCCCAGATTTTTACGAGAAAGACAGTGATGGAGTGGGATAGCTCAGCTAGAGATAGCAGGGTCTAGAAGCTACTTCAGGCTGGGGTTGGCTAGGCCTTGGCAGATCAGCAGTGGCAGGGTTCAGCCCCACTTCCTATGCCCCTGGAACCACTTGGGCACCCACTGGAAGCTGCAAGGGATCTGCAGGACATTCCTGCAGCCTTAGCCACAATCCTCCAGCTGGGCTCTTAATGCCTGTCTCAACACTCTGACACCTCCTGAGAGCCTGTGACCCTTGCAGCTATAGTGCACGTAGCCTCAGACACACACAATGACTTGCGAATGTCTAGCTGGCCAGCCAGAAAATCAGACAGGTAGAGTTTTACTACAGAGGAAGAAAATGCTCTCAACCACCACAAAGCAAAATACCTCTCTGACCCTTCGGAGTTTTATCTCATCTTAGGTAGAGGCCTTCAGCCACGATCACGCTCAAGCTGGAGTTTTTCAGTTTGAGGCTGTAAGTCTGCTCCTTCCTCAACGGTCAGAGGACTTCCCAGGAGTTCACTGGTTAATCATCAAATGGCTGCACTAAAGGGTAGAGCCATGTTTTCACCTATTTAACTGTACCCCCTAATACCCATTCTCTCTACACCTCTATTTTATTTCCTCCACATCCTTTCTTTCGCTAGTTCACCAGAGCACACTGCCTTTTCACTGGTATTTTTACACTGCTGAAGCCAAAAAGTATCCATCAATTCTAATACACGTGTTCTGGTGATGGCTCTCCTAAGCAAACTTGGTTTGACCCCTCAAGTCAATGACTACAATCAAAGCCATTTGGTGATGTCTGCATACTGTCCATTGACACCACAGAAGAGGACAAAACTCGGGAGTGAGAGCTGACATCAAAACCTGTGATGAGGTTAGAGAATGGCGACTGGCTGGGAGCGCAGTAACAGCAGCTGGATCTGTAACTACACAGAGCAGACAGAGCCCTTTCCATTATTTTACATAGAGAGAATGAGAAAAGGTGTCCTAAATTTACACAGATTGCTCAAATATTACGATCTGAGTACTCAAATATTTATTTCTGCCTCAGCAATCTACAGGAAATGTGCAGTTTGGGCTGGTAATACAACCACATGTTAATGACTCCCAGAACCAGACCCACCTTCAAAATGGCATGATGTGAAACCTTACTGCAGACTGAAATGAAGACATTACCCATGCCAACCTTCAGAAATCATTTCATACTCAATGCTTGTTTATACACAACATAGTGCTGTGGTATTTACTGCCCTTTTATGCTCTTCTATGCAAAAGAGGCACAAAAAAATCGTTTTTATTGTAAACCAGTGAAAGTTTGAGAGCTTTTTTGACAGGCACGGATTTTTTTTTTTTTTTTTTTTTTTTTAATTTTTAAAAGGAATTAGAAATCTAGATCACAACATCATCACACAAAATGTGTGAAGCAACACTGGAAGTCAATGCCAGGCTTCCTTATTCTCAGAAATACAGTTATGCGGTTTCAGGACCCTGTCTTTTAGGCATAGATTGCATTCTAGCATATCAGATGCTGCAGTAATGGGATTTTATAAATCTCAAATGCATTCATATTGTATACATAAAGAAATCTCTTGATGTTTTACTTAGTTTAATGCTCTTTTTCATCATACAGACCCACCCATGCCCCCCTGCTTTTACCAGCTAATAACCAGTACATCTGACGAAAATTAATTGTCTTGACAGCTTGCATAAAAACCATAAAGGTCCAAAGGAAAAATGCTGTGGCAGCATTTTCTTTCTCTGTGGGACAGTAGCTATGGAAACTATCTTTAGAGGCCAACTGGCCTTCATCCCAGTACAACACAAAAAAAAAAATCAAAATGCTACTTTCACTGGGTTACTCGGTGGCAGCAGTCTTAACCTCTACAACATCGGTTCATGTTAGCTAGAGCAAAATATTCATTGATTTTGTTGGAAGCAAAGCTTCTAACATGACATCATAGTACTTTCACAGACTTAGGCAATACAGAGTCTTATGAACTGTACTGATATTGATAATTATTATGATATCTGTAACAAAGAAAATATAAAATGTAAAACTAGACACATATCCAAAATACCAATGTGCAAACCCATTTTCTTTATAGAAAATATTTTCTTTATAGAAAATACTCTAATAATCATTGATAGAAATAGTTTAGTCATACTTGCAGCCAAAGAAGACATCCCTGATCTTATTTAACTGTCACATTTCACTAACTGAAACTTGTATGCTTTTGGAAGGGTTTTATCCCATATAGTTAGCCTGAACAAAAGCTGTGATTTCTAATACAGTCTGAAAAAGCCATCATTTTTTATGAATGCTGAGAGATTACGAAGGGGTTTTCTCTCAAAATGTAAGACACAAATGAGCCAGAGGTTGACTGTTGCAAATGTGACAACTTCCTTTGGCAACCACACAAAAGTTCCTGAAGAACAGCAATCACAGGTCACTAATGAGGCTCTCAAGCTTTTGAAGAAATATGTATTTCATCCAGAATGGTATTCAAAAAGATCTGAAATCAGATCTTTCCAAAGTGAAGGATTTCAGTTGTTATAAAACCTACCTATAAGGAAGGAAGCTGGAGCATACATATACCTCACATATATGTACATTTCCATCTCTGCAGAGGCTGGCATTTCACCCAAGCGTACAATTTTTGCAGCATTGTGGTACTCTGATACCTTTCTCCTTTTCTTCTGGAAAACTTGTTCTGTTCACACCAGAAATTCTTACATAAATGGCTTATGGGCACTAAGCAGGCAGGACAGAATGACACCGACCAAGTTAACGTTCAGTCAAGAACAAACTTTTCCCCAGTGCCACGTGACAATAGCTGGGTGTGGGTCTACTGGAGCCTACAGAAATGCAACATCTGAAAGGATCTGGCTTTACACACTGGTATTTCAAAGCGCACTGCAGAAACCAAACATCAGTATATGATTCCCAGGCTAATGTACCAAAAGAAGCACTGGGCTGGCAATTATCCAGGTAACCACTGAGCATCCACAAATCAGTTACTGTTGCATTCAAAAATTCTATTGGCAGAACATAACCAGAAAACAGGGCATGTGCCTAAAATAGAGGATACATACAAAACTGTAAAATTTAACTTAGCTCACAGATTACAACCACTTTTACTCATGGAAGTCTAGATCTCCATTTTGCTACTTCCACTGAGAAGTTACGTTTTATCTCCTTACCTCAAGATGCTCTGCTTGTAAGAGCTTAGGCACAAGCAGGCAGGCTGGATTTGCAGTGTTGGTGTAGCTCCATTTTGCCTGCTGGAGATAACATGTCTCTAAAACAACTTCTACACTGGCCAACTCATCTTAAATTGAAGGCAAGCATGCTATTTTCAGGCCATTAAACCAATACAGATTATTATAAATATCAAGCAGCCCAGGACCACGTTCTCTGCTGCATTTTTTCTCACTCACAACTAAGGACAAAATTATGACCTTTGCAGGCCCCTCGTCAGGGCAGTACAGTCATTCCTTTGGGATGGACAGGGAGAGGTGCCACAGCTTCCCAGGACCAGCCCCAGGGAAAGTCCACGCAGAGTTTTCTAGCCATCGCCAGTCTGTCTTCCTGTAACCTTAGCCAGGATGTTCACCAATCTTTCAGGCACTATATGAACTTCCACAGATTGAAGCTTCTTTCTCTCACTAGAGGAAGGAAGATCTTTGATCTGCATTTATTAAAGATCTAGCAATTAATATCTGTTCTTTCTTTTTAATAAATTAGCACTGTGTCAAGCAGCTTTCTTTATAAAGCAGCAGATGCAGTCTCTCAAAAATATGTATTTAGTTGCACTGCATATTAGTCAAAGTAAATTAAGACCTTTAATGCAGTCTTAATCCAAATTGTTTTACTGGTTGAATGCACCATATGGGAAAGGAGCTTTCACATTCCCTACCCAGACCTCACTGATGGGATATTTTGTAGTATCACTGTAAAAAAAAAAAATGAAATGAAAAAATAAAAGGAGGCAACTTTTCTGAAGGCTGACAGAAATTCACTACTGATCCAAATGGGAAGAGGGCACAGCCAGCCAGCTGTAGAGCTGTGATTTCATCCTGTCATGTAGGAGCTCTGCATCTGAAATATTGATTGGGGGGACTGGAGGAAAGAGGATCATGCCATGCTTAGATCTCCTTCTGCATCAATAAAACCATGCCTGACTGGAACTAAAGGTTATATTTTAGCTCTAACAATAGTTCCTGTTAATTTACCTGCTGCCTTTTCCTAGATTTATCAGTGTAAGATTGCAGCAAAACATACCAGAACTATTTATTACGTGCCAGCTTCTATGAAATAAACCAGGTTATGTTTCAACTACTTGGATCTGAATCAAAACCATGCTGCCATCATGAAAAAGATGAGATTAACACAACTGACAATAGGGTTCATGTGCCAAAAGCCTGACTTCTTTTCCCATGTTAATCTCAAAAGTCACCCATGACTGAAAACTTTGTCTTGCCTACCGTCCTTAAGACTATCACGGCTACACCACTGCTGAGTGAAGATGTTAAGGAGATTAATCCAGACTTTAATAATATTATTTAACTATTACTATAAATCTCTTTCTTACAAAAGCCTTTAAATGACAATGGAGAGAGAAACTCACATACTGATACATCCCAACATTTCCAAGGTTCACCCAAGCACAAAACCCAACATCAGCCAGCAAAATGAACAATACCCAACCATGTTTTCGTTCCTCTATGAAGTAAATCCATCAGGGACCACTGTCATCATTTGCTTCATGTTAAGTGCATGCTACACCAATGAGTTACAGCACTAGCTTTTATAAAAAATATTTTTAACTAGCTATGACAAATTTGATCCTTCTTTGACAAACATATCTCCACCCCAGAAAACAAGTCCCAGTAAAGGAAAAGATTTCTAACATCTGTTAATACCACACTTGCTCTCCTCCAGTTTTATAACTTTGGTTTCCTCCCTCACTGAGATAAACGCTGTTGCAGATTCCAGTACCTTTCTCCACTCCTGCTTTCACACTTCATAACACCTGTATCACAAATCCCAAGAGCTGACAGCCTGTTCCACTGCAGATTTTTTTTTATTTCTGTAGTTCTGACACTTTCCTAACACATCTTTTCAAACAGAACAGAATATCCCTTTGCAGTTAAGTATTTTCTACCTTTCGTTAATTCCTGCACACCTGCAGTTCTCTCCCCAAACACTACTGCATTGTTTTCTTTCAAAAGTAAATCAAAATCCAACAAGGCTGAGAAAGTTGGGGCTGTTCAGCCTGGAGAAGAGAAGGCTGCGTGGAGACCTCATAGCAGCCTTCCAGTATCTGAAGGGGGCCTACAAGGATGCTGGGGAGGGGCTATTCATCAGGGACTGTAGTGACAGGACAAGGGGTAACGGGTTCAAACTTCAACAGGGGAAGTTTAGATTGGATATAAGGAAGAAATTCTTTACTGAGAGGGTGGTGAGGCACTGGAATGGGTTGCCCAGGGAGGCTGTGAATTCTCCATCCTTGGCAGTGTTCAAGGCCAGGTTGGATGAGGCCTTGGGTGACATGGTTTAGTGTGAGGTGTCCCTTTCCATGGCAGGGGGGTTGGAACTAGATGATCTCAAGGTCCTTTCCAACCCTAACTATTCTATAATTCTATGATTCTTCCTTCTCACCTGCCAAGATGGCATTGATCTCCCAGTCACTCCTCTGACCCATACATGTCAGCCCTTATTCTAAGGCTCTGCTGTCCCTGGTTCCTGTTCCTTGCCATACATGTCTATTACAGTCTTTCCTGGCTTAAAATGACAACAGTCACCCTTGGTCCTACTTTGCTCTCTGGGATCACCGAACACTGTCTAGACTGCCACTCAGCCTCTCCCTTTGTTGCCCATGTCTTTCCTAACAAAATACCAGAACCAGTGTTCAACCCGTTATGAGGCTGGACTCTTCTAGCTCTCATCAAGGAACCATGAAGCTCCAGATATCCTAGCTCAAACCAGGTGCTCCTTTACAGGGAGAGTCCAGAGCTGGAAACCCTGGGATGTTTTGGAACTTTCTGGTTTTCAGATATGGAGACTGGTCTGAGGTAGTCCATGTTCACAAGTTACAAGGCATCGGTGTCTGTAGGCTCCTGTTACTTAGTACTCAGATACAGATCTGTAAGGCAGAATGCCAGCCATGGACAGTCCTAGCAGTTCTGAAGGAGCTCTTCAGATATTTAATACTGTGAGAATGTCAGACTTTGAGAACAAATAGAAGTCTTGATTCTTGATTTCAAAAGAAATCTACTCCTGCTGTCTGACCAACGTTTCCTTGTTTTTCCTTGTACTCTGTAGCCTACTTCTCTGATCATTTGCTGTCCTTTGTTTCACACACACATCATGAGTTGGGCCAGACGTTCTTTCTGATCATATTTTAATTCACTAAGTGCATTTGCACTAGTAATTCAACGTGCTGATGGCACTTTTAAGGTGAAAACTTGTCTGGCATCAACATTTAAGGCCTTGAGCACACAATTCATGATCTTGTAGATTCTCTCCTGCAGTTATGCACCACGACAATAACCAGAGCACCCCAGATACAATGTAGATGCAAGGTCCCCAGCTGCTGGCTCCTTGGTGTGTACCCAGGACCAGCAGCTGGTGCAACCTCTTGGGCCAACTGGGAGACAAAGTGAGGGTGTGGCCCTGGACCCACAAAGGATACCAGTGATTCTTATTTATGCCATGTCAGTTGACAATACTAATGCACCTACTGAGTCCTCAGATAGGCCGCTACTACAGTGACAACGCAAACGTAAATACACTTGCTCTAACAAGGGTGAACATTTCAAAAACTAAAAATCAAACCATAGAAGCATACTACAGTACTGTAATTATTCATTTACATTAAGTAACTCTGAAAATGATGACTGTATACTAACTTATTCATCTACAAGATACAAGTTCTAGCAGCAGTAGTGAAGTCAATGTTACATGGGAAAGAATCCTGCAGTAAAACATACAGCAAATTATTCCTTCTTCATGAACAACAAATACCCATCTAGAACTCAGATACCAGCAGCAGTCCCAGCAGTGCCCTGCATTACCATATGTGCTATTTGCATGAAAAAATACTTCTATATACTTGAAAGTTGACATGTCAGATTCCCATTAACACCAATGAGAATGATTATCACTCAATCTCATTTTTGGTAGCCACCCAGAATCACTTTACTGCAGACGTCAAGAAGGCCAAGATGTACCACATGTTGAGTAGCTTTGGGCTTCTCTCAGACTCAACAGAAAGATATGTTTATTGCACTGGGTTTGGCCTACATTCTCCTGTTCAGATATTTCATGCAGCTATGTTCTAAGTCACCAGGGTCACCACAAATTGCAAGGCGGCTTTTATACCTGAGACCAGGAATATACACTGGAACACATATACACAGTGGGTATGGAGAAGACGTACACATGCAATTAATTCAAAGAAAGAGAAAGAAATAGAGGAAAAGTTCTGTAAAGATCAACATCAACTGCCATAGAAATGACTGTACTTACAGCAACAAAACCCATAATTAGAATTCTAAAGGTTTAAAGCATATAGTTCATCTTCAGAACAAAAGAATCACTCAGAATAAGGAAGCAGTATACTCAGCCACAAGTAACTTTGCTACCATCAAATATACAATGGGATAAGGATTTTAGCTTCCTGTAGTGGCCGAGACGAACAACATGGGCATAATCTTGGCACAGAGAAGAACTGAAAAGTCTGAAGGATTCAAGTGAACATAATGAGAGAGAGCTGCATTGTCTATTTAGAACAACACAGGCCACCAGGAGCCAAGAGTGTATTTAAAGGGCTTTATACGCAAAGCAAGGAAAGTCATTAGAAGATGTAACAAAGATGTACATGAAAAGCAACTGGTAAATGTTTCTCAAATACTCAGAACCATACAGATTTAAGAGAAATCCTAAGAAAGAAAGATGGGGAAAAGAAGAATGTTTCTTTTTGTTCTTTGACAGCATACAGCAGTGTTGAAAACTTTGTTTCTGTGATATGTCAAACTTCTATTTCCATGTCTTGTTTTTTTTTTTCCTGATCTTACTCACATTCTGATTATTCTGAGGAATAATTTATGTTTCAGATGTGACCTGTCAGTGCACACACCACAGTGTAAGAAGTAGAAGTACTTGACTCTCCTTTATGAGCCATTAATTTCTGTATTTTAAAGATTCTCTCCTTCTGAAAACTTCCCATCTTCATTTCAAGGGAAAAGTATAGAAAAAAAAAAGAAAGTCTCAAAGAACTAGAGAACTCCAGGGTCTCTAACTTCTAACTTTTAGAGGAATCCTGCATATATGAGTCTTGCTGGCAGAACACCCAGCAGTCTTTCTCTTAATGCTTAAATCATTTGAATATATTAAAAAAAAAAAAAAAAAGTCAGCCACATCAGCTCAGAACTGTATCCACCATCCAGTATCTTAACAGTATGAATTCTTTGCTCCTTCTCAGGAATTTCCTTTACACAACAAAAATAAGATCTAAATGTCGAAAAGTTAGAAACAATAAATTTTGCTACAGGAATCCCTCCAGTCCTTCAGTATGGAAGCAATATATAAATCCAAAACCTACCAGGCTTCTGGTTGGTGTTTTTCACAAATACTATTAAAATTGCTTTTTCATCATCTGATTTCTCAGCAGTGGCAATTCTGTGTTAGTGCTATGGCAATCTCAACTTCACCACTGTTCAGTTTCAGGTGAAAAAAGAAGCCTCAAACCTCAATGGAAACATAAGCCAAAAGCAGAAACACAATTCCCACATTTGAAATACCAGTCCCAAGCCAGCTCCATCACACTATGCAATTACATTTTAACTAAACAACCAACCAAATAGCAGGTACCTACCATAATTCTTGAGGATAGGAGACAAGCAAAAGGAGTTCAGGTTGTTTGGATTTGGCTTTTTCTTTTTTGTTCAGCACCTCTTTGCAAGCTTTAATCCTGTGAAAAACTACACACATGCCTAACTTATCAGGCAGATTAGCATATCTATTTCAATGCTGTAACTCTAAGGTTAAGCAGGTGTATAACTGGTTGCAAAATCAGGATCTTATATGGAAAATTAATCAGTGTAAGAAGAGGATTTATGCACAACACCTGGCTGCTGCTGCTGCTGAGCTTATCTGTGTAGGGATTTATCTGGCGAAGTCAAGCAGTAGTGTAGCAGTAACGCTCTACAACAGTTGTGATTAACCCTACATAGCATATAAGTGTGAATGTTAAGCAGTAATAATTACTACAGAAGGTTTCTTTGCTTAAGGAAGGTGGTATCACATACATATGAAGCCATACATTCATACTTTACACCAGCAAGAAAAACTTGTGTGTGCTACCTACAAGTAACAGAAAAAATGCAGATGTGAAAAAGCTGAAGTGCTGATAACTTTCCTAGGAAACACTCCAAACCACCAAGGTACTGACAGACCAGACTGGAAAAGCCAAAACGTACCACATATACTATTTCTGAGCTAAAGGATGTACTGTTCCTCCCCACAATGTTCAGTGAAAGAGGAAAGTACACGAGAGATGCCGAAACCATCCTGAAGTTTTGATCTTTTTCATTTTTCTATCAGAGCTCTGCACTGAACCTCCAATTCATCCTTAATGATCAGCACACCACCGCGCTGTGGGGAACACACCATATGGCTCACTTTAACCGCGTAAATTGTACACTGTGACATGAATGGAACTGCTCCATGTACACAGTCAATCACCAGTTTCAAGGATTTGCCAGAATGGGGATTACGCTGTGCACTGCAGCTACCCCAAGAACAAGCAGGGCTTCAGGCAGGGCCAGCACAGTCAGGTGATGGCTTCTGTTCTGTACATCTGAAATCCTCTGGATCACAACAGGTTCTGGGAGCACTCTGCCCTGTATGACTCAAGATTTTATTAGAGTCTTTTCAGTGCAACAGGAATTTTATAATGTACTTTTTCATACTGTTTCCCTGCACAACACACCAAATTTCAAGTTTTAAAAGAAGCACATAAATCGACAGCAGAAAAGACCTGATGACGTTTTTATTCTCACTACTAGCAAGCCTCATGTAACGCCAGTGGCAGTAATCCCAGTGTTCACCAGCCAAAGGAACTAAGTCTTGGGAAACTCAACTAAGGGTACCGATCACTTTATCCCCAAAGGGAATACTTATATGATTTATTTCATCTTTTAACAAGAAATGGAAAAATATTTGTGCTATTCAAAGAAGAAAGAAACACTGAATTACTTCTGGTCCACCACCAAAGACCGCCATCAAAATTCCCTGAAAAAAACTCTTCAGCATTCTGATTATTGCCTAGTTATTCCCCAGCCACACTTAAAAATCCAGCCTGCCCATTCCAGCATTTCAGTGCAATTTTTATTGACCTACTAACCTGTAACTCTGCGAAGCCTGGAGCTAAGAATGCTGTAACGGCCAGCAAATACAAGTCTCCAAACAGAGTGTAATAACCTTAAGTAAACTACTTCCAAGCAAAAGTCCTGCAGATCAAACAGTTCCCATGCAGACTTATGCTATTAACTAGCAAAAAAGTCCCATGATATCTCCACAGTCATGCACAATACCAGAGCACTGCACTTCTGTTTACTTACATAGCTTATCTGCAATCCAGTAATGTATACAGTGTATCCCTCCGATGTAAATCACTTGTCTATTTGATGTTACTTCACTTGTTAAAAACTTTGCTAGCTTTTTAATGATAAACAAGGGGGTTAGCTGGAATAACAGGTTTTAAGGAATGTACAGTGGACATTCATAAACCATTTCTATTAGGGAGCCAATTCGATGTTGTTACATGGAGAAAAAGAACTGCATATGTACAAAATAGCACCAACATGGTGCTTATGTGGCTCTGCTTTTTTCCTACAGGAAACTGCAAAGCCCACTCACACTTATTCTACCTTGTTTCAGTCACTTCCCAGGTAAACCCACCTCAGAAGATGGAGAGTGGATTTAACACCCTGCTAAAGCAAACAGAATCAACAACTGAAAGCCTCATCGGATAGCAGTGGGTCATTTAGCACTCTGCATCTGCTTTACACACTATTGCTTCGTGTATTTCAGAAACATTGCTTTTCTGCCTAATGTACTTCTTCCATCAGTAAAATTTTCTTCCGGTGATTTATGCAGTGTGAAGGACTCAATCTTTAAACAGACAGGAATAAAAACAATAAATAAAGCTCCTCAGGACGCTCCTGCCAGAGTCACAGAACAAGAAAACCCTCTGCTTCTGAAGCAACAGGGCTCACTCAAAGGCAGACACCGCCGGTTTCCCCCCTGCGGCTCCAGCAGGGAAAAAGAAGGAAAAAAGCGTACTGCATGCTCCCCCATGGCTAAGGAGGGGCAGAGCTCCGCGGCAGGGCCAGACACGCACAGGCACAGTGCGGGGCTCCCAGCCGGGCAGAGGCCGCAGGGCGGCGGGGGGAGCCGGCTCGGGGAGCCCGGTCTCCGCGGCAGCGGGGTTTCGGGGCTTCTTCGGCCCGCGGTCGCGGGACCCAGCCCGCCTCCCGCGCGATGCTGCAGCGGCGCGGCTGCGGCGGGCTGCGCAGCCGGCGGGGCGGGGAGGAGGCCGGGCCGGCGGCGCGGAGCGGCGGCAGGTGCCTCCCCCAGACCGGCGCCGCGCCCGTCCCCGCGCAGCCCCGCGCCCCCCGGGCCGGCGCAGGGGAGCCGGGGAAGGGGAGGAGACGGGAGCGGCGGGGCGGGCGGGAGGCGGCGGCGCGGCGGGCAGGTGAGGGAGGGGAGGCGCTGCGCGGCCAGCTCTTACCTGCTCGGTGGTGGGGCATGCTGCGGCGGGCGGGGGCAGCGCGTCCCGGCGGGCCGCTGAGCCCGCTGCCCGCCCCCGCCTGGGCAGAGCGGCTGCCGTTCCCCGGGCCGGCCGCCCCGCCGCCGCCGCTCGCCTCTTCTGCTTTGTTCCGCCGCAGTGGCTTCTCCCGCCGCAGCC
This sequence comes from Psittacula echo, assembly GCF_963264785.1. Taxonomy (NCBI): domain Eukaryota; kingdom Metazoa; phylum Chordata; class Aves; order Psittaciformes; family Psittacidae; genus Psittacula; species Psittacula echo. The sequence goes on from NC_137743.1 coordinate 33,729,505, forward strand.
GCGGGACGCGTAACATGTGCCTGGGGAGGGCGGGCGGGCGCCCGGGGTGGCACTTTCGGCGGGGCGGGGAGCGCGGTGGCCGGGCCCCTCCGCACCCGGCCCCGCGGAGGAGCTGAGCTGTCAGATCCAGCCCATCTGCTGCGATCGCAATCGGTCGCAACTGAATGGCTCCGGCAGCAGAGGCTCGCCGCGGCGTGGGGGGTAGGGGGGTGAAGGGGCCGGACGGGAGGGGGGCGGCCACTGTCTGAGGTGGCGAGGCCCGGAGTGCCCCTGGCGGGGGGCGGCTGGCGGGAGCTGTTCGGGGACTTGGTGGCCGGGCGCCGCTCCCTATCGTCCGGGCGGCATCGGGGCAGCGCCCGTCTGGGCGCCTTTGGGCGGCTGTGATCCCCACGTGCAGGGCGGCTGACCCGGTGGTTCGCACAGGAAAGGAGAGCACGAGCTCGAATGAGAGGTTGGGCCCAACTCCTCTCTTCGAAGTTCGGGGCGTCGGGAGGGCCTGGGAGCGGCAGTGCCTGTGGCGTGGCCCAGGGGCGTCCCTGCTGGTAAGGGTGGAGGGCCTGGCTGCGCAGCACGGAGGTACAAGGCTTCAGGTGGACAGACATCGGCAGGTGTGCACGGCACACTTTGAAAACCTTGTGTTGTATGAAAAGAATAAGGAATTGCTGGAAGCTTTTCATCTGGTAGTCAAAAAAAGGGCAAATGACAAAAAATTGCCTTGTTACAATGGATCAGACTGGTACATGATCCAGTTATTTGCAGATAAAATATAGTTAAGAGAACCTGCATGTAGAGTGAGAAAGAGCTCAGGCAAGATGCTGGGGTTTAACTAGAGAAAGTGTGAGGTGGAGGTCTTGGACACAAGTGAGAAAACCTGACATGATGCAAATGATTGAGCTGGGTATGCTATAGTCAAGAAACTGCAGGAATCACAGAGTGCAAAGTAAATCCTCATCATGCTGAGACAAGACACTTCCCCATCCCTGGAGACATTCAAAGTGAGGTTGGACAGAGCTTCAAGCAACCTGGTCTTAAGGGAAGGTGTTCCTGCCCATGGCAGGGGGGTAGAACTAGATGATACTTAAGGTCTCTTCCTACCCACACCATTCCATGTTTATGTAAGGTGAAGGGTTGAGCCATATTTCAGAATCAGAAACAAGGAGGAGTACTGGAGAAATCTTCAAAAATGCAAGTGGCAGGTTTTTTTTCTGGATTTTGAATTTAGAGGTTTCTAAGCAGAGAATGATACACTCTCAAGAATGGAAAAAGACATTGGAATTAAATATACCACCAGAAATAATGCTCAGATTTTACTTAACAGATTGGCTGTAGCTGGAGACAGTGGATTATGCAGAAGGAACCTCTTCCTGTGACAGTACAGAGAACTCTCTCCAGAGTAGATGATACAGCAGTGTTTTTAAACATTACAAAACTCTGTGAAAGAAAGCTGCAAAGAAGCATGAGACGGGACCTAGGCATAATGGCAGAAATGCGCAGGTCTCAGGTGGGTTCTTATACACCATTCAAACAAGGGCTCATCATTCAAACCATGGTCCTGTAGAACTCACGTAGTACTGAAGTAATGTCAACTGGCCTATTTAGTTGTTTTGTTGTGCAGGGAAACACCTTCAGAACTCTCCTAAAAGCTATTTTAAATTACGGAGTTTAAAGTATGTTCACTTTCTGTTTAAATAGAAATAATAATATCCCAATAAAATGTAATCACGTTATAATACCTGTTGCTTGCACAGTCAACCTAAATCACCTATACAGATTCCTTTATAAGTAGTGATGGAGACTGCAAAGGCTAAATGTTTTTTGAGACTTGGGTGACGTACGAGTGGCTGCACTGGCTCTCCCTAGAAGGTCTGTATAGCTCAGTGATGTTTCTTTTCAGTGGCAAAGCCTAAATATCCAGAGAAAGATACAACACATTTCCACTATCCAGCCCCCTGGGAGCTCAGAGACATCCTGAGGCAAGCTTGCACCATCTCACTAGGTTTCTTCCATGACTTTGTCCAGTCTTCAGCTGAACTCACATGCACTTCTGAAATCTGTGATACCCTGTTGCAGATGCTCTGAACCTTGCTTACATGAAAAATCTCTTCCGTCCGTTTATTTTTTGATGTGCCACCTGTTAGTTTCATCCAATGCCCTGTATTTCTTGCATTAAAAGCAGCAGTGGGCAGTCTGCTCCTTTCCATGCTACTCACGTTTTTAGTGCTGCCATTCCTCTGCATAAGTTAGTGCTTTTTCAGACTCAAGAGTTTTAGTTGTTCCAAAAATGAAAACCATCTCCTGCTTCTGGTTACCCTTTCCTGCCGTCCTTTGAATTCTTCCAGTTCTGTTACACCTTTTCTGAAATGGGGGACCAGAACTGCAACTGGTTTCCAAGATGCAGTAAAATCACCGACATATGGATGATCCTTTCCTAGGTGTGGTACTGCAGATCTTAATGTGCTGTTCTAGTCTACTCAACGGTAAGTCTATAAACCAGTTTGTACAGACTATCGGTCTGTAAATTACTGCATAAAAGGCTTTTATTTAAAGACCACATTTATCTGTAATTCCCCTTTCCCAAATTCCTGGTGAAATCATTGAATGATTTCACTAGATACGCTAGATTAACCAGGACTACAGAAATGAAAAAAATTATTGCCAGTTTTTTAATCATTTTCAGGCCTGAGCTTGCATCCTCTGAAATCAAGAGCAATGGAAGTGGTTTCCTACTCTCTAACTGAAAGTGATTTAGAATTAAAAAGAATCAGTATTTATCTACAATTTAAAGCTGTAATTACAGCTTGAGTCTTTTATGCATATTGAGCTGTACTGTTCCTGACAGCTGAGATACTGTTCTTCTGTGTCTCTTTATCTCAGTTTCATACACATCAATAAGTACATGTTCCAAACTATTATTTATTGTCCCTAGGCTTGTGCAATTTTATCTAGCATAGACATGTACAAGATGATACACTAGTCTTCAAACAAATTTGTGACTTTGCTGGCCATTGCTTTGGAAACATAATAAAAATGCAATGCTCATACTTCAAAATACTAAAATGAAGTAGATGATAGCATTAGCTTGATATGTTGAATGTAGCCATAGCTTTAAATACAGAAACCTAACAGCTGGCACTGACAAATGCAATAATTACCCAGTTACAGGAATGTTGTTGTTTTCTCAGAGATACCAAGCTACTGTTGAAGGGACAAGATGCTTCTTAAACTGACTTCTGATTCTCCACTGGCATAATGTACCTGTGGAGGTGATTTATCTCTGCTCACTGTTGCATTCTTCAGCTCTTTCAAATGGGTGGTACTTGGGAAAGAACAGGTACATTGACATATTGGACATGATCAATTTGCACAATAATAAATAATGCTGAAATAACCATATAATCCTGAAGAGGATCTGTGCTTCACAGAGAAGCTTCAAATTTAAAAACGTGGGAGGAAAAAACCCTTAGAATTTAGTTATTAAGTTTCACTTCTTGTCCTTTATTTTAGTAGTGATTTATTTACCTACATAGGACTGTAGCTACGTAAAGGTGATGCAATACTAGATTTTGAGGTACTGTAGCTAAAGCACGTAACACTAGTGGTGTTCCAAAACTCTATTAAACATGAGTAGGGTAGAAATTGCATGTACTGACATCATTTTAGGAACAGTTGCTCTTTCAGCCTGACTGAGGATACTGTTCAGTGAGACCTGAGGCAGTACTCTCCTTTAGGGGACTTCAGTTCAAGTATCAGGACAATTGTCTGCATATCTGGGAAAACTGCCAGGCCAGGCTATTACACAAAAAGCTGCACAATAATAGCTGATGGGCACACTCATGGATTGCCCTGCACTGGCAGAAAAAAACACAGATCAGTCGCTCAAGGAGAGGTTCCAGAACAAACTGGACCCACATAAGCACGTTGGTATTTCCTAGTACAGACCGGTAAGCAGGACTGCAGGAAGATAATGGAAATTCAGAATTTAGATCCTTTATGGGAATTCTGAGTATCTTTGGAGCTAGCTGAAGAAAGGGTCAAGGGCTGCCATTTGCACATTTCCAAATAGCTGAACAGCGAATAAAAGAAATCCTGACATTACTGTTAGTGAGAGAACGGCATTTGGCCATTTTTACAAGCATTTATAATGATGTTATTAGAGAAAATGAGAAACGGGATTGAGAGTGCTTACAACTTTTGATCTGTGTTTCTGGACCGATCTCTCCCAGGGCTCTGCAGGAAGATAGGTACTTCCTTTGCATTTGATCTTTCTTCCCCAGCTGGGAAGAGTGGAAGATCATAAAAATACAGGAAGCCTTAGAGGAACCACATCTTACGTACTTGTTTCTCTCACTTAACTTAAGAGGCTCTTAACTTGCCTGGTAGAGGACTAAGAATCTGCTCAATGAAAAACAATACTGGATTTATTAAAGCATTATGAGGAATTGAATGGGGAAGAATTGAGAGGTAGCATCAAACTTCAGGTGCTGAACAGCAGAAGTATGTGCCAATTATGGCAGCATGTGGAAGCAGATAGGCTTATTCCTGTGCTGTCTTTAAAGGTGCTACATAAATTACAGCAAATTAAATATCCTGCAAAAGCTGGCATCTCCTTCCTTCTAGGCATTTGCTGGAGATTAATTTTCTATTTTTTGCTTATTTAAGTTACACATTCTAGACTCTGCTTAGCTAATCAGGTGGTAATAAAACCAAGAGGTCTGTATTTTGCAGGGTTTATTAATTTTTGAAGATCTCAGGGGAATATCTACATAAGCAAAAGTTTGCAAATTCTGAGCTATGCTGATTTAAATAGGGAAAAAAAATATGCTCAGGTCTTTCATATCTAATGAATTCTGCCTTATATTTGAAACCTTGTCCCTTGTGGAACCCATTACAATAATGTTTATACAGGTTTATGCTATAAATGCACAATATTTTCTCTGCAGCAGACTATGCTGGAATTTACTCCTGATTGAAAAAAAAATGTGTGAATGGTCTATATCCCAGAATATGGATTTCTATAGACATAGTTATGCCCCTTTATTAACAAATAAAGCCATATAATTTTCCAATATAATTATATTGGAAGTGCACCCTGGATATCCTGCAACATGTGTAAGCAGGAAGCCAGTCAAGTCCTACAGAATTAAAGCAAACTTTCAGAAAGCTGTGAAGTACTGCCCTGAGCTCTTCCAGCCTGATTACAGTCAGCACTGAAGCTAAGCAGGAGAACAGGTGAGCCTCCTAGATAATGCTGGCAACAGAGCTAAACTCTGCTTCTGCAAAAATACACTCTAGCACATCTGGATCTTTAGCTGCCAAGTGTACACAAAGCCTGGAGAGAGATGCTGTCTGTTGCGGTAGAAAGGAGGAGGGTGGCAGTGATGGCTCAGTGCACACTTAGCATTAAATAGCAGGAAGAGGTGACATCACAGCAATATTTTGGTTGCACAGGTGTCCTGCTTTCAACTCAAGCAGTATTTGTCTGTGATGCACCCAGCCAGATGACACAGGTATCTGTGTCCATGGTTGTCTCTATATTAAAAAACATTTGCACCAGCACAGCAACACCAATATACTTTAAAAAAAAAAATGCTTTGAGAGAACAGGGTAGAGCTCTTTTCTCTTTCTTCCCTTGCCACTACCCGTCTCCTAACAGACAAGATCATTTACACAAACTTTTGTACTGTGGAGTGACAAGGGCCAAGGACATGAGTTGGAGAGAACACTTCCAAAGATGGTTTTGTCTTCCACACCCCATCTTGCTGTGAAGTGTAGACCCAAGAAAATGTTCTGCTGTCCAATGCACAGGATAAGACTGTCAACACGCTTGCTTTAAGCCATAAATCCTTTTAAAGATTCAAGTGGTGATGTGGGCACTTCATCCCTCAGATTGGAGTGAACAGGCTGACAACACACAGTGCTGTGACATAAGAAATACAACCTTATTATTGATACACTGAACTGGAACACAGAAAACTCTGGCTTAGACACAGATCTCTTGTATAAGCTTCATTACTCAGTATATTCATAGAATTATAGAAAGGGTTGGGTTGAAAGGGACCTTAAAGATCATCTAGTTCCAACCGCAATTCATGACTTTGTTTTTCTCTGTAAAAAGGGAATTATGTTATTTCTCGTTTCATCCTTGGGGCTGCAGAGATGAAAACCATTTCTCACTTTATGTGGAACAATAAGGCCGTTCTCACTTGGGGTCTTAAAGTCTTAACTTTAATGTAATTTAGAAAAAATAAAAATGGTTGAGCATTACAGAATGAAATAGAAATGCTAAACTTGATTATTTAACTTTTCTTTCAAGAGTGAAACTCATCTACAGGGAAGAGTGATACCTAACGTGTGTGGCTTCACACACATTTTCCCACTGGCCTCTTCTCCATCCGCCATCAGCACTGCCCTACTTGTGGACTTCATTAGTTAAAAGGAACAGTGACATACCATTCCTTTAAAAATACTTCATAAATTCATAAATTCTCCATTTCTCCTTCCTTAAAATGCAACACCCCATCTAAAACCCTGCCTGACAGCCTGTGCCTGTACCCTAATCATTTTTATGATACATTTTGACATCCTCTTTTTATAAGAGCCCAATTTCTTGCCTTGATGTAAATCCATGGATATTCCTCTGCCAACTAGGAAACACAGGCTCCGTATAAAGATAGGGCTGTTCAGCCTTAGAGAAGACTTCAGGGCAATGTCAGTATTACTCATAGGAATTATTCTTTGCTCTGTGAATAATTCCAGTGAAATAATTGGAATTATCTGAGGAGTGAAATATAATTCAACATAAATAAGGATGGCTGTGCCTAGGCATTAGTGGAAGACTAAATTCAACACCAAATAATAAAAACAGACTACAGACGGTTCCCATGCGGAAATGCTTGATTTTTTAAAAAAGGACTAGATAAGCTTGGAGCACCAACAACAGATAAGTGCATATTCATTCCTTGTAGATTCTTATGTTGTTCTGTTATTTGGTTTCGCATATAGAAAACTGGGGTACCATTTCAGATGAATGGGTGGTCTAACGTTTCCCCACACAGCTGGTCCTTTCGGGTGGGCCTCTGCTGCCCCATGCAGTTATGCAGTGTGTCTGTGGTGTGCCCAAAGCCTGCTACCTGAACCAAAGCATGCTCTTCAAGAGACACAGACAAAAAACCTGCCACTTTCACTTAGCCACAGACAAAATGAGCTCAAAACATATTTTCTTCCCAACCCTAAATAGCCACTACAGTAATACGTGTATCTGCCTACACAAAAGCATTTGTTCTTATGAAAAATGTAAAACAAACGGAGAAGCATGCCAAGATTATACATTTCATTTCCCGGCATACAAATGAGGATCTAATTTACTCTGGGCTGTTCATGCATTTTGCTTTTAACAAACATCCATATGTCAAATAGACCTTCCACATACCTCCCTGCTGGAGTTTTTTTCCTTCAACTTAGTAGGGAACATTTGTGATCCCTATTCTACCAAATATATCTAAAGAATATATTTTGCTCAAGGCCTTCTATTTTTTCATTTAAGAGAAATCAATTCATAGCTCTAGCAGTCTTACTATTATGACAAGCATACATCTGTGCAAAAGTACCCCAATCTCTAATTAATTACAGAATGTTATTAACATTTTTACATTTAACATTGGTTAATTTATTTATTTTTATACACATGACTATATGAAGTCACTTCTTAAGCATCTTTTTCATATTTTGCCTGCAGTTTTAAAATCTGGGTAGTTTAGCATAGATACAGAGATTTGCTTGTATCAAAATTATTTTCTATTCAGATAGTTCCAAATCCTTTATGTAATGACTTCACTATCTGAGTCTTGACACTTCACTCCTGACTCACGTAGTACTGACGGGGAGTGTTAACGGGAGTTTTCCCCGATTAAAGAAAACAGGCTGAGGGTCATATTCTTTAAAATTAATAGTTGTTATGAATGTATAATGGCAAAATCATTCCAGATCATATTTCTCATCTACCACAGCACATCAACTTGAGCTTAATTTTAAGTCAGTTTAATAAATACTACACAAAATACGTACTATGAAAGTTAAAATGACTCATTGTTGAAGGAGATTTACTTATTGATAAGGTAAAGAGTTACACAAAAAAAGACTATCAGTCAACTTTAATCAGTTGAAGACAATTATATGAATAATTAGTGGAACTGATCATAAAAAATCAAACTTTTGTAAGGCATCTATTTTTATTTGTTTGAAAGATAGTGATCAGTCTTGATTTGAACATTGAGATAAATTACACCCACTTAAATAAGCACCACTTTTACTGCAATTGCAACAAGTGCTCTAACAGCTATGCAGTGTTTTACCTTGGTTGCAAGTTTAGTATTTATAGTGGGCTTACGTAGTCTGTACAGCTAATTTGTAATCTTTAACCTTTCTTGCTTTTCTGTGATCCTATTAAAAATATTATTTATAAGGCCAACAGTAAAACACTTGCTTTTCTCTATACCATTACTCACATTACCCCCACTCAGTTCTGTCATGAAAAAGTATCTTTAGCAACTGTGGTATGAGATAGGCATTGTACTGGGGAGTCAAAGGAAGCGATCAGTTTTTATTCACAGATAATACAATGGCAGTGCTTTTTGTGGCCTGTAACTACATCTGCACTGCTCATTGAACCATCCAAATTTACACTCAGCTAAAGAAAAGCACATTTGGCCAAAAATCAGATACATTTTTAATTGGTATCCTAATGCGCATATTCAAATACTAATCCTTGGTAGAAATGCAGATCTGAAGCAGTATTGTGAATGCTGTTATACAACTTGGTAGCCTTATATGGGTTTTATCTACATTTTTATGGGATTTTTTTCACACATAAAGTCACAAACCAGAAGCCTCAGCTTTAGAGAGACATATGTGATGTTATAATGTTCGCTGGAAACACCCAAGTACCTGTGATGACTGAATGGCTCCTAAATGTCAAACTCAGTTCTGCTCTGCCTTGGCCAGCCCCACCTCAAAACACTAAGGAAACTGAAAGGAATACACCAGTGTTTTCACAGCTTTTACAAATTTATCATACATATCCACTGCTATATCTAGCAATGTTGTAGAGATGTAGTGAACAAAAACCAAAACCAAAAACAACAAAAAACAAACAAACAAAAAAACCCAAAGCACAAACCAGAAAAGCACCACCACCACCTCAAAAAAAAAAACCCAGCGAAACAAAACACTGAGAAAAAGAGGAGCATGTTAATGGCTAATAGCACAAACCACCTTTTCTTCTGGCTTTATCCATTGCCAGATGGTGTGAAAAGACACGTGGATAAAGAAGTAAAAAAGGAAGAAGCCTCGTGATCTTACAAACCAAACCAAACCAAACCACACCAAACCAATCTCTGTCTGCTGATCATGGGCTACAGCAATTTTGGAAGAGAATTAATTCCCAATATAGTCTATAACTCATGTTAGCAACATAGACCAGAGGCAACTTTTGTTATCAGAAAGGGTTAAAATGGGGTTCCAGCCACAAGACCTGGCTGCTTTGACCTTAAGTCCCCTCAGGCCAGGTTACTAATCCCCTGACAAGAAAAAGATACTAGAGCAGAGCATGACCTTATTTAGCTGAGATAGCATTTGTTTTTTCTCACAGCCTTCATTACTGTAATATCGTACATAGGGTTTTTCATTTGTTTGCCATGTAACTTATTCCCCTAAGATTAGTCCTTTTCTAGTCAGTTTAAAGCTAATCACAGTTGTTATTTTAATCTGTGCTCACCATTAAGAATTCTTGCAGAGCTATTTTGCTTGTTAGCAATTATGGTCTCCCAATGGAAGTTCATGATTACAGCAAAAACAACCTGTTTAATACTTGGCACCTCTTTTGTATACAAGCATTAAACCCAGGAGCATTCAAGTATGCTAATGCTGGTGATGAAAGTATAGCAAATCTATTTAACAAACTCTGGTTTTAAAATACAGCGTTGGAGAAATGCCATACAGTCCTCATGCACATTTGTAGTCCTCCCCCTCTGTGTTTTTAATTCCTGTAACAAAGTAGTAAGGTGCTGCTGATCATTCATTTACTATATGATGGTCATGTCTGAAATGCATATATCCTCATGCTTTCACCAAGACAGACCAAAGGTTTGGTCCTGCTTCCAGTAGTACTAATAATAAGATTCCCTTGAAAGGTCTTAAGAACAGGGCCTGACCTTTGCATAGTTAGGTAAGCATCCTACGCTGAAATATGAATTCTTTCTTCTATTAAGGAAACTAGTAATTGCTCTCACTGATCTATGTGTCAGGACTTAAAGGTCAATTAGCAAAGACCGCAGGAGCAAATTTCTGCTTCTCATGTTGATTGTCCGTTTGATTCTGCAATAAAAATTACACACAGTAATCCACATTAGCTGAACTGGACAGAACATTAAATGACTTTGTGGGAAACAACACTGCAGGGAATCACCCCAACCAATTCTGTCCTGTTCAAAGTTATTTCCAGACAGGACAAGGCAGAGAGATCTAAAATAACCCAGTGTTCTGGTCCAAGCTGATACACTGAATGAACAATCACTATTGTGCATCATCTCTGGCGATAAATATTGGCAATTTACATTGACGGGGGTCAAGTTTGTCTCACATTGGGTAAATTTATTTTGTTCAAACTTGAGAAATGGGGGAACCACTGACAAGTCAAGTATGCTATCATTTTCATCATTCTTCATGTGAAAATAATTACTGCAAAGAAGTGTTCAGCATAAGAAAATCTATGTTTAAAAAAGTCTGCATCTCCACATATTAGTGAGGTACCTTCACTTGTTGTAAAGGTTTTAAAGAACAAAACAACTGAAGCTGGGCTAGAGGTCTATTTTAGTAGAAAGCTATAAAACGTGACCTAACCATAGCCAGTTCTCTTGGGACAGCAATTACAGCAATAAATGTTCCACAGCAGATGCTAATGCCGTATATAAACAGTCTTCCTCTAAAATGAAAAGAAATTTTTGTCCCCACATGTCTTTTAGGGTCCCATTGTACGTGTGGAAATATAAAGAAAATGTAAAATTGATATGCACACCATGACATCGGCTTTAGTCTCCTCTGCCTTAGCCGGGCTGCTATAAATCTGTCCTGGCTGTAAGTAATGGTGAAGGAGCTAAATGGTCAGAATTTGTGTCTGTCTTTTTTTATTAGCTCACCTAGAGTAAAGTAGGGGTTATCGGTCAATGTCAGGTTCAGCGCCCAGTGACCCAGTGGGTTAAAATCATGGTAGTCACAAATCAAGAGCATAATGAAGTCTGAGAAGAGGGCTATGCTGATTTATTAGGACATCTGTCTGGCTATAGACAGCCTAGTACTGCCCCTGTGTAGTGCGAGCTATTAGCATAATCCCCACCATGAAACATCTTTGAGATTTGAAAGAGAAAAATAAAGTGTTCAAAGAAGACTGGTGAAACCAGAAGGGTTTATCTTGTAGTGCTCATTGTAAGTCTTAATTTTTTATGTTGATACTCCATAAAAATAGTATTAAATATAAGTTAATACTAAAAATAAATTACTGTCTTCAGTTTTCCAAACCCACTGAATTTTCAGAACACATCTGAATGTCTGTTCATAATGAAATAAACTCACCACCCCTGCTACTTTTCAACGACTTTTTCATATTTTAATTTTTTATTGTTCATTTATATTTAACCATTGTGGTGTCATCCACATGTAATGCTATCACTTTTATTCTTACAAAAATAATTTCCTGAATTCTGTAATCTTAGATGTAAACTTCAGTTTCTTGTGCCAATTATTCTGACTACCATTAAAAGAAAGCATGGATTAAACACAAACTTTCTGAATTTTGCCTATAAATAAGACCAAGTCCATATCATAAATGCTGTATGCTGTAAATGCTGTCATATTACTTTATATCCTATAGGTCAAGAAGTTTCTGAGCTGGATACCAACTAGTACTGTCATGTACAAAACTACATTTTTTTGTACATAAGAGGTATTCAACTGAAAAATCATACCGATCATTATTTCTTCCTTGATCAGAACTAAGGTGAAATAGGTTTCAATCTATGAAGATTAAATTATTCCCTGAAGATTACTTTGCATTTGACTCTATATTAGTAAAGATTGTCACTGCTCATGTGCCTTCAGAAAAAAAAAAGTTAAATATTGCATTTGGAAAAAAAATATGGCTGTAAATGTTCAATGAGTTTCAGCAATGGTATTAGTCCATTTCCATTATATTATATGGTATCTCAGGTAGGAATTTAGCTGGTAACTATAAAAATATGAGATAGTGATAGTTAATAGATACTGAATACTTTGAAAATGCCAAGTACAAGCAAGTACTGCAAAGTGCTGTCATGCAGATCTTTTTAGACCAGCTGTGATAATAATAATTGTATACAAGTGGAAAGTCTGGAAGAGTTAATGTAGAAATTATCAAGAGATAATTAATTCATTAAGGGTGTGACACTTCTGCGCCTCCTAAAGATTAGGTAATTTCATCACTACCTTTACCATTTCATACTAGAACAGCCCTAACACAACAGCTAGAGAACAGTACTGCTGAAATACAAGAAAAAAGAATCTATAGGTTTAGAAATTCTTGCCATCATATCACAGTTGAGTGATGCTTGATAAGATGGAAAGATGGAAAGATGCAAACAACGCACAACCTCTCATCCTATCAAAGGAAGGCATCAACAATACACAGCAGCAAAACCACTTAAGCACAATATGCAATAAACTTGTTATTGTAAAGAGGAATCTTTGTATGGAATGAAGTGAGCACCTTTGTGCGAGAGCTGACCACCCCCACTTGTGAGTAAATGATATTTACTAGACCAGACAAATGCATGGAGTTTTGCAAAGTCCTGCAGCAATCTTATTGTTTGAGGAGCTCTTCAGAAGTGCTCGTGCAGTTACCACATCTGCTGTACAGCCAGGTAGAAACACCCAGGAGGTGCACAGTAGCATGTGGAAATCGCTGTTTTGCTTAAACCAGGGCAGCCTGCACTGAGCAACAAAACCAAAGGAGAAATAGAAAATCTGGATCATCAAAAGTACTACAAAATTTTAAGAACATGTTTATTTCAGTCTCAAAACTCTCAATTTCTCATGCTGCTATGCTGGTTTTTTGGCTATAATTTGTGTGCCATTTAGTGAAAACACATTCAAGAATATGAGACCATTTCTTAAATTGAGTCCAATTAAAAGAATCTGAAGTTGAGTTAGCGTCCACTGTTTAGCAAATTCAACATGAGGAAACCTGTGCATGTGTGTAACTGTCTGATTAGCAAAGGCAAGATTCAACTTGTGTGTGATGCCCTACTTATTCCACTTAGGTAAGATTTTCTAGTCCTCAAAGAATTAAACAGTGGAGAAACTGAATACCCAATCATTTATTTGAACTCAAGAATGAAAACTATGGATTGCAGTATTTTTTCCAAAATAGCAACATAAACACGTGTGTGCACAGTACTTGCCTCCACAAATTCCAGCGTTGTTCTTCCAGCTGAGTCACTAAATGCTCAATGTACTCATTTGAGTCCATGTATTCCTAAATGAAAGATGATGAAAAGGTTAATTTTTCAATGTTCAAAGCATTTGTAAAATTTTGAGTGAAAGACAGAGTCAGTTTGTGGAGTGCACTTTCATTTTGCACCCAAGGTTATCCCATGTACACAGAAATCATCACAGTGATGTAAAATTTTAGATCAAAACTGAATTTGGATGCATACCAAGTGAAAGTGAACAGGGCAGTAGCCCGATACACTTCTTAGAGATTATTTGAGAGGAAGACAAAAGGTGGTGAGGCTATGCAAGCAGCACAAATAAATTAGAGAAAAATAAATGCATATCCGTATTCTAAGCCCAGAATTGTCTTCCCTGGATCCAGACTGTAAAATAACTTCTCAACAGTGCAGTCACTCTTCTGGTGCACATTTTGTTTATTTTAGATATAAATCAAAGTGAAAGGAATATTTGACTTAAATATTATAGCCTGTACACTATTTGAAAATGAAACTATAACTCAGCTCCTGTATCATTTCCAGTTCAACTTTTGCAGATGTCATAACCTGCAGTATCAGATATGTGCACTTGATTCTGGACAGAATTTCTGATAAATAATCATTTGCAGATGAACAATTTGGATTTTTTTCTTATGGAAGACTGCCCTTTAAACTCAGTGCAAAGAAATGTTTCTTTTCAGCAGAGAAATATATTAGCAATAGAAATACACCACTTTACTTCCAGGGGGAAGGCAACTTCAGTGTTATTTATATAAAGTATTTCAGAATATACCCACGCAATAACATGTGATATGATATATTTGTATGACTGCAGTACCAACACTTTACTATTATTCTATACCAGCCACATTACTATTATTCTGAAAGCCTATCAGTAATAATAAAACTCTCTTGAAATATCTCACCAAAACAAAAATATGTTTCAAACCTCATACTTCAGGAAATAACAAGTATTGGAGTAATATATGGAAAAGAATCTATCTTCACTTTCTGGAGACAAAAGCTCCATTTTTATAGCTCCACTGTTTTACCTGTGGACTAATCACATTGATTCTTCTTTGTATTAGGAATTGTTTCTTCTCTCTTATTACTAATTTGGTGTACAAATATAGATTCTTGTTGCAAAGTAGGTGGTTCTTCTGAGCTATTTATCTTCATGGCCAGGAATATCAGATAGCTACAACAGGGACAGCATGTCATCGTGTCTTCTCAAGGTGAAGATGAATGTTAGCGGATTTTAATGATCATAATGTATATATAAATGTACTTTTTTATTTTTCAGGACTGGAACTATTCTAAGTGATTCTGTCTTTTTGCCTACAGTAATTATTTTCTTGTTCTGCTTCAGAGAGAGAGTGATTCCTTAAAGGCTGTTGTGACTCAAGGAAATGGTCCCTGGCACAGATGGAGAGGAAGAGTGAGAGTTGCTCCCGAGGAGACTGTGCAAATGCACCTCAGCCATGTTCTCTTCAAACTGCATTGCTTGGAAATCTTTGGGGATTGTGAAACTGTCCATTAAACTCTGTGGTTGCCACAAGCTTAAATTTAAATCTAACTGCTGTAGGTAGATGTGTCTTGTGGATGTTACTTTCAGAAAACATTAAATAATGCAAATCCTGAGAAATGTCATGAACTTCAGTGGCATTAATATAGCTGTTTTACCAGTGCTGTTTAGATTAAACCCTCCTACTCTCCTTGCTACTCAACTGAGTTGAATTTCACTTGGAGTACATTACGTCAATTAAGCAGCAAGCTGCTTCTAAGGCAATGCAAGTGAAGTATTCTGTATTACACATATATTGCAGTATAAAAAAAATAAACTGTACAAATGCATAATAACGATTAGTTGCAGTACCGAGTTCTTTAAAACAAGCTGCCTTTTTTACTTACTATTTTTTACTACAATGAACCTGGTATAAATCAGTATTAATACCTTTACATCTTTTTAATGTAATATTAAACAATATTCCTGATTTATTCATCAGTGCACTTTGCCCTAAGGGCAAGGGTAGGATCAGCAGCTTCATTCTGCATAATTCTACCATGATAATAGAAAAAAACTCACTCTGAAGCAATTTTCTCAAAAATATTGTCTAGAAATAAAGACAGTGGGGAAAAAGAAAGCAATGTGTTAATCCTGTATGACTGCTGCCTTAATGTTAGGTTTTCCCTGTGGCAAATCAGAAATATTACTGTATTTCTCTTGAAGACCTGCAGCTCTGTATGTAATCTGTCAGTGTGCCAAAGTGACTTGAAAAAATCAACCATGATTTGATAGAAACGTGATTAGAAGCACCTCCTTCCTTCTGTGCTGCTATGGCACACTCATGTGCCAGCCATGTCCGAAGCAAGCCATCTGCTTCAGACAAGGTCTGTGTTCCCAAGCCCAGGTTTCTGCTGTTGTCTATTAGCCGCTATCACAATAAGACAAATTCCCCAAACCCTGGATCAGAAGCCAGTAATATTTTGTCAACATGAAGGAAATAGCAGTCATTTGAGACTTAGAGCAACTCTATGATTTTGAATTATATAGCACATTCAGTGAAAGCATAAAATGTGAGAAAAAAATCTCACAGTAATCGCACTTATTTATGGCTGGACTCAATAATCTTTAAGGTCTTTTCCAACTTAAATGATTCTATGACTTTATATTCACAAAGACTGTATATACAATTCAGTAAAGTACCAACATTTATCAGTATGCAATAGATTACGTCTAAAGGAATAATATAAATATTTTGCATTGTTCCTTGGAACTCTGTCATACGATTGCTTGCACCATGTAGGCTTTGAGTAGCATGAGTAACTGTTGAGACTGAAAAACTACGGAGAGCGTCATTTTACAATGCAAATGGATGACTTCAGGAGTTTGTATTATTGGAAGGAGGATCCAAGTGACTCACACATATGTCAGAAAAAATGATGAAAACAGAAACAAGGTCCAATAACTGAATAAGGATAAGAATCATTTAGGTAGATAAGACTGATACTTAGACTAGATACTAGTAAGACAGATCAACCAAACACAGGAGAAAGCACAGTAGTCCCCAGGTTTCCAAAGTGGCTTACAATTCTACCTGTTCCCACTAGCAGAAGGCTAAACACTGACCCCCAACATTTTCCAAATTACGCCTCATTTTTACTCTGAAGTTGCAGGCTCCAAATTAGTGCATTTTTATAAAGCTGATGATACTATATAGCAGCTCTGCTGGTTGTGGAATTGCCATCCATGCTGTTATTCACTATTGGACTAGACCTCAGGAGCCTGAGCTGCACTGGCTCTGCTTCAAGTCCCACTCCAACCTCCAGTAATTCGTCTCAACTTGCAGGAATACTGAGGAGTCCATTATTAAAACAAAAAAAAAAAAGAAGCATTTTTTAATCCTTTTCAGAATAATGGGTGAAACCTGTCCGCTTTCTTCTCAATCAGTTAGCTTCCAGCCAGGAAGATTTCACTCCTCCACCTATGCTCCTGTGATGGCAGATAACTGCATTGGTTTAAAGAAGAAAACCTTCTGTAATATGTGTAAACGCAGTAAAAGAGATTTCTAACAACAGCTGCGTTGATTCTGGCATCCAGGAGGAGTTGGTATGCAAATGTCACATACCAGCTCATCTAATTTAGAGAGCATTAGAGAATTGCTTTACCAAAATAGTCACTAGCTTGGGCACAAACCTACAAATATACCTAAGTATGTTTTCTGGCAGAACTAAGTATCCAGCTTTGCAATGCTTGCTTTGCCATTTTGTATTTTTCTTTTCTTTGTTAGTTGGACAGCTGTCAGATAAAGAAAAAAGGGGGAAAGGGAAAGGAAATGAAGTGCCTCCGCTGAGGCCTGGGATCCACTGCTCGGTATTTTGGTTGGTTACGTGGGTATTTGTTCTGGCATATCCATGTTATTATCCTGGGCAGGGTATCAAAAATTATACAGCACACAGAACATTTTCCCATCCATTGTTACAGAGCAAACCCTTAGGGCAACCTTAGGCTTATAGCACAGGAGTCCCTCCCTGGAAGCTGGAAGTGATAAATTTAAGCTAAAAATTAGCACATAATCTCTGCCTCTCTTAAGGAACTTGCACATCTTGGTATCAAAGAGAGTTTAATGAGCTTAGCGATATGTGGAAAGGATTAAGGGTACAGTCATTGATCCAGCAAATCACTTGATTGTGTACCTAATTCAACGGGGCTTCTCATGTGCTAAAAGTTAAGCATGTGCTTCTGCACTTTTACTGGGCAGTGGGCACTCGGAGGTGGTGGCGTTGTGGTGGGATGGGGCTGTCCTGCAGCAGTGATGCCCCAAGTGTCCTAAACCCACTCGCCTCAACCAGGCATGGAGGGACATGGCAGCTGCCCCGCCTGCCGCTGCCTTCCCTGCCCTTGAAAAAGTTCCCAACACAGGGCCTGCCTGCACAGTGGAAATGCACTAGTTGCATAGAAATCAGAGAAACCGGGATAGAGACAAGGCCAGAGCTCATCTTCCTACAGGCCAGCTGTGAGGTAAAAGTCATATTCAGCCCTGCAGAGCCTAAAGCCTCCCATTGTCCCTGTGGCACATCTAACTCCTCTCGTGGTTCAGTTGCGACAGACGCTTATCAGACAGCCCTAACACAGTCCTCTGCAACACTACTCCTTGACTCCACTGATATTTGTATTTGAAACCAGACAGGAAAGATCAGCATGGATTTAGGCTCTTGGGCTTCACAGAGGAGGATGTTTGTCGCTGGGGAGAAAAACACTGAATGAACAGGCTGATAAATGCAGACAGGTTCGTGTGGGTATCTCAAGCCATCCAGCCCTGGAGACAGGGAACTGCATAGAGAGCACACAATCATCTGTTACAATGCAGAAAGTCGTATTTTCCCAGGGAAAGGTTACCAGAAATCAGACAACAACAAAGCTGTCTGCAGCCAAAAAGCAAACTGTTGCAGTTGGGAAGTGCTGTTGGCAAAGCAACGAGGGGGACATTGAGGCTGTTACACTAAGTGTGGAGACACAAGTCATCTTTGAAGGATCTTGGAGGAGTGCCCTAGGGGAAAGCTTTAGATCTAGAGAGAGTGGCTTTAGAGAAGATTATAACTTTTATAAAATATTTATTTTTGTTATCATCCTGCTGCACAAACCTTTGATAGAAAATAGGCTGTTTCGCAGCAGCCCAAGAGGACTTATATTCGTATGTATTCTTGCCTGGCCTATGTTTTTTGAATGTCTGTGTTATGATTAAGGATTTGGGTGAGCTGTATGTTATACAACATTACTCAGCTGCATACTAAAAATAAATCAGTATAAAAAAAAAGATAAAACCTCTTTGGATTAGGTATTTTCATCATTCCCTTCAATATCACACCTGGCTAGACTGCTTACCTTTGGTGCTAAATACCAATAAAACCTAAACCATGTGCCTTAAGAAAAGATCTTTTAAAACTGCCATTATTGCTGATTTATTCTTTTCCTACCTGATTGCAAAACGTTATTTTAATTGACAGCTTTATTAACAATTGGCATGAAAGTGTACATTTAGAACCTCTGCAATGGAGCAGAAGGCTGGCAAGAGCCCTTCTGCACATTACACCATTACGGTAAAATAGTAATGATTATTTTAATAAATACGTTGAGTAAATTTTTTAATTGTTCAAAATCACTTAAGCCTCAGTGAACAGTTCACAATGCATCTCAGCTGCAGTGATTAAAACTGATTTACTGACTCCTCTGAAGCCAGTTGTTTTCATAAGAAATCAGCTGGGTTTTCCTCCTGCTGCTGCTTGGCTTCTGCTTTGCACCCTATTTAATGGCACTATCCACAGACGACAGCAGAGTTTAATAAAGCCTGAAATAGCACAAGCTCATTAGTTAACAGACAGATTTTGCATCCTGTGCATGCTGAGTGCAGGGATGCAGAGACAGTTGGCAAAGGAGTGCTATCCAGACTCGCAGCTGGCATACAGACCCCCGCTGCATTTGAACCTTTGCCAGTTTGTCCCCAGAGAAGTAGAAGCTCTGGGATAATAACATGGGTACTCTGCTACTCACTGGCACTGGATTTTGCATTCTTCCACACGGGGCCATGGAGAACAGTTTTATGTTATCTTCCACCAGCTTATAAAAACTTGTTTTCCAGCAAGACATTCTCTACAAGCAAATCTCACAGCTCAGGCAGGCATGTGCAGCAGATACATATGGACCCATATTCTGTTGGGGCTCTTCCCTGGCTTAGTAGACCACAGCTGGAAGACGAAGAACAGATCTGGCAAGAACCACCGCCACCATTCTGATCTCCAGATGCTTGGCTGCTTTGGTTGCTTTAAAGGTTACAGTGGTTTTACATGCGAGTTACAAAACCTACATGGGCCTTGATATGGTAATGAAATCATAGCAGATAGGAGGATAGCAATGATGCTAGACTTAAATTCTTGAAGAGGAAAAGTTAAAAGTTCATTTAATTGAGGTTAATTATTTTAAAGTAGATTTGAAGTAAATCAATTAAGTATCTTGGTACTGGGAATGAAGGAAACAATCCCAGAGCTTTTCAGATCCCCCGTGATGCTGAGAAGTGAAACTAAAAAGACAAAAATATATGTTTCAGCTTTCCAAAGGGAAGCCTCATGACAGATTCAGGCAGAAAAATAGCAAAGCAGTTTTCAGCTGGACTGGATGCTGCAGAATTCACAGTAATACAATATTGCCCATTGAAAATAGGCACTTGGACAGACAATTTAAAACTGGGATACATTAAAAAAAAAAACAAAAAAGTGCTTATTTGACAGGCTGGAATATTTTTCAAACTAAGATAGGACATAAAGTAAGAGAGTGCTGAGTAAAGTTAGAACTAAAACCAGAAAGAAGGACAGCAAAAGTGAGTAAGTACAGTGAACATGTCTAGAACTTGACAGATTTTTTTGTAAAATTACCTTTTACTCCAAAAAGTTAGCATTTCTTTGGCCTAAATGTCTTTATGCAAATAACAGGATATGGAAGTCTTGCCATCTCTACTAAATACTGAGCAAATAATTCTGCTTGGCTGTGTAAGTAAAAGAAACTGGACATTTTGTCCAACAGGCAAATCCATGCTATTTTTAGCTGGCTTCCTTCCCTTGAAAGAAGTATAAATCAGTGAAAGCAAATACAAAGCATTACCTGGAATTTACTAGAATTATCTTGAAATGGAAAAGGATGATATCATACCAGAAAAGTTCCCATTTATTAGACATCCTCTAGGTCATGGAGCTTTTAACACCAGTAAGCAGCTTCAATGAATAATACATCAGAGGTACACATTGTTATTGCCAGAACAAAACCCAAGGTCATATAGGAGGGTTTCCTACAGCATCAGCAGGTAGATGCCCTTGATTTGTATTTGGGGCCAAATCAGAAGATCATTTTGTAACCAGTCTGCATAAAGGCCAGGTGTCCATGGGTACCCATCTATCGTGAGCATTGCTCACTGTGAATGAAGTTCAAGCAGGCTGGTTAGGGCCTGATCCTGAGCAGGAGGCAGTGAGCAGGAACTGCAGCAGATGCAGGTAATGGTGCAGATTATGAGTGGCACTCACCCGCACTAGTCCCAGAGAAGGAAAAGGACAACAACTCTCTGAGCTTCTAAACTACCAAAAAAATCAAGGCCATTGCAGCAGCAGGAAATGGGGAAAACCTGCCTTTTGCCTGGAAGAACAGTGGATATGGATGAGCAGGTTGCACCACAGCACTCTTACTGTGTCTCCTGTGGAGGTTTGGGGCTCTCTCCCAGTTACCTCAGCATATGGAATATTCTTGTCCTCAGTCAGTGTAAAACCTCTCTATATAGTGAAATACAAAACGAACATACAAAGTAAAGCTTAGCATAGTGGTACATGTGAGAGTTCCTGGTTGTTCATATTTACTGATGACGTTGTGTAAGTTAAGGAGGTGTCAGAGTGTCAGAAATGTTTATATCCCAGCACTTCGACAAATGAAAAGGCATCAGTGTTATTTAGGGCAATACGAATTTTCTGTATAGCTAAAACAGATATTCAGAGCTTAAAATAATAAATAAATAAAGGCAAGAAGATAACATGTACAGATGTGCAGATTCTATGAGTTTGCTGCTACAGAGTGTGTATATTTACATGAAATAATTAGCTGTAGTCTTGTTTATGTCAAATCTAATTTACATTAATAAACTCCAAGCAAAGACACTGATGCTGTAAAAAAGTGCCCAGAAATATTAGCAGCCATAAAGATGCAGAGTAAACACTGGAACATTTAATTAATCAGTTTCTGACATTACCAGGTAATTACAATTTCTGAATCATTTCTTGGATGGTTTTTATGAATATAAATCAACACAACACACAGAGGAAGTGCTAGTTGGAGGCATTTGGCTTACGTAGACATATGGCACTTGCATGTGCCTCACACTGACTAAAGAAGACAAGGAATTACAGCAAGGATAGAAAAACATTCACAGGATCTATTGCACAGTTGGGGAAATCAAATTCTAAGGTTTAACATTCTAGATGTTTTGGATTCACAGATAAAGATGCTTAATTCTCAGAATGTATCAGACTTGTTAACTCACTTGGAATAACCACTGCCATCCATCCTAACAACAAATATCTAGAGACCTGAAGTTTTCTACCATCTTCTTTCACTGCTTCATTATCACTTGTCCTCACATTTATTCTGGCAACTTCTGACAAGGGAGAAAACCAAGTGTATCTTCATGTGGTGGGTTTATTTGTACTTAAAAACCAAACTACATAAAAAGGTAGTAGAGTAGTCTTTTAAAAGAAAAGTAGTGTTTTAAAAATCTGGGGTTTAGCAAAACCCAAATATCAGCTCTTGGATGGAAAACAGAGAAACTGCAAGAGCAAAGAGAAGGCGCTGTGCAGCACCAGAGGCTGAGACTTCCATTTCAGACAGGTTCTGCTTGCTTTCTGCTGCCATCCCTTTTTTGCCCTCCTGCTACCATGCTTTGCTCTAGCCACAAGCTTTTTCAAAGAGAGTAGGGAACTTGTTATAGCACATTTTGAATATTAATCAGCTGTGTCAAGGGCTCTGCTTGCACTGCCTCATACGTACATATCTAGAGTCAAGAAAAATGTATCTCAGTGTTAAAAATATAGTAATGCTTAGGAAATCTCAGAAGCTGCTTCCAGCACCCTGCCTCTTCCTGGAACGCTTAATTCAGTGGAACTACTCTGACTTACATCCATCCATCTCATCGATATGCTACACAAACATGTAACACAGAAAATTGATGAAACATGCAAATAAATATACTCCTAAACATCCCCTGCTCATGGGTTTGCTTTTTCACTCTGTGTTTGTATAAAGAAAAAAATATTACTCAGAAGCTAATACATGAATATACCTATGCATTTTCATAGCTTTATTATAAATGAAGCAGCAGCCGTGCTCCCAGGGAGTGCTGTCAGCTCGTGTTCTGCCTGAAGCACATTTAATGTCAGCTGCCATTACCAGGCCTTGCACCTGGTTCACAGTATGCTAGAGATTGGAAGGGACCTCAAAAGATCATCTAGTCCAATCCCCCTGCCAGAGCAGGAACACCTAGATGAGGTTACACAGGAATGTGTCCAGGCGGGTTTTGAATGTCTCCAGAGAAGGAGACTCCACAACCCCCCTGGGCAGCCTGTTCCAGTGTTCCGTCACCCTCACTGAGAAGAAGTTTCTTCTCAAGTTTAAGTGGAACCTCTTGTGTTCCCGTTTGTACCCATTACCCCTTGTCCTATCATTGTTTGCCACTGAGAAGAGCCTGGCTCCATCCTCGTGACACTCCCCCTTTATATATTTATATACGCTAATAAGGTCACCCCTCAGTCTCCTCTTCTCCAAACTATAGAGACCCAGCTCCCTCAGCCTTTCCTCATAAGGGAGATGCTCCACTCCCTTAATCATCTTAGTTGCCCTGCGCTGGACTCTCTCCAGCAGGTCCCTGTCCTTCTTGAACTGAGGGGCCCAGAACTGGACACAATATTCCAGATGCGGTCTCACCAGGGCAGAGTAGAGAGGAAGGAGGACCTCTCTCGACCTACTAAGCACCCCCCTTCTAATACACCCCAGGATGCCATTGGCCTTCTTGGCCACAAGGGCACAGTGTTGGCTCATGGTCATCCTGCCATCCACTAGGACCCCCAGGTCCCTCTCCCCTACACTACTCTCTAACAGGTCGTTCCCCAACCTATATTGGAACCTGGGGTTGTTCCTGCCCAGATGCAGGACTCTACACTTTCCCTTGTTATATTTCATCAAGTTTCTCCCTGCCCAACTCTCCAGCCTGTCCAGGTCTCGCTGGATGGCAGCACAGCCTTCTGGCGTGTCAGCCACTCCTCCCAGCTTAGTGTCATCAGCAAACTTGCTGACAGTACACTCAATTCCCTCATCTAAATCATTGATGAATATATTAAATAATACTGGTCCCAATACTGACCCTTGAGGCACTCCACTAGATACAGGCCTCCAACTAGACTCCGCCCCATAGACTACAACTCTCTGGCTTCTCTCCTTCAGCCAGTTCGCAGTCCACCTCACTACCTGATCATCCAGACCACACTTCCTCAGTTTAGCTATGAGGATGCTGTGGGAGACTGTGTCAAATGCTTTGCTGAAGTCAAGGTAGACCACATCCACCGCTCTGCCATCATCCATCCACCGTGTTAATTCCTCATAAGAGGCTATGAGGTTGGTCAAGCATGACTTCCCCTTGGTGAAGCCATGTTGACTGCCCCTCATAACCCTCTTATCCTTGACATGCCTTAAGATGGCACCAAGGATAAGGTGTTCCATCACTTTCCCAGGGATGGAGGTGAGGCTGACCGGTCTATAGTTACCCGGGTCCTCCTTCTTGCCCTTTTTGAAGACTGGAGTGACATTTGCTTTCCTCCAGTCCTCAGGCACCTCTCCCGTTTCCCAAGACTTGGTAAAGATGATGGAGAGTCGTCCAGCAATGACTTCAGCCAGCTCCCTCAGCACCCGTGGGTGCATCCCATCTGGACCCATGGATTTATGGATGTCCAGATTGCTCAACTGGTCTCTAACCCATTCCTCATCGACTAAGGCAAACTGCTCCAGTGACCTGACTTCATCTGAGGTCTCAGGGGTACAGGGCTCTTCAGGACTGCCTCCGGCAGAGTAGACAGAGACAAAGAAGGCATTCAATAACTCTGCCATCTCTGTATCTTCTGTCACCAGGGCACCCACCCCATTCACCAGTGGGCCTACCTTGCCTCTGGTGTTAGTTTTATCTGCCATGTATTTGAAAAAGCTCTTTCTGCTGTCCTTGACCCCTCTCACCAGATTTAATTCTAAGGAGGCCTTAGCCATCCTAGCTGCCTTCCTACATCCTCTAGCAGCAGCCTTATATTCCTCCCAAGTGGCCAGCCCCTCCTTCCATGACCTGTAAACTCTCCTCTTCCACTTGAGCATACCCAGCAGTTCCTTATTTAGCCACGCAGGTCTCCTGGCCCTCTTCCTTGACTTCCTATGTGTTGGGATGCTCTGATCTTGAGCTCGGAATAAGCAATTCTTGAATGCCAACCAACTATCTTGGGCCCCTTTACCTTCAAGCAGCCTTGCCCATGGGATTTCCCCTAGCAATTGCTTGAAAAGGCCAAAGTTTGCCCTGCTGAAGTCCAGGGTTGCAATTCTACTTGCTATTGTACTGGTCCTACCACACAAGATCCTGAATTCCACCATCTCGTGGTCGCTGCAACCAAGGCAGCCCTCAACCTTTACTGCTTCGACCAGACCCTCCTTGTTAGTGAGGATGAGATCCAGCAGCGCTCCTCTCCTGGTTGGCTCATCCACCATTTGCATGAGGAAGTTATCATCCATACACTGGAGGAACCTCCTGGACTGTGGCTGGGTTGCTGAGTCATCCTTCCAGCAAACATCAGGGAAGTTAAAATCCCCCACGATGACCACGGCCTGTGACTGTGAGGCCGCTCTCAGCTGCCTGTAGAAGGCCTCGTCAACTTCCTCACCCTGATCTGGTGGCCTGTAACAGACACCCACAACAGTATCACCCCTGCCAGCCTGCCCCTTAATTCTCACCCACAGACTCTCAACTCGCTCATCCCCTGTTCCTGGACAGAACTCAGTACATTGCAGCTGCTCTCGCACATAAAGAGCAACCCCACCACCCCGCCTGGCTGGCCTGTCTTTCCTGAAAAGGACATAGCCCTCCATGAGTATATTCCAGTCATGTGAGCTGTCCCACCACGTCTCTGTAATTGCCACCAGATCATAATCTCCTGACTTAACACAGGTCTCTAACACCTCCTGCTTATTTCCCATGCTGCACGCATTGGTGTACAGGCATTTCAAGGAGCGAGCTGAGCTCACCGATTTCACCCTAGGATTATGGTTCAGCTTAGGATACTGACTGATTGTGGGACACAGTGGAGTTTAAGGCATGAATCAGTTATAAACTGTTGCCCAAATCATTCTCTTTCTTCAACCAAAATTCCCACTAATTTCCATGAGATATTCAAGAAAATAAAAGCATTCATAAATGCAACAGGATCAGCCCTGCTTGTGCAAATGAAAAAAAAAATCTCTAAAACTTTCAATGTATTTTCTTGCTGGTAACAATTGAATTCAATGTGTATGAGGAAGCTAACCTTCCCTGGCAGTTTTGCAAAGCAGGTTTCCATACGGAGCTCTGATCCCAACTGCTGCAGCTCTCTAACAACCACCATCACTGCTTCCAAGATGAGCTCATGGTCCCAGCACAGGACAGGCAATGGCACTGTGGAACCTGACTTTCTGGGGTCAGCGGATTAATCATAAGAAGTGTGGCATTTCCTAAATGGTGTGTAGGCTAGACAGCATCATGTGATAATGGTTGGAGATAAACTTTAAGTATATCAGGGATTTAGTGAAAGTAGATTTAGTGGGAGGAAAATGTTTCACTCTAATGGTAAGCTATAAGCAGAAAGTTCAGTAAAGGCTCCGAAAGGGAATAAGAACTGGAACATTTGCGTCAGCAAACAGCATACAAGCATGCATTTATGTTGCGTAGGCTTGTTAAATACTTAAGCCAAAGAAGTGCCTTTACTTATATCCGCTAATTCTCAGTAAATTCTGGGTGGAGGATATAGCACAAAGGCACTGAAAGCACAATTTCTTGCTAGCCTGCAACTCCAACCCTGTCATCCCTACCAATGCTGTAAACAGATACACACACATCAGTTTGGTACAGTAGTGGCAAATTAGCTGTACTGGCAAGACTGGAGCATACAGGGACTAAATGGGCTACAAAATCACACAGCAGAGTGCTGCTTGGGTGCAGTTCTCTGCAGGCATGGAGCTTTACATGAGTGCGATGTTCCAGCTCTTATCTGCCCCAGTGACAGGCACATTGCAAGTGACCATGCAGCAGCCTCTGTGTCCTTTTGGAAGGCAGGGCAAGCTGCGCACCAGCCAAGGAAGGTGAGTATAAAAAGTTGCTTTGATGGAAAGCCAAGAGCTAGAGCCATGCTCCCAGAATAGATGCAATGCATGAAGAAAGGATCTTGGGGATGGCCTTTACTGACCTGTAGTCAGAGCTGGAGCATGGAGAATATGCAGTTCAGTGAATATGGATGCACATTGTTGAGTTCAATGTGTAGGAATAACTGAGACTAATGTAAAGGTTTTCATAAAGTAGAAATGGGTAGTTTTAACTCCTCTCATGTTCTAAACAAAGCAGAACTCCCTCTTCAATTCCTGCGTATAACAATTGCTAATGACAATAATAACAATAATGATTATTATTATCTTGCGCTTTTATTAAGTGGCCTAACACATTGTTTTGCCTTCTGAACACTGGTAGCTTCACTATGCCATATACAGGAGGTGCTAAACAAATATAATGACACTACTCAATTTAAAGAGAATCTATTTCCTTTTCATAAAAATTTAAGTGAACCATTAATTTCATTCAGCATTTTAGAATTCACAGGTACAATGCAGTGCCGGTGAAATCAAAGCTGTAATTTAGCTCCTGGTTAACGCTAATAATTTTTCTGCAGTTGAATATTGCTGCACTGAATTGCAGATCCATCTCAAACGTTATGTGCCTAGAAATATTAGTCACAGTTACTGCAAAACATTCTGTTTATTTAAATAAGACTGAAAAACTATAGTGTGAAAGGCTTGAAAATACTTGTTTGTGGATTCATATTCACTGTTGGCTGCTATGCAGGATATATAGTGACAATTCAGATTACATGATAGCTTTCTGGTTTATATACTAGCTTGCCAGTTAGCATTCAAAAATATAACTTTAAAAATGCCCTTAATTTTATGTCTGAAGTAGCAAGTGATAAACTTTGCTGTCAGTGTTTCTTAAACATGAACCTTTCAATCCACAGGAAACTTAATGTGAATTAACAGTGAGAATATAAACATAAACCTTTATATTTCTGCTAATCTAATTTTTTGTCACTAACTGTGGCTTACTGGAAAAGTTCTTTACAGTATTTAACTGAATTGCATTTTAAAGATCTTAGCATCACCACCTGGAAAATCTACAGCAGCAAGTGATGAGTAACTTGCTCATCAGTTAGTGTACCTGCTGCTCTACTACAGACTTTGTGATGTTTAGATACTGCGTCTTTCTTGGGGAAACAAAGAAATATACACAATTTCCTGCGGAAGCCTTGGTTTTCACTGACCCGAGACACAAATATGTATCAATCCGGTACCTAAAAGCATTTTATTTTACTTTTTTCACATGAAGGTGATGTCCCATTTCCTGTGTGTAAGGTCAGCTTTAGCTGGAGTTGTGCCGTCCTAGATGGAATTAACTGAGGGCATGTCAGTCCAAACCAAAGACAGCCAAGAGATACACAAAGTAATGAGGTTTTCCTCTCTACTCTTAATGGGTGATTTGCAGAGTAATTGGATAGAAAGATTTTTAAACACTGGTTAAAAAAAAAAAATAAGTGTCATTTGGGGATCCTAATTATTTTACATAAATACTCTGATACATTCTGACCCCTTGCTGTCATCTAGCACTTGTTAAGCATCTCATGTTTCGGAGTATTCAAAACCAGTGGCAATAATTTATATACAACAGAAGGGTTGAAATACTGCATCTGAACTGTGTAGGTGCTCCATGTATGAATCACAGCCAATTTACTGTATGATCCTCTCAAGGGCTGATGAATTAGGTTAATTTCTATAAGCCTTAAAATGTTTGCATGCATACTGTAGATCAGAAATACTGAGTTTGTATTAAATCACAGGAGAAAAAAAAAACCAACTTTAAGAAACTTCAAAAATTAAGAGAGATTCCAACCCAGAAAGTGCTAGAGAATAAGGTATGTGTTTCCTTTCAAATCTTGTTTGCCTATACTGACATGCATTTCATATGTATGATTATGGAAAAGGTTGATTCATCTATGAGGCTCTGCCCTGTCTCACAGCTCGGGTAGTGGCAGTATTCACAGCAGTGGTGGGGCAGGTTTTGCAGGAATCCAGCTCACATGGGAAGTCTGCAGGAATGGTAGGAGCTTCTCAGATCTCACTTCTGACATAAAGAGAAGCTTACCACATAAATATGTTTTCAAGGTGTTACAGACATCAAGATAGCCATAAAACTGAACCATTGTAACCACTCAGCCATCCTCATGTAATCTTGTGTGGCTTCACTGTGAAAAGTGCTGCACATGTGCAAGTCTCCATGATACTGCAGAATTCAACTTAGGGGAGGAAAAGCAATTTTCAACCTTTAGGTACAGTCCTTAGTCATTCATTTAAAAAGCATTTCCACAGCCATCAACTTGGCAGTATTTAAATTAAAAGACTGAAAATCTCTTGTTTTCCAACAGGAAATGTTTTCAGGGATTGGCATTTCACATGTATAGAGAAATTTAAAGTGATCATACCCTGATGACAAGTCTAAGAGAGGATTTACATCTAATGGGAATGATCCAATTTATTTTTCATACAGTAATACCAAGTGGCTATTGTTAACATTTCACTATCAAAGAAATTAAAGACAATACAAGAAAATTAATGCTTTAAGAGAAAGTTGTATGGTCCATTTAACTTCTCTTTTGACTGTCCACAAAATGTAGTAAGATAATTTGCTTCTTTTCATATGCCCGAATAATAGAAATAACACTTTCCATAAATCATCTACAAAAGCCTTAAGAAGAAAAGCAAGCTATTCAGTATAAAGCTTTCAAATTCCTTCTGTATAAATGTATATCTGCGTACTTCAGCAAAACCCCTCTCTGAGAAAAAACCCTTACATGGAATATTAACCTTCCTCCTCTTCTCCTTTCCAACTTTTTTCTGTTTGGATATCAAACATTCTCACTGCACAACAGTAGCGTCCTCTCGTTGTATGGGACTCAATGGATATTCTGTTACCGACTCAAACCTCACACTATTTGGGTGTGGAGATGGTGGTATGCTATGAAAGCACAGCAAACACTCCTAGCAGGAAGATGTCTCAGTGCTTTATGGTTAGAGACTTGTAGTGAAGCTCTCAAAAGTTTTGCTGCTGAGGAAAACCAATTCTCTTGTCTCGCCTCCCCTTCTTCCAAGCACCCTTTATAATTCTGAGTCTTATGAAAAAAAAAGTTTGACCAAAAGTGAAATAATAGGACCTTAGAATGCCTTCTCCATGTGCCTGGGATGTGGCTGAACAGCCTCACTGCAGAAAAGGCCCTTGACCTTGCATCCCAATGAGTCCTCCTGCTGTTGTCCTTTCCAGTGAGGACACTCAGAATAGGATTTCAGATTATGCCCACCCCTGCAGTGCTTACTTAAATGAGTGCATCTCAGAGCTCAGTATGGCCTGGGACTATGCGTCCAGTCATTTGTGCCTGTGTCACTCCAGTTGTTGAAGGGAAAAGCAAAAATCACAAATGAATCAAAAGAGCACGGGGTTAGATGGGACATTTAAACATCTGAAGATGCAGATAAACACCTAATGAGATTTTAATGAGAATGTGTTCATTCTGCTCCCTTGGAGATTTCTGAAATGCCAGGTCTGTCTCCCCACTCCTTCTTATGTATCCAACAGCTTTGCTTTTCTCTTTCTGAGAGGGGGAGGGCAAAGAAGCCCAGCATATAAATTCCCTTCCTTTGATGCTTACATTCATACCGAGTAAGATAAAAACAAAACCCCTCCTCTCTACATATTTGAACGACACAATCATTTATGTGGATAGCTGAATTCCCCCTTATATTACTTTGCATTCATGCATCAGATGCCTGGGCCGGAAGGACATGCTGGATATGAGTCTCTGTCTAGCCACAAAATAAATATGGTGAGAGGGGGAGGATTAAGATGAGGCAAAGGACTCTGCCGCTTCAGACTGCAAAACACTGCAGGCTCTCCTGAAATGCCAAAAGAGGGAAGAATTTTATAGTGATGATTTGACTGATCTCTGTGCTGGGGGAAACTGAGTCACTGAACAAGTCCTGTTCTCTGAGTCATACTGGCAAGACCATGGTGGAAAGGAAGACGTCCTCAGTCCTTCCAGTCCTTTAGTCTGATTACATCCATCTCCGTAACCTGGCATCAAAAACATACCAAATATGCGTGTGTGTTGTGCGTACTCACACACACATATACAAAAATAAAGCTAATTCAAAAAGTGTATGTTTAGTTAGGATCCAGTGACTTAATCTTACAGTCTTAAAAACTGGAGAGGCTCTTTGCAAAGGAGAGTTACACAGCCAGTCTTAGCGACATCTTAGGGACAAGTGGTTTTTTGCTTCTTTAAAAGATTGCACTGCCTATGCAAATATGTATCAGCTAATAGATCTTAAGCCATATTGATTTGTTTTACTTTTTAAATTTTTGATTAAAAATACCTTTAGATTATTTGTCTCCTAAAATGCTCTAGATTAGATATTCCTCTTTCAAACCTAGTACTAAGGTATTAATCAAGCCAGAGATTTCTGATTTCCACAAATCAGTAATTATTCATTTAGCTATGATTAGTGCTACATAGGGAAACCCTTCGTTTTAAAGAAGACAGCATTCAACTCTTAACAGACAGAGTACATCATAAATGTAGCTTGGAGTTGGAATAATGTGGAGATGTACTATTCTCCCAGGAGATCTGAGGATTTCCTCCTCATCTAATTTTAATTTGTAGCACTGATATGCCATAACTGATCTATCTGAAAATAGTGTTGCACACAGAAGACAGGAGACATACTAATATCTACCAACAGGAAATTCTTGAACATGATTTCAAACTCCAGAAGTATTTCCTAAATGGAAAGACTAATTAGTTCCACAATGATTATTCACATCCCCTCAAAGCTTTGGGAAAGTTTGCAAAACAGGCTGCTTTCCAGTGGATAGTACTGCAATTCCAGTGACACAGGAGTACAGTATGAGGCTGGATTTCACCATTTCTACCACCAATGTACATTATTATTTTCATCAGCATGTATTAGCTCCCAGAGAGACAGACATGGAGCCCAGCTCATGCCTGCAAACAGCTTTTCCAAGACACAACTGGTGACATTTCCCACTTCCTTGACTATTTTTCTCCTGTTGCTCCTGTTATGACTAAAACCAGAAGGATTATATTTTTCTCAGTGGGAAATGTGTCACCTGCTGTTGAAAGGAAAGCAATTATTGTGTCCTCGCTAAATCTTGGGCCTTTCTGTGTAGAGTTTGAGAGCTTAAAAATATAAACATCCCGCTCTGTGCCACTGTAAGTGGTTAGGCACTGCGGAACCCCAGCTGGGATCCCCAAGACGTCACCTTCAGTGCCTGTTAAGCACAGGGAAAGATGCCAAACCCAAGTGCCTTTTCCGTAATTGTGTCTAATCAGTGGTAAGTAAAAGTGAATGATGTGCTCTTAGTTCCTGCACAGGACACCTCAAATGATCACGTTCTTCCTCTCCTCCCCTACTCCAGGAGTCAGAGTATACTTTTCAGCTTTACTCAAACAAGATTTATGTCTGCCCTGCATTTCTGGAGTTGTTTTCACTCCTTTTGTGTAGTTTTATGTGACTGTAAACCTGTCTAACAAAGGGGCAGGTATTTTATTTGCACAGTGTCAGATGCTATTTCTCTGTGCAATCTCCTGTTGTCAAACAGAAATAGTCTTTTAAACAAAATGGGAAATAAAGCAACTGGACATTTACATTTGCAGCTGGCCAGAAGCAGTAGAAGAATCAAACTCACAAAATGCATGTATTTTTATATATATATAAATGTGTATATGTACATATGTAAGTGTATATGTACACACACACAAAAGGATGTATAGGTGCATGTTAAAAGGCAGTAGTTTTTAATACACAAACTTAGTTTCTCATGAGTCTATCACTATTTAGAAGTTATTTTTTACCATGAAACTGAAGAAAATGCACACAAATACTGGAAAAGGAAAGCGCACAACTATGACTAAATTTAAGAAAAAATAATCTTACACTAATTATGAAAGGAAGTTTCCAACAGTATTGATCGCTGTCCTAGGATCTAGGGAATTGCATCTAGAATCACTTCTAGGGAAAGGATCAGCAGCTTCAGTATTGGGCATCATTTCAGAAACAGAATAATTGAGGCTGAAATGGACCTCTGAGTTATCTGGTGGAACCCCCATGCAAAGCAGGGTCAACTTCAAAGTTAGATCATGTGTGCAGTTCTGGTGTCCTCAACAGAAAAAGGGCATGGAACTGTTGGAACAAGTCCAGAGGAGGGCCACAAGGATGATCAGGGGACTGGAGCACCTCCCGTATGGAGACAGGCTGAGAAAGTTGGGGCTGTTCAGCCTGGAGAAGAGAAGGCTGTGTGGAGACCTCATAGCAGCCTTCCAGTATCTGAAGGGGGCCTACAAGGATGCTGGGGAGGGGCTATTCATCAGGGACTGTAGTGACAGGACAAGGGGTAACGGGTTCAAACTTAAACAGGGGAAGTTTAGATTGGATATAAGGAAGAAATTCTTTCCTGAGAGGGTGGTGAGGCTCTGGAATGGGTTGCCCAGGGAGGTTGTGAATGCTCCATCCTTGGCAGTGTTCAAGGCCAGGTTGGATGAGGCCTTGGGTGACATGGTTTAGTGTGAGGTGTCCCTGCCCATGGCAGGGGGGTTGGAACTAGATGATCTCAAGGTCCTTTCCAACCCTAACTATTCTATGATTCTATATCCAGCCAAGTTTTTGAATGTCTCTATGAGTCCACAGCTTCTCTGGGCAATCTGTTTCAGTGTTCAGTCACCCTGATGGTAAATACCAAACCAGAATTTCCCTTAAAGCAACCGTTGTCCATTGCTCATTCTCTCACTGTGCACCTCCAAGAAGAGATTAGCTCCATCTTTCCCTTTACCTTTCCCTTAAGTAGATGTAGACAACAACTAAATCTGCCCTTAGCCTTCTCTTCATACTCCTGAACAATTCAGTTCTCCCACCCTTTACATCTGCTGTCCCAGGCCCATCTTAGTAGGCAGCTCTGGACCAGCTCCAGCATATCCAGAATGGACCAGTAAGGAACCTCTGTGCAAGATGCACTCCTCTGGCTTCCCATCAGCAAGGCAGCTCCTGCTCTGGAACATACAGCTTGCTATTTATTCTTCAAAATGCCTATTTTATGTTACATAGCTGTGGATATACATAGAGACATATGCATGTCTAAATCCTAAATATACATAGCTTCGGAAATCTGTGACAAGTAATGTTACAGATAGTTTATTAAAATCTATAGTGTTTACAATATATTTTCTATCACATTTCTATACATTTTGGATAAAGCCAGTTGAGATCAAACATACAAATTTTCAGTGAATACACATTAGGGAAATTTTACCCCTATGGAAGCTAGCACCGAATAAAGAGATTCAGAGAATAGTATTTACATAATAAATTAAACATCTTCCCCAGTTCAGGTACATTATGTAGGCATATCCTTCAACAGCAACCAAGAAGTGGTCACCTGTTAACTTTGCTGTTGAAATACTATTGGCTGTGGAGATAGAAACACTATTTACTTGCTGATAGTGTTTGGCAGGATTCAGAAAGGCTGTGGAGTGCTCAAATCTTTTGCTAATCGAGAAGGCTGCAGGTGGCATGAATTACTCAGTGTACAGCATGCATAGTAAGAACATTGTATAATACAGTATATGCAATATTGCTCCAGCTTTTCTCTTTCTGTACCACAAAACACTTTTCTAAGAGAATTTTTATCACAAAATTAAATATTGTGCTTTAATATAGTTTACTACTAGGAATGACAGAAGAAAGTTGCATGCTGAAAGCAACTGTCTGTTCACCTAACTTTGGCGATCCTTATCTGGTTTTCTATAGAATTTCTGATCAGATATTCAGATGCCTAGAAACAGATCAGTAAAAACAAGAGGATATACACCACAGTTCATGTTTTCCTTCACATGCTCTGCTAGAAACAAGGGCTTTTAGCATTTGGCTAAATTCAAACACTCTGGCATATGCAGAGGTAACTGTTCAAAACTGCAGCCCATGGACTATAATGGTATTTAACAGCTTGACCTATAATATCTTCCCTAAGCTGTGACTCTGAAAATAAATACAGCATGTGGTCTTTGCTGAGACATACCAAAAGATTCAGTGATAATATAAACACAAAGCTGGGTGCTTCCTTTCCAAATCACTTTGTATATGCGTTGCCAGGATCTGTAACATATGGATATTTTATTTTATTTCTTATTTTTATTTAATTTTTAGTTTTCATTTAATTCTTCTCTGTTTCTCTTTTCTTAAAACACTCTGGGAAAACTAACTTTTAATTCCATATTCATTATTACACCCACTTTAAGTAGGGAATGTCAGTATGCCCTGTGAAAGTTCATGAGGTTCCCTATGACTCTTGTAATAGCACTTTTTATCCTCTGCTTCCTACCTTCATATGGCTTTCTAATATTGAGACACAACTAGTATCATGATCATATCTACAAGAGGTTTGTACTGAAGACTACAGAAGAGAAATACTATATTTCTCATCTTTTCTCAGCTGTGGATAAAAATGACCACTAATACTTTCTATATGGGCAGATGGCTGTTTGATGTATGTACTCATCTACAAACAAAATTCAGAAATTAATTTGGTTTTATAACCACTCATTATGTATTACTGGTCTCTCTCCATTTAACATCAAAAGTGCAAGTAAGAGGACTGCCTTTCTTTATATTAATTGTTCAATTGATTACTCACTAGTAGTAACACTTAGCATTTATATAGTTCTTTACATCTCTAAATTACTTTATAAATTTTGGTTTATCAAAAAGTCAGACTTCTTTCCAGAACTTACCTTCTAGGAATACT
This sequence comes from Psittacula echo, assembly GCF_963264785.1. NCBI lineage: Eukaryota > Metazoa > Chordata > Aves > Psittaciformes > Psittacidae > Psittacula > Psittacula echo. The sequence continues at coordinate 33,765,296 of NC_137743.1, forward strand.
GTCTAACCAGAAGGGAAAAAAGAAAAGTGTCACAGTGTTCTTTGTTAAATATTTAGTGGTTAGAGGCACCAAAGCATGAGCTTTGACAAGGTTTTGCATTTCAGTCTTATGTCATAAATTCTCTTCTGCATACATGAAACAAGAAGGCTACAAAGGGGATGAGAAATGAGAGAAAGAGTACGAAAACATTATGCCACTGAAGATTAATTTACTGAAGGATTTTATAACACACCTAGTGTTACCTAAATGCCCAGTACAGGTCAAATGTCAGAACAAACTGGTGGTCCTATCTAAGGCTAACTTAACCAACTTTTGAGGGTGAAGACTAGTCATGGATAAATTGCATGACTGTGGCTCTCCATACTGCTTGCTAAAAACCTGCTGCAGATTTTTTTAACAGATTTAGGGTAATATTCTTCCAAATCAATGCCCCCCCTACACTCACCAACTTAAAAATCTTCTTGCACCAGTTTTCTTTGTATACAGCTGCTCAATTACCCAACATAATGACTATAAGTAACAAAACTAGGACTCCAGTGAGTAACTCACAAAGTTATAGATGTTAACAGAATGTCTTTGTAATAAGAAGGGAACAAAATTAAGCAGAACCCTGATGTAATGTTACTCAGTGTCCATGTAATTCAATGCAAGTGTTCCTTGCCAGATACAGGCACGCAGATGATGGCCTGGATGCATGTTATGCCTGACACAGGCTGTCAAGAACTTTCCCTTTGCATTATTTCAAGCAAATTAAATTAAATACACATCAGTGTATCTTGTTAAGAAATATTTTGTATATAAGAAAGAAGAAGAACAAAGTATATTTTTTTCCAGTATTTAAAGGGTGGCTACAAAGAAGATTGAGATTCCCTTTTTATAAGGAGTCACATGGAAAAGATGAGAGGTAATGGACACAAGTTATTCCTAGGGACATTCCAACCAGACACAAGAGGAAAATTTCTTCCAATGAGAACAATCAGCCATTGGAATAATCTCCCTAGGGAAGTGGTGGATTCCTCAGCACTGAACACTTTTAAGATTCAGCTGTACAGGGTGCTGGGAGATTTAGTCTAGGTCATGCTTTGCCAAGAAAAGTTGGAACAGATGATCCTCGAGGTCCCTTCCAACCTGGTTTTCTGTTTCTATGATTGTAAGAAGTTTCAAGCACAGAGTTTATCCAAGATGCTGCAAACCAACTTTTATCTAAAAGAACCTATTCTTCTCTAGGCAGAGCAAAATAAATATAGGTGGCTGTACAAATGGAAGACAGTTTATGTCCAGATTTGTATGAGAATAGATTAGTTTCCAGGTCTATCCTGGAAGTGGTCACTATGCCACAGAGCAGTACATGGAAATATGTTTATGAAAGAATCCTAGTCCTTTCTGTAGGGAATTAAGCACACCTTCCTGCCAAGAACAGATGCACAAACAGACACATAAAGGGGCCAATGCCTTTTTTGGTTGTTAGTCCACCGTAATTGTTAGGACTGCCTTAAGTATATGCTGCTGGGACTATGTGTTGTGACATAAGTCAGGACCAGGTGTGCTCCTGCCAGCTCACACCAAATACTAGGTGACTGCAGCTATTCTGTACCTCAGTGCTGCTGCATAAGAAAACTGACTATTAAAATTTATCTTCCGTGGAACAGCTCACTTGAATGTTACTTATTGTTCAAGCATTTGCCAGGCTGAAAATTCAAGTTTAAAAAAAGAAATAATTTCTTGATATTAGTTGTACAACCAATGTTTTAACAATCATAAAACCAATAAAGAACTGCAGGCTTCAAAATGTGCTATTTAAGTGAGGCAATTAAAACCAATGGTCCAGTGTCAATAACAGCTTCTAGGGGCTGAACGAAATAAATAAACCTATTAAAATAAGTGGATGCTTAACCTCAAATCTTCACACTATGTTGGGTATTATTTAGAACATTTCTGCTAGTTTGTAAATGATAATGTCGTTGCAGTATCATTTTCATCATAAACTGTCCAGAAGTCAAGAAGATTCCAGCAGTTACAGTTACACAACCTTTCAACCAAGTGAATCTACTTAGAATTTGAGTTAAATGCAGATGCCAGTATGTCATCATACCACAACTTTCAGATGGTGTCAGCCAAAGGTATCATGTTATTACTAAGAGTTAAAAGAAAACTGGAGGGGCACATACAAAGACACTTCCTTACCTAAACTTCTTCCGTATTCCTTTTTTTTTGCTTAGGAGCAGCTTGCTAGGAAACTTGTTGGAAACTGCTACAACAAACAACCAGCCCTGCAGCAAACAGCAATATGTCCTTGGGGAACAGCTGTGAGATCATTTATGTTATTCAAATATGTAATACAAACCCATGGCTAGTTGGTTGTTTGGCTTTGGGAAACAGCTTCGGGAGTGTAAACAACTGATTTCAGAAATCCTTACATTATAGTAAGTAATCTTGTTATTCTGTGATGCAGTTGAGTATGTGCAAATATCTGAATTTGTCTACATCTGTTGAAGGATTTGTTCATACACACATAATTTTACAGCACCTCCCAAAACTGTGCAGAAAGAAAAGCCAACAACTGAATTTTGCATAAGCAGTAAGTGATACTGAAGTTTTCAGTCTGAGAATGGCAACTTGGAACATTTTAAATGAATCTCATTTTCTGTTTCCTTTATATGTTGCAAAAGTCAGGGCTCACATGGGGATCTCCAGTCAGACACTTAAAATTCAGAATTACGGAATGGTCACTTAAGATTCTTTCACGGCAGTGACTGAATAAGGAGGAAGGAGTTAGGGGACCACAGCAACTGGAGATGCATTTTTAGCCTGTGTAGGCAGATTCTTGTCCCATGCTGGCAGAAAACTGCAGAAACAGAAACACAAGTATGTGCAATCATTTGTAAGATTAGGACTCTCAATACAGTTTTCTAAAGAAATGCTTGATTTCCTGAAACTGTCAGTATTTCGGTTTTGGATATATTTCTGCTCTTCTTTGTTTTAAGCATGTTTCATTGCTGCAGTAGAGAGGCAAGTCTTCTTGTGAGGTTCTGAAGCACATTAGCCAAAAGCTGAGTACTATGAATATTTCATATCATCCTGATGGCTGTTAGTGTTAGGTTAAATATTAACATGCAATAAACCACTATGCTTACAACAAATAATAACAATTTAATTGACAAAAAGTAATTCAAGTGTCTAATTTCTGTTTTGCTCAAAGGAAAATTTAGCCATTGACACCACTAACAGTAAAGTGGTTGAAACAGAGAGAAGAGTAGCAATAGTCATGCAATCCAGATGGACCATAAACAGTTCAAAAAATCTACTTTACTAAAAATGTTTTGATTAAATAAAAGTGGTTTCCTTTTTTAAATAAAGGATGTAAATGAATTAACAGCACATTTTAGCCATCTTGACATGATTAGTTTGTAGGATAAATTGTGCAATGTACCACTTGCATTATAACTTGACGGAGAGTCTTGTATTTTACAAAAATGACAGATATTTAGGCTCCTGTGCATTTTTTTGTTTCATTTTAAAACTGGTCTCATGGGCTTTTGCTTAATAAAAGCACATTGCTCTAGTTGTAAGTCATAAATAAGACCAGGCTTGGGTCAGGGCTAGCAGAGGAATCCTGGACTCCAGAGGCAATGAAGAAATGCCAACGACATTTGACATCCTGCAATTTTTGTGCATGACTTCATGGGGATGGGCAGGTGGGTTGGCGTGGCTGCAAGCAGTTCAACAAACTTCACTGGGAGCCCTGGGAGCTTCATAGGAGGTAATAAAGTGCAGGCATTCAGAAAAAAAAAAAACAAAACACTGAAGGAGGATCATTAAAAACTCAGGAGGAACTTTAAATTACTCAAGAGAACCCCATTATAAGTTAGCACACCCTTCAAAACTGACCTCTTGAAAGGCTTTTAATCTCAGGCTGTCTCCAGACTTCCAAGTGGAATAACCTGACAGCTTTCCATCTTCCTATTTTCCCTAAATATTATGTGCTATTTCCCTAAATACTATGCTCCCATTTCTTTGAACCAAAATGCCTAGGAGATTGTGCTGAAGAGAGGACAGAGCTGGAGAAGTTTGGGTCCTTCATTTTCAGTAGTTCCTTGCAGGGCTTGTGGTAATTAAAAGGTATCACTGAACCCAGCTGAATTTTATCTTTTGTTCAAGCGTGTCAAACATTTCTGTTCATTAGAAGTCACCAGTATGTACTGCACTGCTCTCTCCTTCCACCAGAACAAGAACAGAGCGAGCAGTAATACATGTACTAGGACTACAGCAACTAGATCTGCCAGTTCTGTTGTCATCAAGGGAACTGAGGCTGGCAAAGAGCAATGGCTCATTCTGTTAAGCTCCCACTTCTACAAGCCCTGTTTCTGTGGGGTAGGAATGGGTTTAGACTTCAGGTGGGAGGTGTCAGCACTCCTGAGCACAGGTTCATGTAGCCCTTTCACTGAAGGGTCAAGTTTTCAACAAGCTCAAAAAGGCCTCAGGTTTCATGGTTTTATGACCTTTCATAAAACAAGGGGGAAAAATGTGGGGACCAATGTTTGCTTGAGGATTACCTCAATCCCCTGCTGTCAGTTCCAGAAGCAAAGTCCATTATTATACCCCTGCTGCTGCCTTGAACAAGTTTCTACAGTGTAAATGAAATGATTCTTATTATCTGCCCACAATGGTGATTGATAAGTTTGCACTTTACAGAACAGCTCACTGCTCTCAATTGCCTCATCATTGATTTTCTCTAGGCCATGCCTGTCCTGTCATACCACAGACAGAAAGCCTTCTTCCACGAGGTCAGTCCAGATGCAATGAATTTTACTGCTCCTGAAACTCGCTTCATCCCAGTGGAAATTTGCAGAGATGGAGCTAACAGAAAAATCCTGTTACTTTCTCCTTGCTAGCTCTGCTATTTGCTTCCTCCAATCCACCCCACTGTGTTCCCACTGAGGGTTTGATTTTTCATCAGGAAGAGAAAAATCCATCACAGAGGACAGAGCAGAGAGAGGATTAAGACAGTGTGAGTCCCTCCACTGACTGGAGATCGGCCATATCATAACTGCATACCTGCTCACCCAGAGGCACTGAGCATGCATCGTCCTGCACCATATGAGATAGGTGTCAGTAGGAAATTAAGAGTGAGAGAACCTGAAGAGCTCACAGAATAAATGTGACTACATTTTTAAAAGCCACTAAAACTCAAGATCCTGAATCCTATATATATAAAAAGTAAAACATTTAATTCCACTTAGGCTCAGAATTTCTTTCTCACTGATACTCCAAAATTAGAAACACATTTTCAGAGAAGGCTTAAGTCCCAAATAGATATGTAGCCTTCAGAAGGGCAGCTCTGTCCCTGCAGCCTTCTCATTTTCCTCTGAGCAGCCATCTGTTTGGCCAACTAGATGTCTGGCTATTAAAAATCCAATCACAAGGAAAAATGGTATGATTTATACAGAACGGCTATATACTTTTTCTCCCTTACACAGAGCAAAACGCACACGCTAACACCAGTCCATCTGCCTTATGACACAGATATACAGCCATCAGTTCCTCTGTCTGTCAAGCTCCAACCACACTGTGCTTCCCTCCAAGTTGAAGTGTGGTGATAATAACAGCATGACAAATCGATCTTCTGCTGTGGCAAGTCCTTTGACGCTGCTCTAAGAGCAGTCTGAATTTGCTGGGAACATGAGATTAAAGGAAATCTGAAATTTAAAGATCAGACTGAATTATTTGCTGCACCTGAAATAACTGGGTGGTTCTGGACCGGTGAATGTGGGCCATTGTTGTCTTCAGCTACATCCACAAAATATCTAAAATAGATTATGAAGATGATAAACTCACATAATTAGTTACAGTTAATCAACATATGAAAGGTTTGCATTGTACTGCGATCAGTAAGGGTTGATCTGTGAAATTCTCAAAGATCACGCAGAGTGAGTGGCGGCAGACTGTACTGAACTTTGGGAGACCTCCTCGCAAAAACACGTGGTTGGACCCTTGTTCTCATGTCTGTTAGAAACTACAGGCAGAAGAGAGAGGATGTGCTCAGCCTGCAAAGGGAGAGAGAGCTGACTTCCAGTTCAGAGAGTGAGTGCACTGGGTGAACTACAGATATTCTGACCTTGCTTCCTGGAATATGAATTGGTTTATGACAAAAAAGTGTGGGGCTGGAGTTACAAAAAGGGCCAGAAGGTTTAAATCAGATTGCAGTGCAAAACCCTGCTCTCCAGAGAAAATGTGGCAACTGGAGTATGGGAAAAATTAAACAGATTTGGATCTATGGTCTATGCAAATTTAGCTCTATGTACTGATTCCCTCTGTAAATAATTTGTAATCAGTATGAACCGTCCTTGCACCTGAAGCTAATACACTCACTGAGGAGGACAGGAGGACCCTGCATGGTGCTACAAAGGGGTGAAATACTGCAGCAGATCAGTATTCCCTTACACACTATCCAATTCCCTCATCTCCTCCTCCTCTTCAATCTGTGTAATGTTAATAAATACAGAAATAGTTAAAGTTTATAAAATTGTCAAGACCCCCACAAAGTACCATGAAAATGTATTCTGAAAATCCCTTTTTTTATTATTTTTCCAGACCTTCTGAAAATCTTCAGTTAGAACTGCTAAGTAGCTTTGTAACTCGCTTCCATATTAAGTGGTCATAATATTGGAAAAATAGCAAAATTCCTGTATGCATTTTGAGCTCTGACAAAATGATGGAAAATATGATACATACATCATTTAAGCACGCCATGGAGCAGAATGGAGCATCAATACAAATATAAAAAATACAAAGGAATTTTTTGCTAAGGTAATTCTCAAAAAGCTGCATAACACAAACAACAATATTTCTTGGTACAAAATTACAACATTTTGTCTATCCTCAGCTTGGCCAGTTCATTCTGAAGTATTTTAGTAAGGTACACGAATGATTATGAAGGTTGCCTGCTGCCCTGAAGAAAATGTTTATGACCTGAATAGATTAATTATATTCTCCTCTTAAATATCATTCCTTCAGGACTAGTTATTGTTGAGTGAAAATGTGCCACTTTATATGCAAATAAAATGGACTGAGAGTGGAATAAAAAGTTTGGCATATAACTACTGACAAATCATCTTATTATGTTTTATATTAGCAGATGGAACATCTTGTGGTATTAAATTTCAATAGACTTCAATGGGATGCAGTACTTGCTTCCTTGTTTCTAGGAAATCTTAATCAAACTTTCAGTCACTTTCTGTTAGTCACCTTTGCTTCACTGGGAAAGGATTTTAACTGAATAGTAAGAAAAAGCAATACATCAAATGCAGGAAAAATATCTAAAACTCATTAATGCTTAGTATTAGTAAGCCTATTTGATAGAAGTGACATAAATTAAAAATAGAAGCTAATGTAATCCTGAATGCTCTATAAAAGAGGATTCAAAGCAAATAATTCATATTAGTGCAAGTCAATAGATTCAAAACCCAGAGAAACCAGGGATAAACTTACAGTTAGCATAGCTCATTGTTAGACAGCCAGAGCTATTCCACTTTAGCACTGCACACTTCAGTCATGCAAATATTTAGATATACACGAGAAGAAGGAACCACAAGACACAGACTTTTGTCCTTAGTTTCTAGTTGCATGTCCGAAGATTGACTATCTGGTTACGTGGCAACAGACAATTGGTGATAGTTTTCAGAGGTTCAACTCTTTTATCACTACCTGCCTATAGTATCAGAATCAGTTCTCAGTTTAACTTTTTCCATCTGTGAACAAAACTGAGGGTCTCCAATAAGACAAATGAGCACTGTGAATGTGTTAATGGGGTGACATACTAAAACCACCTCTGCTATCCCTGGGATCTGCTTTTCAAGGAAGACAAGCTTGGAATGAAGTTGCATTGTTGCGTAAAATATTAAATGTAAGAAGTTATCCATTCTTATGGCTTAAATTTGTTCTGGATTGAAATAAATACTTGAATTTAAATAAAGCATATAACATTAGTTGAATAGAAATAGTTTAATGAAATTTTATGGATTGGTTTAGTGTTCTTCTCCCATATTTTTAGCCAAAAGTTTAATTAACATGATTAGACAATTTTTTATATGGCATTAGTCAAAATCAGATGAAGTCAATGTCAAAGTAAATGACTGATTTCAGCAGAGCCAAGTCAGATGCAGAACTCCAGAGCAGGCCAGGATAATTAAAAGAAAATCACCATCAGAATGCTTTAACCATAGATGTGTCTTGACACAGCATTACTACCCTTGAAGAATGAACTTTATTTAATCTGCTGCTAGGAATCCCCAAATACTGTCAAAGCTGAAACTATTTAGGGGCAATTAGATGCTCCCACTTCTGAGAGGGACCCACTCCAACAATGGGATCATTGGGCTCATTGGGTTCATCAGCACAGGAATACATAAGCAGAATATATAACCTCTAAGTTACATTTACACTGCTAATGTGTTCATTAATGATACAGAATGATTACGTTCACAGGTGGATTGGTTATTCATTTCGGATGCCCTGAAAAGTACCATGAGTATAGTAAGGAAGAAAAATAAAACACACTGCAGAAAAAACACTGCAGTATGCATAGAAACGTATTTTAGCTTGTTCTCCCATCCTCTCCCTAAATCCACATGCAGAAAACAAAAACTGGGAAAGGCCCTTCACTCACTAGCACTCTGCTCATGTGGAAGGTATCAGCAGTCTTTGAATTCCAAAGAACAGATAAATAAACAAATAGATATTGATAAACAAATAAGGGTGATGACAAAACTCCCCATGATATTTTAAGCTCCTCTTAATCAATCTGTCCAAACAGACAAACAAAAGTGAAAAAAAAACAAAAAAAAACTCCAAAAAAAGAAAACAAGCAACCCCCCACAAGAAAACAAAACAAACAAAAAAACACACCACCATCAACAAAAAACAAAAAAATACTTGAACCCTGCTGCATTTATATTTTGCATGCCAAGTTACAACCCAGAGATCATTTTTATAGCTGTAATAGTCCTATGAAAGTGGAGTGAAACTGCTGCTGGCATTCCTCAGACTGTTGCAGCACTATCAGGAACCTCTATATTATGAGGAGATATTTGAGCCCATCATCTCCAATTTCCAGACAATGTACTGACTTAATCACCACTCTTGGCAATGCAAAGCAGACAATCTTTCTGTCTTTTGTTCATTTTTTACATCCTAGAACAGTTGAGTTTCAGTCTTCTATACACCATCTACTCCCACATCTGTCTCCCACTATATAGCTATTCTTTACAATTCCTGCCATGCTTATTTTTGTTGCTACATTGAAATCTTGTGCATAATTATGTGAGGTTGCTATGGAGATTATGGGTGATTTGTCATGAGGAAAATCTATTGTGTTTGAGATAATTCTGCATGGTAATGACCAACCAATCTTTCTTCTCCCTGCCCCAGGGATTAGGAGGAACTACCTGCCTAGATGTTCACAGCTACAAGCTGAGCAGATTTTACAAACAGAAAAGTTTGTGTCCTGCACAGACGACAAGAATTTTGCTTCTTTTAAGCAGATGGATATGAACTGGTAGGAGGTGATGGTTTTCCAAGACGTTGATGTCCATGTTTTTGAAGAATGCATCAGCGGCAGTTTTAAAGAGTCTATAAAGTTTATTTTTTATTTTGCTGAAAATGTCTTTAGCCAATGCTCATGACTTCCCATGAAGAAGATATGGTGCAGTATAAATTCAAACTAAGTAAAATTGAACGGACAGAACTTTGAAAATTAAGTAGTCAACAGTACTTTGAAACATTATCCTCTTCATCCCCAGCTCTGCATCTTTTTCAGAGCTGGGCAGGCTTACACTGTGATTGATTACTGCACATCAGTCACAAGCAATTCATACCATCCAGCCTGAGTTGAACAATAGCTAGAGGCTGACACACAGCTTTCAGCCCAGGTCATGGGTTAGTCCTTCCGCACCCCAGCTAGCAACTTCACTCCTTCCTCAGGCTGCAACTATCTCAGAAAGCATACACATTTGCATAGCAAGCGGACAGGAACACAGAAACATGCCAAACTTTTCCAGCACGGAAGATCCAACTAAAGAAATGTCAGGGATCTGGTAGGAAAATCCTTCCCACTTCAGGCAGAGGAGATAGAACACAAAGACAGCAAATTTGTAGGAGCGAAGAAATGTACTTATAGAAACGGGGCTTCATAAGGAAAGCACAATTCAAGGGGCTGTTTAAAAAGAAAAGAAAAGAAAACAAAACAAAAACCTGTTCATGTGACAACTCCAAAGTAAAATCTAAAGCCCAGACAATCACAAACTCTGCAGTTCAGGTCACCATCATGCGGTTGCCATTAAGGTAGTGCAGGTGTGATATCCTTTACTACCTTGGCAATGCTGGATGGAAGGGAAGGGGCAAAAAGTATAGATGCAGAAAAATAATAAGATCTTTAGAAACTTCAAAACATTCATCATCTTCTGCCATTCTTTCATTCCTCATGTGTGACTCTCATCATTTTACTGCCTTCCTACAGATCACCTTGTAATTTTTATTTTTATGCGATTAGTGATGAATATTTGCTGGCCTAAGCACTTCTTAAATCACCAGTAACAGAAAAAAAAACATTAAGATGCAGCTTGTAACAGAAGGACAAACATACCCTGAGGTGGATGCATCTTTATGCAGAGTAACTGCTGTCTTCCCCACATAATCTTATATTAACCTACTGCTAAGGACTGCTGACTGTGAGCACAGCACCACATCTGAAATTGAGAGTCCTTAATTAAAACCTGACTTTTGATAAAAAATTCAACTACTACAGCCAAGTCTTTGGAAAAAAAAATGAATCCATATGACACCCTTACACTCAGTGGTTTAGACTTCAGAAGCAACAGGACTTTGAATAATTCTTTTGTATCTGCCATCCCCTATGTTGCACGCTTACCATACAGTCTGGCTGATGTTTGCAATACTTTGATTGCTGCCCTACCATGCTCCGAAGGGGCAGTCTGCTTCAAAAGCTGCATGAATTGATGAGCCTGACTTTGGTGTCATTAAGAGAATTGGAGTTTGCTCTGGTGGTTCATAATGTTGCCAGAATCCTTGAAGGAATTTACAACCTCATTATGCACAAATGGGAATACATTATTCCATATATTGCTAATGTTAAAAGGGTGTTGAATAATAGAGCTTTTTAGTATTTGAAAAGCTCTCCTACAGCACCTTCTGAAGGTAGTTGCTAAAATACAGTTAGGTAAAGCCAATTACTGACTTGAACAAAGCTGTTATACTACTCCATGCATTTTTAAGCACATTTTTTTGAGGTTGGAATTAACACAGAAGTCTGAAAGAGTTCTTGTAAAATAAGAATAAATGAGAGAAATGGTGGTTAAACACTCAACTGCGTGCATGCCTTACACAGCACAGGCACACTGGTTTTCAAATGCTGCATACAAGAAAATTGTGCAATTCACTGTGTCCCAGATACATGCCAAAGATGTTCTTCAAAAGAAACAGTGAGTAGAGGTGATCTGGAAAGGGCTTTTAACCTCTGTGATAAATTGCCACATACCATTACATTTAATGAGTCCCGTCAATATGCTGCAGGAGTAGCAGAAATAAATAAATAAATAAATCATTATCAAAAAACTAGTATAAATAATTACATGAATTAATAATGAGAATCTTATTAATGTCTGCGTAATATAGAGAAGTTAATGAAAACAATTTTAAGTTTTAGTAATGTGTATTTGGTGGTTTGAAGTTTAATTTTCTACAGAGATCTTAATGCTCCTTTTCCCTCTTTATTCCCCTTGGCCACCTCCATTTAAGGAATGAGCTCTTCTGAAAAGAACATGAAATTTAACGTAAAACTGTATTTTCTGCAGGATTTTAGAACTGTATTGTGAATCTTTCTTTCCTGTAGAATACCAGTGCCTTAAAGAAACAAACCTATGAGAAGAACAAAGCCATCATTTACATCTGTAACAATTGAGATAAATGTCCATATGACCCTTGGAAGTCCAGTAGAAGATTCCAGTTTTGGAAACATCCAGAAGATGCTTCCAGTATTCAGATCCTATTACTTTCATTTTATTAAAAAACAAAACAAAACAAAACAAAACAAAAAAACAAACAAAACCAAACAAACCCCTCCCAAACCCCCCACCTATGTTTCTACAGTAGAGAAGTGAGAAAAATGTGTTGTTTGGCATCAACATCTCCAAAAAAAACCCCCATCTGTTGTGATTTTCAGGTACTGGCTGTGGTAAATTCACTTTTGCCCCAGCAGTAGAGATTACCTCTGTAGTCAGCAACTGTGAACTACTGGTGCTAATGTACTCAGCAGTGTCTGCAATGAAATCTTAATCCCTGCATAGATGAATGGCTAAAGCTCTCACTGGCCTCAGCAAGATCACAATGTACCCTTTCCTCACCTCCCACAATCAGGGTTTATTTGGCTGATCATAAGTTTCCCTATAAAGTTTATTTGGTGAAGCAGTTTCCAGATTACAGTGAAAAGGCGGATTCTCACCCTCTGCTTTACCTAGCTAAACTGCAATCTAGGCTCCTACATTAGTTCCACATCTAGTGAGGACAGAAAGGCAGACAGCTCCAGGCTAAAACAGAAATCTGCAGGTAGGCAATGTGCACTTAGGGATTGTGAGGACCTTGCAGGACACCGTTTGTGCTGTAGCTCTGTGTCTACTCACTGTCTACAAGTAATTCTTTAAACTCAGTTGTTTACAGCTGACATCTAGGCTGTCAGAAACTAGAGGATGACCTCAATTTCAGAACCAAGTGGGCTTTTTATTAAGTGTTTGCACCGAGGCAGTGTTGAGTCCATCTGGGAAATGTTCCTTCACATCACCTTTAATCATCCTGGTACTTACAGTGTATTTACAATGTATTTACAACATCAGATTTTCACCTCATCTCTGAATAGGGGGATTCAAGTTTTCTGGGCCATCCTCACCAGGCAGCACATTTGCAGTAGGTAACTTTTGCTTTGCACAGTTTATTTGGGGCACTTTTACCTGAGACAATTCTTGCATATGGCACACAATTCTTTTAGTTACTTTTTTCTTAAGTAAGCTATGGGCTGAAAAAAAGAAATATTAATTTGAACTGCCAAAGACTTATGACAACTACACTGGAAGAGTGCCAGAGAAAAAAGAGGAGGGCAACATGTTACCTTGTAGGGCACTGGGCTTCATGATCTGACTCTACATAAATAAAATTACATTTAAAAACTACTGGTGATGTCTGTTGCAGTGTAACTGACAGTAATGTTACCAGCTGACATCAATTACAGAACCACACTTTAACAGGGAAAGAATTCACAGATATGTATTCTCCTAAAAGCACAGTGCAGTGATACCGTTTGCTGCTCTTTTCTCCTCCTCAACTAGTACACTCGGTTATGTTTTGAAATTTTAATTTTTCATCCAATAAGTGTATTACATTCCTTCTGTTGCCATGCAGCAAATGGTAATTATTTATCTGTTATGAGAATGTATTTAAGAAAATGTAAGAGATGAGAAATTGCTGGTGAGCATCCCATCTAAGGTAAGCACTGTTACTTACATCTACATATATAGTTCAAGCTAAACTAATGAAAATAAGTAAATAAAATAAAGGAAGAACCTGTTTTATGTGCTAAATACACTGAACGTAACACACCTAACATGCTATGCATCAGGTTTAGTCCAATCACACAATTGACAGAGTAAACATTTTAGGTTTAAGTGATTTTCATCAAAGATAGTAAGTACTATAGGGAAATATCTGAGAAATATTTCAATGAAGCTTGTTTTTAAATTAGGTATTTCAACTTCCTGCTCCGTGAGGCCAATGGAGAGAAAGTCTGATCATGAAACCTTCTATAAGAGAGTAGTGAGCACCTAAGAAGTAGTGAGCCTTATGAAGTTGACTGCAGCTGGATACTAGCCACTCCTTTGTATTTCTGTCTGGAGTCAGAAATCTCAAGTCTATCTTCCAGTATCCAGCACTTCCAATTAGCTACATTTGTGGAGGTGTTCAGCCAGAAGAGAAGAGTTTACATTGCACTCACGGCCCTATGCTTACCTCAGTCTGAGCTGCGGTGCAGCATGATATTTCAAGTATTGTTTAAAGTCTTAAAAAACTACTCCTAACCATCTCTATTCAACTCTAGTTTCCTAAAATATGAATATACCCTTCCAGAGAATCACAACATTATTTACATTTTGTAACTGCAAACCAGATGCTAGAGCTCATATATCCTCTATAATTCTATACATGAAATTTAATTCAAAAGGATTCAGACTCATCCCAATTCTCCTCCTTCATTTCAGCAGTATTTTTCTCACTCAGTTGCTTGCTAAAGCATAAGCTCATTACGCAGTGTCCAACACTCATCAGAAGATTATCATCTATTAATTTTCAAAACTATTATTGCATTTCTTCCTTGTGACAAAGTTTCTCAGAAAAGAGAGCCAGAAATTACTTTAGAGTGGCAATTTGTAAAGAAGATTAATCTGGCAAAGTGGATCTGAAGAGTTTGTTTCTAATTATTTCCATAAATGAGCTTTACAGGAAATTTGAAAAGGAAGTTCCAATAATCAAGCAATTTATGTTAAAATAGACTCTGGTGTTCTCCACCTTCAGATACTGCATTTATTACATTAAGATCTATAGACACTTGTGAATAACACTAGAGTCCTAACATAACAATTAACATTTATTTTATTATCCAATTTATAAAGTACACACATTGTGTGCTTGCATTTGGATTCTATGTAATTTTGCCTTATACCAAAAGGAGTTTTATTACATTAGGTGAACTCTGTTATGCATCTGTGATCAATTCTAAGCATTATTTCACAGCTCAGTGCTTTAAGCACAATAAGGAGAAGCTAAAGGCTTTGGCTATCATTTTGCATATGCATTGAAGTTGACCTGGAAAAAAGCGCAGCCTTTAATAATGTCTTTCAACTTCTAGGTTGCTTACAAGCGATCAAACAATCATTCTGGGATGTCTCATCTTCTGCCAGTATCAGCTTTCAAAACTCAGAATTACAAGATCAGAGTGACAGCAAAGAAAACCTTGCCATGTGCCACAAAAGCTCAGCCAGGACCCTGCGCCACACATGCACCCTACTTTCAAAATGTACAGGCGTTCACTACCTCCATTTGGATCTAAATTATGCAAAGCTCTAACTCAGCAAACCAAAAATGAACATTCAAACACTGCTGAACCCATCACATGCCTCCTATGCAGGCACCAATATTGGGCTTTTGAGACCACCGTTTTTTGTTCCTACCTTATTAGCTATATATAAACCAAATAGAAAGATCTCTGTGAACAGCCACCCTGACCATCTTTGACTACCCCTTATCCCAAAACAGAAGAGCTGTAGGACTGACATTTTCAAAGCAAGGTTCATGTTGAAATGCCAGCTGCAACGTGACACTAAGCACCTGGTGATAGGCAGCGCTGTTATTCTGGAGGTGACAGCACTGCTGATGCTGCTTAGTGCTTGCCTAATGTGAGGATCTGAGAGGACTGATCTCACTGAGGACAGCATGTTAAAAAATTTCTATCTAAACATGAGATTCTTTGCCAGTCAGGACTGTAATGATATTCTTAGATCAATGTTACCAGGACAGAAAGTCTTTCCACAGTTCAGTCTCTTGGGTTAATTAAGACAAATTAATAGATCATATCTATTATTCACTTGCAAGATAAAATTTTTGTCTTTAGTGATACAGCCCAGATAGCTTCAAACAAAGCAAGCATGAAAGAGAGAAAGAAAAAGAACAAGCATGAAAGAGAGGAAGGGAGGGAGGAAGGTAGGAATTGGAAATAATGGAAAATGATGCAACTGCAGCTTATTCTGGTCTATTTCAGACATCTCCCCTAAGCTGCAACTGGCATGGTCCCCTCCACCAACTTATCCAAGAAACTCAGGCCATCTAAAGGAGAAATAACAAACCATCCACTTTACTGTTTCCTTCTCATTCTACAGGAGAAATAGACTAATTTACTGTGTGTCCATTCATGTACTCAACTGAGCCAGCCTGAGTAGGCTATATGTGGGATGAAATTACTGATGTAAAACTAAAACTGAAGAAACAAATTTGACCTTTAATTCTGTGAAGAGTTGATACTATCTTTAGTTTAGATGGCTTCTAGAAAAAAATTTCCTACAGTCTTGAACTTCCCACAGTAAGAAGTAGCTTCTCTGCTTTTTGGGATGCAGCTGTTTGGAAGATGTTAGTCATGAAAGAAGTGATCTCAAAGGTAGCAGAAGCCAGTCAGTAGATGGCATTCAAAGATGACAGGTTAAGACCTTGGACTGATCTGTCTACTTAACAGAGAGTCTGCACAGGGAATGGAGAACCAGGGTGATGTCCAGGACATACATTGCTATGTGGATTGGCACTCCACTTACTGATTTTTCAAGCTATTTGGCTTCATTCCTATATAAAATGTTCTGTAATAACCAACAGTATGATCATGAATGTGGACATTGTGTTGGCCAGGTGTACATTCAATAGCTTTAGATTCAACCTATCGTCTGGTTGCATATGAAGCTTAAAAAATAGCTGCCAGAGAGAACTTCCCACAAGTGCACAAAGCAGCTCCACTCAGTAGAGTGCAATTAAAAGAAGAGGCTGTCATGCTGTTGTAGAAAGCATCAATTGTGCATTCATCAGTCCTCCAGCAGTGTCCCCTCATTCCTGCCAAGGCTCCCTGTGTGCTTCTCTGTTTTCTTGGACTGAAGGAATGCAAGTCAGCATACAAACCACGACTTTAAGGGCTAACGAGTAGTGCTTTGTTGAATGCTCCTTTTGATATAAGTTCAACCATGGTCACATTTGCTCACAAACAAAGCTGAAGGGCTAGCTAGCACACTGGAGAGAAAAAGGAAATTGTAGTGACCTGTAATATCAGGACACACGGAAACTTGCAATTATTTCATGCTTTCAAGTGAATTAAGAGATAAAATTAGTGTAAAGGGGTACTGAGGAGATTTTGATAGATTTTGCAGAAGTCTGGTGACATGGTTCTTATATTTCACAGAAATGTGACATAACTGTGTTGCCACTGCCAGGAAGTGCTTTGTGGGATTTTATGACAAACAAAACAAACATCCCCCCCAAAAAAAAAAACAAAAAAAACAAAACTTATAGCAAAAAGAGCAAGGACTTGAGTAGGACACTTCAACTGCTGCTGGCTGTAGACTGACACCTCATCTGTGAAGTGGAAATAGTCCAAATTTGAAAAGTTACTTTATTTTAAAGCCATATGGCAACCATCACCCCAACTGGTAGGTGCAATACATCACCCAAACTTTTAAAAACCTGGAAGGAGCTGAAATACAGAACCTTTCCCATTGCTTCCTGAAGACCAGCAATAACTATGTAAGAAGCTGAGAAACTGATAATTTTCATTTTCTGTAGCTCAGAGAAAAGGTTGCTTGGTTGGTTTTGTTTGTTTGGTTGGTTGGTTTTATCACAGAGTTCTGTTGTAATAAATTCAAGCTTACACTGCTGAAAGGGTGTTAAATCTTGGTTTTCAGCAGGAATTGAAGAACTAGCTACTGACCACTTGTTTTATTTATTTAACCTTCATAGGAGACATGTAGGGCTGAAGCTATCATAGCTGTGCCTACAAAGGTACATCATTCATGAGTATTCTCTTATCTGACACTAGTACAAAGGGCATGGAGTATCATGGATGTTAGAGATAGTGAGAAAAGGACTAGGCCAAATCTAAAATTACTTCTTTTCATCATGGAGACAGAGTAATAATTTTCTTTCCCTTTCACATACTGAAAACAAGGTTTCATAAGAGTTTTTAGCATCTAATCCACATTTTATTACTCTCTTCACTAACTCTGAGGAAATATGTAGCTTATTTTAGAGAAAGTTCACTGTAGATTATGGTAGCTTGAAAGTTATGTGATGAAACCCAAAACCACTCCCGGTGCTGGAGATTTTCCACTTCATTTCAAAGGAAAGGTGAGCCAAGCTCACAAATATTCCTATAAAGTCAGGCACAGAAAGCAGGATAACATATCTGAGTTTTGGTTGTCACAAATAACTAAAACCCCAAGCCAAACAAACTTTTGTTCATGTGAAAATCCAAACATCAGTTGGGAAAAAGCTCACAAAACCTCTGTTACACTTCTGACTTGTCTACCTGCTTTCCCAGAGCTTCTTCCAAGGTACGAAGAACAGCCAAAGTAATGTACCTCCTCTATCTTACATGGAAATTAATTGGACAAAATGTGTACAGAGCATTTTAAAAAGTATTAAATGAGATTCAGTGTAACTGCATACTTGGTCACATTTATTCAGATTAAATAAGAAATATGTAAAGTAAGTAAAGCTACTGTGATGCTCTGCAGATCTCATCTTCTGTGCAGACTGCAACACACTTCAGGAGATACTAGTAGCTTTTGCTTATGGCTGGCCTCACTACAACAATTCATCTGCAGAGCAGCATAGTCTGATTTATTTACTCTAGAAAATAATCTGCCAAGTCTGACTTGGTAGAGTCTGTAACATGTATCATGTAACACGTAATCTGTAACAGATTACAGCTGTTTACGTATGTTTGAAATTGTGCTTTAAAAGGTGAGACTTAGTGTCTCTAGAGCATGAAATCAGAAGAGTATGTACTGATGTACTCTGAAGATACTCTGCTGATACCCACCACACAATCAGAGAATTATAGAATAGTTAGGGTTGGAAAGCACCTTAAGATCATCTAGTTCCAGCCCCTCTGCCATCCACAGTATGAGAAGAGAAAATCCATTCATCATGGAGTAGATTTTTTTTTTTTAATATAAACCAATCTATTTCTGTAAACTCTCATTATCTGGGTTAGAACAGATCAGTGAACTGATAAACACGTCTGTGGAAGCCAGATGTACCTTTCTTTACCAGAGCAAAGCCTGCCTGCTCTGCACCCTCAGATATGCAGTTAGCCCTCTCTGGAATAAAGACAAGTTCCCTAGATGTAGTGAAGCTACTGTCCATGTGTTAGAGCCTTTGGTAGTATGTAAAGGTACAGACTTCTAAAGCTGGTTTGATATGTGCCTTGCAATAATAAAAAAAGTGTTATAATGAATTAGTATAGTAATCACATAAATGCACCTTATAAACAGTCTGTGGTACGAAAGAGTTCCTTCATCATTACCTATTCTATCAAATGAAGATTTTTATATGCAATCTGAATCCCATGGTATGTATTATTCACCATTACAGTCACATACTGCTTGGTATTTAATTCCTTCACTGTGTGAGTGTAGCACTGTCAGTATTGGTGATGCACTGAGGAGGATCTATGGCTATTCAACCAAAGCAACACATGGTACTGGTGAGATGATTTAAATACCTGACAGTAGGTACCTGGGCATCCAAACCCTCCGGTCTAACCAATCTGAAGCCAGAAGCTGTGCTGAAGTACAGGGCAGAATCCCACGTGAGAGATCTAGTCCCCAGGAGGCAGACAGGATGCCTCCTCATTAGGTAACGTCTAAGGTATCACTTGTTTGACTCTTGTTCCTCATACAGAAAAAATCTGCAACTTATTTTAGGCTAGAAAAATATTCAAGCACTGCAAAGTACTTGAGAAGTGTAATAGAAGCTATGAAGAGAAATATGACAAGCACTGACTGTTTTCTGTGGACATGCTTACATCATGGCATGATATCACAATTTTGTTAGGTAAGACTTAGGAGATGGCCATATTTCATCATATTTTGTATTTACAAAGAAAGCACACAGGTCCTCACGGCGAGGTCCTTGACCACAGCTAAGGTAAAACATCTCCCTAACCTTCAAGAGGCTGATGAATCCAAACTGAGGAACAGCAAACTGAAAACAGAAATAATTTTTAAGTTGTCATTTTAGTCTGATATCCCTTGTGAGCTTGATACTACTAGAGTCTCATTTCACATGCTTTTAAAATGTAAGGGTTCTCTTGGTAAAAACCCAACAATTTTCTCTAAAGCATTCAGGGACACAGACTTCTGGGATTGCTCCATATGCAGAGCTTCTCTGCACTGGGGTGGGCAGGGACGAAGGGTCAGACTCAAGGCTCCTATCCCACCCTCACCCTTCTCCCCACAGACACTCGCATCCACTGACACACGGCACTCATCTGTGCCCTCCCCATCTCCTTCCTCTCCCAATGCTCTTTATAAATACTGTTATTTCCTGGTAACTCACTGTGCTATTTGTGCTGGTTATACTATTTTGTTTACATTTAAACTTCCTCTTCTTTATAATTCCCTGGATATATTTATGTTCACATCGAAGAGTAACCCCTTGGGTGCAGAACAGCACACTGGGAAGCTCTGGAGAGCTTCCTGACCAGGGAGAGCAGCTTGTTCCCATTCTATTTAAAACTATGTTTGTTAGTTATCTCCAAGATAACATCAGATGCTGACTTACATGGATCAAGGAGAAAAATCCAGTTCTCCTTCATTAAAAGTGTTTGCCCTATTCTGCCTGAAGCCACTATACAGTAGACATAAATTTCAGAGCTAATGAATGGTATCTCAAGGAGCCGAGCTGTAGTGGGGAGCATACTAGATTTCTGTCATGAAACTAATTTCTGTCTTTGCTGAATCCTGGATAAACAGAGATTTTAAATGCTGGAACACTGTCAAGAGTTTTATAAAGCTGCCACCATTTATTTAGTCATGCAGCAGAGTTTGAAAGAGTCTAAAGAAGCATGTGCTTGTAAATTACTCTGCGGAGTGGGGGACCAGAAGATGTGTGACTGTTTTGTGTAATTAAGAGGGAACCAAGGAAACTATTAATAACATCTGAGACCTGGGTTATTAATAGCCCATGTTATTTCTGGTGTTAAATAGGCAGTTATCTTCAACTTCACATCCTCAGCTTCACAGATCCATTTGTGGCTTTGGCTCTCCTCACCGGAGGTACCTCTGTGCAGATCACACAGCTTCATGCACAGCAGAGAAAGAGTAACCAGTGCATCTGTCTGCCAGAATGAATTCTGGTTTTTAAACATGGCTTGTCTCATTGAATTCCAAGTTGGGAGCACAAAAAGTAACTGAAAAATGGTAACTGGAGTGTAAAGAAAGTGCAGATTAATGTCAGGCAAGAACAAAAAAACCTAGTAGTGATGCAAGTGAGATTTTCTATTCCTGGTCTGTCTTTGTACTGTATATAACCGACTGTGTAAGAGGTCTAAAACAGAGCTTTGGCAACTAAAAGACTTTCCACTTATAATTTTCCCACTCTCCCTTCTCCTTGTAGTTATATATCCTATAAAAGGAAGATTTATTGAGGCATGTTCCAATAAATGCTGTGCATTAGCTACAGCTATACGTATATATCCTTAACGTGTCAATCCTTGAAGTTTTGTACTTCACACATTTTTATTACCGGAGGCCAACTCTATAGTCCTTACACTAACTGCTCCCTTACTACAATCCATGAAGCCATTGCCAGGGTTAAAACTTGGAGGTAAAACTATAAACTCTCAATCTTGAAAGCTTCAGTCAGACAACAGACAGAAAATCTGCTATGCAACATGGTCCTCTTGGCAGGACCCAAGCTAGAGGATGCTCCGCTACAAAGGATGACTCTTTGCTTTAGATAACCACTGAATTAAAAAAAACACCTCTAAAGCAGAAAGGGAACGTACCTATCTATTACATACTGGCAATGCTTAGTAAATATTTTGCAAAACATGTTTGTTTATTATTGTAGGGGGAATAGCTGTCCAGAGACAGCTCTGGACTCTTCATTATAAGGGTCTGCATGGTGTTTGCCTGCAGCCTTTAAAGCAGGCACTAGCACACAGTGAGCAGAGCAAGGCACGTCTGCACTTAGCCCACTGTCTGCTGTCCAGCCCCATTTGAGCCAGCTCCCCTCCTTATTCCGTGAAGGCTTCATATGCATCAGAAATGCAGCATTCCACAACTTATGCTGGGCTTCATAGACATGGAGGTCAGACATTGCAACACCCCAGACTTTTATGGGCCCCATTCTTAAATGCCATTCTTGGAGAATGGAGCAGAGTTCACACAACAGAATTTTTCCCTTCCCTCATGAAGCTCCATGTGAGCTGATAATTGTTGCTGCTCAGACAGCAACAGGAGCTGGATGAGGTATTTCCCTACCTAAAACATGAGCCTTTACTGAGGCTTGAGGGTAAGGTTTTGAGTCCAGGAACCGAGAAAGCGTCTGTATACCATCCCTGGGATGGTGGCAGAAAGATGACGTTAAGTGCTGAGGGCCAGCTGAAAGGTATGGCTCCAGCTCATCCTTTGATTCATCCTGGCTCAGCAGATGCACTGGGGAGCACTGCATGCCACAGCAACAGACTTAACTTTTCTCATGGGCAGGTGAGTTCAGGGAACTTAGGGGAAAAAAACCAGCTACCTGATAGATTTTCCTCAGGATTATAAACTTAGAATTAAGATTTTCAATAAAGTAATTAAAAGTACGGGTTAAGCTGGAGTCCCTGTCACCAAATGTGACGGAGTATTAAAGCATTATACAATGAAGCATAAACAACAATATACTTCATTTGTCCATTTACTTTACAGTCAGCTGAAAAAGTATTTAGGTCATTACATTTGAAATGCCATTGCATTAACTCATCTCTCAACACAATAACCAGATGTTAGCAGATCTGCCAGGTTTGCTAGTGCCTCCCTGAAAAGACAAAGACGTTCTGATTACTGTGACAAACTATTTCATAGGTAAGTCATTCATAGGTATTTTGGTGGCTTCTAAATAGATGTCAGATGTCAAGCCACAGTTGAACTCAGTGATGTAGAGAATTGATGTAAATTGAGTTAAGGAAGAGGTGGACTAACACTAGGAGTACAGCTGTCTGTGTTGGTGACTGATAGTGAGGATAGTGATGAGGGGCAAAGAGGTTTGGCTGATTCCAGAAATGTGATTTCAGGATGTCAGATTTGAAAAACGATCCCACAGAAACACAGCCAAGACCTGGAATAAGAGAGTAAAGATTACAGAAGAACATACAAGAGATAAATGATAACAAATGCCAAGCATGAAAGAGGGAGAGGTGCCTTCACAGAGCCTCTTGTGCATGAGCTGGAAGTGCAGTGCTGGGAGCTACACCCAGGAACCCCACAATGTGCATGTACACTGTTAGCATTGAAAACACTCCGAAATTTACACCACAAGGGAAAAAAAAAGCCATAAAAATAACAAAGTTCTTGAAGACACATTTTATAAAACAGAGACAAATCCAGGATTTAGATGTATGTCAGGACTGGAGTGGAAAATAATACAAGAGAGATTTCCCGGTGTGCATTATACTTGTCTCATTTTCTGCATTGCTCCATCAAGCATGCCAGCAAAGACTCTTACTCCTAGTTAAAAAATGTTTGAAATTGGCAGATTTTGCTACCCAGATCAGGTCTATCTGACCCGTTTCCTCAGGACTTTCAAGCTTGCACTACTTCAGTTTACAACATACACAATTGAAAACCACTGCTACTGGTAAATGGAGTGAGAAAATTAATAGTACCAGTACTGACCTCCACCAATACATGTACACATAGTATGTGAAGCAAAATTTCAGTTTTGAGAAAAGAGATGTAACATACTTAATGCAAGTAAAGCTAGGTATACATGAGGCGTGGAGCACCACTGTCCTTGAGTTCCACCAGCACCTGCTGTTTCATGCACAGCAGTCCACCAGCAGTCTAGCGAAGCTAAGTTAATGTTTGCTAGCTACTAAAACTTTGTAAAATCATGTCCTCTGTCAGTAGCAGTTACAAGGAATATCCACCTTTTAGCAGTCGCATTCACTGAGTGTCATTTTTCATCCTGTTTTTCCTTTCCTTCAATCAGTGTTTTCTTGTATGTGCTAGATTAGGTACTGGCATTGAATAGTAAATATTTTGCCAAACAGATGTTTATTTGATTAAAATTATTGGGGAACTAGATTGATTTCTGCGCCTGTGACTGCATGCTGTAAATAACTTCTCATCTTTTGAATACCTATTAATTAAAAATAGAAGATACGCAGTAATTAGTCCATAAGGCCAGAAATGTCTGCAGTGACTCACCTGACAATCAGCACATTGAAATGTGATTATGGAGAACAGACCCTTTGAGCCAACCGGACCTTACTGCAGAATATCTGAAGGCTTTAGCTGGCCTGTCATTGTATGTGCAATCCAAGCTTTTCCTTTCCCATATGTCTGGCAGTCTGCAGATAGACCATATGGAATCACAGCAAACTGCAGTAATGAAGGACCATTGCTGTCTAGAGTGAATACACTGAAGGGTTTGACAGGCTTCGCCTGCTATTTGTGACAGCAGTTTCACCTGTAAGGTGCTACTTAATTGCTTTCCATAAAACAGACAATCCACAAAGCCTTACTTTACTCTTATAGATGACATAAGGAGTACTTAGTACAAGTTAAGATTTATTTACAAATAAACAAACTCTTCCATCCTTTCTATTTTTGTGAGTAAATTTCTTTTACTATACACTGCTGACACACTGCATTTCTGTTCTGGCTTCTAAGAACGCATAGCTATTTATGAGTTTATTTTCCTATTAAGCTTTGAAGATATTCAACATAGTCCACATAATACATCTTTTAAAACACGATTTTATGTTGCATTTTGGAGCCTGAGGAGTGGATTACACAGGAGAAATGAGCACAGTAGATGAAGAAGTTTGAGAAGGATTCATGTCACATTTCAAACTAAAATCCTCAAATTGGATTTTAAAGCCCCAATCTCAGGGAGGAGTTGCCATGCAATTTTATTTCTGTCCTAGGCAGGGCCAAGGATCAAAATACAATCCAAAGAAAGTACAAGTTACAAAATTCTTGCCCCAAAACTCAGTCTGAGTTGAACCTACATCCTATGCAGAGATATTATCATTAAGGAAGGACTATATACACAGGACTGGAATATCAAGAAAGTGCAGGAACTGGGTCAGTGTTATATTATTGCCACAGAATCAGAGGCACCCCTGTTTATTTACAGGAATGTGGCTGATTCTACATGAGGATAACATACTGCATTAATGGACACATCTGTGTTTCTTTCCATGGCAAAATTCCTTTTGATGCTAAAGGAAACTGTACCAGAAACACAAAACGTAACTAAAGAAAATCGTTTTCTGTAGCATTCTCAGGGCCATCCTATTGAAACCCATTGTGTCGTACACAAAATATGATTACATTATATTGCTTGCTTACGCTGAGTGGTTATCAATCACTTTTAAAGCCAATTTGTGAACTTGGCTTAGAAATCTGTTTTTACATTTTGCTGTTCTCCTTGGCTTTGTTTAAATTGATAAAAAAACAAACATGAAAAACATTTCCAAACAGATGTTGCATTCTTTCTCTAGCATGAAACCTCAAACTCCTTGCTTCATATAGGAGACTATACATGCAATTTTTAGCTTCATTTAATCACAAAGTGAAATTTTGTTCCTCGTAAGCTTCTGTTTCCACAGTTAAACAAAACCAGACACCAAAAGGAGCATCTTCTCATTTTGAAAATCCCCATTTTCCTGCCAAACATTTGGGTTAGTTCAATCGCACAGAACAGCTCCAGGGTTTTCACTCCTTAAATAGGAGTATGACATTTAACTGGCAACTGCCTGAAAAATAGTATGTTAATTGTTATATTGATGTTAATGATCATTCAACATTAGGTTTCCCTCAAACTACAATACTTTCTTACAAGTTTCTGAGATGTTGATTAAAAGCATTTCTGGATTTGTTCAAAATGTTTCATATGCCTCCATAAGGAAACATTTTCTCCAACTACAGTGAAACAAACAGGAGAATCAAATTAACTTCATTATATTTATTTTATTTTGTGACCTCTGAGCCAGATTTAACAATAGCTCTATCTGATTTTAGTCTGTGTAACAGAACATTAAAAAACCATGGCATTTATGTAATTTAGCACTCGCTACTTTTTGAGCAACAAATGATAACTTCCTGCTGACTCTTATTTACTATGAGCTATTCATGGGAATTGTGCTTTAAATAGCTGAAGTCCATAGGATGTCAAAATCTGGAGCTTGAACTGGAATGCACACAGATCTTATTAACTAACAAGGCCTGGGAAAATAAATGGGATAGAGAAAATATATGTGGGCTCTGGCTTCAGCATGAGAACGGAGTCTGAATTCAGGTTCAAAGCCAAATCAGAGCTAACATTCAAGTATGCATGGAATGAGGTCCCTAGCAGTGGTTATTGTGAGACTCCTACTCTGTCAGATATCTCTTGATATTTCCTCCATTTCTAGCCAACTCAGAGCAACTTTCTTGATTCCTTTGTCTCTTTATTCACCTGGTTTTAAACCCAGGGATTGATATCCCAGTCCTGCGAATTTGAACCATTCACTGAAGATGATCGGGCTCTCTTGAGGAATGAGGTTACCAAGGAGAAGAGGTGCTATTGCAAGTTGTCTGCATGTCGCTAAATGCTGTGCTTGTTTTGGAGCTAAGCACAAAGCAAGGAGTTTGTACCATGACAAGTAGCTCTTTGCTACTTGAGCATTTGTTTTCATATGAGAGGACTGAGCACACTGTCCACTTGCAGCAATGAAAAATGATACAGCCTTGAATCTTGCCCCAGCTTCATCTTAAACTGTATTTTGTCCGCTTGTGTATGTACTTCCTCCTGGTTAATGCTTATTGCACATTTTGCAAGAACTGCCAAATGAATGAATAGAGGATATCTTACAGTCATGATATGGCTGGGCTTCATTTGCAAAAGAAATGGTTGTTTCTTCAATAAAAGCCAAAAGAAAATGTAACTGCTCATTGTACTGACTGTCCTGCTAGGCCTTCCTGACTCTTCCCTGGGGAATGGACTAATAGTCTCTGGGGGTTTTAACCAGATTTCCTAAGAATTTGCACAGCTTTGAAGCACAGGAACATATGCTCAGTACATCTCTTCCAGCAGAAAGTCCTCTATGTCCACACTTCTCCCAGTAATTTACTTATCTGCCTTTTTGTTTTGTGCTCTGGCAAAGAACAAGCCTGAGAACACGCATTTCTGCTTCAACCCCTGTGTATAGACTTTCTGCCCTAGTTTTGCCCATACCCCAGCTTTGAGGGATATTTCTTTTCTTTGCTCTTCTACATGAAGTTTTTGTTTAAAGAAAGTCACTGTCTTTTTGAAAGCTTGAGGGCACATAAAAGCAGTCTCTCCATATTAAGGATCCCTGCTGGGAAAATCATAGTTGCATTTCTTGCATCAGCACCAGGAAAGCAGGAACATGAGGTCACCACCAGCAGCATAGAGCACATATAACCCACGGTCAGACACTTGCCCAAAAGGATCAAATTCAACCCATGTGATCACAACGAACACTTTGAATGCAAAAGTTATATGATTTTTTTTTTATAGCATGTCAGAGTATTTTCCTTTAAGCAGATGAGAAATTAAAGATCTCAAAAAAAAGTCTTAAAAGATCTCTTTTGAGTTCTCAAAAATGTTGTGACTTGAATTTATCAATGTCTGCCCTGCCCCACGCCCATGTATATTGTTGCATATCTCTGTTTTAGTATTCCTTTATATTCTTAAGCACTGTTTGAAGTAGGTTGTTTGAATTGAATTTGCTGCAGATAATAATATGAGTTACATATATTGGATTCAATTCCTAGCTCCATTTTTCCTTTCTGAAAAACCATATTCAGTTTTCAAGCCTTTCCTTGTGCAGAATTCCCTCCTGGATTAACAAGGCTGATGTCACCACTGTGCAATTCTGGGTTAAGCCACAGTAACTCCCCTGATCTCAAAAAAGCTGTAACAGCAGAAAACTCCAGTAACACAACAGTGAGTCACACCCAGGGAGCTCTACGTGTGGAAGGGCTCTGGATGTCTCCAAAGAGTAATCATTAAATGTTTTTCATTTTTTACCAAGTGCTGACTGCATTACATGGCTAAACATGGATTCAATATGTCAATGTACACCTAGAAAACTCACACAAAACAAAAAAACAAAGAGCTGATTTTTATATTAGTGATCTGCACACAGCAGTGACCTGAAGTTACTCTGAGATACCAAAGGTTATCATATTAAAGGCAGCAAAATTGATTAAATATTCCTCATTAGATGAACTCACGGCATGTTAAACCTTAATCAAATAGTGTCTCATATGGCTTTCTTTTCAGTTTGGTACCTTGGCTATGGCACTATGAGACACTCAAGTTTTTTATCAAGAACATGCTTGTGATTTCTGCCAAAGAACAAAACAGGAATTCTGTGTTGAGCCCAGTGTTTGCAGAACTAGGCAATGCTGATTATGCATCAGTTTGTGCATATATATTAGCCTTTCCTCTTTCCATAACCCTCTTCTTTTCCTGTAATAATTCATATGGAGAGACTGCTAACCAAAAAGAGTGCAGGGAATTTCCCAGGTTTAGAAGCAAAACCACCGAATTCAGTGTGCCCCTCACTATTCTATTTAAAGCACTGGTAAATGAGCCAAAAAAGTACTGTCCATGAGCATTACATCACATGCTGCCACATTTCTCGAAGGCTATATAAAGCTGTAATATGTTCACTAATGAATTGTGTGGTATGTTCAGTCCATATGGCACACTGGAATTGTACAGTACCGTGCTGGAGTTATGGGGGTACATAACAACCACTGTTGGACATGTATATCATCACACATTTATGAAACGTTTCCCAAGGAGACTGCATGTTAAAATAAACAGTGAATATTTAATTGCTCGCTCTCTTGTGTGCTTGTTACAATTTGGTTTATATATTATTTGTTTATAAAATCATTTGTGCTAATAACCTAAAATGCCAACATATTTTTTATTTTCCACTGTGCCCTAATTTCACTGCTGCTGCGGGAATACGGAGAAGGTGATTGGCTCCTGTTATTTTGTTTCAAAAGTTCCAGCTGTTGACTAATTACTCTGTTGGAAAAGCAAACATGGCTGTTTCCCATATCTTCACGACATTTTCTTATTTCCAAATATGAAACTACAGGAATCCAAGGCAGTTAATGTGTCAGGTTTTATTTACATAGCTCTTCAGTTATCATGTGAGGCAGCATCTGTGCCCAACCTTTTGATTATAGAAGGATTTTGTTGAAAGACAAAATGCTAGGGAATGGGTTAAAATATGTGAATAAATTTAAACAAACACATAAACAAAAAGCAGAACACTTGGGCTATCTCTGCACATTATGGTAAATGAACCCGTAATCTCCTAATACCTCTGACAACGAGGTCTCTCCATTAGCTAATAGCCGGTTCTAAACACAGTTTTATAATAATTCTACCAACTAAATAAACATTTTAAAATGAACACAAACACATGTGCATAATCATTCTGATTTACAAGGTAGAAAATGCACAACATTATGTTTCACTGCCTATTTTTCAGTCATTAAATTTTGAACAGTATAAGCCTGCATGCAACTGTGTGACCCGTGATAAAAATACCCCCTTGGAGTTAAACCAGCTGTGAGTTACCCACCCAGTTTCCTCACGAGGTGCTGCACCTGCAGGAGCTGCCTTTCTGGGAGAGCAGTCAGACCTACCTTTAACAACTGAAGAAATGATAAGCCACAAAGGTCATTGTACTGGGCTGGATCATTCAGGCTCCTGCAGACATTCATTCTGGCTATGAAAATCCGGGATGTGCTCAATCAGAAAAGCAAGACTGCTTTTCTCTTCAGCCTGAGTGCTGCTGCCTTTCCTCTTCTTGTCAATATTTAACTAGTTTGTCAAGTTGGATTATATCGCCTGTCTTAAATCCTACTCCTTTAATTCCAACTAAGTGGGTGTGCTTCCAACGCAGCCTCTTAGTCAAATATCGATAGCTTATCAAAGTAATTTGTTTGACCTGAAAGGTTTCTTCCTGAGAGAGTTATCATATATGGGTGATAAGGTGTCCAAACCATTGTACCAGCGAAGCCAACATGGTAAACAAACAGCCACAATTTCCGTGTTCCATTGCAACACGCACAGAAAACAAGGAATCTGTTGGATTTTCAGCATTTTTGGATTGTGGATTATTTGCCACAATGAATGAATGAAGACTATATAAAAAACATCGTTCACAGCAATAGGAGGAATTCCAATATACACATACTTTTCAGTTGATTAGTGTAAAATAACATGCTTTTTCAGACTTTTTTTAGGAGTCTGAAGGAAGTGCCTCTGCAGGGCTGGTCTCACCCTCAAATGTGGCCTGCAGCTGCCCTCTCCCCGCAGCAATCCTGCTATCAGCAGAATTATTTCTGCTGACTGCAAACAAACTGTTTCTGTTTGGCCTGCTGAAGATGCAACTACACACTACTAGGAACAGACTTGTATGAATTCATGTTTTGTTCCACTTATGTACATTTATTTGGAGGCTACGCATGTCTCTTAGGCACAGGCAATTTGCCAACACCATCCTCAATGGAACAAAATTTTGCTCTCCAAATTTAAAGGCACTAATAATATCAGGCAGCAAAAACAATGATACAAAGCCCATATGGTGCTCCAAGCTACAGTAGTTAACATTAAAAAAAACCCACCTATTATTACCAGCCCACTGCAATATTTTGTCTCAGAAAGAACAATGTTTTAAAGAAATGTTACAATGTCACAGGGGTTTTTTTGGGGGGGGGGAGTTTTTTGTTTGTTGTTTTTTTTTTTAGGGGAGTGGTAGTGGGGTGGAAACACTGACTTTTAACAACAAACTTTGCTTATTCCAGAAAGGGATAGGATGCAAAAAGGCTATAGGTTTCAGAATAATATTTGCAAGTATTCCCCACACAGTTCTTCCCTGTCCTCCCTCTTAGCTTCTTCACAAAAAAGGCATATTTGAGCCAAAGACCTTAGTTGAACCAAATCATGGGAGAAATGAGATTCACACTACTTGAAAGGAGCAGGGAAGGAACAAGAAGGTGCAGTCTACCTAGTCATATTCCCCAGCTTAATTCTCAAAATTTGTGGCTTCTGGGCATTTTCCTATGTCTTTGATAATACAGAATATTTATATCCCTGTAAAGTTATTTAAAGTTATCTAGTCATTATTAATACCTAAATCAGATCTGAAAATGTCTGTCTACACCTGGATGTACACGCTGAGTTCTCAAGTTATCAGGTCAAGATCATTATAACTGTGCCTGACCCAAAGGCTGCTGAAGCAAATGGAAGTTTTCTTGCTCATTCTCTGGGCTTTGGCCTGGGCCAGGCTTCACACATACACCTATACCAGAGGCACTCAGGGTTCCTTACTTCCATTCCCATGCCTCTGACTTCAAGAGACAAACTGTGTGTCCAAAACCATCACAAGACAGTTCAGGGTTGATGTATGTATGATGCAGTCTTGTCCAGCATGATATGTTTTCAGATCACCAAAACCTGATAGAAGCTCAAATCTGCCATTCAGATAGATGGCCACTAACATTCAGGTTACAGTTATCAGCCAGTGAAATCGTATATGCAATTCAAATGATTATTTTAGATATAAAGGGATTCACACAATATCTTGAGCAACTTAATTCCCCATCCCCTTCCCCAGTGCTTCTCTGAAACACACAGCCTGCACTGAAATAGATACTGAGCCTCAGTCAAAAGCAATTCTGTAGTTCTAAATCCAAAGCATGCACAATTGGTCTCTGAAACTAGTGGAACAAATGCTACTCTCTTGCAGCAAGATATTTTAGTCTTCAGTAAATATTAAACAACATGCAATAGTCATAGCCAAAGCAGCTGAGCCATATTTCATAACCTGTGGAGCTCTGCAATGGGGAAGTTTTCTTTGACACTATCATTAGAAGCACTCAGCTGTCGGGGGGGTGTGAGCCAGATCCCAGTTCAAAACTTCTCATCACCACATGTGGCCTCAACAGGAAGAAGTACATTGGAGCTTACTTGACAGAAGATTTTAATGTAGTTCTTTACATCTTTTATTTGGTTAAAAAGGGGAAAAGTAGAGACATTCAATTATAGCCCTCAGTGCCATGGGTTAGTGGTGGCCTTGGCAGTGCTGGGGTAAGCGTTGCACTGGATAATCTTAAAGGTCTTTTCCAACTTGGTTGATTCTATGATTCTATGACTCTATGTCTTATTAAATATTGTTTTTTACTGGATAAACTGTTGTGGACTTATCACTAGCAGCACATACAATCGCAGGGAGGAAGCAGATACTGGGGAGGGGGAGTAGGTTGTCACAAGGATATTGTATGATTCACCTAGCTGCTGGGATTACAAGATAACATACATCAATTTGTCATGAGGTCATCTTCAGTGTAACTGAATTGCTATTTTCAAAAAAACTATAACTGAATGTAACTTTAGTGAAAATTACTTATTACCTGAAATCTGCAGATCTGAACAAGAATGCTAGACGTCAAAAAGTCTTTAGAAAAGACTACAATCTTGAGCCCAGAATGGGTTTCTATTAGGAAGCTGAAATACTGCTATATTTTCCAGGGTTGTGTTGAAGTTTGGGTGTTTCTTGCTTTTCTGCAAATAAATAATTAGATTCAAAGTTTACAAACAAAAAGAGGAGTGTTGAAAATATGAAAATAGTCAAATTCTGCCTAATATTCTAAATAATACAATATACTGTGGACCTCAGAAGAAAATACTACAGATCTGGTACAGGAAAATCTTTGTTTACTTATTGCAATTCTGACCCCTTTGTTATTATATATTTATTTAAGTATGCACGAACTTCCCCAGCCAAGCTGTTCAGGTTGCCAACATGAATAGCTTTCCACAGCTGTTGCCAACTGATGTCTCCCTTGATGGTATTCAGAGCTGAAGACCAAAAATTTCACATAGAGCAAAATTAGCTCTTTAATAAATGGGTCTGTGGAGCAGTTCAGCCTAGAATAAGGCAGCTGTTTCAGTGCTGTTTCATGGCTCCTGGCATTTGCCTCCAAAACTTGCCATTGCCACAGCATCCATGTCAGAGAGTTACCCATTACAATGAGTTACTTCCATTGCAAGTCCCCATTTTTGCAGTCTTAAAAAATATTTTAAGTGAAATGGGGACCTTGAAGGCTATATTCATGTTGTTCAACATTCTATGTTGATTGGGGAATAAGAGTCAATTCTGACCTTTCAATCTCACTGAAGATTTTTCATCCTTTTCCTTAAACACGTTTATTCATGGTAATGGTTTTGCACATGCATAGAGGCAACATTTCGTGGTACACACTGCAGCAGACATCACTCACAGATTCATCTTAGACATACAGTTGAGGCCTTACCATCTTACAATGACTGCTGAGCTAATTCTGTCAAACTTCCATTGCCCCTAATGGAAAATTGTCCAAAATGAAATGAGAAAAACCTGGACCGTGCTCTGTGTTTGGGAGAAAAATGAACTGTCTTGGTAGCTGCCACATTTGTGTGCCAGAAATTGTTGTGTGGGACTTTAAAAGGTGCTTACTTTTGGCCTCTGTTCCCAGTGAAATCAGTTAGTGATTAAACTTCCATTGACCTCAGTGGGAACAGATTTAAACTCACATTAGCCATTTTAAAATCCAAGCATGCAGGTTTTCCGTATTGGACAACATACCTTTCTGAGCACTATTATAAACCTTATTCTCCCATCAGAATCTATTGGCAATGCACCTTTTGCAGTAAATATTGGAAGAGACTGAATAAGTGCAATTGTTTTTCAATGTCACTTAAATAAATTGTACACAGTGCCACAGGCTGAGTCAGAAAAGTATTTTTTATAAGCTCATAATGTTTTTGTCTTAGAATGTGCTCATTAAATTTTGAACAGCGTACATCATGCAACATCCGACATAGCTGCCGCTCTAACACTTCCATGTCTGCTCCATCACACAACAAACTGACCATGACTTTTTCATGAGAAACAAAAAAAATGTTCATCAATTATTAAAGTTTTCTTTTCATTATGTATGGTTGAAAAACATGTAACTGAAAATAAAATATTGCTTCCTACATGTCACATATGCACCTACTAAGTATTCTGGGTTTCTTATGGTAGGCCCAGCCACCCCACTACCTTGTTTACAGCATTGTCTGATACCTATAGTTCATTTTTTTAGGCATGAAGGAATTCAAGACCCTCACTGCTGTCCTACACACACACAGCTATGGCCTTGGGCTAAAAAATAAATCCCTGCCTTTCACAGAATGCAGCAAGCAGTTTAGCATTTCCAGAAATAATACTTTCTTCATATCCTCTATTTTGATCTTTTTGGAAATAAGCAATTAGGCAAAAAAAAAAAAAATCTCTGAAACATTAACTATTTCTGAAGGTGGCAATATCAATAAAACTGTTGGCATACACAGTGTGGAGAAGCTAATCAGTCCTGCAGTCCAGCGCTCCCTCCCATGAGTGGGAACGCCCTGCCTGTGCAGCTTTCAGTGACCTCAAGGTCATTCTTCTGTATAAGGACATTTGCTACAAGGAGGCCACTGAGTTTTTTTTGAACCAACAGAGAAAACAAGGAAACTTCTTTCCTCCACTCTCAACTTCTCTGCAGGTCATCACCACATCCCTTCCAAATTTCTGCTGCCTTCTGACCGGTACTATTATCTGAGCAGTGGGCACTTCTTTTATTCTTTGCTGTTCATCAAGAAAGCACCTTAACTTTCTCAAGGCAGAAGAGACCCTCCTTTGACCTCACTCCTCTCAGTTTTTCTGTATTCCTGGATGCCAAGGGAGAATGATGAGGAAACTGGTTGCTTCTCCCTTCCCCCAGTTTCCACTCATGTCTCCCTTTTTCATAGCAGTGCTTGTAAAAGCTTATCTCTTGAGTGCCTCACCCCACACATCCTAAACTTTCCCTTATCTCATCCAAGAGATAGCACCACAGCTAGTGTAGTGAATATTAGCTCATTCTGGGGCTCTGTAGGAGATCTGAGGTGTGTCACCTACAAAGACCCATAGTGTCTATATATTGAAATGCTTGGAAATCTAACATCCAAATACTGGCTAGCCAAACTTGGCTTAATGTGAGACTGAAAGAGATCACAGCCCAGGGAAGGATGGCTGCAGGCCATAAATGCAAATAGCTGTGCAATTAACAACATGTTATACCCATAAAATTTAAATCAAACATTGGTCATCTGAAGGTCATTAAAGAAAGTCCCTTAGTTCTCCTTTACTCTCCTCTGAAAGGCTGATACTCACCAATGGGAGATACAGCGGACTAAAAGGAAAACCACACAGATTTAAAAAGATTTTGTTTCAAAAAAAGAAAATGGATTTTCTGGATATTATATATATGTGCAAGGAAAGTAGAAATAAACTGTGAATTACCAGGAACAACAACGAAAAACCTTGTTCATTTAAGTGACTGGTGTCACTACGTATCACTTAGTGCCTGGAGGGAGCACTCACAGCAAGAACATTATAAATAGGCCAAACTTTCTAGAGTGCTCTGGATACTTTGCCAGCTTTTGGAAGCAGAGTTCAAGAAATGTGAAACTACTTACTGCCAAATGCCTGCCTGCTGACTGTGAATAGTCACCTTTTGCCAGAGCAAGAGGGGATTTGAATGATGCTTCTACAAGACTTCAATTCAGAGCTCCTCAAAGGAAAAGGAGGCTTTGCTAAGTGCACGTTCTGTCAGCTGTGCTACACATCAGGTCCCTGTAGCATGAACAACTTCTGAGTATAGATCTGCTTAATTTGATCACTATCCTCTGTATGAATCAAACTATGCTTGCTTGCAGTACAAATGCCAGCCTTTTCTTCATCTCCACTGCTAGATTGAGTAGAAAATTGCTGGATTTAAACCAAATGGAAAAAAAAGACACTTAAACCTTAACGAAAATGTCTATGACCAAGGTATGCTTTCCATATATATAGTTAGATAAAAGATTATAAATGTTTAACTAGTTTATAAACATTTAACTAGTAAGTTCATATGAGAATTCAGGCTAGCGAAACAAACTTGGGGAAGTTGACCCTTTTGGTCAGAGTTGCACATCACCATGAGAGCTACAGAAAATGAAATGCTGATGTGCACTCAAGTAGCTGGGGGACAAATTAGTTTCTTTGGGAGGTGTTTGAGCTTGTGACTCTTTCAAACTTTATCAAGGGATTTATTTTCCTTAGTGGCTACCAAACAATAGGAAAGATCAGTAACAGTTCCAAACTGGCCAGCTGAGAAGCATCTATTACACCTGCCCCAGGATATGATGGCAGAATGTGTGAATAAGTCTGAAAAGCAACAAGCCTCTACATTGAAATTATCAAATTCAGTACATTCACATAAACGTTGATTTAAGTACGCTGACAGCAGTTTATATTCATGAACATACACCTATTGCATTATCTTCCTTGTCTTCTTTGTAAAGTTAAAAGGAAAACAGAATCATTCTTGTCTTCTTCTGGGAAGTCTTTCTGATGCTGACTTTATTTATTTGTTTATTGCCAAGTAGAAGCCTTAAGGATGTGTAAAGTATCTGTTGTGACACACAGGCTTTCTTACTAAATCAAATCTAGGTCTCCATAGACAGCTGATAATAGCACAAAAGGGAAAGTGTGAGATGAACTCACAGTAGAATTAGAAAAAGAAAGAAGGATTTAAAGCGGAAGAGTTTGAGGGAAAACATCCATTATGATATACTTCACATTCACCATTAGTCTGCCCTTGGGAGGGAGAGAATCAAGAAGCTGTAAAATGGGGTTTAAAATGGACTTCCCAGGACTTGAGGAACTGGTAGACCTCCATTAGACAGACTTCTGACAGGTCTCTAAGTTAGGCTACCCTGTATATAAAAATAAATATGACTCTAGCTGACAGACTACTGTTTCTACAGCAGTGTGGATCAAGAGCAGTCAAAACTCTTCAAAGACATTGAAACCAAACTATTTTCTAAAATCACATTAAGCACATGCTACAGATACAGCATTATTCATAGCTTGAAGTTGGTTAGTGACAACTGCCTTCTTCCTTAATGTGCATCCTGGGGCTGGGGCAGCATGGGTGAGCTGCTCTCTGCTTTCCTGTGGAGGCATTTGAGTATCTGGGACTCTTAGTACTCGGCAAATGTGAAAGTATCCATGCACAAACCAAAAGCTCTGAGCCAACAAGGCAAACACGACAAATCTCAAATATGTTTTCATTCTCCTGTTTTGCAAATCAGTTTTATCATGGTTTTGGCATGGCAATGTTAACTATTGATTTTTCTGATTTTGACCATGCAGATACAGAGTAGAAAACTGATAAATCCATTCAATTCTGCTGAATTTGAACCCTGTTTTCTCAGTTATTTCAGCTTCTATCGTTCTCTTCCCTTCCAGGAAGACTCTCATATTTTGCAAATCTCTAGAGAACATTTGCAGCTGGACAGCTTCCACCATGTAAATAAATGAGTGTAGGAATATTGCTCTGTAAATGTAAAGAAAAGGGCTGATTTGAAAGTGATTAAAAGACTGAGAGTTAGAGAAGCTCTAAGGATGGAATAGACTGTTTTATACAAGAAAGTTTTTTGTTCAGGCTCTCTTGTTGCTTTACCAGATTACAAAGTGTTTTCACCAATGGGAAACAAAAGCAGAATGGGCACGTTGAGTGGTGGTTTTAAATGAGGCTGTATTCTCTTAATCTCTTGTGTCTAGAAGAAAATCTAGCAGAAGTGAAATAAATCCATGGCAGTGAAAATACATGCATTATAGCAGTTATCAGTAAAGTATGTATTTATTTTGGAATGCTCTCAGCAAGCTTAATATGAACTTAAATATTAATATGAATTTAATATAGAAAATATTTGCTTTCTTGTTGATCATTCATGCATGGATTTCTCTTTTTTTTTTTTTGCTTTCCATGTTTCAGCCTCAGAAGCTAAGCAGAAACACTGACTTCTCCTCTGCATTGTTTTTAAACAGAAGGCTATTTGCAACACCCAAGTTACACAGCAGAACGCAGCCACATAAGGCAAAGCTGCATAATGTATCATTTTTGCCAGTGCGTCCTACCAGTAACTAATAAATATGTAAAAGCAAACATAGCACCTGAGGTCAGAAGCAAACTGTTGAATCCTGAAGCACCCAGGTCTCCAGCGGGTAGTCCACAGAACTGCCTTGAGCAAATATCTATTTTTACTATAGGTCGCTGAACACATACAAGTTGGAAGGGGGTTGTGTGAGGGAGCGGGAATTGAGTAGAGCATTTCAAAAGCAGTGAGAAGCAGGGATTCAGTTAACTGGGTGCCTCCTGGACTGTCAGTCATACAAATCTTCGCCTCAGGAGCATCCTCTGAGTTCAGCAAAAACATTTCAGTACATTCACAATTCGTCAGGATGGTAACACAGGGAGATTTGTTTGTAAGTAAATTCTCCTACTACTACAGCTGTGTCTAGGCTTATGCCAACTGGCACCTGAAGCTCTTCTACTGCCAAAATTTGCTGTCTCCAAAGCAAATGGGAACGAGCCAGCATCCTGTGGATCTCAACTGTAAGTAGACATCTAAGAATATAAGATGAGCTTGTAGAAGAGACTGGCGATCTCCATAGGAACAAGCAACTCAGAGACACTGAAGAATGAGAAAGAGGGAGGGACGTTATGTATATTGAATAAGCAGAGTTCATTTTTGTCTCCTGACTAATATTTAGGTTCAGATTCTCCACTGGGATAAACTAGAGCGTCTTTAGCCTTTTTGCAAACATTTGTTTTTGCAAAAATCTTGACATGGCTGTATAAACACAGTATTTGAGATGATAAATCTGGGGTCTGTTTTATTTGTCT
Organism: Psittacula echo; assembly: GCF_963264785.1. NCBI lineage: Eukaryota > Metazoa > Chordata > Aves > Psittaciformes > Psittacidae > Psittacula > Psittacula echo. The sequence goes on from NC_137743.1 coordinate 33,803,977, forward strand.
TATACTTTAAGGGCCTCCAGGCTATTGTTTTCAAGGCTTTTTCCAACATCAGAAAGGCAAAACACTGTCACACTTCATCTTCACACAAATGAAAACTGCATGTAGTTCCCTGAGTCTGGGTTTCAGCGAATGAAAGAAAAACCTGAAAGCAAACAAGGACAACACAAGCAACAAAACCATGACAGCTAGCGGCTGCAAAATCTGTCCAGCTTCAGCTCACATGAGTGGAAGTATGTGATTTTGTGCCAGTTGAGGACCCAGCCTTTAGTCTAAATGTTGACTCAGTGTTTGGTCTTGAACTAAACAAGAAGTTTCATGAGGCATTTCTCAACCTCGGATTTGGGAACCAATGGGTTTGGAGAGACTGAAAGCCTCCACTTCAGCCTTTATGTGATCAAAGTTGAGAGCTCTATTTGAGTTTGCTCCTGAATACAGTCAAAAGATTTTCCAGGTGCTTTAAGATTTGGATTTTATATATTCTTGCTGCAGCACCTACAATCTAATAGGTATTCTCCAAAAACACAAGAAAAAAAAAAATTCTGCCCCTGTAGTCATACTTAAAGCCGGACAAAATATTTAAGAATTATTTATCCCCTCAAAAAATAAATGATTTATCTGATTCAAGAAATCAATCCTCACTGCAATGCCCAAAGTGGAAATTATCTTCCACCCTACGGAGCGCTTTGTGTTTTATTTGGCCAACACAGTATGTTCTATAGAAACTTAAGAAAAAAAGGCAAATTACAAGCATTTGAATAGTTATCAAATTCTGTCAAATATGGCAGCATTTATATCAAATATGGCAGCATTTGCAAGATTTGTATTTTTTAAGCATTAAAACGATAAAAGGATTTTCTGTAACCGAGGAGAAGACATCAACTATCAGCTTTTGCATTAGATGGGTAAGATCAGTCTTACCCCAGGACCACAAGCAGAGTACATATTGTTGCTTAAGAATTTCATGTCTTCAATCCATTTTCATTTCTACAGCTATTAGAAATGTGAATTTTCTTTGACACTTGTTCTCTCTTGAGCTTGGTCCTCCATTCTCAGCATACCAACTGCACTGCAAATTTTGAAAAAAGAATGAATCCTCATCCTGAGCAACAGCCTTTTACCCCCGATACTGAGTTCGTTTGCTCTGAATTTCTATAAATTGCTTCTCTAGATTGGACTCTGCTCTTTTACAGGCTGTCAGTGATATGCTCCCACATACACAGAAGTAGATCTCATCAAAGTACCATTCTCTGTTGTCATCATACTTGGTAACTGTCGTAATCAAGGTAAAAGGTCTTAGTTAATTATTTGCTTCCTTAAAGGTTTATTGGAAGATTACAGAAAGAAGACAGGTATGTTATTGTTAGCTATAATGCCACTGCCTCACTTAAAAGCCGTCAAAACCTCTCTCATCTTAGTTCCTTACTGATAATTTACACTGTGCCATATCCTAATGAGTATAGACTGGAATCACAAGTCCTCAGGGCTCCGAAAAGAAAATCGGCTCCTTTTATCTGTAACCTTTTATTGTTGCTGTTTTCCTTGACTACTTAACTCTGGCCTTAAGTGCTCTTGTGCAGCAGATTCCAGCTCCATTTACAAAGAGGGTTACCCTATCAAAAGGGACAAAAGGTACATTACCCCCAGCTTCGAGAGCTGCCACATATGTTGAGATTTTTTTCCAATAGAAAATAGAAATGCTTTTTGTTACTCACAATTTCAAGCACATGCCCATCCTCCATTCACTGCCCAGCCTCCTGACACAGTGTAATGGACATCACCGGTAGACACACTCGGCTGAGTGCCATTTGTGCTGAGGGAAATTGCCCACATACAAATGGGGCAAAATGCACATCATGAAGGGGAGAAAATCTTATCTGTTTTGGAAGGCTATCAAGGATTTCAATAAAGGGCAATAGATATATTGCCTTTGATTGGCTTTTAAACCTCTGTCTTACCATTCTGAGGAAAGAAAGCTCTATTTAACAATCTCTGCTCTTTCTCATACAGATGGGTGGAATTTATCTCTGGTGGCTCTTCAATGAAAACAAGTCATCCTTTATATTCCAAGAAACAGTAGGATAACGAAAACTGCCATGTATGGTGCAGATACTTCCCCCAGTTTCTTTTTGGAACCTGATTAATTATCAGGACTTTCTGAGAGGTTTGTAAATCAGGACAGAATCTGGTTAAATGATCTATGAATGTGTGATAATGCTCATTATTTTCAGAGTTTGGCAAAATAAGTTGATTCCTACCCCAAAACCCTGTAACCAGGCAAGTCTATCACCACAGCAGTACACTTGTTCAGCCTCCTAAGTGTGTGAGGATCCCCAGTCAGTAAATACAAGACACCTTTTCTGTATTTCCTATTTTTTGTATCATTCCTGTAAATGATACAAAGCAGCAGTAATAGTTTATCATGGATTCAGCTAAAGGTCTCTATTAAAAACACACAGTGGCAACAGATACCTGGAGAAGATCGACATTACAAGATAAGGCTGAAGTCTTTATTGGAAAGGGGATCAGACAGGCACACTCTTAAAAAGAAAAAACTCTGCAGCCCAGTCCCAATCCACTGCCTTCCCACAGTTCCTCCTTCCCATAGTTCCTCCAGCCCGCGAGCCCATGCTCCACCACTGCAGTGGAAGGAGCAGCTTTACATGGCCATCACCACCTTTCCCTCTCCACCCAAATGTGGCTGGGGACATGAAGTACCCCACACGCAAGCGCATGGAGATGCAATTCACAGACTCATGAACTAGTTTGAAAGAATACAGTCCAGTAATTCCATAAGAAGTTCTGTCAGAGAAGGCCCACTGGACTCATTCACTTAGGAAAAAAAACAACAAAAAGAGCAGGACTGACTTCTGCCATGCAAGCATTTACACAGGCAGATCACAAATCCAGTGGTTTTAGCTGATCAGTCAAGGGGAATGACTTGCTAAGGCCAGAACAAAAAACAACACTTGAGCTTAATTTCACTGTCTGAAGGTTTCTCTGCTAAGTTTAACCAGCCCTTGCCCTCCGCTTGTTTAGGCAGCTTTCCTTAGTAACAAAAGAATTTCACACTCCAGCATACAAGAGAGATACAATTTTCAGATGCGCCGACGTGATGCAGGCTTGGCACTGGCCTCGCTTTGCACAGACTGAATGTAATTAGGTCCTGGTCACTGGTCTGTGGGCAAACACCAGCTTCCAGTCCACCGATTAATTAATCTTTAGCCAGCACAGTGACATCCAAAATCGACGTACTTCACACTGGGGAAGGGGGATATTTGGAGATTAGAAAATTTTATGATTTTTAGAAAATACTGTGGTACAATAGTGGATGCTACAAACACCCTGAATGTGTATCCCCAACTGAAGTCCAGCAGAAATGCACAATTCTCCTTTCTGTATGGTACCAACAAGTGTATAGAGAGTAACTCACCCTATTCTTAGGTTTGTCAGACATTTATCTCTCACTTCCCTCTATCCCTATCTCTGCTAGCACCACTTCCTGAGGTTTGCTAATTAGTTCATTGAGCCACACACATGGATATATAAATATAGATTAAAGACCTTGTGTTTCTGAGTTTTAAGAATACCCCTAAAAATAGATGGTAATTGTGTCTAATACAGAGCACTGTTCTCCATATTTCCTTCCTTGCCTCCATTTTGTGAGTACAGTATAAACAATGATTTTAACATCATAAATAAGTCATTCCACAAGATATCAGTAATGTCAATTAGACATATATCTTCACATCAATGAGAATTTCCTGTTTTCTGCTATGCTTTGGGAAAAACACTCTAAGCCTTGATGCATAAGGAATTGAAAAAATGTCTTTAGTTTCTCATTCACAGCATTCAGAGTTCACCTTGTACACTGTGAGCCCAGATTCACAGGTTTGTGCTTTCTGAAGCTTGCAATCTCGTCTCAAAGCGCCATCCTGCAATTCATGCAGGGCCGGACAACTTATGGTACTTATCATGAAAGCACCACAATGCAAGTTTAATGGGCCCATAAGGGACATATGTCCTCACATCAGGAAGGAAAAATATATAATCCATATTAAATAAAACCCTGAGCTATTTGCAATAATATTTGCTCAGCTTTAAAAGGTCACTGGAAGGTGAGCAAAGGTTGAGGGAGAACTTGAAGCAATGGATAATAACACAGCACTGATGTATCGTTTCTGATGGATGATCCACCAGGTCTTTACAAACATTAATTAAGCCTCACATTTTCTGAATGTGATCGGTAAACATTGTCACTCCCTTGCACTCAGATCTGTAAAACCAGGCCAGTAAAAGATTTGTGACTCATAAGACATCAGAAGAGCCAAGAGCAGAATTATAAAAGACTTAGCCGCCAGCCTACATTCATTCTAGCAACTTGAATTAATTCAGTCAGTAACGGATCCCATCACTGAGATGTGATTCCCATTTCCCTTGCCAATGACAGCGGATTCCTGGCTGTATTTGACTTTCAGTTTAACGTAACTATAAATAATCTGTTGCATCTTGTTCTTTCAGAGTCCAGACATTTATAATTTCCAACATGACTTCTTTCCTCCTCTTCTACTCCACTGCTTTGATGCTTAACCCCTCAGTTCTTTTCCTTGCAGCATGGTATTATGAGAAACCTCTGCAGAAACAGAAGCTGTGAATCAAATGATGAGCATGTTCAGCGTAGGGCCCACAGCTGTGAGAAATTCAATGTTAACAAAAGCCAGCAGGAAAGTGTTTAAATTCTCCCTTCTGTCCTCAGACCTGAATATCAGCAGGGTGTAAGTGGTTCACAGACACTGTACTTCTCATCTTCACCATGGGATGAATTTCACTTAAACACCACAGTCATATCTCACAGCTTTGGTCTCCATTCTTACCTGTTTTCAGTTCTCAGATATATCCAACAGAATCTATATTTAATAACAAATAATGAAGCACACTTGTGATAAATTTCAAACACAGCTGTGTACCTGTAAACCCCATAGTGCTGCACCACGCACATGGGATCAGAGATGCCACAACACACAAGATGAATGCATAAGCAAAGAAGCAAGTTCAGTATACCGCAACTGCAAATCTTCTCCACTGCTGGGCTTTATCTATTATATAAAAGAGATAACCAATTTTCTCTTTCTGCATTTAGTCAATTATTTTCTTGAGGACTCTGTTCTCAAGAGGACTTTTGAAATTAATACAGTAGCAAGTTGTTTAGGACAGAAGTTTCGACTAAGAAGTGCAGGTTTGTAACCAGAATTTCTGGAAGGGTAAATGCATATTCCAGTTATTTAATCTGAGCTCAAATTTGCCTAAATTATTGAGGAAAATATATTTTATTATTTTTTTTTTTCCTTGAGCCAACAATCCTGCAGGAAAGAACTCCTCTCTGTTCTCTTTCAAGCACCAACAAAAGAATTGCTGGAAAATTTTTAACTGTAGCATTTGTCCCTGATGCAAACACATATATATTTGTCAGCTCTGAAATTAGATTTATTGTGCTGGTAGTCAAAGGATGAAAAATGATAGTTGAGAATGGTGATGAAATAGATATGAATTCTTTACCTGAGTGCCGGGACACAATGAGCTCTAGAAGCACGTCTATCTTATTTTCACAAGCAGATGCATTAAAATTAGCAATATTTGTGTAATTTTCAGAATACTGTAGTAATACCTAGATTCTGCCATGGAGCTCCCATTTGATTCTACAATTTGTACATTTTGAGACAATATAATACAAATTCAGTATGCACTGCTAAGGGCATAAGAGTGTCACCTCTTGACCCGTGCATGAAAGTCCCGTGTCATTAATGAGATGAAAAAGGAAGGACAACATTTAGGCAGGTGATTTAGCAGAATAAGTCTTTCGAGCTGGAACCACTTAGTTAATTCTACTGCATCAATATTTCAAATGCATCACGTTCCGAGGAAAATACACTTGCCAAAAATAACAACAGTTTGGCTTAAAATCAAAATGTGTAACCTGCAATGTATTATGTGCCAATGTTTTTGAAATGCTTCCTGTTTCTATGAATACAACCTGCAATTCAACTGCTATCATGTAACCAGGATAAGAAGACATTTGAAAAAATAAAGGTATAAAATGGAGCATACCAGATGGATTGTGGCTTAAGAACATAAATAAAGTCAAGCCATTGCTCAGACAGTAGCATTTCAATAACCTGAGTAAATGAACTAGACAAAGAGATGGCTTATATGAATCAGTAAATACTCTGCTATTTTAAAAGCTCACAGGCTCCTTTCAGACTCATGGCATTGGAAATCCTGAGCTCTACCATGCCAAACAGCACTCAGTTTATTCAGATACAACATGTTCTGGGATCAGAAAAGGTGTGTTCAGTCTTTTACTACAGCACTGACCAAGCCTAACTTGCTTTTTCACTTAAATATTCACTGAATATTACATTTTACTCAATCCTTTTGTACCAGTGTGACAGTGCATTGCAGCTGCCTACCACTGTCAGCAGCTCATCTCTTTGGACAGTGAGGCCAGAAATTCCCTTCAGCACCCCAAGAAAAAAATACTAGAAAGCATAAGCCTCAGAATGCTGGAGACAACTGATGCTTGGGACCAAAACACAGTTTGGACAAAATGATGCAGATGCCACTGGAACTGATAAGTTGAGTAAGCCTAAGATAGGTGATTCTGGAATGTGTTTTTTCCTCCCTTTGTGTTCAAGCTTCCCCACTTTACACAGAATACTTAATTAGCCAGAAAGATTTTCTTATTCTGTGGTGGGAGATTTAAATTCCTATTCCTGCACCAGTGGACAGTCAATTATTTATACAAAGTAGAAGAGAGACAACAGAAGGGAATACGAATGCCCTGTGCAACACAATGACCTATCACTCAGATGTTTGATGCTCTCGAGGCAGCGGGGACAACTGAGCCTTATAAAAGCAGGACAAATCATCTCCTTCTAGATAACAGCTTTTTCCCGTTTTTCCTGTTTTGTTTTTTTTTTTTCCCTGAAATGAGAAGGAAAATTTGACCCAAATTCACAAGCAGTTTCCAGGCAACTGAACTTTGCCAGAACATGTAACAAAGCTCTGAAATGCTATTTGCCAGTCTGCTGTAAAAACTTAATGGACTGCAGTCATACCATGAGGTAAACTAACAACAGGCAGCTACGTCTGAAAGGCAGGGAGGAGAATTTTCTGTTACTGAGGAAACAGTAAATACTTATCACCAGGATATATTTTCATTTCAGAGGATAATGATCCAGATCTTGAAAGTGGTTGGAATCTTCCCCCCCCCATCAAGAAATATGTTTCTGTATCTGCTGTACGAAATTGCCATTAATTCCTTATGCTATCCTAGGAATTAGAAAACCCATTTACTATCCAGAACTGTTTTGATGCTGGGTAAACTGTGAATTTCGGCAACAGACTAAGCAGGAATTTTAGAATAGGAGCCTCCCTAACCATTTGTTTTTAATTCATAGGGCAGTAAAGATGTGTTTTAAAGGCCTTTGAAGGAGAGCAGTGAAGTATTTGGGGGCTGGAGCACCTCCTGTATGAAAACAGGCTGAGAAAGTTAGGGCTGCTCAGCCTGGAGAAGAGAAGGCTGCATGGAGACCTCATAGCAGCCTTCCAGTATCTGAAGAGGGCCTACAAGGATGCTGGAAAGAGACTCTTCATCAGGGACTGTAGCAATAGGACAAGGGGTAATGGGTTCAAACTTAAACAGGGTAAATTCAGGTTAGATATAAGGAAGAAGTCCTTTATTGTGAGGGTGGTGAGGCACTGGAACATGTTGTTCCATCCCCGGCAGTGTTCAAGGCCAGTTTGGACAGAGCCTCAGGCGAAGTGGTTTAGTGTGAGGCGTCCCTGCCCAAGGCAAGGGAGTTTGAACTAGATGATCTTAAGGTCCTTTCCAACCCTATTCTATTCTATTCTATTCTATTCTATTCTATTCTATTCTATTCTATTCTATTCTATTCTAGCCTAGCCTAGCCTAGCCTAGCCTAGCCTAGCCTAGCCTAGCCTAGCCTAGCCTAGCCTAGCCCAGCCCAGCCCAGCCCAGCCCAGCCCAGCCCAGCCTAGCCTAGCCTACCTTTTGGCTACTGATGGAGTATTTTTCTGAAGCACGAGGAAGACCTGGAAAGTAGTACAAATGCCTTTTGAAACCCCTCCAAGCAGAGTGAGGAGTTGTGCTTTACACTAGTGGTGGTTCAGAGAGCCAAGTCTTCACAAGAGGCCTTGAGAGGTGAATTTCCTTAAAATACATTTAGGGAAAGGTGAGCTAATGAAGAACCACACAGACAGAGATTATCTAAGTCAGCAATAGAAAAATGCAACATAAAAATGAGTGTCTCCCTTTGATGGACTTAAAATAGTGGTGTTTACCTCTAACCTGGCTAGTAGATTCTGTAGTTCTATGAAAATAGATTAATGAAGAAACAAGTTGATCTCTATTGCACTCTGCAACCAGCTTGGAGAAAACTGTGTTCCAGTCAAGTTCACTTGTTTCACTCTCTCAGGTTGGGTTACTATCATCATATATGCCAACAGTCTGCTACGACGGCTCAGCCTTGAATACTGACAAAGATCTTTGGGACTTCCAGTGAGGCTGCTCCTGTTGGAAGGGAGACTTTCAGATTGCTGACAAGCTAATATTGAGATTGTCTTCTTCAGACAAGCCATGCAGTTTTAGCACAAGGTTGAATGTGACAGCAGAAAGCAAAAGCCTGAAATCTTTTAATATCTTAAAATTTAACCAATTTATTTATTAACAGAGTTCTATCTATTTCTAATTCTGGATAAAGCCATGTTAGTTAGTCCTTGAGTTAAATGATATGCCAAGTACTACCAGCTGTCTTTTCGCTATTCTTCCTAGATATATGTGTATGAAAACAGAGATACTTAAAAGGATAATTGCACCCTGGCTCCTTGTTCACAGAAGAAATTCCCTGTTTGAGCGTGTGCTTCCTTTTTGCACTAAGAAACCCAGCAGGGCAGCTCATTGCAAACTGGGTAGGAATATAAATAATCTGTACAATTTATTTTGTTTGCCTCATTGAGTTTTTAATTACTGCTATCAGTCCAGTCCCTAAACTGTATTCTTTGTCTTGGATTACCATACATTTAGAAAGATGCACTAATCAGTACATATCTATTTTGTAACTGTGGACATTGACAAGATACTTTAATGACTCAGGTAACCTACCATACTATTCCAATCATAAATCAAATTGAGGTTGGAGGAAATAAAGAAATGCAAATGCTGCTCAAAGTCAGGCACAAGAATGACAGTTTGTTGCTCAATTTGGCCAATAAGTATGGATTATATTGTTCCATAAAATATATATACGTAAAAGATACACTGGTTTGGATAAAAACACTTCTGAAAAATATTTCCTTCAACAACTTTTTATTTTGCGGTTTGGATGATCATCTTCCACGTTAATATAATTTTACAGGCATTTTAATTTTTGTTATTCTGCTGACACTGGTAAAGTACATCACTGTTAAGATGAGTATTGTTTAACACTATGTCAGTTTTGTAATTTTCTTGCCCCCTGCCATTCAGGATGGGGGCACAGATGAGGAAAATATCTTTCTTTAAATATATGGCTATTTATTTCTTTTGCGGTAGGTATTTTTCTTTATGGTCTCTTTGATCAAGATGTGGGAAATGGTTTGTGTCCAGATTTGCAAGGCAAAACAAAACACAGTATGACTACTGTCAAGTATTTTATTATTCTGTATGTCACAGTGAGTGAACTTAATTATGGTTCATTAACCCCAAATCCAGTTTCTCATTCATGTACCCAACAGTGTGGTATCAAGTCATGTCTCATAACTTCAACATGATGTTCTTAAATCAATGTGGACTTTTTCTTATATCAACATACCCTATAGTCCTTGCATTTTTCGTGATATTTATAAATGGAAACACTGCATATTATAATTAATGATTTCAAAAGCTAGTTGTGAAGAGATGTAAATTAGGATTACCAAATCTCTTCCCTGAAGACAGAGATAGTGTGGTTAAGTGCTTAAAAAAGTTCCTTTTAGATATTTTTTTTGCAGAAAATGCCCCTGCTGTGTCTGCCCTCTGGTTATTAGTTTCACCTGTAAACAGTTCACTGCCACTGCTGACTCCACTAAACATCTTCTTTGTACTTCAATCTGCATTTTATGTGAACTCTGGAGCTATTAGCCACTAATATCAACAGCACTGCACAGTCTAAGAACATTTATTGCTCCCCTGCTTAGTTTAATGTTTCTGCCTTAGTACCGTAATATTATTAATAGTCACAAAGTACAATAAAAGAAAATTGTTTATTTTGTTTAGGCTTTCGCCACTTTACCTGCAGCCTTTTTCCATTACATTTGCACATAAATGAGCATACACTACATTTTTTAGTGCATCTAAAAATCAGGGTTTAACTCCCCTAATCATATTGTTCTATTTTCAGTCATCTTCCAGGCCCCTTTCTTTATTTGTTATTGCAAATGCAAGTATATTATGGTAAATTATACATATATGTAATTTTTATAAATGCTTAGCATGCATTTTGTAGCTATTTGCCTTGCCAATAGACTTTATTTGTATATTTTTACTTCTTTTAAAACAAATATTTTGCAAAAAAGATGGTCTTCAGTAGAGGCATGTCATAGTTTGCAGAACATGCTCACAATCACATGCATGCCAAAATAGCCTATTTGCTGCTTATGGTGCTGCTTCATTTTCACCTTCAGTTCCATAGATGTAAAACCAAAATTGAGGTTTTCAGGCCTATTAAGATTGGTATTGATTCAGACATATTTCAGACGGGTGTGCACGAGATCTGGAGACATTCACTTTCAAATAGACAATAAAATTCTGAAGTGTCCACATTCTCAAGAAACATTGGCCTCCACAGACAATGTGCTGATAAAAAGCGAGCCAACTCATAGCTGGCCACAAGAATACAAACTAAATTGCTTCCCATGGATATACACAATTATGCATAAGAATAGCATTCACCGCATTCTTTCCAAAGACCAGCTCAAGTACATACTCCTATTAAAGAAACTAGACAGTGGATAAAATTAAAGATTACATGGTTAATGAGTATGTAAAACTGCAGCTGCAAAAGCCTCTGTGCGGCACAGGCTTTGTGTGGAACCGCAGTGGGCACAGCCCAGGCTGCTCCTCTCCCACTGCGGGGCAGAGGCTGCCAGTGTCTGAACAGCCAGTCTGAGAGGTGCCTGTAGGGAAATGGGATATAAAATAACACTTTCCAGGGCTTGCATACTATCAGAGTTAAAATTTAACCAGGCACATCATCTCTTTAGTAGGGAGAAGTTGGTAATTTTCCCTGTCTAGGTAATTTAGCTCTGCAAAATGTCCCAGCCAGCTCTGCAGAACTTGCACAACCTTGGACAATGGCCGCATGATTTACCTAAACCACAAGCAATTTTGGTTGTGAAAGTGCAGGTCCAGGGAAGCCTGATGGGCCCTGATTTCCCAGATGGTCTTTGGAGTGGCCTCCTGCCAGCCTGGCACAAGTATCCAGTATTATTGGACTCTGCGTCTCAGATTCAACTCTCCATGGCTAAAGCTTCACGCTTCTAAGCAGCTTAATGAAAGACTGTAGGTTGCCTACATTTTTTCTGAACTATCTCTAACTTGACAGTATTTTCCGGTATTCAGGGACTTAGAATCTGTGCCAGGAGTCCTGGCACCACAGGAAAAGTATTAGGTTCCCTATTCTTTCATTATGAATCTAGATTAATAGCACCAAATTCCTACTCCCAGTGGACTGAAAAGAGATGCTTGGAAATGTATGCATTTGTTGGGCTATATTAATTTGTACACACAACTAATTATAAAGTAATTAGTATTATCTCAATACATCTAAACTAGCAAGCAAGAGAAGACAGAACCATTTATTACAGTGACAAAGGGAATCAGCATTTTCTCATCATAAAAATCCAAGTTATCTTGCTTTCTTGTATGTCAGTGTAATTAATCACTGTATTTAGCATTCATAGATAATAACACTCAGTATCTGCTTTGATGAGATACAAACAAGCGTATTATGAATCACTTCACATCCAGACTATCTTAATTGCTAAAATTACTGTCTTCACGTCTGCTGCTTCTGTAACAGCAGTTAAGTCAGTGAAACGCCTGGAACACCCATGTGCTTCAGCAACCAGTTTAGCTACTGAACTAATAATGGCATTTGTCATTCTTATTATGAAGCCATATTCTTCCTTCATTTACAATTGCATGAAACCAGACAAGTCCATGGGGTGATGCAGGGCATAAACAAGGACATAATCAGACTTCCTATAGTGGATGACTGAGGGAGTGAAAAAACTGTCAAATTCACTAATTCACTAATCCCTAAATACACCTCTTAAGTGGATGGAACACAAAGTGAAATCTTACTTTTATCTTTAACTGAGTAATAAAATAAAAAAATAAAAGAGCTTTTATCAGTTAATTGAGATTGTCTTCAACAATATAAATACGACTGACTAACCTTTAGGGCTTTTCATTAACCAAGGTTCATCAATTATAATCATCTGACACTCAAATGCTCTAATGGCCATGCCAATGTAATTAAAGTTGCCAATTCTGCTGACAAAGTTCTTAGGTGACAAGTACAGTTAGCAATGTAGAATAAGTAATGTTGTACCACACTGTTTTCACAGATACTGTCCTATCCTATTAATGTCTTAACTGGTGACAGATTTTATTAATGAAATTAATCTTCAAATATGTACTCAGTCATTAATTTCTGTTCAGAATCGGAAGTAGCCACCAGTTCGTAATCCTGCGTGATATTTTATCACAGTTATGAAACACAATAGCAAACCTGGTAGAATTAATAGTCATCTCTTAATCAAAATAATTAAGGTTTTAATCTTCCAAGGGTAATTTGTTTGACCCCTCCTACCAAATACATTCTCAAACATTCTCCTGTGTGGGTTGTGACTGAGGGCAGGATGAGAGTTAGGGTATGAGAAACCAATTCAGCAGCTGCCTTAGTGTCTTTCACATTGTACCAATGCCCACATGCAAGGTATAAATATTTCTCGTCACTACAAGATGACTTTCCAGCTAAATCACACATGCTGCCTACAAACTGTGCACACATGCATTTAAACCACACATATTGCTATCTATTAGAATAACTGAAAAGCATCCTACAAGCTACTTTGCAGCTGCAGATATCCAAGCAACTGTCAGACATGACATGCTGGAAAAGTTTAATTGATGTCCATTGGGCTGATCACACAAGTAAAATTATCTTCTAGTTCAGATGTGTTTTTTCTCTTACAGAATTGTTAGAGGATATTTAAGAATGAGTTTTCAACAAGAGGTATCCTCTTTCTTCCTAACATTCAGCATTGTTTGATTTATCTTTTTCTTTTTTTAGTAGATCAAGAAGAAAAGAATCAGAGGAAAACTTATGCCATATGACAAAAACAGCTCACAGCAATGTGATTTATGACAAAACACAGTCTGAGTTTCAAGTATCAGCAAAGGAAAGGACAACCAAACTGCGTCAGTTTGAAAGTGGCCATCAGATGATGGCAGAGGGAGAATGTAAGAGGATGACAAGTATATTGTTGTACATTCATCGGACACTTTCAGATAGTTCTGGTCTCAATTTCTTCTCTAATAATTCCTAATTTCAATTTTCTTTCTTGACTGCTACTGAATATTGAACTGACATTTTCATTAAATTATCTATAGTAACTATAATGCCTTATTCGTGAACAGTGGTACTTAGGTCCCATCAGAATATATAGAATGCATCAAATACTTTTACCTAATCACCAATCCCTATAGCAAAAAGTTAAGACATGACTTGATGACTGTTGTTGCTCATGAGCCACTGAAAGTTACGGGTTGTTGTCTCCCTGTTCTGCTTGAAGAATTTCTTCTGATAGAATAACAGGATTGTGACCATACTGAAACAAAGAAGAAGAATAACACTAATTTACTTATATCTTGTAAGAGTTGCTAAGCAAACTTGTGCTGAAAATTTACATCAGCACCTGATCTAGCCAAGGGTAAACATAAAGCTGAAAGCAGGCAAGGGTTTGGGTTTTTTTATTTTCACAAATAAATTACTTCAGTAACTACATAGGCATCCACCTACACTAGCCTGGGGCTGCATCAGTTTAGGTCTTAGACTGCAATTAATTACTATGTCTATTCTTTGACTTAGAGCCAATCCTGTTCAGAATATTATCTGTATAACTATGCTGGAGTCAGTAAAGCCTTGAACTTGTAGACTGAAGCACATGCTTCTTTATGTACTGCAAACACATTGTAGCAATAGAACCCATTGGGTAATGGGTTTAACCTTAAACAGGGGAAGTTCAGGTTAGATATAAGGAAGAAGTTCCTCACTGTGAGGGTGGTGAGGCACTGGAACAGGCTGCCCAAGGAAGTGTTAAATGCCCCATCCCTGGCAGTGTTCAAGGCCAGGTTGGACAGAGCCTTGGGCAACATGGTCTAGGGTGAGGTGTCCCTGACCATAGTAGGGGGTTGGAACAGATCATCTTAAGGTCCTTTCCAATCCTAACCATTCTATGATTTTAATAGGCTGGTGGATGTCTGTGAGAAAAGGCACAATGAATAAGAAATGAAACACATATAAGAGTCAGTAGAAGGAGAGCACACAGAAACAGCATTCAACTCAGATTTTTGATATTTGCTATAAATGCCCATTCAAGACATTTTGAGACATTTCAAGAACAGTCGACACTTTGTAAACCACACTGCTCAGAAATAACCTGTAAAAGCTACAATGACAGCTTCATGGCACAACTGCATTACTTTGTTAGCTACATGCCACTTCCCACATACACCATGTAAGGTTTGAAGCCATACACTCACACAAGGGTTGTCTCTATTCAATTTGGATAGTGAGACAAGAGGAGGCAGTGAAGTGCAGTGCTGTCTCAGAGAAGTGACTGAGAGATTCACCAAGCTCCCTGAAAAAGTATATGGCAAACTTAAGAATGCAAGCCTGTTCTCAAAATACAGGCTCACTTTTTCCCACATGACCACCAAGTTGGTGTGCATGTCAAACACATCAAAAAAACCTACAGAGTCTATTTCCTTGATGTTCCATCGTTCTCAGTTGAGCTGTCAGAAGATGCATGAAGGCATGGAATTTCTCAGCACAGGAAAGAAAACCATAAGCAATTAGAGAGCAATATTGATTAAAATTATCTTAATTTTTAGAACCATTTCTTCACACAACCCATATTTAAGGGAAAACTCTATTCAATTCTTATTCAGCTTGACAGGCATTCACCCTCTGAAATGCCTGGGAATTGTTTTTGAAAGGGGGCTGAGCAGCAACTTCAACTTTTGGCCCAAAGTCAGCTGGAAACAAGCCATAACCTAGACATAGCTGGCCCTCAGGATATGCTTCCAAAGACCTTGACAAACTTAAAATTAAATTTTAATTATCCCTGTTCAGCTTGATTTATAATAATTGTCAATATCTTTGGTTTGAAATAACACGTTTTACAGCATGATCAGTTAGAGAAAATATTTTCCTAATGACTAAAGGGATGAAGAGTCTGCAGTGAGTCCAAGAATTATATTATCAATCTTATTTATTATTATTTTAAACCATAACACACAAACATTTAGGAGACATTGATCGGGAATTGAGGTGAAAGGCTGAAGAATACTGTGTTTTCCTGGTGTTGCAGCAGTGAGATTTAGAAGTCTAATCCTGAGACCAGCTGAGATCCCAGGAGTTCACAGAGAAAATTAATGGTGTTTGCAATGCTCACTAATTTGAAGAGTCCATAGAACCATAAAATTTTTAACTTGCCAATTATTTTTTTAAAATAATTATGATGTGCCAGGAGGTGATAATTTATTAATTTGGACAAAGATTCTTGTGAAGTTCTTCACAGCAGTAAACCCACAACCATTTTGTACTCACAAATCCCATTAAATTATTCAGCCCTTTTTGTTCCTATAGAGTTCTACGGGAAAGGTCACTTAACACTGGGCTTTCAAGCTTATCAGCATCCACGCAATATTTCTGAAATAAACTGCCATGACTTTAAGCATACCAGGCAGAACAACAAACAAATTCTCTTTCCCAACTGGTGTTAGTGTCTCTAAGCAATGGCCACTCGCAGAACCACAGGCTCAGGCTGTTTTCTAAATACCTCAAGCTGCTCAGAAAGAATCTTCTTTCCTTTTTGAATCTATTTACAAAGAAATTATTGCACATGGTTTCTAACATAGGAGTAAAAGGGTAGATCGTAAGATTAAAACCAACTTAATTCACGTGAAACAAACCTGCTAAACTAGAGTGAAATTCAGATCCCAATAATGTCAGCAGAGGACTTTTCAGAGTTCATAAACCACAGAAATATTGTGGTTACTGCCCCTACCCCGAGAAAATGGCTTACCAGAAACAAACCCCATCATTTGCAACTATTGCATCGGCAGGTCAGTGTAACAGATGATGTAGGTATCCTCAATGATTTTTTTTTTTTTTCCCCTGTATAAAAGGGATAAAACTAATATACACTGCAATTTTGGTATTTTTGCTACTTGACTCTGAAATTGCTTCTGCCATGGGTCTGTGAATTCCTGGCCATTGCTTGATCCATTCCACCAGCAGTCACTTCAGCTGAAAAGATATTCTAAGCTTTTGCAATTTTGTCTTCTTTTTAAAGGTAGCCTCCTGTAACAACTTCTGCCTAATAACCTATTTGTTTTTCATAACACCAACTGAATGAAACATTTTGCTACATGCCTCAAATCTTGCCTCATTTACAACACTCATCCATTTGGGCTGTAAATAAAATTATTACTGCCTCTCTTTTAAGTAACTAATGTGGGTAAAACTCGCTGATCCTGAACCTCATACACAATGGAAAAAAAGAGAACTTTCCAGCTTTTCTGCATCTTACCTCTCAAATATACAATTCCCAAACAAACAGGCCTCCTCACACAAGTTGTTTGCTTATTTACAAACACAAGCCCAGAAACTCTACAAATCATCTGGAAGACTGTAATATTAACTCTAATGATTATCTCATGCCCTGTCCTAAAGCAACATTTCTCCTTGAAGAATGACAGAGCATTATTCTACAACAATCTTTTCCTTCTCTCACCAAGGCAGCAGAAACATGAGAAGGTGATGAAAACCTCAGTGGGAGTTCACTAAAAGCCACAGGAGGGTGAAGTTTATGGCTCAGCTCAGCTCTGGACTTCTAGCTGAAGTCTTATTCAGCACCTCTGGGAGTAACACAGCTTTAAAATATTTTTTTGATAGCCTCTTCCAAAGTTAGAACATCAGTTACTGTCCATATGCATGTAACACTGCAATGGTCTGCACAAAGGCCTCAAGTAATTATCCACCGAACCTGCACTCCCAGATAGCAGGAAGAAAACACAGAATTATGGAATTGTTTGGGTTGGAAGGGACCTTAAAGATCATCCAGTTCCAACTCTACTGCACACAGGGACACCTTCCACTACAGCAGGTTGCTCAAAGCCCCATCCAACCTGGCCAGTCATGCCCAAGATCACTAATTTTCAGCACAGGCTATTCTACATCTTCACAAACCATGAAAATCCTCCTGGTTTCTAGGCTGCTAGCCAAATTAATGTTTAGGAGGGTGAGCAGGCAAGATTTAAAGGGTGATTCAAGGAAACAGAAACAACTGTTGCTCCAGAGGAAGAAATCTTTAATAGCAAAAGCATAATAATATTACTGAATATTGAAATACCACTAGTTATTCTGAGGGAAGGGATCAGTTGGACTTTAGAGGAACCTAGGCAGTCAAAGACAAGGTTTGTGTTCACTAGCCTGTGTGATCTTAGGATAGGATAAGAAGGCAGAGTACTACCCCTGAATATATTTTCACCATGCTGGAAGTCACAGATTTGCCTCAGGTCACCTGGAGGAAATGCCTCTTCATTGCCTCTTCCAGAACTGACCGATCTCATCCCTGCCAGAGCACTGCCTTGCTGCAGTGTCAGGGTGTAAGAGGAAAAGGAAAAGCACAACCTTTCTGTGGTGAAGCAGGCACACAGCCAGCAGCCCCCATTCTTGAGGACAAGGTCATCTGTGCAGGTCTGGATTACCAGGTCTGCAAACCTGGCAATGCAGATATCACAATACCATGATAGTACCAACACCTAATAATTTTTCTATCATTTGATACTGTGTATTTCTAGAGCCATGAGAATACCATGAAACCTGCACATCAGCCATTAATACAGGGAAGCTTTGTGACAATTACCTTTCAAAGTGGAGGGTTTCTATAGAACGGTATCTTTAACTGTATGCTCTCACAGTTGAAGGTTCATTAATTCAACAAACAATTCATTCTTTTGCAAAAATGATACTCCATTTAAATAGAAATTTAAATAGAAATATTGAAATAGAAATAACATTTCATAAGAAGCAAACTCTGCAGGAAAGAGAGGAACTAGCAGATTGTATTGTTTGACAAAATTATGAAACTGTAGGCTTGATTGAAAACAAATCTAAGAGAGAAAAACCTGTCTGGAAAACAAATTTTGCTTTCTTATAGCTGTTTATCAACACCAAAAAGACAGCTATACAATATAGAGTTTACATCTTCAACTGATTAACATCTTCCAAGCAAAGATGGTGTTGTAACAGAGCAATAATCTTAGGATCTGTATTCAGAATTGAAAACAAATTCTTAAAAACTAAGGGGTTTTCAACTACACATTAAATTGGAAGTTTTTTAACTGCAATTTAAAGGCCTCTTTCCAATTAAATAATTATTATTTATCCATGGGCAATAATGAGCTTTTTCCTCATTTCCTAATGAGACAGTAAGAGGTAGATTTACTGTATTGAACTTTCAATTCTGTAGAAAAAACAAAAAAATTATAAAAAATTATATCAGATACAGAAAAGTCAACAGGACAACTGCCTTCTTCAGGAACGTGGGAAGGATCTTCAGTGAAGAACCTTGACCACAGCTTGGAGTAGCATTCCCTGACACAGTATTCACACAAATTGGTTCTGAAATGCAGGATTTTTCAATCGAACGGGACAAAAAGTCTTCAGGCTGATTTATTTCCTGAAAAAATAAGATCTAAACCCAATCAAGTCTAAAAGAGAGGAATTACTTAGGATCATTTGAATGGCGAAGGTGAGCTGTGTCTTGTGGAAGTCAGGGTGCTGTGCTGACACCATATTTATTAATACAGAGATTAAATGCCACAGGAGCTGGGGTTGCCCATACAGCAGGTATACATACAGCATCCTTACTCCATTCATTTCCTTTTCATCAAGGCAGTACCCCGCTATGGGATGATTAATGACAGAGAAGAAACTGAAGAGTTCTGATAGGCCCCACTGCAGAGCCTTCAAGCCTTGGTAAGGACTTCTGTGGGGCTTGGGGGGACTGAATCTCTCAGTCAAAGAACAACTCAACATCATGATTCCTGCCCTAAGCTTGTGAGTCACTCAGATGACGCACAGAGAAAGGCAGCACATCATTGCAACAGCATGTACATAGCACACACATGCATGAACAAGATTTCTTTCGGCCTTGAAGTATCTAGTCCAGATTTGAACTCCCAGGCTATTGGCTTGGCATCAGGCTGTCAGTTGTACAGCCTCAGATGGTAACCTACGTTTTTGTGCTTACTCAGTGACTTCTGTTCCCAAGCAATGGATATTGGATCTTTACAGGAGTTATGAATTATTGGACGCGGATCAGGAACCTTTTTAAAAGACCTTCAGGAGACGGTGGGAGGTAATTATAAAGTAGAAAAAGAAATCAGACTGATTTAAGTTTGATTCAAACCTCATCTCTCTCAACTAGACTTTTTGCTGTTTTCAATGGATTTACATCCTATAAATACATCAAATGCAATTGCAGACATTTACGACACAAATATTAAGTGATCCAAGCAGTGTTAAATTAGTTTTTAAAGTTCTGTTAAATAAGTAGGACAGGTCAAGATAAACACATAAGATTCCACACTCCATTCCAGGGTTACAGTAAGAATTTTTCACTACTCTTATTATGTGCTTTCACCTGTCTTTCATAAAGCTACGCTGGTAATTTCCAGAGGTATCTGGAGCAAACAGCATACCGAGGAGAGAAAAGCATGCAGGGAACAGCATCCCTGAGTCCCTGGCATCCTCTCCACCTGGGAGTTGAATCCCACTTAACAAAACAGGATTACTTAATGCCAAAATTGCTTTTCTGAGTCCCAGCAGCTCTTGACTCACTGTTCTAGCCTGCATAAAGATGAAAGGTAGCACACCCAAACACAGACAGGGTACTCTAAACAACATTGAGACTGTACCTAGCACATGACAATGACAGCTGAAGCTATCCTGTCCCAAAGAGACCAAGATTTCCTTTGGTTTGCTTCCTTTCCCCCATCCTCTACCTTTTCAATCCTTGCAACTGAAAGTGGGAAACACATAGGGATGTGGGTAGTGCAGCATCCACACAGATACATGCCCATGGTCTTGGGATGATATCCCTACAAGAGCACTGAGATTGTGGAATGCAAGAGGATTTTCCAGTCTGTTATTTCTAAAACCTTTTACTCCACACTGTAATACATGGTGCATGAAGGATACCAGAAATTACACTGATGCGTATTTTCTTCAGTATGTGGAGTATCACACTTCTAAAACACAGGAACAGATCCGTAGAGTGGCTTTCCATACTGCACTTTCATTTGATCTACATTTCACCCTTAAATACACCATATATAAGCATTGCCTGTCTGACACATACTTCTTGAGCAATAGGATCTCTTTAAATCATACAATGTCAAGGGTTTGGTGCCAAAACTACTATTTTTATACTACTATTACTATTATTGTACTAATTGAGAGCAATCCTGAGGAGAAGGAACTTGGGAGTGTTTGTGATGGGAAGTTCAACATGAGCCGGCAGTGTGTGCTTGCAGTCCAGAAAGCCAACTGTGTGCTGGGCTGCATCAAAAGAAGTGTGACCAGCAGGTCAAGGGAGCTGATTATCACCTTCTGCTCCATTCTTGTGAGACCTCACCCGCAGTACTGTGTCCAGCTTTGAGGTCCCCAACATAAGAAGGATGTGGACCTGTTGAGGCGCGTGCAGAGAAGGGCCATAAAGATGACCAGAGGGCTGGAGCCCCTCTCCTATGAAGACAAGCTGAGAGAGTTGGGGTTTTCAGTCTGGAGGAGGCTTCAGGACATCTTAGAGCAGCTTCCAGTGCCTAAAAGGGGCCTACAAGAAAGCTGGAGAGGGACTTTTTATGCAGGCATGTGACAGGAAAAGGGGGAATGGCTTTAAACTTTAGATTAGGTATTAGGAAGAAATTCTCTACTGTGAGCGTGGTGAGGCACTGGAAGAGGTTTCTCAAAGGAGTTGTGGATGCCCCATCCCTGGAGATGTTCAAGGCCAGGTAGGACGGGGCTTTGAGCAATCTGATCTAGTGGAAGGTGCCTCTGCCCATGGCAGGGGGGGTGGAACTAGATGATCTTTAAGGTTGCTTCCAACCTATACCGTTCTTTGATTCTATGATTCTAAGATTTTTGACTGTAAAATTAAGTCCTTTGCCGCTTTAATGCATACCTTGTATATATACAAGACCTTCAATGAATGTATATGCCTTTTCTTTTGCAGAGTGCTTTTGTCTTTTGTCAGCAGTACATGCACTGACTGCTGACTGGAGGTTAATCTAAAGATTTTAACTTCAGCTTTCAGTTTTCCTAACCTTATACAATCAATAGAGTCAGGTACCACCTGATACCAGTTGACTATAAATGTTTTTGCTTACCTAGAGGGTAAAAAAAAAAAAAAAATAAGAAAAAAAAAATAAGCAAAAGACAGAATATAGCTTTTCAAAAGAAATATTATAGCCATTAGCTCCACAAACACACTGCACCTAACTCAGAACCAAATTCTGCCCTCAAAAAAAAGATGTGTCATTTATGTGTATGTGTGTATGTACGGAAAGTGGGCAGACTGAGAGGGTAGTGTAGCCCTTGAGTTTTATAAAGAAATGCCTGCCTTAGGTGTTGGGATGAAGTGGAGATCTATTATATTGTTATCTTTGTTTAACAAGACTTAAGAGTATATTGTAAACAGAGTTCATCAATAAAATGAACTAATTATTTTACAGAAAAAGTTAGGGTTTATTTTTGCACTGACTTCTCATTTTAATTCAGAATGCTTCTACTGGCTGTAGCTGTCAACATTGGTTAAAATGAAACAGGCCAGCAGGAGATGTGGATCAAGTTCAGCATACTTCATATGATAAAAAATGTGTAACTTCGAAAGAGCTAATAGAAATATGGCACAATATTCATACATTGCAATTTCATTTGAATATGATTCACAAATCCTTGTGGTTTAAGTAGTACTATTTTTATGATATGGAAAGACTAGCTAGGAAGTCAGTGTCAGAATAAACACTTCACTTGTGTTTCTGTGCTCACCCCACTCATGTCCTATAGCTCCTCTAAGAAGAAATCTCCCATTTCAGCATATGTTCACACCATTTATGCCAGTTCTAGGAAAACGTAATTTTCAAGTGATGCGTCAATAGCACAACCTAAGATATCCCACAGTGGATGCAAATAACACAGACTTTGACAAGAAATGTCTCAGCACACAACATTTTAGAATTTTCCTATGGTGAACTGGGAAATGACAGAGACATAAATAAAATCTGATGCATTTCAGAAGAAATCACACAATTTTTAAACTGTTATTTTACAACAGAAAGGAAAAAAAGAATTATATTCCTCTTATTCTACTGGATACAAAACAAAGTGATGGAGGCATCTATCTTAGATTCATCACATGGTCTGCATTTTTTGGGCTGGTTGTCTTTGGAATGATTCTCTGGATTGGAAAATCCACAGTTGAAAATCAAACTGTGGATTTTCCCCATCTTCCTCTCTTGACTTTTGTCCCTAATGTGAAGAATATGACGCAACAAGTTGGGATGATTCAAAAACCCCCCTTTTCTTCTTAATTTTTCTTTTTCTTTTATTCATATCAAACCACCTTGGTCTTTGATGGACCAGTTTGAAAATCTTATTGGAATTCTAAAAGCAAAAGCAAAGCACATGCAATACATGGCAAAGATAAAACAAATACCTCTAAGAATTGCTGGAGGATCAGCACAGTGCTGACAGAGTAGTGAATCAAAAGACACACATTCTTTAAGGTTTCACTGTGACAGTCCTGTGCTGAAGGCGTGAGAAAACTCAGATGAGTCACACTGTGTTATAACATTTATCATAAACCAACGCTATCAATGCAAGTAGACAATACAAGTCACAATCTGATGCATTAGCCCAGAGACAACAGGAACAGATAGGTTTTCTACACACCAGGTTAACACAAAATAAATACAAAAGCATCTTTGTTTTCTGACACAGCCCTCTCATTGGTGAAAAAAAAAATCACCAAAAGGTCAAAGGAATTGTAAAGCTGGTACATTCTATTAAAAGTACAGTGGCTGTCTTGTCTGTCCCCAAAGTCAGGGAAAGGAGAGGAGTTCAAGGCAACTGGCTGCTGCGCAAGATGGTGAAACAATTCTGCCTTGGTTCTTCTCTTAACTACCCTTTCTTCCCTTCACACAACTTTTCTCTTTTCATACACTGCTTCCAGCTACTCTTCATGCACTGCTTCCACTGGGGATGATGAAAATATGTCCATGTGTCAAATTATTGGTAGCCATAAAATAAAAGTGACATATCATACAGATACCCCATCCTCCAGAGCACTCTCACAAAATGGCAAAGCACTTTAGAAAAGGTATAAACTATAAGCCTCAAGTTACTGGTGATGAAACTGAGACACAGCATCAGGCACAGTAAAAGAACAGCCGTTATTGGGAGCAGTTACTAAGCAACAGTTTCCCTTATTTGCCACCATTTTGCCCATCATCTTTGAAAAGTTTTGGTTTAGTGTGAGGTGTCCCTGCCCATGCCAAGAGGGTTGGAACTAGATGATCTTAAGGTCCTTTCCAACCCCAACTGTTCTATGATTCCATAAAGTTATGCCAAATCTTGCTTTCCCTGGTTGTTTGCTTATAAAGAATAATAAACTCTGCAAATCTTTCTCCCTCTGAGAATCACACTAGTGATATTGTGGCTTCACAGCATTAGAGAGCTAAATAACAGAGAGGTAACACCAGGGCATGACACTGAAATCCAGTTTCTGATCTTAACCCTCTAGAACTGCAGAACTACTGGATTTCATAGGCAGCAAGACCATCATTATCTGACCTCTTGCATAATGTAAGCCACAGAATTTCATTTAGTAATTCAGTCAGTAGAGGAAACTAATAAGAGATGCTTGATTCTGACTGCTGAAGCAGCTCTTGAGACTACTGGGGTAGCAGTAAGGTTAAAAGGAGGGTAAGGTTTTCTGTTGGGTGCTCCATTCCAGACAATAAAAGCTAGGTTAACTCTGTACTGTCTAAATATAAAAATTGGCAGGTTTTTTTAGAAAGCCTTTATTGTCAATTACCTGCTCTTTTATCAACTCTTCCAGGCTGTATCTACAAGGACAGAACCATCACCCTGAAGCCCTGAGCTACTAGCCATCTATACAGCAGATTTGCTTAAACCTAACAACAGTCCAGCCCAATCCTGAAGCCTTCACCAAGGAGATGAGGCAATCCCTTTCACTATCTCCCTCCTAACATACATTTTGCTGTGGCCTATTTTATATTTGTCTGAACAAACATATATCTGTTAGCAATTCACAGATGGCCACAATCATATAAGCAGCTTTGGTCTACAAGGTCTGACTTGAGATGTTAAGGCATCTCTAATACGACTTGGAACATCTCAGTTTGGTAATGTTGAATCAGGGTTAGCCTTGTGCAGAGACAAAAGCCAGCTACCCTATGAATTTAGCCTTATATTCTGAATTACTTAACTCCAGACATTATTTGGGAATTTGAGACTGATAGAACACACAAGAATGGTGTCTGAAAGTTATATTTGAATTTAATGTTGTCACTATGTCTAACAGAAAATGCAACTTAAACAGGAGTGTTTATCAAAGACAGGCTAGACCCAACACCTGTCTATTTTCCAGAGTAGCACACCTTGCCCATTTCTCATGAACTAAAAGCAAACTGTGTGTTATTCACAGTTACAGAAAGAGCAAAAGATCAAAACATTTCTGGGGATGCACCACACACTGCCTTCTCTTACTGCTCTTTTCCAGTTCTGTACTGTCTAGAAACCTCAGTAGGGAAGGGAAAGAAAATTGAGGAAAACAAACTCTGGAAAGAAGCTTGGCAAACTTTTGAATCTTGATTACTAGAAAACCATCTTCCTAGAAAAACATTGTATAAACCTTGCTTTGAGGATTACGTTCATCCTTATTTTATAGGGACAAAACAATAGCGGATGAGCAGAATGAAACACAAGAGAACACTAATAACATCAAATTTGCAGGAGACAAATCACAGTAAAAAACACCCACAATATGAGACCTCTCTTGCAAAGCTTTCCTAATTCCCACTTGAGGACTTTCTTCTGAATCACTTCATCACAACCATTTGCTGGCTACAGGAACAGCCGGAGAGTCCATTTCCCAAAACCCGTGTGTCCCAAGGCTGCAGTAAGGACATCCACAAGTCCCTCCCACAACTCCAACCTTTCCATTTCTGCCAAGGCAGGAACACCCATGCCTCTACTTATATCAAGACATCCCATAACCACCACCTTCCTGCAGCAGCTTGTGATGATAGTTGTGGTTCCTTTGACAGCCCTACTTTTTCAGGGGGTTCCTGAGAATACCTAATTTCACTTCTTTTGAGAGAGGCCTTGATGATAACCGGTTATGCCCCAGGCCCCCTAATTTGAACAAATGTTACATTCAACCACATCAAATGTGCTTCCTGTGTCTTCACAGACTTGTACTTGTCAGTAAAACTTCAATTTAATGATACTTAGAATACTTCAGTTACTTCCTTCTTTATATGGATGGAAATGCTTCAGCTTTACAAAAGTGGCTTTCCTCTTATCACGGTATGTTGGATGCACTCTCCATATGCCCATTTGGCAGGAATCAGTTTGGGTCAATGGGCTATGAGCCATTTGTTTGCTGTTTGCAAGCCCACACACAGCTGCTGGGTGTTTTGTTTTCTTTTCCTGATTGCTTTCACACATGAAGCTGTAAGGACATGTTGATTGATCAAATGAAACTATTGTACACTTCAGCTCACATCAAGCATACCAGGTGAGGAGTCCATGTAATTGCCTGCTTTGGTCAGTGGTGCTTGTGGCAACCTGTCATCTCTGTGGCTTCCTCCACTTGCAAAATAGTTCCAGTGTTCAAAAGCTCCAGACAAAAACCCCAGAATAAAGCTCACCCTCCAAATAAACCCCCCTTTATTTATATGTTGTAAACTGTCAAGAAGACAGGCAAAATTCGCAATACAGTACGCCTTCTGTCATGCAACTGTAGTGAACCTACTGGCAAATAAGCATCATTGTCTCTACTGGATGGATTTAGACCCAATTTTAACCACTTTGCACTCCAGTGGCTCTACTGACAACATGGCAGAAGTGCCTCCTAACCTGCTCAGTTCTGGTTTATTTATAGGCACTTTGAATCCAAATACTAATTTCCATAAAGCATTCCATTGTTTCAGCTATAACACATTAATCTGTTAAATGAATACATTAAATAAATTAAGAAAAGTTTCCCATTTTTAAACTATGCTCATTTATTATATCATTAGAGAAAAAAATACTGCAAAGTATTGTATTTGTTACACACGCTTTGTCAAAACTTAGCTTTAAAACACCAGTGCTTATAGAATCATATTATGAGTGCAATTTCTCTTTCTGCAGTTTCATCTTTTCTGAAGCTGAACATACAGCTTTTGTAGCAAGGACAGTCATTATATTTTTGAACAGAATTCATTCAGTGACAGGTTTATTGCTTGTTTATCTCAGAAATATTTTCTACAAAGGACATTATAGAAAATTGCAAGAAACCAAAATATTGAAAGTGTTTTGAATGGCATTATATGGAATTCCACGGCTGGAATGGTATCCGATAAAACAATTTTCTTAACTCACATCATCCCCTCCAAGAAGGATGCTTGGGTTCACAACAAAAAGATGCTTGAGTTCACTAGAAAAAAAATGGATCTTATTTGTTTTCTGTCAATATTTTTGGTTGACTAAAGCAGGGCTTGAATCTTCTTGACATCATAATTTCATTGTATCCCAGGATTTGCACAGAACTGAAAAATTCTGCTTGTTTGAACTACCAATGTTATTGCTTTTAAAGTTTACAGAAGCAGGGATTGAACTGTAAATTTGACAATGCTGTAGGATATAGATATGTCACACTTAAAAATATCTCTCAAAATGCTTTTTCAAAATGGCAGGATTAGGGACAAAGGTCACATTTTTAACATTATTTATAGGCAAATTGCTCAGATTACTTATGGAAAAAGCAGCCATGAGACCTATTATACCCACAACCACCCATTATTGTTATATATGTTATGGTGAAAAGATAAGACCAGCTCCAGAGCCAGGGGAATGAATGAGATGAGAAATGCTGGGTACTATATGTGGGAGCATTTCAACCTGTGAACTCCTCAAATATAAAGAGTTAAGAGTCAATCTACAGTCTCTCCTTAAATACCACATTCTCCTCCCTACAGCAAGAGAAGAACTGCAGCTTGTGGGAGCATTAAATCAGGGAAGATACAATACAAACTTTAAATGAACACGAGATTTCAAGAGGTCTTAGAGAAGTTAATTCTGTTTCCCACTAGAAAATGAAGTTTCTTACCTGAGTGGAATATTAAAAAGCACACTCTGAATGGTCTGTCCTTGTACTTTAACTGAACATTAATTCACCTTATAATTTCTCTGGCATTCCTTAAAACTGATTTTAATGCGTGCCTAAGCAGCACTGCCACACAAGCTCTTGAGAAGTATCAACAAAGCATGCCAATGCAATGCTACACTAACCACTGTAATGCCAAAGCTTTTGGCTCAAATTTAAACATACTTTCCCTTCCCTGGATTCTTCCTTACCTCTCCCCACCCCTGCCATCAAAGACGAGCATCAGTAAATGAATGTGCTATGTGAATTCCTCAGACAATCACCTGCATTTAAAAGATACAGATTACCAAATCCTCTCCCCCATCCACTCTGCAGCGTTTTGAAAAGCTGAACTTCCATGGCAGCAGGAGGGTCCCAAAAAAGAGCCACATACTCAAAGGCAGGACAGGGTACCTATCAGCAGTTTGAAGGAAGAGCTGAAGGCAGTGCTTAGGTAGAAAAAAAGCCAAAGCTGAGCTGGGGTGTTTCGGTGGTGTAAGTCAAAACTCACATTCAAAGTCACAGAATAATAAATTCTAACATTATCTGACTTGAAAGGAAATTTTTAATTATTAGTATTATATTTTATTTTGTTCTGGAATTTGTAATAACCTAACATTGCTTAAAATATAAAAATTGAAGTACGAGGAGTCCAATTAAGTAATCCTGAGACTATGAAACAAGCCAGGTGCGGCAAGAAAATTCAAATTAACACTTATCTCAAGCTTCAAAATAAGTGTCAGTTTATTTTTTTTATTTTAATTTATTGTAGTCAACATTAGCTAAAGCTGAAGACATTTGTTCTCTTGCTAATGATATACACATAACTCCCACTTATATCCCCTTGCTCCTTCCAATTAAGAGTAACTTCTGAACATTTCAGCTAGAAGGCTTATCTGGCACAGATTATTCACTGTATCATATGGATTCAGGTTCTTACGTCTGTGAGCTCTTTAGAGCAGCAATTTGTTCTTTGTTTAGCATATTCTGCAGTGCACAATGCTAAATAAGCTTAGGGAGTGCTATTCACTGAGGCATGTTTGTGCTCAGTGGGAACAGCATTGCCTTGTGCTTTGTTGTTCCAATCTGTGCAAACCTCCTCTCCAATGCAGTGTATAAAATTCCAGGCTGCCTGTAAGTCAGTCGGATTCTGAAAGAAATCTTCAGACTAAACACACAAAAATTAGTGGGTCTGAGAAGCACTATAGGTGGAAATGTAGCACACCTCATATTAGCTTGCTATTGCTTAAGTGTACAAAATCAGCACCAGCTCGCCGCTTATCTTCTCTGCACAACTAATTGCTTTCCTCACCACACAGTTCTGACACATCTCGCATGCACGCTGGGAATATTTAACTCCAACTGAGCAATAAAACACCACCAGTTCCTTGACTTTCTCAATTCAACACAGCTTGTTCAAGTTAACCATGTCATTGTTGCATTATGTCTTTACTTTTCAGTCTTGCTGAAATGAAGTTTGGAAAGCATAAAGACAGGGTATCATTCCTATGAGAATCACAGAACAGGGTCCCCCCCATCAAAGCAGAACATGTATTTTGTGAAAGCATCGTATCTATTTAGCTCCCAGCTCCACCCTGTGAACTCCCAGGCTCTCTGGACAAGCAAAACAAGCCAAGCTGCTGTGGAGTGCATGGGATGAGAAAGAGCTACAGAGCTGCCTCTTTTCCCCCCCAGGAGTCTGAGAAGGCCTTACTAGCAAACTGCAGTGAACAAGGTTTTGTCAGGTCAAGCTTATGGTCAAATAAAACAGCACCATCTCACATGGTATGTGTCCTTCCAACACAAAGTATCAGGTAGCAACATAGCAAATACCATTACACTTAGCACCATTAATCTTGACACCTTTTACTTTCTCCTGTGTCAAGCTAGCAAGTAGCACCATGGCTCTGGACTGGACAGGGCACTGATGCTCTGGGATGGCCAAACCCAGTGGCTGCAACACACCTTCTTGGAATTCATTTCTTATAAAGAGGTGCAAAATTTTTTCTCTTTGAAAATTTTATGCCCTCCATGACAAAGAAATGCTTTCCTCCAATAAAATACAGGTAATCTCTTCAGGTTTATTTAAGTTAAGCTTTCTAATCATTACTGTTGTTAAAAGAATTGGAAATGGGTAATTATTAATTTTCAGTCTTTATAGGTTTTCTGTGAAGGAAAAGGAAATTTAATGCAACACATTTTAAATCCTGTATGACAGGATGTGTCCTTCTGACTCATACATCAGAGACTGAGCAAAGGATGTTCAGATAAGCCACCATAAATTGTTACAAAGACTGTGTAGCCAAGGGGTGAAAATACTCCTGGCTCTCAGTTGACTGATACAGGAGAAGACTTATAATACCCACAGGTTATAAGACATGTTTACCCAGACTGAATCCCTAGGATGACTGGAAGGATACTTATACAGAACACTTGAATTCTGAAGTTGCTATACAAGCCAAGCAATCTGTTCAAAACACCAAAGAAGGCTTAAGTGCTTAAGCTATCGACACTTCTTCTCTGACAGACATCCATGAGAACCAGAGACAAGAGTGTACTGATGAAAACTCCACTGAGGGAAGAAAGCAGTTTCACAGAGCTACAGGGTCAGGCTTGTCTTCACTCAGACCAGCATCAATCTCAAGAAATTTCACCAGCCTGCCCTTCACAGAACAGTATCAAACCTGTTCTTAAGTGGCTTTAGCAAAAGGAAATATTTCAGGTTTCTAGTCTGTTGACCTAATTTTAGTCGCACTTACTTGACTGCTAAGCTCGTAATTGCAGCTGATTCTAACTTAGTATAAAATGAAAGCTTGATTATCTTCAGTGCCGATTTGTATCATGTAACAGTTTGGTCCACTGACTTTCTTAATATGATTCTTGCATTACTCCGAAGCTTATTGGGGTAAAATCAGGCCTTGTCTCTTCTTTACATTGAAGCTTCTAGCTGCAAGCCTAATTTTGAAATGGAGATTAACAAAAAAGTTCTCTGTAATATGTAGATTAGTGAGGCAGAAAGTGTGACAGCATTAAGCTTAAATACCTCCTTCTGCTGGTCATAACCTAGTATAGAATTTAACCTGCTCTTCAAATAAACAAGAATTGGTTTAGCTTGCACGTTTAATCTCAAAATTGCTTTTGGTGCTCCAAGATCACATTATTTTAAACGTATATATTGTATATAAACTCAGAATCATTTAGGTTAGAAAAGGGACCATTCTCAGGTGCCTCCATGGTTTCTAACACACCAATAAGCCTTGCATCTTTACTGCCCTATGGATCTCCATTCCCTACCTCACTGAGATGGCAGATTGAGGGACCTCACTAGCATACTGTCCCTCAACCACTGGCGTGCCACCCCCAGGCTTATCTCTAAACATGTTTACAATTCTGTATCCTGCCTATAGGGATTGATACTTTCCTAAAATTTTATATATGATTGCATATGAATAAAAAAAAGAGTAAGGTCAAAGTCCAAGTAGTATGCTTAGGACTTTGTATTTCAATAAGCGTTACAGGCAATGATAAAAATACCTATCAGTCTCCAGTCCTAAAGGAAGAAAAGGACTGAAATTACAAACTCAAACAATCAAAACAAGGCAAACAAGAGTTAGAAGGCTTCCTCTTCTTTACTTGCAACAAAATTGGGGTTTTTTTTCTGCTACTTTCAAATATGGTACAACTGTGTTTTGAAATTAGAAATCTGTATCTCCAAACTTCTATGTATCAAGACATCTTGCAAAATACATCCTAAGTTTTAATTTTAATGTGAGAAAAAGGCACTTAACATTGGTTGTAGTGTTAAACTTAGTTCTATTTCATACACACTAAAACACATGAATCTCCCTCTTGAATGTTTATCATTTAATCCTATAGCGACACACATAAGAAAACACAGATACAACCAGCTGCCTAGTGAGTTAGGTACCCGCAGTACCCGATCTTAGTGAACAGCAAGTACCAAGAAAGGATAAATTCTCTTCTGACTTTACAGGAGACCATGTTATACCCTGTAGCAAGAGATCCAATTACGGTTACCACCATTATTCCAAAGTCAGAAAATTACTGAATACTATTAAAAGTTCATCCACAGTATTTACCTCAGCAACCTCCAGCAATCTTGAATTGCAATGAGGGACAATATATTGGCTTAGTTATTGCTTCTTATCTGAGATGGGCCCTAAGCAAAACATACTAAGAAATGTTTGGATCCAAGGATTTGGGTCAACACAGTTTTAATTCTCAGTAGTTCTTTCATTTCAGAAAGCATCTCATTTCTTTCTCTTGGGCATCTGTCTGAGTATATGTAAAGCACCATGAGCACATTTGACTAAAAGCCCTCCAAACAGTATTATTAACCTTAGCTGATTATACTTACAGCCTCAGGACCGCAGACCATCACAGAATTAAATACCAGAGACTAGTTTTACAAAAGGATTGGATACATTTATCATTGTTAATGATACATGTATCTCTGCAAGGTAGGTTGAAGCTAACAAGTAGGAGTTTCAAATGCACCTCACTGAATTAAGTGCAAAAGGAACATTAAATCAGTACATTGACCCAGTATCAGTTTATAGGGCACCCTATCTCCATCCCTCCCTGCATCGACTGAGCTTTCTGTGTGAGGACCTGACATGTCCGCACAGAGCCACAAAACTGTACTAAATGGACAGTGCAGAAGGGCTAAAACTAGAGTTGACACCGTCAGCAGAAGGCTAGAGGCAAAAGCATTGCAAGCATATTTTAATTATCTTGAAAAGCAAGCACTACTAATGTAGAACCAAAGATTTAAGGAGGTATGTGCATGTGAGGGTATAAAATTCAGGCACAGAGGTTAGCTCTGGTAATAAAAAGCATTTGGCATATAATTGTGATTAGCAATACTGCTGTCTACAGCTCTGTATTTGGTTGTTTTAATTTTTAAAACTTTATTATTTTTCTTTGGCTGCATTGTTCTATCAAAGTACAGGGTATTATGATTGCTTCAGGACTATCTTAAATTCAGACTCCAAGCGGTAAAACCCTTTTCAACAGAAGTCCAAATCCATGAATGCTGCTGGGGACACAGTGGCTAAGAAACCTGCAGTCCAGGCTGTGTTGGACTTCCCTTTCTATGGCCTAAAACTGTTCCTGACCAGCAGTACGGAGTTGTGAGGGACACTGTCCTTAGCCCAAATATCAGCAACACACATACATATCAACACATATCAACAAATATAGTCAATAGTGGGCAGAGAAGTCAGTCACAGCATCCTTCTCAGAAAAGCCTGATGTTGTTACATATGAGCTGAGCCAACATTATGCACATTTATGCCTGAACTCAGTCTGCCCTTAAACCAATGCGAGCTCTGGTAGTGCTGGAATTGCCTTTCTGCCTTGCCCATTCTCTGCAAGTAGCAGAGACACAGCACACATGAATGAAAAGCGAGCATCTTTCTAGTCGCATCCCAACACAATGTAACAGTTATTCTGAATAGTGTATTTTTCCAGAAAGCACCTATGTTCTCTGCTTTATGCAAATGGAAGAACAAGGAGTATGTATTTATCATTTGGGTGGAAGAAGAATAGCACACATGAATCTCTGCTGAAGAAGAAACTTATAGCTAAGAACAATCTGAAAAAAATTTAAATGTACTTACTGTAAGCCTGACTTTCTTGAAAGTTTAAAGACTTGGTACTGTTCCTCTATTAATATAATTTTAACAATTATCTCACAGCCCTGAGATACTTAAAGGATTTATTTTTAAATTAATCTTAATGCATAAATGAATTAACTAATACAACTGCTCATTTCAGAAAGTTAATTCTGTACTCAAAAGAGTAGATGCTGTAATTTTGGTGCCACACAAACTATTCTTTATAGATAATAAAGTAGTTTTAATTGTCAAATCCACATTAGCACAATTTTGGCAGATGAAGAACACTTTGATCTGTGCATAATAACAAATCTTTACCTTAGCATGGTAGGTAAGGCTTGCATTTCTGCTGCTAGCAACCGCCTGTCAAACACATTTTTGTAAATGTAATTTCTGGAGAGATGAAGGCTCACTGGTTAAGATTTTCAAAGGAACTGGTGACTTAAGGTGTCTGAAAGTTTCCAGTGTCCCAGTTAATGAGACCTGTGTTTCAAGATTTCCATCATTTCTGTAAAAGTACTTAAAGTTGAATGCCCAAAGCAATACACCTGCAGTCACTAGTTGATTGACAATCACCAGAACTAAGCAATTATAAATCAAAAAGCTTAATTTAGTTACTAATCAGCAGTCATAAAACTGCTGAATGCAAAAATAACTTTATTTTTTCAAAACACACATAGCCTCCATTAAAGGAGATTCCCAGGTCACTTAGGACTGACTGAAAGGAAACAGTTTCTGTCCCAGCGGGAAACAGCAACACAACACCATCAGTGTCTGACTTCCTCAAGGACAGTAAGTGAGCAAAGGCTGGGAGACAATTCTCTTCAATGATGTATGTTATGCTCATAAAATTCATTCATGTGTCATATAAATGCTCAGATATTCCAAGACACAGACATGTGGGGAGGGAAACATACTTAAAACTTTCTAGGTTTAAACCAATGCCACATTCAAAGATAATTCAGTGCTTCATATAGGTGTGGCGTGCTGATTTCTGCACACATTTAACCGTATGTCCTTTACAACATACAGCAAATTTTGCACAAACTTCAGAATACCATGTAGAAGTCAGCCTGGGAAGCTGTGAACCAGCTACTGCAATAATTCAACTTGTGCTGTTATCCAGACATAAATCAAACCCTCCACATCCTGCTGAGACAGCAAGACCTGAGCTTTTGCTCAGTTCCTACACAGATAAAAAAGAAAGGGTAAAAAAAAAAAAAGAAAAAGCCTTGACAATGTAGTTGATGGGGTACTCAAAGGGAAGCTTGAAGTCGCAGATGAAACTGAGATTACAAGGTGGTGGGAAAGTAAATAACAATTCCATCAAACAGAAGTATAAGTGGAAGAGGATTAGGAGGAACATGCTGCTTAGCTGGTGACAACCAGCATGATTCAGTATTACAAGACGATCCAATTTACAAAGACACAACATGAGAGAAAATTTCTATCTAGCCCTCAGTAACAGCAGGAGAATTAGGCACGAGATACTAGTTGATAGCTAAAAAATGTTTAAATAAAACCAGCTATAGAATAAACAGAAGCTGTTCAGAGGATGTTAGCTTGATTCTTGTCTAACTTGTACAGATGTACATCAGGAAGAAGTCCATTGAGGTTCCTGGAGTTTAAGGGATGTAAAAGACATAAATAAGATGCAAACACTTGCAATGGCAGGTTTTGTCAGCAAAACCTATATGGAGTATGTACTTTTCTGTCTGAGGTAACTATCTAACCAGTGCCACTAAAGTTTCTACTTAGTGGAATAAGGCCATAGCTATGTTGGCTAAAGGTAAAAGCAGCATCCTGTATAGCTTTAATAAAGCTGTTTAGGAATTTTCTAATGACTAGTCTAGAGGAGACTGCAGTTTCCACAAGAAAAAAACAGATTTTTTGAAGGAAAATGCCAATATCATTCTTAAAAAAAACCAGATTTCCTTTACGATAACAGAAAGTGTTTCTTTTCTGGGGACAACTTACACAAATTTCATGTACACACATTTACTCACACGCCCCTTATTACTATGAGGCAGACACTTTTTGTTCGTATGCTCAACCATGGTGTGTTTAAGGTCACAAAGAGCCATGTAGTTCACCTGCTGAGCACCGCCACCTCCTCCATCTCCCGTACCAGGTAGAGCCTGGGGTTGCTTCCCCTCCAGAGACAGCCCTTCAGAGAATGACAGCTGTGTAACCTGATGTTCCACTTGTGCCATGGGTAGCTGGGCAGTAGGGGAATGCAAGGCAAATAAATGATGCCTCTCTGGAGGCACTGCAGCAAAACAGGAAGAAAGTAAATTCAGTTTAAAAAGAGATATTTTCAACATTTCAAAGTAAAAAAAAAAAAAAAAATAGTTTTAATAGAAAGCAAGATGTCAAAATAATGAATCTAATTTCCCAGGATGGAAATAGACATTCTGTCCCAGTCTAATGCTTAAATCTGAGGGGAATTCTGCCTTGCTGAGTCACATGATCGAAGCATTTGTCTTTTAGAAAGTTCTCTAATGAACAGGTATATTTGAACCTACTTAGAAAGTAATACAAACAAAATAATTGCCTTTAAGAGTCAAAGATTTGACTCTCTCTTTTTGTCTAGGACTGCAATTTATGCTGTAAAAACCTTGAAAAAAGTTGAGAAATAAACAGTACTTCAAAAAACTGTTTCAATACACTATGCAGTGAATAAATTCACTGGAGGCAAAAACAGATTGACAGGATCTTGGAGAGCCATATCCCATATGTGTACATCACCAAAGACACATAGGAGCCTTGTGAACAGTTACGTATTTGTTTGGGATTCAGCGGAAGAAATCACTACCCTGAAACGTGATCATATTGCGAGTTATCTTTGCCAAGACTCATAAATTCAAGCAAAAGGAAAACATATTGGGTGTCTAGAAACAGTGGAGGTAATTTTTCCCTTTAGACCTGCTAGAGATTTTCACTATAATGAAAAACTCTAAGGTATTATTACAAGAGTAAGTCGGGAAACTGTTTCCCAGCCAAAATTACTTGGATCCACTTTATATGCTAGGAAAAATACCCATTGAAATCATAAAAACTCTCTGGATTTACATTGTTAGCTTCCCATAAAGCCAGCTGTTGATACCCAATTATTTTAAATGCTGCACAATGATCCCAGCTCATTTCCTATCTGGGTCAAGCGATGCCCTAAAAGCAAAACCAGACAGGCAAGCTCAGAGGCGCAAGAACAGAAGTAAGTAGAAAGGAACTGATAGCAGAGCCATTCACAGCAATTAGAGCTCAACAAGCACTTACAGATTCCCTGGAAAAGAAAAATTACTGGTATTGGAATATTTACCCTTGAATGTCCCTGCCTCCAGGGGTGCTGAGCAAAAGACATATTTACACTGCAGTTTTGCCTAGCTCAGTTGACAGCATGAAGCAAAATATTCTTCATGTGAAAGATTTAGCTGGTTCTTCGGCAGCCTGTTTTTTAACCAGAAAATACTTTTTCTATAAAGGCAAAATACATATAGTGATTTAACTGAAATTTTCAGCAAGAAACACTTTAGATAAAGATCAAATTGTAAACTCATGGAGTGGCACAGTGTACATCATCTCTTAGTGTACATTATCTATTAAAGCTATAGAGCAAGAGGGCCAAAATATATATATATTTAGAAAAAAATCAGGATTTTCCAGCTAGGACTAACCCAAATACCAAAATCTCATCTTTTTTTAACAAAGGCTCAAAATTCTCATTTGCAGGCAGTTCAAAGCTGCAGCTTTGATTTGAGGCTATCCAACATTCCACTTGTAAGTGGACAAAATAAGCAAAACTTAAGAACACCAGGGAAAGATGACCATAACTATTTGCAAAATAAATCTATCTGGATATGCCTACATACCTTTTTGCAAAGACATTCTTTACCTTTGTACAGTTACACGCACAGAAGTCCACGAGAGAAATGTATATTCTTCTAGGGATGCAACAATATTCAAAATAGGACATTTGAGAGAATGCCGTGACTGAACTATCAGGAGACAGGCTGACAATTCATTCTTGGTCTTGCAGGGTAGAGAATTATGTCAACACTATAAAACAACACAGGACTTTATTTCTCTCTTTTGCCCAGGATTGTATTCAAGAAGAATCAGGCAACTGTGGGAGACAGAGGAGACCTGTTCTTCTCAGTTCCATAGCCTTCCAGCATGGCTTCACTAAGGGGAAATCCTGCCTGACCAATCTGGTGGCCTTCTATGATGGGGCTACGGAACTGATGGACAGGGGTAGAGCAGTTGACGTCATCTACCTGGACTTGCGCAAAGCGTTCGACACTGTCCCACACAACATCCTTGTCTCTAAATTGGAGAGACATCAATTTGATGGGTGGACCACTCGGTGGATAAAGAACTGGCTGGATGGCCGCACGCAAAGAGTTGTGGTCAATGGCTCGATGTCCGGCTGGAGACCGGTAACGAGTGGTGTCCCTCAAGGATCGGTGTTGGGACCAGTCTTGTTCAACATCTTTGTCGGTGACATGGACAGTGGGATTGAGTGCGCCCTCAGCAAGTTTGCCGATGACACCAAGCTGTGTGGTTCAGTTGATACACTGAAGGGAAGGGATGCCATCCAGAGGGACGTTGACATGCTTGTGAGGTGGGCTGATGCCAACCTTATGAAGTTTAACCATGCCAAGTGCAAGGTCCTACACCTGGGTCGGAGCAATCCCAGGCACAGCTACAGGTTGGGCAGAAAAGAGATTCAGAGCAGCCCTGCGGAGAAGGACTTGAGGGTGTTGGTCAATGAGAAAATGAACATGAGCCAGCTTCAGTGTGCGCTCGCAGCCCAGAAAGCCAACTGTATCCTGGGCTGCATCAAGAGGAGCGTGACCAGCAGGTCGAAGGAGGTGATCCTGCCCCTCTACTCTACTGTCGTAGAGTACACCTCACTTGGAGTATTGTGTACAGTTCTGGTGTCCTCAACATAAAAAGGACATGGAGCTGTTGGAACAAGTCCAGAGGAGGGCCACCAGGATGATCAGGAGGCTGGAGCACCTCCCATATGAAGATAGGCTGAGGAAGTTGGGGCTGTTCAGCCTGGAGAAGAGAAGGCTGCGTGGAGACCTCATAGCAGCCTTCCAGTATCTGAAGGGGACCTACAAGGATGCTGGGGATGGACTATTCATCAGGGACTGTAGTGACAGGACAAGGGGTAATGGGTTAAAACTTAAACAGGGGAAGTTTAGGTTGGATATGAGGAAGAAATTCTTTACTGTTAGGGTGGTGAGGCACTGGAATGGGCTGCCCAGGGAGGTTGTGAATGCTCCATCCTTGGCAGTGTTCAAGGCCAGGTTGGATGAGGCCTTGGGTGGCATGGTTTAGTGTGAAGTGTGCCTACCCATGGCAGGGGGGCTGGAAATAGATGATCTTAAGGTCCTTTCCAACCCTAACTATTCTATGATTCTCAGGGCGTGTACTATGTTTAATTGCTGAAGGCATGAAGCATTTTGAAAGGTTTGTCAATAAAATCCCTATTTAGTTAACCCCAATCTCCTCAGATCTCCTGTTACATGCAGCCTTCTGCTCCTAACATCTGGCCAGGCAAAGCCTCCAATTACACTGCTGCATTTGGTGGCTTAATAGACCTAGATAAAGGTCTATGGTATATTCATTTCCCTTAGTAACTGTTTATCTCTGGCTAGTCCAATGATATGCAGCCTCATGTAGCAGCAAGGCACACAGTCATGTGCCAGGCCACAGAGCACATGTGCACATTCACATTAATACCAAAGCTTCCCATGACCTTTCCTTTTCTGTGGCTGGATTTACATATGTCACAGCTACACTTTGTAATTGGTGTGGAAGGGGGAGGAAGAAAGGGAGAGAGCAGCCCAAGATTGCAGCCAAGCGCAAGCTTGCACCACTCTATCCCTTCCACTGTCTTCACTGTACTTGATGCTTTTCAGGCCACACCTGGAATACTGTGTTCAGCTTTGGTCCCCACTACAAAAAAAGATGTGGGCAGGCTGGAAGGGGTTCAGAGAAGGGCCACAAAGATGATCAAAGGGCTGTGAAGCTATGTGAGGAAAGGCTGAGAGAGCTGGATGTGTTCAGCCTAGAAAAAAGAAGGTTCAGGGGAGACCTTATCACCATGGTTGGTATTTAGAGGGTGGCTACAAAAAAGACTGATAACCTCTTTTTACAAGGAGTCACATGGAAAAGACAAGGGGAGTGGGCACGAATTATTCCTGGGGAGATTCCAACTAGACAAAAGCATAAAATTTTATACAATGAAAACAATCATCCATTGGAATAATCTCCCATGGTAGATTCCCCAACATTGGATACTTTTAAGTTTCACCTGGATAGAGTGATGGGACATCTAGTCTAAGTCATGGTTTGACAAGAAAGGTTGGACCAGATGATCCTTGAGGTCCCTTCCAACCTGGAATTGTATGATTCTCCTCAGCACGCAGTCTACTTCTTGCTGACATCTTCAGTGAGGAGGGCAGGAGTGGCAGAAAGCTGCAAAGCTGGCTATGGACCAGATGGCCAGGATCCCCCAGCTGCTACCAATGCCCTGGAGGACAAAGCCTGAAGGACAATGCCCTGAAGAACATGCACACTGCAAATCATCAAAACTCCTCTGAATATTGATGTTGAGGCTCAATCCAAAATAAGCATCTACTATCAAATAGTTCCACAGCAAGATTTCTCCTTAATGTTTCCCTAAGTGGATGATACTGAAGAAAAACTATAAAAATCAGCTCTCAGCACACAGTTGTCTCCTCTGCACTAAGATGAATCATGACTGCGTTCTTCTAGACCTTGCTATCTGCAACTGTAAAGTACCACAAACTTCTTACAGTTCAGCCTCTGGAATTTGTCAACTTGAACACTTGACAGCCATTTATTTTTTGCTGTGCCCAAATTTTTTGTCATACCACACTGAGGTTTCCTTCCTCAATCACTTTAAAAATATATGCAGATATTTGTCTTTCTTTTTCCTTAGTTTTATTTTTAGTTCCCCCTCTGCAGTCAAATCAGCACCTTTAAAAGCTTTTTAGAAATTGTTTGGGATGTAATATTTTTATGTTGAAAGCCTGACATGGAAGTTGCTGAAATTCTGTAGCAACATGGACTGGTTTTCCTGCTTTTTTTAAAAGGCCACAGAGTATCATTGCTTTCTTTTTCTCAGTCCATCTGCCAGACAATTTGCAGGCACTAGTAAAATCATCTTTTCTATTCTCTGTACTTCTTAGCTTTCCTCTGCTTTTGCATCAAGTCCTGTGACAATGGACAAGGGCAGATCAGCTACAGAAATTTCTCTTAAACATTTATTTTAACCTTCAAGTTTCATGTTTGTCACTTTATGTGCCAAAGACAGGAGAAAGCAAAATCCAGCAGTTTGTCAAAACTTGCTCTCTAGGGATCTGGGATCTGTTTCAGTTGTCACCATGTTGCCGTATTTACCTATTGATGTAACTTCTGATGTGCAGCAACAAATGGTAAATAATTCCTCTCTCAGACCAAACTTCTGCCTGTGTTGTTGTCAGTGCTTTTGATCAATAAACCATTGAGGCATCTTCCAGTGTGAATATTGTTCCAACTGTTGCTCAGGAACAACATGCTTTATGCACTATATCCTTATTTTCAATACTATGTGTGAGCTTTTTACTTCTTTCTTCAAGCAGTATCTTCTCTAGCTTGCTATGCAACTGCTTATCCACATCTCCAGTGCTTGAAAAGGCTCACTGGTTTCGATAGGTATAAACCAGCTTTCAACTGCAGGTCACTATCTGTATCACGGATAATATCAAGGATTTCAGTTCTTTCTGTGGCACTGGCACATAATAGAGCCATTTCTTCACATTAGGCCTGACACTTACTTCTTCTAATGTAATTCCCTGGGTTCACCGAGTCCTTCTGAACTCATAGCCCCTGTATTTTTTAGTTATTATGTTAGCTTTTACGAGGCTGCTCTGGAGTCCAAGAATGGTACTTACAGTAACTGACTGCTGCCAGGACATCTAGCACTTTACACACTTTATTTTCATATCTGTCTTCTGCAAATGAAATTCAAACCAGACATCTCCACCACTGCTACAAGGAAGTGTCGTCATCCATCTTACTTGGTGACTGGTGACTTTATCCTCTTTTTATCCAAGCTAATGTAGATTCTACATCTAGTACCCCAGGCATACTGCTGTGCTGCTAAATGATGTCCTTAAACCAACTCAGACCTCAGTGTTTTCCATGTTATTAGCATTAGTGATATGCTAATACCAGTAAAACCTAAACACTGCTATCTCCACACCCGTGTCTTCTATTTTTCTCATCACCTCTCCCCAGTTTCTGCTGTGAACTGACTCATTCAGTTGGGTTTTCCTGTGTGTTTTCTCAAGCTGACATACCATGGCTCTTAGTCCAATTTCCACTTTATTGAAAATTCAAATACAGCCAAGTATGTGCTATTGGCAATACATTTATAGATAGCTCCATTTCTGCAAAGTCTTAGAGTTTAAAGACACAGGGGATGCAAAACAATTTGTTGTTGTTCTGTTTAGATTCTGCCCACACTGGGATTTCCTTTTTTCCTTTTTCCACAAAGTTTCAAGCAGATTTCAGGGCTATCTATTATGTAGACAGATGACAGCACTTCATTCACACAGTCTGTGAATAAGGAATAAATGTCCATACTGTCAGATTTGCAAAATATTGCAAGCAATACTAACACTGACATAAGGAACAGACTTTTCTCCTATTGCCTTGGTAATTCAGTTTACTGAGTCCTTATGTCAATTCGATATCTTAGGGTTTTCCCTAAAATTTACAAATTTTAACCTATTAAGTTAGCAACCCCTACATATACTCCATTGCTGTTCTTTCCTGTATTTGGTCTTCTATCTCCAAACAACACACTTGTCACCTTTATTAAACCATTTTCCTTGACTTATTCTCCTACTGTATGCACTGAATGCTATGGATGCTTTAGCTTGCCTCTACAACACACTGTGAAAACTGAGGCTCACATTCTGCATGCCTTTTCCAGGGCTTCACCGTGCTTTTGCAGTGCTTGATTGCACCCCTGGCACATGCTTTTATTCTGATATGTATCCAGTTGAATAAAATTCTGAATTATAAATACACAAAAATAAGAATTCAAGTTTTGAGAGGACTGGAAATATTTGCAGATTCATAGGGAATTTGGCAGCAGTTTTAGGTGGAAAAAATAGTAAGAACATTAGCCAACATCTGACTAGGCAGTATGTTTCGTGCCACCTTTCAAGTCCAAATGCTGGATTATGTGATGTTACACACTGATGTTAGACACATTGTGAACGTCACAGTCAACTAGCAAAAAATCAGGGCTATTCCCTTCACTGAGTTTAATTCCCACATACAAAGAGTTCTCCTCCCACTGCACTGGTGCAGCACTCTTCACAGCTTTGCTATAATGTCACTTTGTGGCACCTTCACCTTTCATCTGAAGATATCAAAGCAAGCTACAGACACATGTTAATAAAAGACCCTTCTTAAAATACTTACGAGGTAAGAAATTATTACAATATGCAATTTGTTGATGAGAAAACTGAATTAGAAAATTATTAAACTGAGTTAGAAATTGATTAAAGGTCACAGATGTTGGACTTAACCCCTAAATGTGTGGCTTCCAGCCCCATGCATTACTCACAGATAACACATGCACACCTCTCAACAAAGGTCTCTAATTCAACTTCGGTTTTGCACATGATGCCAACACAAGTACAGGTAGACTAAATGAAGGTATTACTCCCACGCCCCAGTACAATTCATTATATTACTGTTACCCTTATTACAACAAAGTGGTGTCATTAAAGCTAATTCTACAGAGCCCCATAAGAGCGTGTGACCAGAATGAAAGCAGTAGCGCACAGCTCATGAGCCAGAGCAGCACTTTACCACAGCTTGCTTTCAGAAGTAAAAGCTGTTTTTTAAATAAAACAAAAAACTTTTACTTTGATAAATGCTGGCTGCTTCAAAAAGATACTGTGTTCTCAAATCTCCCCAGCTAAATGCCACCACAGCTGTAAGGGCCAACCACGTGTGCAGTCAGGCTGGGAATTATCCACACAAACAAAGAGCACAGCTTGAAACATGGACTTCTTCCTGATCAAAAGGGCCGGGGAGACAACTGGACACTTTGGATCAGGCAAAGGATAGGGGTTTTATTATTTTCAAAGAGCACCCCAGTGGATAAAGTAGCCAATATGGTCCTGGTGGCAGTGATAGGTTCTAACACTCTCCTCATCCCACACAAGTTGCTTAAAAGCTTGGCTTTGGGTCTGTTTAAGGTTTGCTGGTTTCCATTTATTTTTTTTTTTTGTTAAAGAACTTCTTTAGGGAAACCCTGAAATACAATCAATCCTTTCATTAGCTTTGTTTAATAGCATTCCTTGTGTAAGCTGCTTTGCCACATACCAAATCATAAACTGCAAATAATACCAAAGAAACCTTGTCACATGAAAAACATCTTCATTATACCCATAATAAGGAAATATGAGGTTTAATTCTATTAAAGTACAATTTTTATTTTTCTATGTATTTTTATATTAATGTTTGAAGAGAAAGAAAGAGAAATCCCTTTCCATCTTGTTTTTACCTAGTTTCATTCACCAGTTTTCAACTACATATGCTGAAAGATTTAACATAAAACAATTATTCATGAAAAAGTTTTCAATCATGAAATATTCACAACATTTCACTTTGTAGAGCTGTTCTTTTTAACAAAATCTAAAGGATTTCAGCCAAACAATAAGACAGAATATTCCTCTGAAATATCTGTTCCTCTTAATAGCCATATATCCCAGTGTAAACATAAAACAATCTAACATGGAGGTATGTGACCACTAAGCTAAGTATTCCCAATAAATGTATCCCATCAACATTACAAATTTTGCAGTG
Organism: Psittacula echo; assembly: GCF_963264785.1. Classification (NCBI taxonomy): domain Eukaryota; kingdom Metazoa; phylum Chordata; class Aves; order Psittaciformes; family Psittacidae; genus Psittacula; species Psittacula echo. Next base: position 33,848,352 of record NC_137743.1, read on the forward strand.
TATGTTAAATTTAAATAGAGGTACTGTGGCAATGACTGCAACGACTTTGGTCATGATTTCTTATGCAAATCCAGAAGGACATAGAGTTCTATCTTGTTCTCTAACTGTTGTCTATCTTATCATCATACAACCACACATATAAAATATCTTTACTAATATAATAACATGATGGGACAGATATCTGTTATTTAGAACCAAACAAGAATTAGAGACCTTCTTTAGTCCTTCTATCTCAAACCAGTTTGATTTTCAGAGTTGTGGTGTTCTGACTGTAATAAATTCGCATAAGAAAACTTTCTAAAACCAAAATACAGTAGCATCACTTGTACAACAGATGAAACAATAAAGGTAGTATAAAATCACATTGAAACTGTAAAAAGTATATCCTTCTTGGGTGGTATGTTTTGGGGTTTAAGTATCAGGCAGAAATTACAAAAACATTTTCTTTAACTGATTTTATACAATTCTCTGTAGGAATTGTTAGGCAGTTAGTATTTTGTAATTGTTTCACCTGAATATAAAGCTATAAAGCATCATTGTCACTGCAGGCTTACCTGCTTTGCCTGCAAATGTAAATGAGCATCTGGGTGTAAAATATCTCTCTAACCGTAAAATATCTCTCTAACCAGTTGCCAGTATTGGAAATCTAGAGAGCAGTAACAGCCTTTGGCTATACCAGATATTTTTTGGAATGCTACTTATGATATTATGACTAAAAGCTGATGGGGATCTAATTTCATTTAAGGGAACAGCAAGGCTCCTCTTTGACCTGGACAGCATTTGTAATGATTCCTCTGTTGCATTATCTGGCATTTCTTAACAGTGGTAGGATTCTGAATCTTGTTAAAATGCATGGCTTCTAACTACTAACTTCCAGTAAAGCATTAATTCAGATATTCATAAGGTCCATAATCACTCAAAAAGTATGTCCTGTGAAGCACATTCTATGAATATATTTGTGCGTTTATATTTTTTTAATTTTAAAAAGGTTTATTTATCCTCATTGTAAAGCTTATACCCCCAAGCCACTGGCTGGAAGGGGGTATATGTACAGTAGTGTATGAAAGAACGCTGAACTTTTATTTACCCGAGCTGAAGAAGAAGTAGTTACTGTGTCTGTGGTGCAAGGAAGAGTGTTTGAATGCCTATGAAATTTCTCACTGACATGTTGTTTGAAGGATGTTTCTGAAATCAATCCTCCACATCTGAAGCCTGAATCTCATTGTTTGATGGGATAGGCCTGAATAAAAAACACTGATGAAATTTATGCTCATATTTTAAGGCCCAGATCCATATTCTAAGGAATTTGAAGCCATGCCTTTATTTCTTTCAGAAACAATTTTTTCCTTTTCTTCCTCTTCCACCAAATATCATTGTATCCTATATATTCAGAGTCTGAGATGAGAAAGGAAGAGAGGTTTTTTTGGGGGGTTGGTTTGTTGGTATTTTTTGGTGTTTGTTTTGTTTTGTTTTAAACTTCACTATGCAATACTCGTAGATCAAATCATGGAAAAAAAAACATTCCAGAAGATGACTACAATCTGATGCAGATGGGAAAAGCAACACAGCCAGGCAGGGTGAGGAATGTTATCAGAAACGCCTATTTGTATCTCATGGTCCGGAGTACAAAAGTAGAAACCAGTTTCTTTTAAACACACAGAAATCAGAATTCTTTATGAGATACAATAATGCTGGAAGACTCCACCAAGCAACAAGTGCTCTTGAGCAAATCAAGGCCAAATTTTCCAAGCAGAGTGTCCAGCCCTGAATGCCTGAGAGGTTAAACACAAAACCCTTGGGAAGAGATAGAAGAATTAAGGACTTGCACAGGCAGGGGACTCGCCTAAAACATTGCACTTGGATAGAGTTTGGTGACAGAATGGACACAAGTGTAATGAAGATGCATATATAACATGAAGGCATCAATTAAGAAAAGGTATGATAGAAAAGGAATTTGGAGAAAATAAGAGGAATACAAAGTACTTTGTTCTGCCCAGTTGAATTTCATGGAATCACAAGGCATCCAATGTGACTTACTAACAGGCAGCTGAAGGCACTTGAATCTCAAAACATCTCTTCTGATTTGTTGTGAAATAATAGCTTGCAGCAAACAACATCGGTGCTTACATGTTTCTAATTAAATGTATGGATGACACTCTAGTTACACATATCCTACTTAGTACAAAGCTTCAATACACACTGACCTGTAGTATACAAGTACTGAAAAAGGATGCATGCACCAAGAAACGCTACAGGCAAGCATAACCTGCAACTGCCACATGCAGCAGAAGACATTGTTTTAAAACTGAGTGTGTCAGCCTGATGGTATGACGGGTTTATATATTCAAAATATTGAAATACTGCAATATTTCTTACCCTCACAGGTTTCCTTCAAAACTTTTGTAACAATATTGGCTAATAAGCCACAGAGCTTCTGCTGGCACATACTAGCATAAACTGATTGACTTCAAACCAGTGCCTGAAGACTGTTTTCCAGCTGTGTACAATAACCCACCCTACTTACTACTTGCTGAAGAGCAGGTAGAAAGCATCATCTTCTCATACAGCCAGTCTCTACTGCTTCTCTAATTATGTCCTCGTGGGCATTTTAATATGTAGGTACAATTATTACACAAAGCACTTTGGATAGCATCACACACCCAATATTCCCTATGACACTGGCAAATGCGTCTCTCTGCTACCCACCCACAGGGGAAAAATTAAGCATAGTGTACTGTCTCGGCTATAAATTAAGTCCAAAGTAGCAGTAGGTGGGACTGGAAGCCAGAAATACTTAGCATTTTGTTCCCATCCACACAGAAGACCATGTTGTCACTTCAGGGAAAAGAAAATGTCTATCTTAATGCATTAAGTAAAGGCTGAATCTAGTCCATTGCATCAGTGAAAACATTTAGGGATAAACAGTACTGATTTTAAATACTAAGCAATATGTTTGTGCAAAAGTCACAATTGCTAGCATTTCCCTTACCCAGTTTCCATGAGCATTCTTTTTTCCTCCAGATAAATATTGATAGTTCATGGCAAATTGTTTGGAACACAGCACTCCATTTTAGCTGCAGGATTTAGGCTGGAGTCTGTTTCAGTGGTGTGCATGCCTAGAACTAATAGCAGAGGTTGGCCCTGAGAATAAACACACAACTGAGCATTTAAAACCTGCTGGATTTTGTTTGACTCAGTGTATTAGATAAAATTGTGATTTCATACTAAACTTACCTTGTCTGCACACAAGCTAGAAGACAACTGAAAATTTTAATAGTGCAAGGCCTGGTGAGTGTGCGGAAGTTGAGAAGGCAGCTTTTATTGCAGGCTGCATAACCTGAAAACAGCTATCTCTCACCATTACAGCACAGAGCTGCTCCAGTCTGAACAGGAGGGAGCTTAGACGACATCTCATTAGGGTCCCAAGATCAGCTCAGAGTTTGGGGGAGGACTTGCTACTCTTCACTACTATTATTTCTCTCTAAATATTTTTATTTTTCAAAATAAAGAGATGTCATTCATTATTATAAGTGCCATTCCAAAGCTAAGGAAAACGACAGACCCCTTTTGAAACATGCTCTGCACATTTCTTCACTGGCCAGCTAACACTACCCCAGAAGCACAGACATGCTAGCTGAGGCCTAAGGGAGAAGAGCAGAGTCCTCAAGGATCTGCAGAGCAGTAGAAACCTGGGAGAGAGGGCCTGCTCTGCTGCCTCCTGCTAAGTAGCACAGCAGATGAAAGGCATCAGTAGACAGACAAACCTGCTCAGTCCATATTCACTGCTTTAAGCATGCCAGTGGGCTTTTTACTTTGGGGGGGGGAAGGGACAGAACAAGACACCAAAACACAAAACCAAAACCACCCTACAAGTATAGCATAAGATAAAGGAAATTACATAGTTGTGATATGTGTGAAATTCAAAGTAGACTAGTGATCTTACACTTGCCTGATACAAATGTTCAGCACAAATTAAAGCAACACATTACAGCATGGGGATACAGAAGTCAGACCAAGGAGATGGGACAGGGGAGTTTCTGTTTTCTAGATTGCCTTTGTAGCCTTTTTGGTGAAGCAAATCTCAACAGCAAGCCACAGTGCAGATGAGGCAGGAGCAGCTGGCTGGAGTGGGCTGTGGGCAGCTCAGGTAACTGGGACTACCACAGACATGGATGAGATCTTGCTATGCAATGTAATACGCAAATGGGGGTCTGGGGTCCCACTACCTGTGTGTACGGTAATGTTAAAGGAGAGGAGAAATATCTGCTCAAGAAGTCATCAGAAATGAGGACTTCAAATGACTGTTGGTACATTCTGGGATGCTTGCTTATTGTCTAGCGTTGTTACCTTTTCTCCCTTTAATCAAGCATTGCTTCATGAATCATTTGACTTGTTATTTATGAGTGGCATTGGGCAAAGTTTAATATTTTGTAGCTTTCATGTAAGGAGCCAAACTGGTGTTCATTAGTGACCCCTGGAACCTAAACCCAGCCTTTGCAGCTACCAATGTCAAATCCATTTGTTTCCAGCACTTTCCAGCATCAGTGCTAGCCAAATGAACACTCAAAGAGGAAACTCTAATATCAACAACCAGGAACAAACTTGTCTCTCAGAAGACAACCTCTACAAATGTCAAAGATGGCATGGGTTTCCCTGACTCTCCAAGCTTTCGTTGTTTCAGTATTTGTTAACCTAGCATGCTGAATACTTGACATTGGCATGTTTATCCTCTTATACAACTGTTCCAACATCTATGAGCATTTTACAGTCATGTATCCATAGTACAGCTATGAAATGTCCTTGTTAATCTCAGTCATCATACAAAAATATTAACTAAAAATAAATTCAGAATACAATCTCAATGAATTCAAATCCTACATATATCCACACCAGTTATTTTACAGCACTTGGCATTTACATTTCTCTTTCAGGTGACATTAGAGCAATTTATACATTCACTACAGTGAAAGTTTTTCCTAGTATCCTCAACAGCAAAACAAGCATTTCTGATTAGATGATCTCAGCTACCTACAGCTCTCATATGCTAAATATAAAGCAATACAGAGTGATCCCACAGAGGCTGAGTAGGATTTTAATTGCAAGTTTGGTATATTTGTCTGGATTCCTTTCTTGTGTAAATCCAGTGAATTCAGGGCCATGCTTCTATATGATGACAAGTTTCTATTTAGGATGCAGTAAAATTCCTCTTGCACTTTTGCTCTGGAGAATCTTAAAAATCACAAAAGGTTGTGATACTGTGATGAATAAACATCTTTAAAATGTACATCATTATCAGTATTGCCTCTTAACAACTACATTTTAATGACAGAGGATATATTCAGGAAATTCAGTAAATTTTCATTCTTACCACAAGACTGCTGTCCAGAGAAAGTCTTTTCCCAAATTCCCTTTTCTGTAGCTGTCTCTTTCTCTCCATAGCTGAGGTTATTTGTTTTCCTTTTGATCAGCTAGAAGTGTCAGACTGTTTCCAGCATCACTAAAAAAAAAATAAAATTAAAAAACCCCACCGAAATTAAATGCACATTTCAGTATCCTACTAACAGTTTCTGTCTTTCATCATTAACTTTGTAATAACCCAGCAGCTTATGACTTTGTGTCTATAGTAGGCTATGTTCCAGGAACAAATTTTCTGTGCCAGAAAAGCTAAACTCTCCAGACACAAATATTACCAATATGTTTGGGTCACTTCTCAAAGAAAAAAAATAATCTGCTACTACTGTCCTTATCAAGACACCCCATGTTTCCTAGTCTCTTTTGAATTGGGCTGGGATCTGGATTTGCAGAACCAACAAACTACCTGGGGCTGGGGAGTGGGAGGCGGGGAGGGAAACAGTTCGCTTCACATTAATTGCACTCCTCAGTAAGCCCTGCTTGTTGGCACATCTGTGCTGCTACTATGATGTACATATTTTGGACCTAATCCTGAAGAGTTCTAAAAGCTTTCAACTCCCATTATCCTTAATGAGACACAAATGCCCTTAGCATGTTTAAGTTTTTAAGGTCAAAGATTCCGCTGTGTTAATCAGACAGCCCAACTGCCTGTACAGAATGGCTGGGGAACTTCACTCTGTGAAGCTATCACAGAGGGAGTGAGTCTTTCCAGTTTTGTAGGATTTTGTAGGCTGGTGGTTTCTACTAAAACCAAGCTACAGTTTACCAGTAACTACAGCTCTCTCTTTTCCCAAATGTTTCTGATAATATATGTGTATGAAAGTTTTAGCTTGTATTTTAAGGTAATATTTATTGTGTGTGATTCAGGAACATGGGCAAAGCTAATGAATTTATTCAGGATTCAGAAAATAGGAACAGAAAAACAGAAGTCAGAATCTAGCCTAAATTAAAGCAGACAGATATGCTCATAAATACAGAACCAAGTATAGGAATCTCATACTGACTACATTTACTGTATCAGAGGGCAAGATGCTATCTCTCTTAATCTGGGCTAACTCCCATTAAATACAAAGAGCTTTCACGACAAGAATTTGTCCACATTTTTTTTTAGTCAAGAGCTGATATGAAAGCCTATTTAAAAACAAATTTAGTAAGACTGAGACATTCATATAGCACTGCTTAATGCTGAACCTATAGAAATTCACTGCATTCGACTGAAAAACAATACTAAGCAAAAGACATATCTGTCCATTTCTGATCCTTTTTACTTATTGTGAACAAAACCTTCAGTCACAAACAGCCAGGTGATGCATGAATACCACTGGGCTTGGCTGTAGGGTAACACAGCTGGCATTCCCAAAAGAAGCATGTGCCCTGCAGATATACTTGCGTGGGTATGGATAAATGTGATTTCTCAACCGCCCATCTGTCACTGTGGGGATACTAAGCAGATAAAACCACCACAACTCATTCCTCAAGTTGCCCCTAAATGCTCTGCCATGAGGGCACAAAGAAGTCTGACTATGGGTCAAGCACAGGCCACCTACACGGAAAATGGGATGCCCAGGCTAAGCCTCCAAAGCCAGCTGGAATTTGGAGGGCTCCCAGAGGCATGCAACCCAAGATCATCAGGTCCACTGTGGGCATCACAACTGGGATTGCTCTTGTAAAATATTTCCCATGGGGAAGCCACAGTTGGTCTGGTACCAAGCCATCCAGTGAGAAATTCAGCCTTCTATTAAACACCACTTGTTTTGTACTTCTGGTTTACACTTACACAAGACCAGAATTCAAGCCATTTTCTCCAAAATGGATAAATTACCCACTATACAAATTCATCTAAGGAATGCATGTGGTGAGAACATGTACACACAATTATAGGAAAACCAGTTATTGCACTGTGTTCATTCCTGCCTTGCGGGTTTTTTCCCAGGTTTATCTGTAAGCCCTTGCTTCCTTTTTGTAGTACCAATCCTAAAGCTACAGACACTATTTCATTCAGCTTATAAGGAATCTCAGTGGTATGCTGTCACATTTACACAATTTACACAATTACTGTACACATTAACACAATTACCATTGCTTGCTGATTAGCAATCATGCCTCAGAAGAAATACCAAAATAGATTTGAACAAACACAGAGGCAATGTATTACACTGTTTTTGTGATTACACCAGAAACTGGCAAGATAAAGCCCTTATGCAATATTTGTATTATTCTTCTCTGCATTCACCATGCCTGGAGAGCAGGACTTCCACCAAGGGAGTCTTCGTTGATCAGCAAGCACACAACCACTTAGGAACAAACCAGTTGGAGAGCTACAGTTGGAGCCCATTATCGCTGCAAAAGTTCAAGCATTACTATTAGTTATTCCTATAGGTTACATGCTACGCTGCCTTGAGCACCTCAAGGAGTGGATCTATTGTAACCCATACCTGGCACAGCACATGAACCTATCTATGTACTGGTGAAGCAGCCTCAGACCTGCACACTCCACTCCCTCCCCCCACACACACACCATGGAAAAAAATCTCTGGGCATGTTACTGTTAGTAGGCTGTCACAGATCTCTCCTAAAGAGTTAACCTAAGGCTGAACCCACTTAAAGTTTTGAATCAAAGGTAATTGTCAGAGAAGATAATACATCACTTGTACCAACATATGCTGGTGCCTCAAAGTACCCAACTCAGGAGGCCTTTAAAGAAAACTGATCATCAGAGCGAAGTATATAAAACCAGAACAAGTTTTCATCTTGGAATGGTCATTTTTATGCATCATACTATTTGTCACAGACAAAAAATGACCCTCCCAGGTAAATCTCTCTTCCTCTGAGACTAGCAACAATCTGAAATACAGTACTGCGTCCACTGGGAAGTTCAGCAGAGAATGGTCGTCCAGATGTAACAGTTCTGAAATGTAAAAGCACTCAGAATCAGTTTTGCCCAGTCATCAGAAATACCATTTGTATTGCCAAGAAAACAGCCTGTAGAAATTTATCCGCCTTCCCTGACCAATTTGCTTGTCAGTATCTTTATAGCAGAGACCCCAGTGATCAACATTCAGACCGTGACTGTCCCATTTAGCTCAGCTGAACTGTGAACTATTGCAAAGCCACTTCTGATTTACGGTGTCTTCACAGACACTGCGCTCATACATGTACATTGCCAAACCTTTGGGGGCACATCTTACTGTTCTTTGTGCTGCAGGAAATTTTTCCACTGTAGGACTGTTCTCTAAGGGACTATAGAGTTCATCTATGCTGAGCATGTTGGGGAAGGCACTGAAGTTAGAAGTACTTGGCGGTTATCCTCATATCCTCCTTGTATCCTCAAGGAGCGTACGGGGATCAGTCTAAGAGAATTCAGGTCCCAGATGTTTGCCTACTGTCTTAGTTTTTCCTTGAGCTCAGGGAAGAAGGTTTTATATGGACATAGAAAAAACTCTCAGGGGAAAACCTAAGCGGAATCTTGCTTCAATACGGTACACCCTCACTGTTCAGAAAGCTAGCAAGCCAGAGGCAGAGCCAGAGCTTGATTATACATCCTAAAGTGCAGTATTTTTAGCACTCAATACAAAAATCTTCATTACTTGAGGAAATGGCTCCAAAACTATGCCCTGGAGAAACGGTGTCATTAGCAGAGAAAAGCACTCTCTAAAATCTATGCAAGAAGTTTCTTGGACTATAATACCTTCATTTCCAGTAGTAACAAAGGGTGATTGATGTATATTGCTTTAGCTGATGAAAACTCATAACATTATATTCTGTAGATAAGCATCCAACATATTTTCAGACAGTTTGAAACTGCAGTTACACTGCAACAGAGCTATGCCAGCATATGCCAGCTGGGAACTAGCACACAGTATCTCTCTTTGGTAACTGGAAATACACTGTATTTATTTTTCTCTTACAAATTAGTATAAATTTAGAAGTTACAACACATAAAAATGACAGCTCTGTAAACTAGTGTCCTTTCATTTAAATTCAGGATAGATGTAGGGTAGTCTCCCCACCCTCTGCTTTGCACAGAAGGCAAAACACCCGCAGGGCAGCAAGGCATTCCCTCTCAGCAGTCTGCTTGTCTTTCTGAGGTGCTAATGCGAGGACAAGTTTTGTGATGTGAACATCAAAATGCTGGGTAACAGAATGAAGCCAAAATTATGCAGTGATCACCCTTAAGCACTTTTTTCTACTCTGATAGTTCTACTTGTTTGACGGCGATACTTTAAGACTAAAAGGGAGTAACAAGAACTGGTATTGTCCTCAGCAATGAAAGGAGAAGGAAAATAATATCACTAGCATAGGACATGAAGAAGCTATGAGAAAGTAGATTGTCATCAATGAAAATGTTAGTTAGAATGAACAGGTGACCTAAAGGTGAGAGATTTTATATCTCATTAGCAATCTCTGGATTGATTCAGTTTCCCAAGAACCAAATTAAATGTAATGTCTCTGTCCGGCTCTGTTTCTTTTGCATAATGCCAATGTGCATTTTCTTTTCTTGTGGTCTTTGTACAAAAACAGAAGAAAAAGTGTAAATAAGTCGGGTATGGTTTGTATAGGCCTTTTTAGAACTGGAAAAAAAAAATAAAAAATCCAGAATTAAGGAGTTGGTGTGTATTCAACAGATCAAAGATTTTTCTGATCTATAAAATCACTACATTTAACTTCCCAGGCATAGGTCAGTCAAAAATGACAGCTAGCTTCACACTAAGCATTTCACTGTTTCCTTTGTGTTGTGTTTTGTTTTGTTTTGTTTGGGTTTTCTGGAGAGTTTTGGTTTGGTTTTTTTGTTTGTTAATGGTAGAGTGTTCAAACCATCAGAGCAGTAACAGCAGAAGACCCCACCTCCACAAAAGATTCTGCCCAGTGCTTGTAAGTGAGCCATGAAAATGGTCTCATTACCACACCCCTATCTCTCCCCATCATGGTATTTAGCCTGGTCACGACTTGGAGCGATAAAGTGGAAAAATAATTCCTTCCACTTGGGAAATAGAAAACCACAGTGACATGGGCAACTGAAAGCAACCTGCAACCTGCAACCTGAAACTTAGCAAAATGTTTCTTGTTTCGCCCACAATGTATTTCATAGCAATGCCATAAGCAGGGCCCACCTGCCTAACGCCCAATACTCCCAGGTATTTGCTTAGGCTCGTCAGCAGTTTGTTAGCACTAGTGTATACGTTGTACATCCACACCCACTGGATTAGGTTACTATTTAGATAAGCAAGCTGCATTTTTGCAGAGAGGAAAGGAGATTGTTCCATGTGCCAGCAGTAATGAGTTAATTAAATTAGAAAAATTCCAGTGCAGGAACCTAAAATCCTTAGATAAGTAGAATACGATGGGAATTACAAGGCAGCAAACACAGCACTGCTGTCTCGTTCTGCCTACATATCTAGATATCCTGAATGGCTTTGGAAACTACTAAAAAATATGTCAAGTCAGAAAATATCTAGATAGAAGACTCTTTCCTAATTCTCTTCATTTTCCTGTGTGATAATTAATTTTGATGCACCCCAAATTTCTTACTGTCTCTAAAGCTATTCCAAAGGACATTGGAGCTGTAGAGGCAGTGCACAGACCCAGCTACGCCCTGCAAATTATTTTGTGATCCAAACCACTCCCTAACCCAATGGTCCCCTAGTTCTGGTTGAAAAATGTAGAGCAGTCATCAACAAGGCCATGATAAAGCACTCCCAAAGAAGAGTGGGAAAGGCCAGAGCTAGACAAGGAACTCGCATCCTTGTTGTGATTTAAATTAGGCACAATGACAACGTCACATGACAGAAACTGAACGCTGACAAATTTGAGAGCCAAATACTACGGATCTATCCTGCCCTTGTCCCATCTCTTGAAAGGGAATCAACAGAGCACGAAGGACAGTCTCATACAATTTTTGACTGGTGATCACTTGCTAGCAAAGAACAGACTCTCAGTAAAATGTTCTGGAAAAAGAAAGGATTTAAAATAAAGCATCTCAGCTACTAATTTCCACCCTGTTTCAACCACAGTTTTCAAAACACATTTATGCTTTCTTTAAGCAAGATAATCTTCCATTTATTCAGCAAACTAAACAACCAGTAAAGCTTTCTATATCATTGCTTCTAGGATTTAAACAATTTAAGATTAAGGGCTTAAATCTAGCAAACCTATCAGTGTACTCAGAATAATACCAGGAATTTCAATAAATCAAAAAATAAAGAATATAGCATTAAAGATGTTATTACTATGACAGCTGTCAAGATGAATTGCATGAGAAGCATTTAAAAGATTTATATCTCAGTATCTCACCAGGTTAATTAAATGGATGCATACATTCATTTAAGAGGATAAGGTGGGTTGCAATGACATAAAATGAGATGGCACAAGATTACGTTCTTTCAGCACTAACAAGAAAGGGTTGAGCAGATATCATTTCAGTATTCTCTAATAAGCATGATTCATCCATTGCCATTTTCAGCTCTCATCTTCTTTCTGGCCAAGAAAAGACTATGAACATTTACAGACTAGCATAATCAAAGCTTTAACCTTTTCAGCATTTTCTGTTTGGATTGGCTGTCCATTTTTATCATGGGTTTCCAGGGCCATGCCACAGGGAGAAGAATCATCAGTAAATTACACCAAAGAATGCTGGAAAGGTCAAAGGATTACTCTCCCCTGTTTGCTTTTATGGGACATATGAAACATTCATATCGTGCAATAAAATTACTGAGGAAAAAAATTATGAAGGAAATGCAGACAGAAAGCATGAATCTGTTGTCAGGGCAGCATGGAAGAAAAGGATATATTACAGTGTTATCATCAATAAAAAACAGATTATGACAATAGTGTTTGTGTATCCTTAGTTCCTGCCCTGAAATCAAATCCTTCTGAACATTTTAAGACCTATATCCAAGAAAGAGATAGCCAGGCAAGACTGAGGTGATTCAGGCTGAAGGAAACATTAGATCCAAAGCTCCTATTTCTTGAGTAAGTTTCTAATCACTTGTTATTAGATATTATTACTACATACTATTATAAATTACGTGATATAGATTATTATATGCTAAAGATGGGTTCCCTTAGCCATTAAGCCTCTTTCAGCAATGTTTTGCTACCTAGGCTGTTAATCAGCAAAAGGTATGCTTTGAGCACAGCAACCGCATCAGCTATATCTGAGGGACACATTTCAGTCCCTTGGGAACCACAGCTAAGCTCAGGTCATTGACAGGCAGCTCCAAGCATCTGGAGAAGCTGAACTCCAGGACCTGAGGAAATTTCACTATACACAGACCTAAAGGGTTATGAGAAGATTTTGAGGTTCAAAAACAAAGTCCCATTTATATTCCAGTAAAGACACCTCTGGCATCAACTACTTGCAACTTCTGTAATCTAGTGCATCATTATTAGAGCTAGCTGTTGCTGGTGGTAAAATGGCTAGCTGGCAGCAGAAACCCAAACTTGAATTTCATTAGGTTTCAAACACTGAATTACGAATCTTCATCAGAGGAAGCAGCATCTGGTTTAAGGGGCCAATAAAGATAACACACCAAATTCATATGTATTCATTTAATACATTGCAATGTTCAGAAAAATGCATGCAATTAAATCCAACATCTGAGTAAGTCTGACAGAAAACTAAGCGGAGGGAAGAATTTAATATACACAACCAAGTTTCCTCCATTTTGCTCAGTTTGATTTGTGGGTTTTTTTAATTTTTCTTTCATTGGTGTAAATCAAGGCACTGTTCAAGTAAGTTAAAGAATTTCAAGCCTATGTGTAAGACCTATATCAGGATCTCTGCTGTAAACAAAGGTGGAATGCCAACTCCATTTTTGAAAGTAGGACTAGGAGCTTCTGAAATGTGACTAAAGATCCCTTCCTCTCCAAGACCAATGCATTTCACTCGGCATCTCTGCTGCTTGCTCATCTGTCTTAATCACAGTCCAGAGGGACCACTAAAAATCATTGGTTTTGTGCATGCTCCACCCCTTCCACCTGCACTTCTAAAAGGGATGATGGCTGTACACTCACAGGATGGCTCTGTGATCTGAACACAAGCCCATCAGACATAGAGAATGAATACACTTAAGAGGTTTTTATTACAATCACCTCTCTTCTTTCTCATTCACTCATTCTGCAGTCTATGCACAATGAAGCATTTTGCTAGAAACACTTTCTAACAGAACATTTTGGTGAATGAAAGCAGTTTTGTGAGATGAAGTGTCCCAAGTGAATGCTACTCCATTTGGTTCTCCCTGGCATCATAGATGAAAGGAATGAAAGATCATTTATTTACTGATGTATTCCAGCTCATGGATATAAGGAATTGTTAAAATCATCTTAACTTAGCGACAGCATTCAGACATCTAGGTTTACTCCACAGAGCACTGGTAACACTTCAACATGTTCACGTGGCTCAAAGGAAAACTCTCAAGACAAAGTATTGTAAAAATATTTCCTCTGTCACTAGTAACACCTTCAGCACCCAGCCCTGCACATTGTCCTATAAAGAAAGTCATTTGCATTACAGGGAATATTTCAACATCTGAGCTGTAGAATTTGTTTCTAACGAATCTGGGGCTTTGTGGATTATAACCTAGTGTCTCAAGTTTCACCTTCCTGTACAGACACTCCCAGTGGGTCAGGGCCTATCCTTCCATTACAGGCAATAACTTTATAATGAAGGTATTAGTTTAAGAACAGCCCAGACAAGAAACTGAATCAAGCTCATAATCCCTTTCTGTCTGATGGAAAAAAAAAAAAAAAAAGAAAAAAAAAGAAAAAAGGGAAGATAACGTACAGTGAAATAAATGTCATCTCTCCATGACCTGGGAAGAGGGTAACTGGGAAAGGGTTCAACTTCATCTATTTGCATAATCTGAAAATAGCTCCTACACCCTACTATGACTAAACGCTACCCTGGGAAACAAGAGGGGAAAGACAGTGCCGATCTTTTCCAGTGCCAGCTAAACCAGAACTGAGCCCCTGGTTTGAAAGAACAGACTGTAACATGGAAACAAAGCAAGAATATGCAGTCTCATTAGACTGGGCAGCTCCGTGTACTACCTGCACAGGACTCTGTGCATATTTTTATCAGAAAAATTCTTCACATATCACTTACTTTGATCTGCAAGTACCTTCACTGAGTCATGCCAGCTATAACTGCAGCTATAGTTCTTTGGACTCTGCTGTCCACTGCTACAGACAAGACACATAAAAGAGCTGTGGTACCAGAGCTGAATTTGGAGGTACCACAACTATTGCTCCTGTGGGTGGACACTGAAATCCTTCAGCTAGTCTCTGGCTGTCCAGCTTTTGCAGAAGTTAGAAATCTACTCTAATTTCAATCAACCTAACATCAGCCAAGGATGACACCCAACAGAATGCAGCTTCAGTGTTCCCAAACACACTTCAGTAACATCTCTCCTTCATGTTCACAGCAGAAAGGTGACAGGGTACAATTCAGCTCTAGCTCCTTCAGTTTCATTGAGATGTATGCCCTGGATACCAATAAGTATACATAAATTAAAATTCCAGGGGATTTCCTCAGCCAATTCAAATTCACTTTATTCTGACACAACAGAGCATGTAGGACTGTGGGATATCAAGACCGTAAAATTAAGAGGAACAGATACACACAGATTAAACTCCATCTTCATCTTATGGCCAAGAAAACTATTATGAAAACATTAAAAATGAAAGATGTTCTGTCTTGATCCATATATCCTTAGATGGTGACAGAACACTGAACAGTATCAGCATACCAAACAGCCATTCACCTCTTTTTCCTCTGCAATTCTAGATTGAGCTCATCTCAAATACTGAATTCAGTTGTGAGCAAAAAAGACAGACAAAATTGATGGAATTCAGACAACAGCAGCAAAGATGATTAAAGTATTGACTTGCAGGGAAACGATTAACAAGGCCCTTCATAGTAGTTTCAAATAATGACAAAGAGGAGACTAAAATGAGAAGGAATGACCACCTATGCAAGTTTGAGGGACATATACAAACACTAGGGACAGTGAGGAATTGATTAGGTTATCAACAACAGGCTGAAAAGAAATAAAGAAGGGGAAATGATGCTGAGTATCTGAAGAAATTACCTGAAGTGAAATCCAATACAGATTGATTCAAAGATTTATATGACACTTGTCATATAAAAAAATTAGGCAGGATGAAGTACAGAAAAATACACTGAAAGTGAGTGATGACTTATCAGAAGACTCTGATGGGGAGGAAAAGAACTTTCTCTCCCTTTCAGTGTCCCTCTTTATAAATTGTGGTGGTTGATCCACATTAGACACAATAAGAGTGGAAGTTTTTTGCTTTGGCTGGGGGAAGAGCCACTCCATCCTTCCTCCCATGCAGTCAGCTGCCAGCAGTGCTTACTCCCCTTTCAGAGAGTGAAGACTCGCTGTCATACACTGATTTCTAATTTTTCCATCTGCCAGAAACATAATAAAAAAGTAAATTAAAAAACAATCATGAATTTCCTACTTAAAAGGTTCATAATTCTCCTATGTTTTATGTCATTCTAACAGTCTCTAACTCATCCACACTCAGTTCTACCAAGTGAAATGGGAAAGAACATACAGTCTGCCATCACAGATAATAATGTGACACTTTGGGATTATGGATACACTACTGTCCAGATAATATTAGACAGGGAAATACTATTAAAATTCTCCAGTCTCTCTCCCTCACATCCGTGCATTTAAAATGCAAAGAAAAATCATTAAACTACTAGAAGTGGCACAAAAGAAAAAAAATAAATACAGACCTTTCAGAAGTTCATCATCCACTAAAAACAGAAAGATATCTTTGCTTTCAGTAGACAGCAAAGCAAGTTGGGTTGCCACAAGATTATTCATCTACTTTTTCTTATGGAGTTCATGTTAGCACCTCAAATAGGATTTTTTTCCCCTAGATTATTTCTTAGAAGTAATGCCATACAGGTTTAGGTAAAACTTTAAAGATTATAGTTTATGCACCTCCAGTCTTGGAATAACCAAAGTTACCCAATACTACTGCTCAGCTTGAACTTCAGCTGAAATAAAGTCTTTTTAGTGAGGAAAGGGAAAGTGTGATACATTTGTGTGTCCTAAAGTATCCTCTTAGAATTTAAAAGTGCATTTTGAGACTAAATATAGCCTTTTAAAGTATTTTGGTTTGCATAAGATTTATGGGGTGTGTGTGGGAGGGGGGAACAGTTTCGGACATAAGTAAGCAAGAATGTACTTGGTTCATTTCAGATAAGCCTTAAGTGTTTGTCCATACTTTGGGTTGAATCCCTGCTCTTGAGTGGGTGGTTTTGGTTGATACACAAACTTCTGCTGTCTCAGTTTCTCCACTACACTGTGAAGGTAATAATATATAGTATATATAAGTGCCATTTACAGAATAATTTCTCTTTGTCAAAGACTTGAATAGTGCAACTTCCTATTAGCACTGCTGCTCTATCATTATCTACCACATGTGTACATCACTATGTACCTAAAGCGGGGCATGATTCTTTCTCCAAATTCTGCACAGTACAGCAGAAATACTCAGTTCTCATTCACCTCTTGGCTATTCTGTCAAGATTAATCTGATTGTGGAAATGCAAATAGAACAGAATTAAACCCAACAGAGGGCAAGAGACGATTCTGCCACCAACCAATCAAAAGCAGGTACACAGGCAATGAGTCAGATATTTTCCACTCCCTCCACAGATCCAAACCTCATTCCTCTGCAGGCCAAAGCAGGAAGCATTAAAGCAGCTTTTTATTTTTTATTTAGAACTGGACCCTTTTTTCTGTAATAGTGGGGGTCTTGAGCAGGATGCTAGCTGCAGCCAACAGAAAGGTTCTATTTACCTTTGATTTTCCCTGTTGGCTCACTGTGATGTTACCAGGAGCTATCAAAGACAACCTCTGAGTGGGACTCTGAAAAGGGAGAGAGGAACAAAAGGGGAAAGCAAGGTAGGGTCTTCATGGGACTTCTTGCCCAAGGGTGTGACTTAAAGCCACAAGAATGTGCCTTATCCTTCCTGTTGTCTTGGATGAAGATCCTTTGAGTTAAATCTTAACCTTCGGTTTACCTCACACCAGAGTAAGCCACTCCATCTCAGCTGAGCAAGATAGCAGCTAAGGGGATGTAGCCTCCCACTGCTACTGGTTAAGTTAGACACCTCGGCAAGGGAGGTCTCAGATATGCTCCCCAGACTTATCAGCTCTTGAAATTGTGCACTCAAGCTCAGGATCCTCCTGTAACACACAGGATCCCAACCTGGAGTTCAGGTAGAGAAGAACAAGTAAACAGGTAAAGAATAACTTGCTTCCACAAGAGGCAATAGCCAGTGAGTGAAAGTGAGACTAGTGCTTTACTAGCGAGACAGGATCTATTAATGCCTGCCACGAGTAAGGAAAATACTACTTAATGTTTGTGGTATATGTCTGCCTTTGCATTGCCATGCTGCCCATGGCTGTGTACCTCAGGGACCATTCGTTTCTCAGGGTTGTGCCAAAAATTATCATCTCATTGATAAATTTTTATGAATGTCTGTTTAAAGCATCTTCTTGTGACAGAGGAATTTTGTAGTGAAGGAGAAGAAAAGCAATTCACTTTAAGATTTGTAAATAGAAATGACAGAAATAGTTTCCTATGAACACTGTGATGTATTCCCAATCAATAATACTATGACAGAATTGCCGCTTAATGGGAGGAAGTTACTAGTTTTAGGAAAGGCACATAATTAAATACAAGACAAGTGTATAGCTTCTCAAGCAGACAACAGCCAACCCAAACTCTGTAGATTGTGCTATCATTGTCTCTTCTGTTCATTTGGTGCTGTCTTTCATTTAAATGCGCAACCTCAAAATAAAGATGAAGCTCTTAGTCTCAAATGTTAGGCTAACAGACAGTGATATAACACATAACAGAGCTGTTTATTAAAAATAGGCCAGGTTTTACTTTAATACTTTCCTGCAGTTTCAGCAGATGTTAAAAATCCTTAATGATTCAGCTGAACTTTTAGTAATTTCTAAATGTTTCTCATGTTTAACCACAAACAGCACTTATGCCTTTTGCCACCAGCATAATATGGAGATTGGATAGATCTAATTATTAGTAATTGGGATTTTAGTCTTTCACCTCTGGATCAGTGTTTCAAACTCAGACCAGGTTGGTATTCAATAAAAGTAATTTCCATCAGCTGCCTGTTCATTGACCTCTATGAAATATTACAAGTTGGCAGTGGACAGGTGTCTATATAATTAAAATACACTTCAGAAGCACAGTTGGCACCCTGGAATTTCCTTACTACAAATCCATAATCTACTCCCCCCAGCTCATAAATGAGAAGTATTCAGGAGCGCTGAGATGTCATTTAAAAACTGGGAGGATACAGTGTTCTTTGTTAATTCCACAAACAAAGTACCTGTGTTTCTAGAGCAGTTTTGAATTCCCAGACAAATGCTTTTGTGCACTGCAAAGATGATTATTCAGCCTAATAAAACTCATGAATAAGAGAAACACCAACATTAAAAAAACTAGAGCCCTGTAGGTTATATTGTAAACTCTCACAGCCAGCACTATGCATGATGTTCACAGTAAAGAGAATATATATCCACAAAGTATCAGCAAAGCAGAATCACACAGGATGTCTCACATATCCATGAATTTGCATTAATTGAGTCGATATTCCCCAAAGATCCACACAGAACTTAAGTATTTTTGGCAACCAAAAATACAAAAAAGGTTTTGATAGGATAAGGTATGCCTAACCTCAACATGAGGTGGTTTCTCTGACTAGGAATCCAGGCAACAGTTTTATGTTTGAGTAGGATTTGGGGGATTAGCAGGGGCAATAGCACAATATTTTATGGCTTTTGAATAATCAAGCCCATCATTCAAGCCTCAAGCCTTTAATCAGTTTCTCTTCTTTAACCCGTTCAGAGGTTTTGTCAGAGAATGTGTGAGAAAATGCTCTCCACTGACTTTGCTTTCTTCTTATACCAATTTTGAACTAAGCAAGGCAGAGCACTTCAGGCTGAAGCCCTATGACAGATGCAGGTTCATAGAACTGTGGGACATTCAGAGACTATCATGGAAATCTTTTTGGACTTGCCAACAACTCACATCTGTGTCAGTGAAAGAACAAAAGTTATTGGGAATCCAAACAACAGGGAAGGACATTTAAGTAAATCCCCAGTAGTGATAATATATGCACAAGATGTTTCACCTCTCTGAAAAGAAACATTGTTTTGTCTGACCTAGTTCAAGATGCTAAAAGATTTATAAGAACATAAAACAACAGTTAAGCTTGGCACTGTTGTGCTGTAGGACGACTATGGATCCACCTGAGGAAAGAGCCCTCATCTCAATGTGGGAACAGAACAGAGGAGAGTTTAGTTAGCTCAAACATCAAGTAACCTTGATTTGGTGAGGTGAAAAAAAGAACCACATCAAGAAAAAACCCAAGGAAAGCCAAAGTCTTCTAACTGCTGTTTGAGATCTTACTAGGAAAGTCCTATTAGATATTTTCTTCTACTAGGAATTTTCTTCTTAAACTGGTTTTCTCAGCCAGTAATTCCCTCTGCAAGGGACAACTGAAATATATAGATAAAAATCACTGCTACGTAAGTCTCAGCATTTACCCCTCCAGTCTCTAATTTACATACATTAAAATGAGTCTGCTTTTTACATACATTTCAGATGGAATGGTTAAAAGGAAGAAGAAAACCAGGAATATGGGGAATTAAAGCAACTATTAACACACCCATTTTTAACACTTTCTGTCACATTGTCCAGAAGAACATCTATAACCTGCTCAAAATGAACCACAAAACCAAAAAGTTAAAACCTGAAGACTGCCTCTGTTAGCAGTCTAAATTGCAGATGCAGGAGACTCATCCAAAAAGACCTCACAAATCAGCAATGAGGGGAAGAGAGAGCAAATCATGCAGAAACTATTTAATCAATGAGTTAAGACAATTATAACATCTGTTAATCTTTTGTGTAGGTTATAATTAGATGCTGCGGAGGAGTAGCCTTTAAGGGGGAGGCAGGAAATCCTTTAACATCTGCTAGGAGGGCAAACACTGTGCAATAAATGACTTTAAATGCAATCAGCAAAATCAGAGCTGTGCAGAGTTCACAAAAGGCCTCTATAAAAGATTGAGGATAACAAAATATTTTGCCAAAGGTCAACTCCTGCAGCATCAGAGCCTGAATAATGACTGCTAGTTTAGAGGCCATAACAAAACATGGTCATACCTCTGAAAACAGTTCTTTTCTCATTTGTTTCATTATAGCAAAGCTACATGCTGTTGCTGTGTATCACGTCAGTTTAATGACTTATTAGGGCTGTAGCTATCAACCTTGAACAGTTTAGAATAAACAGGTAGGTGTGATGTATTTTAAAGACCAGAATTCAGCCTAGTTAGACTGACACAGAACTGGGTTGTACTGTAAAAGTGATGTGATTCTGATTTTAAATAATCGATCATTTAGTAGCTTCCAAAAAAAATTCAATAATTTACTCATTTTGCTCTTGAAAACAACCATATGCTTTCAGCCGATACTCACTGAAAATGTGAGAACAAGGAGGAGTTATTTTATCCAGTTTAACACAGCCCTCTACTGGCAAAATAACCCCCCAAAAATCTTATCACTATGAACCATTTTGCCAGATCATTTCAGATCAGCTGAAAAGATCCTACATTTTACAGTAAAGTTACACCAAATCTTAGAAGATAGCAGTGTAGATCAGAGCTTTAAGAATCTAAATAAATCAAGCCACCACTTAATCTTTCTGGAGTTCCCTTGCTGACAGCACTACTTCCTTTTACCCAGCAGATGTAGATCTGAACATCACCAGAGCACTGAAGGAAAAAAGCCAAGTGCTCATATCTGGTGGAGTAAGTAATTTTAGACGCAAATGCAGTCCTTTTACTTGTACAAGTTGTGCTGTACTCCTAAAAGAGTGCCACACTGATTCCCAACAGGATCAATGCACACATGATTTTAGTTTGCACAATTAGGTAATACTTACTACAGGCAAACCAAGCACAGTACAGCCCAGCTGAAAAAAGAATACTATTGAAAATAAAAATGCTAACTACCACCAAAAAGCAACTTCATTGCAAAAGAATTCCTGCTTCCTTTCCTTCACCATTACTGAAAATCCACAGCTGTGATTCAACACAGCTTCAATCAAGTGAAGCAGACAATGAAATTCGCCTCTGTTGTTACATGCAGTAATTAACTCTTCCTATTTGTATTATGTCCGAGCAACAAAGAAACAAAAGGATATAGTAAACTGTTGAATTTAACAATTTAGATAACGATGAATTATAATAATCAATTAGCACTGTCAAAGGAAATAAATTGTGACATGCGTTTGATTCTGCACAGACCTGTTATGTGCACACACTATCCAAAGCTAGTTTGGCTGTGGAAAAGGGTTGTCCTGTGGAAAGCTTATCAAACATGCAGTTCAATAGTAGCATTTGTTCTTGTTGTGTGTCATTACTAATAGTCCATATTTCAGCAAAATAACTTTTACCCATTCCTTTGTAATCCAACCTGCTTTTCAGGGTCTGCATCATTCATAGCCCATAGACAATGTCACTGCCAGCTTTCAGAAGCCATCGCTGCTGAACAAACCATGTTTATCTGGTTCACCTTAATGCAAGTTAGTGGAATCAGAAAAAATTCCCAAGTATCTTTCACATAATAGCTGTCTAAATTTTCCTTCCCCAAACATCATGACTAATTCATGTAATCATCAGGGAATACCTAACGTAATTCAGGTTTCTGCATGCTACATGAGTGGTATCATTAGACAGTACAGAACAAAGTACTACAAGTGTTAATGGTTCATGTTGTGTTTACATCGTACATTTATCCTATTTTAGTAATAAACATGTATATGACGTGTTATAACTTCCGGCAGTGTTCTGGCAGCTTTGGCATAGATTGTTCTTAAGCATAGCTCCAATCCTGCCAGGAGCTGAACACGTGCAGAACTACACAGGAGCTGCAGAGCATCACACCGTATTTGGCCCTGGCTGAACCATGCTAAGCTATTCAGCCAACTGTGCTTCCCTTCAGCGCCTTTGTTTTGGGGCTTTTATCCCACTCTCAGTCCCACTTGTCAGATGCTGACAGGCTGGAGTCTGCACTTATTCCATTTCTTTTCAGACAGTGAAAAAGCCAAAAGAATTGACATTCTGCTGGCAATTGTCCCCTTTAATGCCATCCCAGAATGTTATCAGATTATATGCGGTATCCTAGGGCAGATTTCTCAGATCCCGGGAAAATCCAACCAGGGGATTCATCTGCTGAAAAGTGAGCGCACTCTGTATCCTAATTTGCTATACTGGAATATAAGGAAGAAAATGTAAATGTGAGAAGGGAAATATAAGAGAGGAAAATGGAAAAAAAATGCCCCCAGGCTCATAAGGTTTTGAGAGTCTGCTTCTGCTCTGAAGGTAATTAGCTGAAGATTTGCTCCTGACTGAAGTGGAATTGTACTTTACATTTACTGGAGCAGGATTTCTAATTGTTTAAATCTAAGCTTCTAAACACTTATACACAACTCATGCACAAGAACAATAGCAGAGAAGTTCATGAAGTTTTCTCAAATTCACATTTGTAAGATTAGGATTTGCCTTTAAAATTAATTCAAGTGAGAAAGATACGTGGGACATGAGCTTTTTTTAAATTTTAACTTATGATCTTTTAGGTATTTGCCAACATGATACCCAAATATTTTGCAAGTGTAAATACCCTTAACAACTGACTGCCACAAGGTGACAGAGGAAAGGAAGGACTGGTGCACAGGAGTCATCATGGAAGGGGTGAAACCACCTAACCTTAAACCCGTTCCTTCTCCTCAGGGAAAGGCTCCATCACAATTCTCTGTTCTCTCTTGTATTTAATGGAAGCTTCCAAGCTACAAAAAGGTCTTTCAAAGAACATAAATATTTGTTTATAATATTTCTGAAGAAGAATGATGAAGATTTAAAGAATAAAACTCTATGCTCTTATTTAAGATCCCAAAACCTTTGCCATTTGCATGGCATTAATGCAGAGCTAAATTTAGGGTTGTTTTGGTTTTTTTTATTTCCCAGGATAATATGTTTTAATTCCAAAGACAGAACAACAGCTCCCAAATTGCACAATATCTTGACATCCCAAGCTACATTAGAGCATCAAAAGAAGAGACAGACAAGTTTTGGTCTCCTGTAGAAACAGGGTCACTTGAGAGGGGCATCCGTGGTTGTAGCCACTCAAACCTTAATAGGAAGCCCCAAAAATCTGTTCCTGTGTAGGACTGAGAGGCCTTGTAAACAAAGTCAGTAGCAAGAAAAGCAAAATAAAATCAATAGTGCTAACAATTCAAGAGGAATCCCCCAATTCCTATCTGATTGATTTATACTGACTTACCCTCATATAAGTGCCAATCAGTTTTCTGATTTCATTATTCAGAAATGCGCTTTATCTCCTCAAAGACAGATCATTAAATAGAGGTAAACAGTAATATAAGAGTTCCTCATACACAGTACTGTGATCAGGTTACTCCCTGGAAAAGACACTACAACTGAAATTGCAGTAATTTAGAATGGGCTTCTGGTGAAGGACTGAAATGAGAAGCAGGAGATATGGGGTTTGTTATCAGCTTTTGAAGTAGGTAAACTAAGTTTATATAAATCAAATCTATGGGCCTGTTTCCCCTGTGTAAATTGGGAATAAGTCCATGACAATCACAGCTAGTTGTCCTGAAAATTAGTTAATCAGTGGTCAGAAACATAGTTCTGTCCCACAAGCAGCTGGCAGTAAAGAAAGCTTTTTAACAGCACTTACCAGTGTAATAGTGTTTCTCCACTGATGTTTCAGAATTGGTTGTATTTCTAACAAACACTCAAACCAAAAAATACTGTTTCTCACATAAATAACAACTCATTTTATCCAAAACACATCAGATTTCAAAGTACTGTATGATTTGTTCTTTTAAATTTATATACCTCCAGAATTTGAACAGGGGCTAAAAGTAAAAACAGTCAAGTTTTGCTTTAAATCAATGCCTGCATAAGGAACAAAACAATTTTTAATGAAAACTGTACTAAAACAAAGAAGGAAATTATATTAAAAATACAAATTAACTTTGACTATTCAGACAAATACCATGACATGATAAAAGAACTATCTTAAGACAGACTAGTTTTTGCTCAGTTAATGACAGTGCTCAAGAGATTTTTAAGAATCTTAAGAGTTTCATCACTTAAATTAAGAGAGAGTCCCTTCAATGTAGTCTCATGCAAACAAAAGCCAGAATTAAGTTTTCATTTATCCTTTACTCTGTTGCTGAACCACACTTAGATGTACGGTTGCAATTACTCTTAACAACTACATACTTGCTGCTCTAATTAAAGCAAAACTACAAGTAGCAATGCTGACACACTCCTAGAGAAAATAAGTTTTACAGAGATTATAAAAAAACCAAACCAGCAAAAGTCTTACTTGCAGCAGTTCAGTCAAAACATGCCAGCTCTGGAGAACTCAGAACCGTAAGAAGTCTTTGCAGTCCAGAAATTCTCTTGAGTTTATCCAGTGTTTATTTAACAAGCTTTAAAAGTCTGTGGTTAGAAGAACAGAGTTAGCTTTCTACACTATCCACAGCACTACTGAAGTCCTCCAGTAACAGCAGACATGAAGTTTGCTGATAGTTGGGTTTGCTGCTGCTATGTAGTTGCTCAGTACTTGTAAATACAAGCTCTGTGGACAAAGTCCCAAATGACATCACAGGCAGCTGCTTATTGTTGAGTCTTTATTAACCGACTGTCAAAAAAGAAAAGCAAAGAGGAAAGAAAAGCCCAAACTATCTTCCCTGCAGCACAATTTGCATCTTAGTAGGAGTTTCAGTGCTTCACATATAAATACTTCTGTTTACCCAACTGATGTTTTCTTTGAATGAATAAACAGTGCTTGCAGGGAAAGCGGAAAAAGAACAACTTGAACAGCTTCAACATGGAAAGAGCACAGGGAGAAAAGGAAAAAATAAAAATGCCATCAGTGCCTTTTCCAAAATTTACCCCTCAATTCTCCTAATTTGTCTGTTCATTTAAATACACATAACTAGGGGTGCAAATCTGCATGGAGTTTAAAGCATAGAACAGAGAACTTTAGTAAACAGAAAATTTCAACTCATTCCCGATTTTAAAACCTACAGAATTACAAACTTTTGTAACTTAAATTTATAAGATTTAAGACAGCTCTACCTCAGTTACAATGTGTTTTGAAGAAAACTCTCTTACTTCCAAAAAAAAAAAAATGCAAGAAAGTAAGAAACAGCATCAAACATAGTTATTCACTAGGTGCTAAGGGCATGTACTGACCTTTCCTTCTCAGACATGGAGGTCCAAGACCAAGTAGTGCTTTGGAGCCAAAACAGGCACTTGGTTCCCAGCCAGGCACAGAGTACTCACTTGAGAACTAGTCCAGCTACTAATCTGAATCTATCAGTCACTGAGAGTTCCTGCTGAAAGACAGGGGCTGAGACTCTGTGCCTTGATTTCTCAGAAGTCACTCCTTTCAAATAAGTACAGATGCTGTAGGGGCACCACCAAAAGTTGGGACAGGTTGAGCTCTGTTATCTGTGCACACTTCCACATGAATAGCTTCAGTATTGAGAAACACCTGGCTACTCATATCCAAATACCCTAGACTGCATATCCCACAAACACCAAAACAACCAAAACTCAGTGATGAGCTGAAGCCAAGTTTTTACCACAATTTAATTGCTTCATACAAAAGCAACAACCCCCACTCTGCCTGCATTTATAGACAGCAAATCAATTTTGAGTCAGATCCTCAGCTGATGTAAATCAAGCTAGATGCAATGACACACCAGAACAATGACAGTCAGCATCAACTAAAATCTTACTTTTTGCCTGCAACAGTGCAGTTAAAAAAACCTGTGTGACCTAAATGACAGATTTTCTTGGTGTTTGCCATGAGTGGCAGCAGTACCATGCTGACATAGTGCCACTGAACTTGCTGGAACTGCTTACATAGGCAATTGCTACCTCTGCTCCTTGCTGCTTTTAAAACATAAGTTGGTGCTTTTGAAGGAGATCTGTTATAAATCTCCCTACATTTATTCCTGCGGCTAATCAGCTTGTAGCACACAAGACTCAAACATACAGGGTTGTGTTCCTCTTCCATTGCAAGATATAAACCCACCAAGGGTTTGTATCTTGCTCATTGACAGCTTACTAATTTGATCCAGGAAGTCTTCAAAATACTTTGAAGATGAAGTGGGCTATGGGAGTAATAAGCACTAACACATAATATTCAGTAACATGAACTTCAAACCATACAGCTTTTGCTCCAGCTTTGCAAGTGCCATAATGTAGCTACTCCATTTAAGCAAACGCGAAAGAGGCTGTGTACTCACACATACAGCTCCATAAAGTTTCAGCTCGTCCCAGCAGGAACAAGCCCATGCATAAGATCTGCAGAAAAGTTAGATTTTGTTTAAATCTGATGCTGATTTACAGTGTGCTTCCTCAGACCAAGGATAAGATTCATTTTTTTACCTGCCTTTAGAAGTATTTATAAAATTGCAAAACACAGGTTACACTCCAGCTCTATTGAAAACAAAACTGGTTTTTTCCATGACAGTAATGCAGACACACATGTAGAAGAAACAAGAGTGTATAGATTCATAAAATAAGAAAAAAATTTATTCAAGTGAAAAAGCAAAATGTTTAATGAAATAAAAAAGGACAAGCCTTAAGGCTTGAGGGTGGTGAGGTGCTGGAACAGGTTGCCCAGAGAGGTTGTGGCTGCCCCATCCCTGAAGTGTTCAAAGCCAGGTTGGGCAGGGCTTTGAGCAACCTGATCTAGTGGAAGGCGTCCCTGCTCACGGCAGGGGCTTGGAACTGGATGATCTTTAAGGTACCTTCCAACACAAACCATTCTATGATTCTACAATGATTCTATGAAAAATGCAGTTTGTTCCCAGGAAGAATTTGCATTATTTAGTAAAATCTAGCACTCACTAAACTTTCTAGAGAATGTGAATGCATGTCCAGGCTAAGTACACCTAGGTGAGCAAGAGCAGGACAGCAGACACGCTGCTCTCATCTCTCTGGTCAGGCAGCACTGTAGATGAAGTGATTTCAATTGGCCAAAAGCAATTTTTTGTAGACTTCCATCTAAGCAAGATCTGCCTCGATCCTTTTAGAACTGGTGGATCTTGTAGAAATAAACATGCAATGAAATAAATATTGAGATTCGCAGGTTTAACCAGCAAGTTATTCTTCCCAAGGGAAGAATTCCCATGAGGGTAGACAAACAGATTCTGCATTCTTCAAATTACAGCCCTTATTAAAAGAGCGCCCATTAGCTCATCCTGTCAGGGCATTTATCCATCTAATTTCTATTCTAAGTCATCATACGATATAGCTACTTGCTGTGCAGATACAGTTTATTTCTGGAAGGAATGTCACAGCTTTTGTTAGAGCAAAATTCATGACAGAATTCAGCCCTTGCCTAGCTATAGGTTGAGTGAAAAGATAAAGATGTTCAAGTCATGAGCTGCACTAGTTGCTCCCAGACTGAGGCATAGTAGGCTGACCTGAGTTACCCATCCGAAAAAATAAATTCAGCTTCATACCGCTTCATCTCCAAAGGCAAGACAGGTAAGATGAGACATAACAAACTGATCTAAGTACAGAAAGATATTAGTAAAGCATGTCAATTAACCTACTGCAGTATAGCCAGGGTCAGTTAAAGACCCCATGTCTCATACTAACACAAAATCCATACTATCTTCAGGTTCACTGGCCATGTTTGATTTTTCTTTATTATTAACTTAGAAAGTTCCTCCTCATTGAAGAAGCAAAAACAAAGGTCTGATCTTCTCAGAAAACACATAACTGGATGGAATTAAGTCACCTAAACTGCACAGAACTTTTCCTGAAGCACGGCAGAAGTCCCTACAGTTGCACATGCTCTATGTGTGTGTTTGCTTCTTCCCAGGACAGCTTCAGATGGTGAACCCGCAGGCCACATAAAAGCTTTGGTTTACCCTCTGATACTGCTCCTGGGACAAGAACAGACAAGCTGGCAGGGTGAAGAGCAGTCTAGAAGGACTAAATTATAGGACATTAAAATACCAAAATATTTATTTGAAAAGAATAGCACAGCGTAGAGTAGAGTAGAGTAGAGTAGAGTAGAATCCTTAGCTGTTATATCTGTAGCCCACAATAAATACTCAGATCAATTAAGGGTAAATTTAAAAAATAGTAAAATAAATCATAGGCTGCAGAATTCACTCTCCTTGGAGCTGCGCATGGTTAGATGTCTTGAACTGGTTCCTAAAATATCACAGAAATTTCTCCTGAATGACACCAGGGTACTAAAGAACAAAATGTTATTTGAAAATTACTATTATTCTCATTTTTACCAACACAGGTAAGTATGTCTTACAAAACAAATACCTACAAGCATGTGGGATAATCACAAATTAGCACAGTAAACTCCCAAGACTGGGGTAGCTGGCAGAGAGGATATACAAGTTAAAATATGTGGGGAAAATAGAAGAAATCATGTTGGGGCAGTGTATGTATCTCCTAAGATATTAATTGTGGTTTGATCAGGCTGGTAAGCTTTTGATCATGAAGACAGTTTGGTTTTTAACCTTACTAGGTGATTTTTCGAAGCTTTTTACCTCCCCTGCATGTAAAGAATAGGGGAAAGGACTTTCGCAAAGGCAGGTTTTACTGCTTGAACAAATGATAGCTCTTTCCTCTGACATGTTTATGAATTTACACTTCAGAGAAAACAGCAAATAATGCATAACAACAATAACTGCTTTCCGATCAGCCATTCCGCTACATACAGGGTCACAGGTTATTATCAGTCTGGTTTGTCCTTCTGAGTCATGCTCGATGCCTGGCACTGCCATGCTTCCCCTTCCATGACCTCCTGGGCAGCTTTCTGTAATGACCTGTGTGCTGTCTGGTACCTGTCACTAAAATAATTATATTCTACCTCCTGAAAGAGGACATTTATACAGAAATATTTACTCTAACTGACATCCTACGCTGTGGGAAACCCTGTCTTTAAGCATGAGGATGAAGTCTCGATACCCTATTCTGACATGTAAGAAAAAGAATGGCTAAAACGAAATGCTGTACGTAGCCTTTTAGATGCACTAAGAACTAAAATGAACATATATGATTTTTCCAGCCATAGCAGTGATTTGCATTCTATTTCTAAATCTTTTTCAGTTCCATAATTTTTGCTTCAGTAGCATTTATGAAAAGCACTCACTGCAGAAAATTGATGGGATGTCTTTAAAGGACAATGGCTTTCACTATATATTGCCTCATTGTAAAATACAATATTAAGCAAATCAAACAAAGTCTGTTTTGAGTGTTACCACTTGAAACTGGAAGAGATAGGCAGAAGCTGTGTTTCTGACTTACAGGAGAACTCAGAAATATTTTAAACATGATTACTAAATATAAGTACATAGAACTGGCTGTCATTATGGATTTAGCCATTATTCCTTCTTTGCCTTTCCTGTTGTTTCTGGAATCAAGCAATTGATTCAGCCACTAGTGACCTTATCCAGAGTTAATTGAAATCAATGGCACTAGTGGATTCTGGAGCAGGCCCAAAACCAATGTACGTTCAAGGGCTTTTGTATATCCTTAATCACATGGGTAAGCCTCCGCAAATTTAGATTCCAGTGGATCCAATCATTAAATCAGTTATGCAGTGTTTAACTTCACATATGGTCAGTGGTCCCCAGTTGGTTGTTGAAAGTGGTCTCTATTAAGAAGATAAGGTTATTTCCATAACCTATTTCTGATGAAAACATGTATTTCTACAGGTGTCAGTGTTCTGGCAAGGTTAGCACCTAACGGGAGGAATGACTAATTTGCACTCTCCTCCTGCCTTTTTGGACATGTTGCTATGTGTCAGAAAGCAGAGGTATCAGCTTGTGAAACACACATTCCTCTGATGCAAGCATCTGGCTTCTTGGCAGCCAAGTCGTGACAGGTTCTGCAGCAGCTGTGATGGCTCCATGCTCTTTCAGATGGTTAAATAGTCTTGTTTTTTAGCCTAGCTGTTTGTTTTCTGCTGCTCTCCTGGATGAAAGCCCATTTTCCCTTTTAATCAATGAACTGGCCTTTGGATTGGAGCAATCAGTTACAGTTTTGCACATGTCAGAGCAGAGATTCTTTCCCAGAGACAGCCATCAATACAGCCTTGTACTCGACTCGATTCTTCACCTTGTCCTGCTCCATCCTGACACCCTTACACACCAAACAAAGGGGCATTTCCCAAAGTAAGAGCAAGCACTAAAATAGCTTTCTTCACCCCTCATCCATAATATTTCATAGCTCCTGCATTGTTACAGGAGATAACAATCAGAACAAACAGATCTGATTGAATTCAAAAAGGAATGCAACTTATTTATTTCAGATGGCTTTATAAACTGTCCTCCCATGTGTATGCATCAGATGGAGATAAGAATCCGGCTGGAACCTTTAGCCTTACTCTGTGCGGCATAGAGGTAACAGCACAGCAGCTTATTAAGAGAAAAAATTCTTCAGAGAAGATTACATAAATCTGAATTAAATTGTATTTACATTGCTTTTAAACATATGCAAATCCACAACGTAACAAGCAGTTCCAAGTAGTTCCCTCAAACAAGTGAGCACACAGCACCCCTAACACCAAATGTGATAACACAATATTAAAGGGATACCACAAAGATGAAAAGCTGCCATCTAGCTCTCAGCCATTTGTAAGCCCATCCTCACCTTTTCACTCCAGATGATAATCTGTGTCTCTCCGTGACATGTCCTTCCTCGTTTTTCCTGATGTATTGCTGCTTGTGGAGAAAAAATAAAAAATGCACTGACTCAGGCAAGCTACATTCTCCCTTGCTAGACTTTTACTCCTTGTTTTTCCCATGCTTGCTGTACAAAGCTCTTTTTGTGGGGTATAACTACTGTTATTTCTACTTTCACCAGAATAGGGAAATGCATAAACAGGCCTATTCTTTTTCCTGCCTCAGAGATCTTGAGGAGAGAACAAACCTTCCCCACTATTTACCCTTACATGTTTCATTAATCCCTTGATGAGGACTTAATAACAACCTGATCAGTCCCATCATCCACTCTATTTGCCAAAGCACACACAGACACAGTTAATCAGTACTCACAAGTGGCTCTGGTCTCTGGCCAAAATGCTGCCTGTGAAACCAACACAGCTGACTACAACCAGGCCATGTGTAGCCAATCAGTGACCAAAATTGGCACTCGGTACCACCCTGTCCCAAAGGCTGTAAGACAACAACAATCCTAAAATTGTTTGAGATATTTTAGTATCATTTAAAGTTCTCTTTGGGTCTTTCAATTCCATCTTCAAAGCAGGACAGGGAGGAACCAGCAATGACTTATTAAATAAAAGCTGCAACAACATGCATCATTTTAATACCATGTAATTCCATATTGTGACATACAATACAAGTTCATAAAAGCATCCCATTTTACTGACTATTATCAACAGTCTATCTGAAATGCATTGCCAGTGTTCTGGTTATTTAACACCCCTAAGATCCACTGAAAGTTGACCTATGTCACAGGTTAAATAATCAGGGGGTAAGCTTAAAGCCCAAATGGGTTACCACCAACAAATTACAGTCTAGGAATTACTGGTCCCAATACTCCCAAAGTCCCGGACAATACCATGAAGTCTCAGCTGAAAGCATCTCAATGCAAGTCCTCAGCCCTCTCTCTGCTACCCTCTTGAAAAATCCTGGGTTGTTGTAGAAAGCAGTACTAAACTGTACACACGCTAGGATTTCAACAATATGATTACTTTAAATCCATGAAATATAACAACTCATAACAGCTAGCTAGATACCTTCCCGGGAAGGAGACGAAAGTATGTCTTTGCAAAAAGGATGATGAAACAGCCCAAAACTATTTGTGTGAGGAGAAAGTTTTCTTAGTCTTCCTGCAAGGAAAAAACCCTCCATTCTGTTTGTCTGGATAGAAAACGGCAGGTGTATCAAAGAAAGGCTATTCTGGTTTATCCCACTGCTTCTCTACTACAGTACTGAATATTTTATTGCATGCTATAAAGAGGAAAAACTCATCTTGTAATCATATAAACACAGTGAACAACAGAATAAGTATCAATTAATTTTGCAAGTTTTAGTGATAGCCTCAACCCCTGAGGATAATTTCAAATGGTATGATAAAGACTTCTGTTAGATTAAAAGCATGAAAACCAAACTAGCATTCAAAGCCAAACAATTCTGCCTCTGATATGTAAGTTACAATAAATTTTCTGAAGTGGCAGATTTCCCTCCTAGCTGTTCAGCTGTTCCTTCCCCACAGGTAAAACAAGTCAATCTGTTTGAGAAGACAATTTGCCACCCAGCTTACTTAACACCACACATTAAAATAAAATGACTGAATAATTTTGTTGTCAAAAAGCTGTTTTAATGGGAATCTATGGCTAAGAGAAACAACTGCAAGACAGAAATGCAATCAGATGCTGCTGACTTCCATGTAAATTAGATCTACAGAAAACAACTGTCCAACTTTTGGTCTCATATTTTGCATAGAACTTTTCTCAAGTCTTTCAACACGTCCCTGCAAATTTTGCTTAGTGATGTTACTATAAACACAAACATGACTAACAGAGAACAGCAGAACTGTGATAAACTTTTATTCATCTGGAATTAAATGCAATAAAGTCCTGTAGCATACTAGCAAGTCAATGTAGCTGCATTTTCCATTCCCTTTGTGCCGGCACATGTGACTATGGAAAGTGCACAGAAATGCAGGAGACTGGTTCTAGGTGACACTCGCACAGTGTGGTGCAATGACTTGCAGGCATGTCTGAAGTAGCTTTGAAAAAGTTACTTCCGTTCTGGGAAGAAACATGGCCATATTAGCTCCTCTGTGTGGAGCACAACACAGGAAATACCCTCAAGCAGAGCCCTATGCAAATGTGGTTACAGTCCTGCTCCAGCCCAGCTAGCAGGTTCAGAGTTAGCCCAGTTATCTCTGCATGACACTGCCATATGACCATCAGAAGTATCAGAAGTGTTTATTTTGCTTTCAGAAAGAGAAAGCAGGAAAATGCTTTATCTTCACAGTGTAAGTCCCAAACTGAAAAGGCTTTTCCAGTCATGGTGTGAACTCATTAATCCATCCTAAACCACCATCCTTAGGTGAACGAATAAAAGCAGCTCTGACGTTGAGCACCAACTTTTAAATGGTCTGTGATAACATGAAGCAAGACTCACCCTTGCTTTTTGATCAAATAAATGGCTAGGGCTCAGGCCAGTTAACTGTCTTTTTATACCTGCTAAAGATGAAGAAACTTAAGTGCACACTAGCCAGCACTGCTAGGGCTGCTCCATGTTCCCTTGATTTCAAACACAATCTTAGCAATTCAGATGAGCTTTCAAAGGCTGAGCGCCATGCACTTAGCTTTCATACAGTCATGGTTATATGTATTAATTAAAGGGATTAGCTGTCACTAGCCAGAACCACTTAGTATATTTAGTACATCCTGAAAATATAAAACCTGTGAACCTTTACAGTTTTAACCCAGATATTCTTGCCCTACTTCATGTTCTAGATTGCTTTGCTGAAAGACTTGGACCAAGTCCTGTGCATTGACCGAGAGGTCAGCTATCACAGACACCTGGAACAGCTACTCTGATGTCTCCCCTGCCCTGTTGCTGCTTTTTTACCACTCCGTTACAGACACAGTAGTTTCCAGCATGCAGAACTGTATCTTGCTCTCTGAGTGGGTACTATTAGCATTGTTTGCATGATGCCACAGCTAAATGTATATTTTGTAAGAATTTTAAGTAAGGCCCATTCTGCTGCAATATCAGCAACTTCCCTTCAGAGCTCTTTCAAACATTGCAGAAGCTTGGACATGAGTGATTTCTATAGTGCTCTAACTTTGGCACATGTCTTTAAACAGATGGAAATTACTGTTATGCAGCCTTAGGACATACCGAGATCTCTTTTTGTTTCTGTAATGAGGCCCAATTAATACCTAGGACTTTCTGCCACTCAAAGGATTTCAAAATATCTGGATTTCAGCCAGAACTGTAATGCTGATGTATGCTTTCATGACATAATCTAACTACAATTACCCAAACCAACATCAATATAAGCAATGAAAGTCATTCTTATCCTATAGGAAACTTACGTATTCCATTGTATTAAAAATCCTATCTACTATAAAAGACATTTTCTCATTGCAGGGTCAGCATTACACTTTAGTGTAATGATGCAAATTAGAGTAATTTTATTGAGCTAGACAGTCTTTGGGCTAGTCTCCGTGAAAGCTTTGTGGCAAAGATGGGACAGCACAGTTGTCGCTGTGTAATCTTACCATGCAGAGGGCATTAGAAATACCTCCACGTAGAACTGCTGTAGAATAACTATTCTGTAGTGATTTACTGTTATGCATTTCAGAAGCCTTTACATAAAATGATAACAATGAAAAATAGTATTTATAAAGCATTACAGATTAAGAACTTAATTATACTTATTCACCTAGCCAGACTTCCAGGGTTACCACTCTCCCCTGAAAAAAGTCGGTTCATGAATGCTTGAAATGCCTACAGTGATTTCTGAACTTTATCTTGTTCATGAGAAGTCCGCTCTGATTATTTAGAATTCTGGGAAAGTGATAAGATAATACTTAACTTTACAGTTCACTTTTTTCTTCTTTTTTTTTTTTCTCCTCCATGTGCAGCATGAGGAACCCCCTTAATTAAATGACAGCATCTTCGCTGGATCCAATAGGACTTTTCACTACCTGTGGTTTCTTGCTGCTACCTAACATAGCTGAAGGTTTCTACCAAACTTAGAATCCTGATCATCACACTCTGAACAGGTTCAGACTGGGTTAAAGTACCCAGATGCATTACCAAACAGATATTTACAACCAGGACTAAGCTGAACCACTGTTATTAAAATATAATGAAAATGAATGCAAGCGAGTGTTGTGTCTTTTCTCCTCTCCCCATCTCCTCTCCTCAGAAAGATCCAGTGACCAGATAGTTGGCAAGATAAACAGTAAATGCCACTGTAGCTTAATGGGGACAATGTACTACAAATTATAAGTATGATGGCAGGATTTGGTTTAATATTACATGTTTGTTTTTTTAAAATATATTTAATTATTACTATCAGAAACTGTGCTAAAAATAGGTTGTCGAATTGCATTTTTCTAAATGACAGATAGCTGTAGGAATGCAGCATTCAGAAGGAACTGTTTGTACTAGGCACTGTATTTCTTCTCCACCCATCGGAACTTCCAGAAGAACATTATGCGAATTTTGCAAATATATCAAGGAGGGAATAGACACCACAGGCTGTAAAAACTAGATCACAGACATGCAAGTATATGCAGGTGCTATAGGCAAACTACATTTTCTTCCTGCCAAAGAGGCTTCTCTAATCTCCAAGTTAGTGAGAACGTCCTCAATGCTCCAATATTTTCCCTGCAGCCACAACAATTTTTTAAATACATAAGCAGCCATTTGATTTTATCACTTAGAATGACAAATTCAGACAGTGTCCATCAAGTCCCTTGAAGGTTTCATACATTTTATACACATCTCGTAAATTATTCTGCATATTCAGGCTCTCAGTACAGTTACTAAAATAATCACTAAAATGCTATCATCAGTTTTCAAGAAAGAGAAGGAAGAATTTTGAGTTTAGCTATTCCTATAGCCCTGACTCAGCCATAATTCCTCCTTAATTGAGTGGAGAATCAAACCTTATGGGGAGATTAACTGACTTCAGCTCACTGCTTCACTAGATCACCCCTGCAGCGCTGGTTTTGTTCAGTAATGTCTGAAACCACAACTGCTCGTTACACAAGCAGCTGCTTGGGATGAGATCTCCCATGCTGCATGAGGCTGTGGGTAAGGCAGGTCAGCATGCTGGAGCAGGGCTGTTTCACATCAGGCACTTGTGATCCCTTCACAACAAAGGCCTGTCGCTCAAGCTGCTCAAGCCAGCACAATATTAATTTACTCAAAATAAGGGTATGATCATGCCTTATGTAATTACAGGAATGCCTCTGTTTCCAAGGGGAATAGTAGTGTTGTCTGATGCTATGAACTAGAAAACCATCTGCTTGAAACAACACCAAGAGAGGGGAGAAACAGCATAGCTCCTATGCCAACCCTCAAGCACCTGCCTCTGCTATTCCACAGTTCCTGTCCTGGCTGGGTAGCAGGTAGTTCCTGGTTTCTCCACAAAATGCCAAGAAGACAACTTGAAATGCTTAACGGCACTTCTTCCAACTATGAAGTATTCATTGTCAAGGTCACTTCCAACTCAAACCATTCTATGATTCTATGATTTTCCATGGATACCTATGGAAAATAGTTGCCTTCAAGATGGCATATTCAGGAAATATTTTTGAGGAACACAACTCAGGTGCGGGGACGAAGGCAGCAGCAGAGACACTTCTCAGAGACAGATCTTCACCTGGAGTGTCTTTCATCTGAGTATGTGTGAATGCTTGAACTGTCTAACCAGCCACCTCAGCTGCATACCAACTTTATGGCAACCTTTCCTTCCTTCCTGGGAATTACACAATGACCAAGTGTCTGCATCTTACCAGAACATTTACCCCTTGCTCTAGAACTTAAGCTTTAATTAAAAGTTTCTACACCTTATGCCTGGAAGGTAGATTTAACAAAAATCAAGCAGAACATAAACCTTCAGCCTGTATAAAGCTTGAGACAACAGCTCAGAAATTCTGTTAATCTTAGTACAACACTGAAATGAAATAACAGCATTTCCTAGAGGCAGCTTCACTGAGAACACCAGCTTTTTAATAAATATTAAAGTGCAGTTCTTGGGGTTTTTTACCACTCTTCCCAAAGTGGCCTAAAAGATTTTGCCTTCAGCCCTACTACCTCCCCTTCAGTAATCCCAAATGGAAAGCTATACTTCTTTCCTAATCTATTTAAAACATATTTAAAAACAAGATATTAACAGACTGCAGTAAATTTAACTGAAAAACACAATAATGGATTTATTTAGTAGAGCTTCCCTAAGGGCATGTATTTGCACATTTGCTTAGGTGAAATCTCCCTCCTTTCAAAAACACTTGAGCTGCAACTGAGAGTTTCAGAAGATGCCATGAGACATCACAGCTAGGCAAGGTCACTCTATGGGGCAACAGAGCTTGCTCCATTATTGTGTGTGCCACAGCCATTCAGAAACTGACTCATGCCTATATATTTAACACCCTGATCAAAAGCCTGATCCAAAGCCCACTGATGTCAATGGGAACCTATTACCTTTTGCAGGATTTGGGTACCTATACCTCAAGCTGCACCATGCCCAGCACTGCCAAAGGAAGAGCACTGCACACACAGCATTCCTCAACAAGGCCCAAACCCGCAGAGGCAAGTCACACCCTGCTTGTGGCTGATCCCTATGGTGCAGTCCCATCTCAGATGGCAAATCTCCCAGCTTCCAGGGAACAGGAGGCAAACATTTTAATTGTGGCACACTAAACAAATGGAGGGCATAGAAACCCAGGTTTGCTTCAGGACAAAACCACAGCAACAGTGATGCATGGCAGGGTTTCACATATCTGCAGTCACTCATGTCACACTCTTGCACTACCCTGGGCCTGACGCTGCACAGGGAGCTGCCAGCGGCGATGGTCTCTCTCCCTAAGCCCTCATGTCTCCTCTCCTGTGTCCTGTCACAGAGCTGAAGGGTGACTCAGCTCAGGTCCCAGACGGAAATCATCCCTGCTGCTCACGCACACAAAATCTCTCTCTCTATAGATATATATACCCTTACACTTACTTACACTGAGCGAAATCACCCTGTGGCCACACTGTCACAGAACACTGGGAAAAGAAGAGATGGAGAGAACCCCATGGGCAATGGAGGGGTAGAGATGGACTGGCACACTCAGCCACAGCTATCCTACATTAAAATGAGGTTACATTCAGGTGAGTTACCAGGAAAAAGGCTGCTGTGTGATCTTCCACTGCACATCATTCAGCACAGTGAGGTGTGCTCTGTTTGCACAAAACACTCCAAACTCTTCCATATCAGTTTTATTGGTTTTATTCCCTACTGCAATGAAAGAGGTAAAGCTATTAAACTTTTCCCATACAAAAATCAAAGTTTATCTTCTGTACTGGGCCAAGTGCATTGGCATTACAACCTCACCAATATCCACCAAAGAGGGTTATAGTAGGCAATTCTTCTGCACAGATGTGCTTTAAAGTCTGGTACACCTGTGTACTGTCACAAATCTATCCAATACTTACAGCATTCAGTCACTCACCTAATCACTATAAAAGTGCTTTCATGGGATTATATGGGAGAAGAGAGGAAAACATGGGGCAACCCAATGTATCATCCTCTCTCCTTCCTTAACTGAATGCCAGAGATTGCCCCTTATTCCCATTTCTCTTTCTTCATTCCTGCTTAAGTATGAATGATCGCACCCAGAAGACATACTCCTAGGAAGAATGGAACCTCCCTCACTGTAGAAATGCTGCACTTTTAAAATGCTTCAAGGTGCTGAGTACCCTTATAAAGATATTATATAAGTCTATAAATAACCTTATAACACACAGGTTTCCAGTTCAAGGGATAGGTCATTTGCCTCCATAGCACTCTGTGCCTGTACTGGTACTAGAAAGATGAATTAAGCTCATCTCTACCTCCAACACTACGCCAGAGGCAAAAAAAAACAAACCAAAAAATCCCCCAGTGATCCTCACTCCTTTCAGTGTGAATACGTCACGTTCCCAATCACACATTCATAGGCTGGTTGTATGCAATGGCTCACATATAATGAGCTGGTTCAAGATTAATATATTCAGCTAAAAGATCAGTTTACAGAAGTGAAAGATTTGGACAAGTGGGAACAACTTCAGTTTGCTTTAGGGCACTGCTTTGTTGCACCATACAGACCTGAGCAGCTCTGGGACCGCAGCTGGTACAAAGATGGGAATTCAGCTGAAACATGAGGAAGCTTTTCCCACTGGCACTTACTCACGTAGCTGCAATCAAAGAATGCCTCTCACCTGAATTTTGTCAAGACACAAAAATAAATTACTATCTGAGTCACCATTTATATGAGTACTTGGGAGTGCAGTTCTGGTATCCTCAACATAAGAAGGACATGGAGCTGTTGGCGTGAGTCCACAGGAGGGCCATGAGGAAGATGAGGAGGCTGGAGCACCTCCCGTATGAAGAAAGTTCGGGTTGTTCAGCCTGGAGAAGAGAAGGCTGCGTGGAGACCTCATAGCAGCCTTCCAGTATCTGAAGGGGGCCTACAAGAATGCTGGAGAGGAAATCTTCAACAGCAACTGCAGCGATAGGACAAAGGGGAATAGGTTTAAACTTAAACAGGGGAAGTTCAGGTTAAATATAAGGAAGAAGTCCTTTACTGTGAGGGAGGTGAGGCACTAGAACAGATTGCCCAGAGTAGTGGTAAATGCTCCATCCCTGGCAGTGTTCAAGGCCAGGATGGACAGAGCCTTGGGATACATGGTCTAAAGGGAGGTGTCCCTGCCCATGGCAGGGAGGTTGGAACTAGATGATCTTCAGGCCCTTTCCAACCCAAACCATTCTATGATTCCTAAGTTTCTGACTGAACAAGAGCATGAGCAAAAATTTTACAAACCACTTTGTGCAACACAATTTCCAGTATGTTGCCAAAGACCCAAATTACTAAAAAAACCCATAGGCCCAAGCAAAATTACATGGCAGGGAAACATTTGTGTTTTGAGCTCTCGCAATTCTGTCCATCAAGTTATACTGTGTAACTGAGCACCTCCGGGGATTAAAGAGTTAATAAAAAAAAAGAAAATGCACAACGATATAAAATACAATCTGTCAATCAGATATTGGAAATGGACTATGAAGATGCCATTTTAAGTGCACGTACTTACACCCAGAGAACACTTTAAACAGATGACCGTGATTTATACATGCTGCAACTGTCACACACACTATTTCTGACATTCAGGAGCCTATGTGTACTGTCAGTTGAAGAAATTTCTAGTTATTTGCTATTTTGTAGATCTGTAAATCACATAAATGCTCATATTATTTCCATGTGCTCTGACAGTTTGCATCAACAGACCATCTTGGGAGAACTACAGTGATGAATTATTGATGGTATCTCACATAGCTGGCAAACATTTATTTGCAATGCTGTGATACAGAGCCTGCCTCTTTCCAGTCTCAAGATTGACCCTAATGTAAACTACAGCATACAACAGATCAAAAAATATATAGCCTAGCTCTCAATTCATGATCTCATTCTTATCATTCAGTGGTTCTCATAAAGATTGTTTATTATTGATGGGAAATGCTGGAAGCAAAATATCCTGTAGCTGGAAGTCCCAGTAACTGACTCAGTCTGACTCTTCTGGCCTTCTCTCAAGATGCTTTATTTCTTCTATTGAATAAACAAACAGTCCCATTCTGTAATGACAAAGCAAGCCAGGATTTTCCCATATTGTTTTGACAGATGTTGTCAAGGACTGATTACAAAAACCTGTATACCTAGTAAGATATTTACTGCTGTGATTTTCCTTAATGTAACTGAACTACATGCAGAATAAACTAATGTCATAGGAAGCTGTGCTAATGAACAGCCTCTGACTATGCAAATTAAACTGCAAAATAACTTCTCCAACTGCAGCAAAATCTATTTTTAAAGGCACTGGAGGAAAAAATATCTTATTTTTTACATTGTACTAACAGGGCATAGGAGTCTATGATGGAGGTGAAAGGACTGATTAACGAAACATCTCAATGTCTGGTTCAGGCACCCTGCAGGAAAAGATCAGATCTTTTTTCAAAGGTCTCATTACTCAAAAGCTCTCAGTAAGAACAGCTAGAGCAACCTTCAGCTGACTGCTACTTCACCCAGTACAATCAGTCAGCATTTAATGTGTTAATAATGGTTTTGTGCTCTGTTTTTACAGGCAGTTGGAAAATGCATCAAAGCTGATGGGGTTCAATTACAAAAAATTATTTTAAAGGGCTTTCTGGGTTTTGTGTTGCAGGAGGGTTGGGAGAGGATGCTGTTTAACTGATCACACCCATGCATCATTTTAAAAAACAACAAATAAAAGTAAGCTGATGCCTCACTACAATTATATGCAGAACAGTGAAGCAGAATGATTTTCTATTGCGAGGTGTTCATGTGCCCATTAAAACTGGCAAAAGGAAGACCCTAGACATTGCAACATCATGGGCCTTCCTTTTCCATACTATTTTTTGGGTCTGTAGCCCCCACTGGCTCTGACATTTACTTGTTACATAGATAGGAAATTACAAGTGTGTACCAAGAGGACAATAATCTTTTTGAAGCTATGGGAAAATGAGACTGAGGGAATAGGGGGCATCACAGCACAAGTACCTTCATTGCAATGAGGGAATTTTCATTGCAGTGAGGGTACTTGGACCAGCAGGTTTACAGAGCCAAACAGTGTTTTTGCAAGCGCAGGTGACTAATAATTCTGGAAATTAAAAAGCTGCAGCTCTGTATGACTGACAAAAGAGATATTTCATTACATCATTTTGTCTGTGCAAAATGAAGCACTACACAATTCAAATGTAAAAGTTTATTTCTCCACTATTTCTCTAGATTCTGTACAACCACAAAAATAGGATGTGGACCTATGTGACTGAGGCTTTTCTGGATATCAAGGATGAGATCTAAAGCCCATTTAAAAATCTCTAATGTTTTCCAGTGATTTATGCTGCAATTAGACTACAGACCTGATTTAACAGAAATCTCACAGAAGTAGAAGTAAACTTCTTAGTTATTGTGTCTCTTTCCTTAAAATCTTAACTTGCTTCATATTAAATATATATAAAAAGCATTTGTTCAGTAAATACTGCACCAGCAAGCTGAAAGCAATACAGCTGCCTGTTCAGGTCAGATTCGTATCTGGAGCCATGCTCTGGAAAGGATTATAAACCGTCTATCACCCCTCTGTGGCAGAAGTATGGTCAATACGTCATTCTTTCTATGCAGAATATTACGTATGAAATTACAAAGGGGCCCTATTCAGATAATATTCCTTTTTATTTCATATTCTAATTGCCTAGGAATGGCAAGGTAAAAAGGACATCTTGTCCTAGCAGAAACTCTAGGAAGTGTACCAAGCAAGATGCATAAGTCACACTTTACACATGCACTCTGACCACTCCTGACACTATAGATCGTCTTCCAATTTCCAAGAGGAAGCAAAAGGAGTCATCTCTGTCTGTCTGATGTCTCAATGACATTTCACTGAGATAACAGTTCACCGGCATTTGCACATCTGAAACTCTCTCCAAGGAAGTTTGTGAAAAATAATAGTCTAACCTACTTTTGGGACTCAGTGGAGAAATTCTGTTTCAAGTGCCAATGGCCATCGACGTCAATGGGAAGATGTGAGTGAGCGCAAAGGAACCTGGTTCTGCTCAGCCCCGCAGGGCCTGCTAAGGCCTAAAAGACATTCATAGAAATGAAACACCTGCATGAAGTTACTGAAAATCAAGATCTGATTTAAGGAAAAAGGTAAATTCTTTTGGGGACAATATTATTGAACTAAAAGAAAAACAAGAACTATGGCAAATATGCCTAGATGAGAATCAAGCAAAACCTTTCTTAACAAAACCAAACAAACTTGAAACAATACATTCATCCTCCAATAACTTTCAAATCAGTTATGCTTCCAGCTAAAAAAATTGTCATTGTGCAAGATATGTGATGATACTCAATATTTCTAGCTATAGGTTGCATTAGATATTTGGAAAACCAGAGTCAGACTAAATCTAGCTTGCTCTTCACTACCTTAATTCCAGATCTGAAGCAGTCATGGCAGAGCAGAGAGCTCTTCTGATCCATTCAGGGACCCCCACACTGAACTCTTTAATGATGACCCCACAGACAGCAGAAGTTGTGGGCATTTTCTCCTCCAAGAGAGAAAACTGTGTGTCTCACACAGAGAGTCTCCAGGACTATCTAATATACTACTTTTTAAAGACATCAACTTACTTCAGGCCTTCTGAACCCAATGTAAACTTCAAACTTAATTTGATTAAGGGGGATGAAATTTAGCACCTCTATGAAAACAAATAAGACTGTTAAATACATCAGCATTTGATTCATTTTTCAGACAAAATAAGCACCACTAGAAAACAATGGAATACAACAGATCCCAAAAGCCAAAATGGGTAGGCATCCTCTTTAATTTAAATGCTGTCATTTATACTGTTTGTGTCACCTTCAGCAATTATTACTTATTGCACACAATGACAGCAATGGAAACCACAACCAGTATGTGAAGGCAAGACGTCAAAGAAACAAAGTAATTCAAAAAGGAAGGAGAATTTCAGCTAGACTGACATGCAGAGGCACTTTTCTTGAGTGAACTGTTGTGGTTTAAGCCCAGCCAGTAACTTGAGTGAGAGATAGGATGAGCTCTGATTGATTTCCTTGTGATTGTGTGAGTAAAGTGGAACATTTTATTGTATCAGTAAAGTGGAACATCCATGCACATGGATGACAAGAAGGTGATCAGGAGTAGTCAGCATGGATTCGTCAAAAGGAAATCATACTTAACAAACCTGACTGCCTTCTATGATGGACAACTGGCTGGATAGATGAGGGGACAGCAGTGGATGATGTCCACCTGTACTTCTGCAAGGCTTTGGACACTGTTTCCCATGACATCCTTATAGGCAAGCTCAGGAAGTACAGGGTGGATGAGTGGACGATGAGGTGGATTGAGAACTGGCTGAATGGCAGATCTAAGAGGGTTATGTTGTGGTCAGTGGCACAGGGTCTACTTGGACATCAGTACTAGTGGTGCTGGTACCCAGCGGACACCAGTAACTAGTGGTGTCCCCCAAGGGTCAATACTGGGTCCAGTATTGTTTGATTTATTCATCAGTGTCTTGGACTGAGGGATAGAGTGTCTCCTCTGCAAGTCTGCTGATGATACAAAACTGGGAGGAGTGGCAGAGAGCTGTGAGAGATTCATAAGAATCCAGGCAGCCTGGAGAGATGGACAGAGAGGAACCTTTTGGAACTCAACAAAAGAAAGCACAAGGTCCT
Organism: Psittacula echo; assembly: GCF_963264785.1. Taxonomy (NCBI): domain Eukaryota; kingdom Metazoa; phylum Chordata; class Aves; order Psittaciformes; family Psittacidae; genus Psittacula; species Psittacula echo. The sequence goes on from NC_137743.1 coordinate 33,892,929, forward strand.
GCAACTTGGAAGGAATAACTCCATGCATCAGTACAGGCTGGGGGCTGACCTTCTGGAAAGTATCTCTGTGGAGAAGGACATGAGGGTCCTGGTGGACAGCAAGCTGCCCATGAGCCAGCAACGTGCCTTCCCTTGTGGCCAACGGTATCCCAGGGTGCATTAGGAAGCGCACCGTCAGCAGGTGGAGCAGGAAGTGATCCTCGCTCTCTACTCAGCCCTCGTGGGGCCTCACCTGGAGTACCAGTTCTGGGCTCCCCGGTACAGGAGAGATGTGGAGCTCCTGAAGCAAGTCCCGCAAAGGGCTACTAGAGTGATTAAGGGTTTGGAGCATTTCTGATGTGAGGAAAGGCTGAGGGAGCTGGGCCTGTTCAGCCTAAAGAGAAGGCTCAGGGAGGATCTGATCAATGTGTCTAAGTATCTGAAGGGAAGGTGTCAAGAGGATGGGGGCAGACCTTCAGTGATGCCAGGCAATAGGACAAGAGGCAACAGGCATAAACTAAAACACAGAAAGTTCCACTTGAACATGAGGAAGAACTTTACTGTGAGGCTGACTGAGCACTGGAATAGGTTGCACAGAGAGGCTGTGGAGTCTGCTTCCCTGGAGATACTGAAGAGCTGTCTGGACACAATCCTAAGCAATGTGCTCTAGGTGACCTGGCTTGAGCAGGGGGGTTGGATTAGGTTACCTCGTTGGTCCCTTCCAGCCTCAACCATTCTGTGATTCTGTGAAAGACAAGAGGGCGTAGCATTACCCATTATACCACCATCTTTCCAGTGGGTTATATACAACTGAGGACTAGTAAGGCCAAGTTAAAGTATCCTTGTAAACACCAATTACAGCAGATACACCCAAACTGGGTCACATGTGCTTCACCCAAAGGTTGGCTGCATAACTGCTGATTCCAACTCAAAAGATGTCAGCCTTGCTAGTATCAGACCCTTCAGCTTTATGTTACACAGCACAATACATTTTACACAATAAGTCAGGCTGCATCTTTTCCTCTCTTTCCCACGCTTCCCAAACCATAGGAGAAGAATAGTCCCCTCAAATACACTTCCATTATGCCTTAACTAATAGCACTAACCACAAGGCTACAGGAAAATGCCATTTCCCTCCTGCTCTGGGAGCTCCTACAGCCAGCACTGCCCACTAGCTATGCCTGGCATGCAGCTGAGACATTGCACAGAAGCCACGCTCATGGATAACCACAAGTTACAACACCAAAAGATGTGCAAGTCCATGCATAAAGAGGAAGATTTCACACAGCTGCTGTTCTTATGATCTCTTTAGATAAGTGTAAGGCAGCCTGCTCTGCTGCTTCTTCTTGGCTGGTAAATTCAGGTGTGGGTTTGCCTCACAGCAGTCTAGGAAGATTTTTCAGAAATATGAATCCTCATTCTGTGGGAAGAGAAACTCTTGAGACACTACAAATATAAAGCAAAAAAGTGCCGCTGGCCACAACTACTGCACTCTAATTAATCCAAATAAGAAATGCCTGTAACTATCCAAGGCTGTCAATAATTCTAAGAGAAAGTTTTGCTTAGCTGAATCTACACAGCTGAAGTCTCTCCCATTAATATTTCTTCTGCCTTATACCAGGCTGGACAAAGCCTTGGGTGGCACGGTTCAGTGTGAGGTGTCCCTGCTCATGGAAGGGGGGTTGGAACAAGATGATCTTAAGGTCCTTTCCAACCCTAACTATTCTATGATTCTATGATTCTAATACACAGAGCTCTGCAGATTTATTTCATATCCATGTTACGTTACTCATATGAATATGTCATTTGAAATTATTTTAGACATAATATTTACAAAATTAATTCACTAAGAAAGCTTACTGCAGGGGGATTCCAGTTTCAACTGCCGAAACCACTTGGTCTAATAATTTGTTGTAGTAAATAAATGTTATGAAATTTCATGGAGAAACTATTATCCAAATTACTGAACAAAAACAGAAGAGCCTTTATTTTGTTCCAGGAATGCATTTCTGGCAGAGAAAATAACAGCCATATACAATGTCTTTTTATAGATTAGTCAGAGGAAAAAAATGACTGCATTGATGTACTGTAAACTGAGGGTTTTTTTCTTTCCTGAGGAACTACAAGTGACATCACTTTTCATAATATCTGAGAAGAAGAGAATATACTTTGTCGAAAGAATTTCAGCTTTTTTATTCTGCTAAGTTGTGTTACTGAGACAAACTTTCCCATTGTTTATTGTTTGCCAAGCTGTGGCTCTGGTGTACAAAAAAAAAAAAAAAAGTGTTTCAAGCTCTCAAATATTCTCCTGAATAATTATTTTATTGTTTTCTCTTGATCAAAGCAGCAGAATGACCCTACTGAGATCTGTGACAGCATTTGCCAGGGGCTTGAAACCTCCACCTCCAATAAATAAAATAAAATTGCCCATGAGGTCTCAGCAAACTGTTCTCAGGATAGTTATTCCTGGAGCATGTTGGTTCAAGCAATCCTCTTCAGTGGTCAAAAATGTCATTCAAAAAACTATGCAGTAAGTACTGGGGTTCTGCAGAGGAAAATAGTTTACAAGATCTTCCCCAGCGTGATAAGCAAAATACAGTGGGGGGAGAAGGGGGCCAGAAAGAGCTAAGACTGTGGGATTTTATGGTAAATCTCTAAGGAAGTCCACCTGTCCTCTCCTTCATTACTATCTAAGAGGCAGAGCTTTATGAAACACTACTGAAGCTCTCTGATCTGTCAAACAAATCTATCAGACACATGGAATGTATTGTCTATCCCAGAGTAAGACTCTATGTAACTTTTCTTCCTATGCAGAAATAAGGATGATCTTCAACTCTGCAGGTTAAACTTTTCATATAAATGACTCAGAATTGACAGATAGACTCTGCTGTTGACTCAAACTTCAGCAGTTCAAGACTTCTTTTGGCCATTTCAGTGGGAAAAGGATAAAAATCACGTGTCTGACATTGGTGAGATACTGTGAATTGCCACATTGTCACCAGTTGCTACTAATTGCTACCATCATCAGCATCTGCATCACAAAACTTCTCTTAATACAAACAGACTCATATGAAGAATGGATAGCCCTGTACTCCTACAGCTCACTCTGCATGAAGGAAGTTAACATTTACAGATAAGGAAATTAAAATATTCTTGATATGTAATCCTATCACGGGCCAAGAAAAATCACATTTGATAACTGTGGTCACAAAGAGTTTCTTAACATACCTATTTCATTGTGAAAAAAACAGTTTTATGTTTAAACCACTTCTATTAAATATACTATCTTCAGCACGTGTTTTTTTTAAAAAGACCACCAAATATATATATATATATAATACAGGTGCCATCTCCTTTCTTATCTTAATTGGCTCCCCTGACACAGGAGGACTGCAAAAGTTTATGCCAGTATAATTTGTCCTCTATTTCTTAACTGTATCCGGATGTTTCATCCAAGAGTATTTTCCCTTTATTTTTTTTTTCCACTGATAATACCTCATATTTTGTGTTTGCAGAATTAATGTCGGCATGGCATACTCTCCAGCATGAATGACCCCAAAAGATTTGTTGTGCCAAATATTTTTCTAGTTCCAAGATGTCTTAGCATCTCTATTCTGCGAAAGACATAGTGTGGTGTATTGATTCCCACACATATTGAAAGCAGGAGCTCTCACACTAGGCTTGATTCAAGGATCAGGGGTAGAAATTGGGCCAAGCATCTGGATTAATCTGATTTTGTGCAGCCATCCTTTGAGATTATGTTGGTCTTTCGCTTGTAGTGGAATCCTGGTTTTATGAAAGTCAGCAGAAGTATTTCTCTCCCCATGCTGGATATCCTTACTGTCATCATCTAAAATCAAACCCACTTAAATCTTTGATGAATTTAATCTAACTGCAGAGAGTCATTTTTAGGCCCTTAAGACCAAATGCATAACCTAAGTTCTCACTATGGAGTATCAGCAGGATTTCACAGCAGAATGTATTATGCAGCTGTCTGCCTACTGAGCAATGTCACACAAAGTGACTTTTTATTCCTTTTTCTTTGTTAAGAGAAAAGTTGACATAAGACAAACTATGCTGTTGACAGAAACTTCAGCAGATGTTCCACAAGCCGCTGCTCTATGGGAGGCCCAGAGCAGCGGCTCACTGCAATCAGCAATCATTTCTGGAAGTTCTTCTTCTGCAAAGCAAGGATTAAAACAGTTCTCAGAAAATAACCTGTGTAACAGTCAAAAGGCAAGCCCATACTCATCTTTTGAAGAAGACCTATGACATAGATCTTCACTATGACAGCGGAGATCTGTCACTGTTATGAATAAAGTTAGTTAAAAGCTTCATAATCAGGAGACGGGTGATGCTGTGGTTGTTAAAGCACAAGCACTTAATTAAGATGACTTGGGTCTGCCCTTTTTTTCTTAAACTTTGCACTGTTACCTGTGTGAGTTTTGGCCAACCACTTGTCTACATCTCTGTCCCACTCCGTATCTCTCTCATTTTGGAACAGCCTTTTTTCCAACTTTGTTGATTCTGACCATCAAAATCTTGGAGCAGGAAGCACCAGAAGCAGCAGCAAGGCTGGGATGAATAAATGCCCTGGGGAGTAAGACATTAACCAAGCACCTGGAGTACCACCACAGGAGTTCTTGTGCTGTCCAGCACCTGTGGCATGAAGCTGCATCCTCTCAGTATTAAAAAAGTCCAGATGAAGCTGTACCTAGGTTCTGATGTCTTAAATCATACTGAAGAATAAGTTATCCTCTAAAGCCATTTCAGTCTGTCAATAAAGCGTATTCTTGGATGACACCAATTGTCACAGCTGTACTGAGTCATGGCAGGTGACAATAAATCCCACCATAGGATCCATTCCAATGATAAAAAATAAAACATTTCCTCATATTTGCTCTGCTTTCTTCTCACCCCCTCCCCCCCTAATTCTTACTTTTTCCAGTGTATGAAGCCAATAGCTTTGCAGTAGAAAAAAATCCCTGCAACTAAATGTCCTGGCACATAGATCAGCCTGCTGCCTGGCAGAAAGATCAACAGTTTTACCATTAAAGAAAATATGTCTTTGTTCACAGTACAACCTGTGTGAAACTCCTAGTTATCAATGAAAGAAACATCTCATTAACAGACCTTCCATGATGGAGGAAAGTGTTAGCTCAGAAGAGATGGAAGGCAATCTCAAAGCGCTAATACAAACTTCAGAGTTATAAATTGGGTGCTAGAGAAACTGTAGTGCACGCCTTATGTTGCTAGAAAAGATCTTGTTAGAAGTACCTACATCTTTATTCAAACACAGTCTTTGTGTTGCACAACAAAACCATGACATTCCCCAGAGAAACTGCCATACTCTTCCCTTTATCTCATTTAAATGAACAAAGAATCCATTTACAGATATTTAGTTTCAAAATTACTCAGTTCTGGCACTCCATCAGAGCCTCCTGAGGGGACCAAGCGCAGTACAGGGGACTTGATTTCTGTTCTTATAAAGCTCTGTCATTGAGAGCTAGTCAATAAAATATTGTTTCAGTTTTTACTGCCAATAATGATACACCAAGCTTGCATCATGCGTGTCAAGCCAGGCAATCACAAAACACTTCACAATACTTTATTTTGCAGAACAGCTGTAAATGCACATCCCACCCATACAAACATAACCCTGGAGTACTAAGTTACGGGGCATGCACTGTCTGATCACTGTGCCCATTACCTGTGCAGCTCAAGCTTCAAACCTCCTGGTCAAGTACTTACTCAGCTTAACTGGATTTAGGTTGCAAAAGAAAGCAGGATTCCATTATTCTCTGCAGGATTTTGTAAACTATGAACTTTTATTTTATTTTATAAATATGCCTTGTAACAGTATTCCTATGTTACAAGAGTACATAACAATTCATGCTTTTGTGAATAGCTAAATATATGTTGCAATATTGAAAGTAAACAGCAACAAAAATGGCAAAATGAAAAAAATCAGCTCTGTTTTTCTCCACAGGAGCACGAAGAAGGTATAAAATAATTTTTAAAAATTAATCTGCACTAACAAACACAGCAATAGTGATTCCTTGCATGTTGCAAAGTATAGCAAAGGGAATACATATTGCAATATATATTGCAAAGGGAATGTTGCCAAAGTATAGCATTGCTTTGAATGTGAACATGGTTCCAGGAACGCATTTTGTGCCCCATACTCTGGGTGAGTTTCTTCTTTAGCTGGACATAGCCTTTCTAAACTGAAAGAGCAAGACTGTAAATACAGGTATTACTTTATAGTGTCTCTGCATGTATCCCCTATGGGCATAGAGGGGATGGAGTGAAAAGAGTAAGATCTACACAGCTACTGTTATTTTCTCTGGAAGGGTGATTTGAAAAGAATAAAGAATAAGTTTTTCCTTTAGGACCAGCCACAAAACTGAACCAATGTGGGTGAGAGGCTGGAAAATAAGTAAACTACTTTTCTTCCAACAAATGAAGGATATAAAGGCAGTTCCTTGCTTGGAGCAATCACATTTATACAAATTGGTGTCTAGAGACACAGCCTGCCCTACAGAAACAAAGCTCACAGTAATGAGTCCAGCTGCCTATCCAGGCGAAGTTCTTCTGGGTTGATGTGACAAAGACAACATTCATGTAGGCTACCACAGAAGAAGTCATATGAAAATTACCCTGAATTCCTGCTTACAGAAGACAGGAAGGGGACAACTCCTTGACTCTGGACAGGAAAATTACTTAGGTCCTATAGGCAGAGTGTGTGCCTGAAATAATCATTTTATTAAGGCTCAGGATCCATTTTATGAACCACAGCTACCTGCATTGATCACCAAGGCCTTAAAATTTCATTTAAGAGCAATGTGTTCATTCATCAGCTTTAGTTACCACAACAAGATAAAGGTTCTGGACTACTACCCTGAACTATGCAACTCCGGGTAACTAAAATACTGTTTTCATTAGAATTGCCTTCTGGAGAGGAAATAATTGTCAGCAACTTCACTGTATGCATAATTTTATTGCTTAGGTGAGAGGCTGGAGAATTGTTCTGCTACCAATGAACTGCATAAGTAACTTTGAGAAGGTTAATCTCAGTTTATACATAGGCTCTCAGATGGACAGTATGAGATTTGAAATGATCACTTTAATGACTATAGATTAAGAGATTAGGTTTCACCACTGTGGTGAAGTTCTGCAGAGAGAGGGCTGACAGAGCTCTCTCTGCTTCCAGATTTTGAGGGACAACCAGAACCAGTATTGCCAATCCCATAATTTGGTTAATTGGAGGATAGCTCTAAGCTTACGCTTTGACATTGACTGTTGATGATTTATCATTGAGTGGTGAATGACCTGATCATCCCCCTTACCCTCATTATTTAAAACCATAACATGAAGAATAAAGAAGTTTACCAAAGACCCAGCTCCACAAACACTAACAAGTGCTCACAAAGCTCTGCCAGAAAGAGATCTCCTGCAATACATTCTGGTTTGCCCTGCTTACCTTCTACTATTTCCTACTGGAAATCATTCCTACCAAAATTATACTCCTTGTGATATACACATCTGGTATGCATTACTCTTTCAATTAGGTTTTCCACCAACCATGTTAGAGAGTGTAACCATTTATACTACTTAAGTATTTCTTCTCTTCCTCCGTATATTACACAACTTCTATGTTTGGTAATAATCATCTGTTCTCCCAAGAATTTGTCCCCCAACTTTCCTACACATGATGCATAGAAAATATTGAACAAATCAATGACCAAACAAAATGAAAAAATAATTTTTTAAAAAATCCCACAAAACCAAAAATCCCAGAACTGAATGTTCAACAGGCTTTATCTTGTAATAGCAAGCATGTCCAAAGTGCAACAGCAATCCATGGTGTGGCTTCACAATACCACCAGAAGGCGACATGGAATGTGCTTTTGTTGTCCTTTTCAAGTAAACAACTAAGAGAAGAATGAGGAAAGAACTGGTCACCTCACTGAGGACCAAAATTTACTGTTTGATGAAGCTTAAGAAGCATGAGCACTATTCTAGTTTCTTCCAGCAATCTCTATACATACATAGTGCAGTAGTTGCACTTGCTTTCAGTTCACAGGTCTTATTATGAGCAAACTATCAGACACAACGTTGGTATAAATGTTAAATGCTACTTCGTAATTAGCATCAGCCATTTTCTCTTTTAATCTGGAAAACAACCACTATCCTTTTGGCTTTTTGTTCCGAGTTGCTCACGATGTGAACATCACTCTCAACTCATTCATAACTCACAAGTCTTAAATGATGTCTCCACCACTACGCTGCACATTGCTGCAATGATATTTGTCTAGCTAGCACTTGCCTAGGGAAGACTGCTAACAACACAGGGTTTTGCACGGCAGGGGAGTTGGAACTAGATGATCTTAGAAGTCCCTTCCAACCCAAACAATTCTATATTCTCCAAATTAATACACTAATCCCACAGTCTCTCACTATATACAGCTTCTTTCTGTCCCTGTATCCCTGTGCCAAGAGGACTGTGGACCTCAGGACCAGCTTCAGTGACAATGGCGGAAGACAGAGCAGTGGTGGAGAAGCACAGGCCATGCAGTTCTTTTCACAATGCCAAACATCAAAGTTATCAGGGCTGACACAGGGCAACAGCTCCCTTACAGCAACACCTTCACTTGTACCTGAACATCATACATGAGTCATTGTCAAGGATTTGAAGGCAGCACAACATTAAAAGCAGAGGCCTCTATCCTCGCAGTTGCTGGAAAATATTACACGCTTAGGAAAAATCTTCCTTCTGCCAGGAAGAAGGAGGTGTGCTACTAGCTAGGCTTCAGCTTGGGTGAGACTTTCATCTTTATCCACTAATTAGCTTGACATCCCTCTGCTGCTGTACCACTTCCCTCAATTATGCAGCTAGGTTCTGTCCTCCAGAGTTCTCCAGAGCACCAGTAAAATTATGATAGAAGAAACAGTAAATCCTACCTAAAATTAATAGATGTTTTAACGCAGAATCCAAAGAGCATCTTGCTTTTCAGGAAACAAGCAGAATAGCCATCCTCTAGTCCTATGGGCAGTATAACCATTATAGACTCCATGCAAGTCTCTTAATAAAGGAGGGTATATGTTCAGATACCCAAAGATTTCAGTGTTTGACCTGCCAAAGACATGAAGTAGTAGTGGCTTTTACTGTAGCAGAATCACTGAGTAATACCACCCAGGGGAAATCCCCAGGAAAGTTCTCATCTGTTTACCATTACAAATTATCCCGACCCATCAGATGGACTTAAGTAATTTTCTCTGTGGAGACACACCAAAGTTGTACAACTTTTCAGCAAGTCATTCTGGTGAAAAGCCCAATAGAAACTTGCCCATGTTTTGGCAGAATTTAAGTGCTAATATCCAAGGAAACAATCCAGAAAACCAGCTTTCCAAAGGATATTTAACCTCAGGGGCACCTAAACATTCTTAAGTGTTCTCAAACTATTTCCTCAGCACCTGTGCAGAAGTGCATGGCAGTTTGGGAAGTTTCATCCACAGCTTTGCTTAAGCACCACCAAGCTCCAGAGACCAGACAGCCTACAGGTCAGTGAGTTCCCTGAAGAGACAATTGCTCGCTGTTTAATTGTGCAGTAAAGTAGGCTCCGACTTGCAAACAGCTAAACCGTGGCCAAACACTGCTACAACGAAATCAAGAAGGAAATGCAAAAATGCTAATACATCCTCTTCACCTGTTTGCTTGTACACTTTCTAAGGACCAATCTTTCTTTCCTTAAGGTAACTAGCATATTAGATGAATCACTGGACCTGGAGGATACATCCATCATTGCACATGTACATAAAGGCAAAGTAAATTACACTAAAAATGTTATTTTGCAGGAGGACCTAGATTCATTGTTTGATTTATACTGAGTCAAGTCTGTTTAAGACAGAGATATAGTCTAAAACAAATTTTGTCCTTGTTAGCCCTGAGGTTCCATCAAAAGAAGGTGACCAAGAACCCATTTTTTGGTGAGGCTACACTCTGTTATCAGCTTCCTCATCTACCAGCTTTAGAAAGTGGTTAATCTGTGTCTTGTAATAAACATTTACTTATATTGCACTGCTCATCTTCAGATCTCAAAAACACCCTAAACCAGCAGTTTATTAAAAGCATAAAAAAGCATACAAAATTAATTTCTATTAGTATTAGCAAACTATTTGAGTCTATTCCACTTCCTTATGATCAGACAACTATTCTTTGCACCCTTCTGTACTGTTGCTGCCTTCGGGCTTGTATCAAATCTTTAATGCTATTATAGACCAGGGGCTGCTAAAACTTATGTACAATACTTTTTATTATTTTATGTATACTATGCATTTCATAAATATACAGACATATCTATTTCCATAAAACTTATTGCAATTAAAAGCATATTGATCCTAATTTTCTAACAGTGGCTGGTGATGAGTAGGTCTTACCTAAACAAAGTAGTTTCAATCTACTCAATAGAACGCAAGCTGTGAATAATTGCTAACAAATAAGGGTATTGGAAAAAGAAAACAACCCCTCAATTTAGAGATTTGTGTTGATTCTCTTGAATTTTCTTGGGCTTAACTGCACTACAGTTGTTTTCATTGTATATGTGTACTCATGTTTATGTTTCTTGACAAATGCCTTTAAAACTTGATTTTATAATTTAATTGACATTTATTTTGGCAATAAGCTTTTTTCTTACAAGCTTCCCTTTGACAACATGCTCTGTGCTACTCTACACACGGACAATTAAAAAGGCACATTTAACTGAACCCCAACTGCTGCAGTATGATCTGTCGCTATGAAATTTGCAGGAGTCTTTACTCACAGTTAACAAAAGTAAAGCCAAAACAGTATGACTGATATGCTGGAATAGGAGGCAAACAGGAATTTCAAATAATTTCATGTGAATTTCATATGATAATATATCACAACAGGTAGAAACCAGTACTTGTTAGTTCTGGAAGACATTTTTTGGATTTAATTTATTACTTCCTGATACAATTAAGAAGAACTTTATATAACATAGGAAACACTTTTCATTCACCTAATTTCAACTGTTTGTTTAATACCAAATGTGTAAAGACAGTAGTCTCTGATAAACCTCTCTGAATTGTCTATAAAAATATTTGTTCCTATTTCTAAAATCAGCACAATCTACTAAACAGAATAAGATTGCATTTTACAAAGGCATATTAAAAAGCAGAAAAATCTGAAATCTCACTTTTAGGCAGATGCAGGCATGACCGTGACATTGCTGGTAAGTACTGTCAAATATAGCTGTGTTTTAGAAAGTCTGTAATGGTTTGTGAATCTATCAGACACACAGTCTACAGTGACTGCACACAGCTACTTCCTAATGTCTTTCACCTCTTCACATGGTCTGTTATATCAGCTGAGCTTTTTCCTGAAACATGAGGTTAAATCAAAAGTGTTAATGGCATCTTTCAGTGCTACTAACCGTAAACCTCTTTTATAATAACATTTAAAGCATTAAACAAAAAATCTGTCCTTACTTACAAGGCAAAGCAGAAAAGGAAGGTCATTCATTACACCCCATTCACTATTTTCTGTTTCATTCTGTAAATATTATAGTCTTACTGAGAGAAAATATAATGTCTGAGGTTCTCAGATCTTCCTTCAGAGTTTTAATCATTCACTTCCCAAGAAGGGGGTTAACAAATACCACACTGTTCTGTCACTATTTGTATGCAGCACCACATAGGGCAAGCTGCCAAACTTGCCTGGTTTAAAGAGCCAAGGGTAGAAAATTGACACCCTAACAAACACACTCCCCACTTTGTCCCTTTTAAGGTGGTGTAAAAGTGTCATCCTTGCTTCTGGCTGCAGTTTTGGAAGGCTCTTTATTGGATTGCTTTACTTCCCCAGAAATGAAGTATTTAATAATCGCCATTCACCAAACTTCAGGGATTTGTTTCATGCCCAAACGTTTCTTATGCAATTATAAGCCTTTTGCTCCCCACCAGCTGCACTTTAAATGTATTTTAATTGGCTGGAATTCAGAAGGAATCCATTTGGCAGTCATTTACATTTGAAGCACGCCCCTAGCAGCTGAAACGGACCCCAGAAGCAGCCCGATTACTTCATCAAAAGAAACTGCTCGAATACCATTGACTCCTACATAACTATAGTGAACTCTATTATATATGTGTGGTGATGTAATTAATAATTCTCTGCTACATTTTGGCTTATACTGGGAGCAGAATGTATTACCAACTGATACATTTACAGAGTATTTTGCAGATTTACAGTACTCAGCATTAGTTTTCAAACCTCATTGCACTGCCAGAGAGAGGCCTTTCTTGTGCTCTTCCACTATCTGATATAAACAATGGTGTGGCACTAACACTGGTATTCTTGTTTCTATGCAGCACATCAAGAATGTTTCCAGCTGGATTTTTGCATATAGTATTATTTTAAAAGCTTCTAATGTGCTCGTTATTCAAGGATCAAAGTATCAACTAAGTTTAGAACATTACATTAGGAATGTCTCGGTTTTCCATTTCTCTTTATTTTTGGGCTCCTAATGCATAATGTAAGCCAACTTTACAAAGCCTTAATTTCATGTAGTAAGTTCACCGTACTCTTCAGTTTATAATGCAGAGGTTTAAGAGATGACAGCAGTAGGGAGAGCTACCAACAGCTGCTTAAAAAAAAATAATGAGAAGACGTTAAAGAAAGAACCACAAGAATTCACACTCTAAAATGCAGTATTTAGGATGAATGTAGCGACATTAACAAGTCAGATTTAAAAACAGAGAGACATTCCAAGTGATGCTGATTGAACGCATGGTATCTGAAAAACCCAGAGCTCTGCAGTCCATGAAAGCTCCTGTGAAATTGTAACTGCTTGAGAGTTCACTTATCATCACTGTAAAACAGAGGATGAGGGACTGAAAGAAAAGGGATTATCCTCTAGCTGAAGTACAATGAGAACTGTTTTCTACATTTAAAATGTGAATAGTTCTTGAAGTGAAGTTATGACAATACTTGCCGCCTACAGAGAAAAGCAGCGTTTCAAGTGCATTGTATGAAAAGGAGAAGGATTAATGCCACAGACAGAGACCATTATACTATAGAACAGCTGCAAATTTTAATAATTTGACTCCAACCAACTCTGGAAATTTCCATAGTTAACTGGCTTATACTCCTAGAAAGTGGAAACGCTCAGTGTACTGAGGGCTTAAGGGAACTTACTGGACTTACCACTTTAAAAAAAACAAACCCCACACCAAAAAGCAATTGTTATGGTAACCCAGTTTATCACACTCAATGTATTTCACCTTCAGATATAGTCACGACACACAGGAATACACTTGAATTCCTCCTTTTGAAGTCACAACATCAAGCTGGGACATGAACCCAGATCCTCAGTGCCTTCTTTCCTCTATTATGTCATGCATTTATAACTGTCCCACATAGAGACACTTGTGGCTACAACCCAGATCAGAGCTGACTCAGGTTTAATAGCTGAAAGGCACAAGGAAGCATCTTAGATCTTTGAAAGCCAAACGAAACAGAAGGTGGAGGCTTAAATCCAGGCTCCTTTCACCCTCATCCAAGCAGAAGCAGAAGATTAGAGAGCCACTCACCTTTATCTCATCTGCAACCTATGAAGACAGATGACAAAGCTCTCACCAAGTTCAAAAGGTGATACAAATGGCAGAAGAGAAGAACAATTACAGAACTATTTGTGACCTTAGCAATAAATGAAAAGAAAATCCTAAATCATTACAAGTAATCAAAATATGTCATATTTGAATCCTCACTCATGCATCATTGAATACTTTACACTTTTGCCTACATGACTTTACGTGTTTGTTTAAAAAAATTAGAAATCTTCCTGATAGAAGTCCTGCAGTGTAAAATATCAATATGAACTGTGTGGTGGATGAAGGGGAGCTCTAGACAGGAAGGCAAACGGCAGCATGCGTGACAGCCTGCCTCTGTCCTCCTGCCTCTCCCAAGCAGCAAGCAGCTTTGGAAAGAGAAAGGTCAATGCTCTATTCATGCTGTCACTCTGGGAATCCCCTGCGTTGTCATGGGCTGCATGATGACAGCCATGAAGCCTTGATGTGCCATTGATTGTTATCGGACATTGAAGACAACTGGCCATTATTTAGCTTCAATATCTATCTTCACAATTATTTAAATGTGAGACACTGGCAAGTGTTTCCAAAGAAACTGTACCGGTAAGATTTTCAAAAGAAGGGGACTGATCTATTTTCAAGCCTCATGTGAGATGTGAGTCACAACAACAATAAGCCTCAGAAAAGCTGTACACTAAACTGATTTTCTGGTACCAGTTCTGCAAGAAAACCCTTGCATTGAGAAAACTTAAGCATATGAAACATTTACTATTAAGGCAGTTAATAGCCCTAAGCATAGTGAGACAGAAAAGCATTACTTTGAAATTTCAGAAACCATTAAAGAAGGCAGAGAGAGAAATATGGGTGCTATCAAAGGAAAGATAATCCTTCAAAAGCAGAGACATCAAGCAGTAAAGAATGCTTCCACCATGCCTAATGGAAATTCTTTGCTGCCTTCATTTCCTAACTGCTGTTCGCATTCAGCTGGATGACAAGAAAAAAAACGTGTTAACAGTAGTACACACAAGCAAAAACGAACTATGGCAAAGGAGAAACCACACAATGAATGAAAAGCTGGTTTTCTCTTATGTAAACAGTATGCATCAATGAGCCAGTTCCCAGTCTAACAGAACCATCTTCAGGAGATTTATAAGGTTATTAGTGTAACTGATACCTGGTTAAAAATGGAGGTGAGAGGGAGGAGAATGTGAGTGTGTAGGATTTATTAAAACAGCAGCCCAGCAGAGTCCTAGTAAACATATGACAAAAGACAAGAAGAATAATGTTTGTGAAGAGGATACTAGAAAGAATATGTAATCTAGCCAGTACGCCAAAAAATGAGGAGGTGGAAGTATTAAAATAAGGCTTATTGCAGGCTTTTAAAACTAGGTGAGAACACTGGACAATCAATTACTTTTTTTTAATCCAGAGATTGCCCATGCGAAATGTTGTGAAGGCAAGTAATCAAACTATCAGTCTCTCCCTTGTCCTAACTGAGGTGGGCAGGTAGAAGGAAAGCAGAGGACAAATTGCAGCCTTTGTGTTCACCAAGTAGGATTACCTCTGTACATTTTCCATCACTTTCTGCCTCCCCATATTCCTTCTCTACATGTCCAGACTTTCAGATCTGGGCAGGTGAGTGTAGGATAACAGCGTACTTAAGCTCCACTGGCCTACAAAATTTTCCTAAGCATCACCCAAAAGGTGTCACGGCACACACAACTCCACCATGCTCTGGTGTATGGGACAGGATGTAGAGTTATGAAAATACATTTCATCCTCTAATCTTTTGAAATCTGGTTCTGCATCCCTTGCTCTCTTCCTTGAAGGAACTACATCAAATTCAGCCCTACATATATATAAGGCATATCTTCATGAGGACCGTATAAAAAAGACTCACAAGCATGGGTGCCAGGTCCTTATCACAGTTATACTCCACTATGCCACTTCCCATGTTGACCTATCCCCAGTGGAAACAGGGCTTAATAAAAGCAAGATGCTCAGTTATTAATGTGTCTTTTGCTTCTGAACAGCATAGTTGAGGCCTTGTACACAGAAGAAAGTATACAAAAGATAACAGATTTTTTTTTTTTGATGGCAGTAACTTGATTACAATATCTTGGCACTGTACAGTAGGGGAATGGGTGATGAAAACAACCACCTTCCTTGTGCATTAACGCCTCCACCTTCTTGAGAGCAACAGCAAGGGGTTTGGGGATGTTAGAAACCAACATCCTCCTTTGCATTCTGAGAAATGCTTCCATGTCATCAGTCCACTGGGAGTTCGAATGTCATCTGTCTGTACCTCCTTTGAAGGAACAAAATCTCTGATACTGGAACACAGGGCATATTATGGAAATACCAAGAGCTGAGATGACAAGACACCCTTTGAGAGATCAATTCTGTGAAGCTGAGATGAAGCATTGTGTATCTATTATTTGCTACACACACTCCTGAAACAAGGTATTATTTGCAGCACTATTACATTCCTCTAAGTAGGCCCCAAATAGTGCTAAATATGGAAAAGATTTTCCTAAGAAGAAAAATTAGTTTGTGTGCAATGCAAAATTCATACTCTCTGCAAATCTGGCTGGGCACAAAATCATGCTACTCAGCATTTAACATCAGTTTGGAAGCTTATTGTAGTATCAGTGTCCATGGACTTCTTACCATCACCTCTCAGCCTTTCACTGCAAAACATTATCACTTTTTTGTTACCTGATATCATGTGAAAAGGGAAAAGATATTTTTAAATATGAGTTTGTACCAGAATTGCTGGAAACATAAGCCTTGCAAGTCACTGCTGTTAGTGTCACTGCAAATCACTGCTGTTAGAGAAGGTACCACTCTGCTCATTAAGAGGAGAATAAGACCAAACATGATTGATATAAAAACCTTCAGACCATTCCTGTGCAAGGGCATGGTCTGAGAGCTCAAGTTTTCAAGGCAGAAGACAGGCATGTGCAGAAGACACCAAAGGCTGTGGGATAATGCAACAGACTACAAACAGGTCTGGACAACATAACTGACTGGCGGGCAAAAGTAAACAGGGGTGGAGCAAAAACAATCCAAATTATGCATCCTGCCTGGATGCACATTCACCTTCAGGGGAGTCAGTCTGCTGCCCTGAGGAGATGTGTCATCTTCAAGTGAATAATATTTACTTTGATGAATGAAGACAAATCTATTTTCAGTTGCTGCATGCTGGCTTCCCTTAGAACCAAGTAGATTCACATGTCAAGCTGTGACAACTTGAAAAGAACAGAATATAGAAAAACTACATATATTTAAAAAATATAATTTTTATATTCTTCCCTCATAGATAACATGTAACAGCCCAGTGCAGATGCTTAAAAATATCTGAAATACCTACCACTATCCTAGGGCTTCTTGCTGAGGATTGAGACAGGGAAGACACAGAGAAGTCCACAGCTGCTCATTCTTATTACCTTTATAAGCTCAAATTTCCATTAAGCAAACAGGTTGAGAAAGACTAATGGATATGCAACATAGGAGATTAAGGACCCCTCAAAAAGCTGAATGTTTTGCTTATGTACATTCCTATCAACCTCTTGGCCATCAGCACTCAGCTTGTAATACAATAATGCCTGAAAGTCCATTTTGAAGTAATTATTTTCAATAAATATTAGAAACTATGACATTCTCATTATCTTAATTAAGGTAAGACAACCTGCAAAGACTGGGGTTTTTTTTAATTAACCTTTGTATTGGCACAGCATATTATGGTAATGCAGTGTTACCAAAGAGACTGGTAAAAATCTGATTTCTGTGAAATGAGGCTCTGATCCAGGACACCAGCCATACCAGCAGATCATCAGGACCACCAGTGTTAGGGAATTTCTGTGTGAACACAGAAGTCTATTATTTCAAAAGAAAGTTCCAGATTGTACTTGAATCACTCAGGTTTTCACCACTACTTAGCAATTATTATAACAATGCATATTATTTCACATGTTCTTTTAATAATAGCACTTGGAACTTTCTACAGCATGAGAGGATTCAGTATCCAAACCTTCCCAGAAGGCAGGCAAATAGCAAATGTCATACTCTCATAATGCGTTTAGGTACTGTATAGATGGGACATAATTAAAATAAGACTTAATTAAAGCTTTTCTTTTCCAGAGACGGACAGGTAAAACATAACTTACTGTATTCTTGAGTACAAAGGAGTCTAAAATTGTCTTCACAATTATACAACTGCAGACTTTCAGCACAGCAAAGGAGAAATACAGTAACAGTTGGGAAGAAGATTTGCTTCCACCTGTTCCCATTTCACTCTGAACTAATTTCTAATCCCTTGAAACAAAGCCAGCAGGATCTATTCTCTTTAGTATAGAAAACTTAAATTTGCAGCACTCTGCTAAAAAATTCTATAGGTGATCCATTCTGCTCATGCTAAACTGTACTGCTTTCAGTGGTGCACCACAAAAATCCACCTGGAACCAGCCACTTCAAAGTGTGTCCTTGGGCAAGTTACTTAACTTTGTAGTTTAACAGCTGGGTTTCTTTATGGCAGTACTCACCACTTACTATCTGCACGTATAGAAAGTACATCCAAAAAGGGAGTGTCAGCCACCACATTACTGAACATTATATAAATTTAGTGTTGGTTACTTTATGTTTGGAGTGAGATCTCTAAGGTGATGTCTGGCCTCAATACTCAGTATGATGCATGGAGAGAGACTGAAAAGAAAAACAAAAAAACCCAAACCAGCAGCACGTGCTGAAGTCAGGACTTTAACATGAAGTCACATATTAAACCTCAGTCTCTCTTGTACCTGAAGCGCAGATTCAGGATTGTACAGAAATCTTTCTGCCTACTTCGATTCTAATTTGTGGTTCCATCTCTTGAAAGTATTTGGCAATAACATTTCTCTGAAAAACCTTTACGCATAAAGCTACCAGAGGAAGTAATCTATTACTGTATGTTTTCCAAAGAGCACCTGATGGTAAAGTGTGTTAAGAAAAGGTGCCACCAGTCAATATTTTCTATGTGAGCAGCAAGCCAGCAACAGACCCCTGCCCCAGCAGTGTGGTGCCTACCACAGAGACCCTCATGGTTAGCTCTCATGAAAGGGATGACTGTGCTTCAGCCACAGGTCCCTCTTAAACACTGAATTTCTGCCTAGTTGCCAAGATGAAGCCTTGCAAGGGGTGAGCAGGCCTCATTCTGCAGAGCCTCCCCTCCACTGCAGGTGGCAATGGAAAGGCAGACTGCCTCCTCAGTGCCCTCACCAGGTAAAACTGAATGTCAGTTACGAGCTTTACCAAGGGTATATAACCAAGAAGGCTGGACTGCATTAATCTGAAGAGCTGATTAGTTTGCATCCACTTTAGGCCTACTGTGGCATAATTTCCTTGTACTAAAGCACGGTGGGAAAACTCCTTTTGAAAACTAGCCTGTATGTGTTAAAATACAAACTTAAAACAGTGAAGTTACAGGTGGCCTTAGGCTTGGCTGCAAAGGTCTTAATGGCTGTAATGGGTATTGCACAAATTTGGGTGACCGGACCTTTGTGCAGAAGACTTATGCTCTCAGCAGCTGCTGGTGTGGCTGTTGGTTTGAGTTCCAGGGTGATGCAGAGGCAAAAAACAGCTTTGAAAGGCAGATCTGGGCCAGGAGTCACAGCCATGAGGTAGAAACAAGAGAACTAACATCTGCCAGTCAGTCTCAGATTTACTGTCATTGTCTCCTCTTTCAGTTCCTCACCCTACAGAAAGGGGATAACCTTCTCAAATGACTGCAGTAGCAAGAGACAAGGAATTTATCCATGAAATTCCCTGCTGGAAGCAGATACAGGAGCTGAATATCGTATTGTTATATGAGAAATAGCATTCTTTAAAAAAATCTATTCTAGTCACAATGCTAAACTAGATTTTCC
Source organism: Psittacula echo (assembly GCF_963264785.1). Classification (NCBI taxonomy): domain Eukaryota; kingdom Metazoa; phylum Chordata; class Aves; order Psittaciformes; family Psittacidae; genus Psittacula; species Psittacula echo. The sequence goes on from NC_137743.1 coordinate 33,912,416, forward strand.
TGAGAATAGGTGATATTTTAGCAGAATTTTCTTTGTTCACAGGGGCATGGGAAAGAGAGTGGGACAGAGTTACAGCATGACTAGTAAACAAATCCAAACTATCTAATGTCATAAAAATAAAGTAGGACACAGAGCTCTACATATTATTTGTAAGCTCTTCCAATTGCTTCACTTCTCCTCCAAAAGCCAATGAAGCTTTCTGAACATAGCAGAGAATGATACGGTCAATCCTCCTGCACCAAGTAATTAACATGGCTGAATTCTGAACAAACAGAGCACTGTAGGACAGTAGTACTTACAATTACTCAAATTAGTGGACATGATACATAAACACTCCAAGTAGAATGAGAGCATTTTGGTCAACGAACCAGCAAACAACAGGAAGAAAAAGGCAAAAGGGGTGACAAAAAGTATGAAAATAAACCAGCCACAGCCTGGGAAAAAGCAGAAGTTTGGTATTTCAATCTGCCATACCGCAAATTCAGGTTTAAGGAATTTTTTCCTTCTTCACATCACTCCTCCATTTTCTGAGGCCTTTAGGTACTACAGTATGGGCAGCTGGATTTTCTGTTCTGTTTCTTTTTCCAAGATGATAACAAGCATTCACTAGATCAAATGAGATTTGTGCCAGGACAGTTTTTGCCCTGCACCTTCTTGACCACACAGCCCACAGATGGGTTTTATCTAAGTTCAAAATAATGTAAGGGATTACTTAAAGCATCTCCTGAAGACAAAGCACTTTTAAGCATATTCATAGTGCAGGTCTGAGAAAGGACAGCTGGATGTCTGCAGGAACAAATGTGGGGTTTGTTTATAGTTGTAGTTTCCAGAGCCTCAGCAGTGATGCTCTGAGTCAGTACATCCTCTAGCTACCCAGGTCAGGGCCATGTATGTTGAAGCCACATTAACCCTTCTCCACTTGCAAAGGAGATTTAAACACACTGTTCCTGTAAATGATTGCTTACGCTAGTTTTCTACTCCAGAAATCCTATTCAAGGGTCTTGTGTTGATACACGCTGACAGTGAATCAGGCCCTGAGTATTTCGACAGTAGAACAGCACTTAACTTTTAAATATACTGCCCAGCTGTAGACATATTAAATCCAAATGAACTGCATGTCTAAGGCAATTTTCTTCCTTGCATGACAAACCTAGGTTGCTCTTATTCTGATCCCTAAATAGACCTCTCCCATCTGTATTTAGCCAAATATTTTGCTGTAAAACTTCAACAAGGGGAATGATGATTCACCTGAATTATAGCTATAGGTCTGTAGTAACTCCTTGCAAGCCTGCTTGTATGCTTAACACACCCATGGGACAGCTTGCAAAATAATCCACAGGAATGTACATTATAAAAAAGCAGTCATAAACATACCAAGATGGAGGCTTGACTGGGATTTAGTCAGTTAAAACAAATATTTTGTGTTGAGCAATTAGAATCACAATTAAAAGGTGTCACCTTGACTAAGTAGTACATGCATATGGTTCACATAAAAGGAACTGTTAGCTCTTAGGTCAGCAAGTGCATTCTTAACAATTGCAAGCAGAAGGGGGAGATAAAGAGCCCAAGATGAGGTTGGCCTTGTATCACACATGAAGATTGATTGAGCCAGAGCAATTGCAACAAAAAGCACTTCAATCATGCCCTAGGCCTCACTAGAAAAGCGCTTTTAAAAGGCAACAATAGAGACACTACTGCTGATACAGGAAAACTACAGTGTATATCATCTGGATCTCCCAGACGCTAGGCTGTGCACTCATGATGGATTGACTTGTCTTTACCATGGGAGCACGTGGGGAGCACTTCATTGTTCTATTCTTTTGCCAGTGTTCTCTGGACTTAGTCCCCACAGTAACTCGGCACTAGGCTGCATGGGGCCTCAATGGCATCACATTACTTTTTTCCTGAAAAATGATTGCTATGATCTGGTTATTGTTTTTCTTTAAATAAATAAATAAAATTGTACAATAAATAAATAAATAAAATTTGTACAATTTTATTGCACAAAAAGTAGTTGAAAATTAAGACCCAGCTGATAAGCCTTAACAACCATAGCAGATATAACATATTTGATATCCTATTTTTATTCTACTGTCATGTTGCAATTAAAAGGAAAGACTTGTCACTTCCCAATTAAAAATCTCCAGATGGATGTTGACTAGGCATTGCCAGATAGCATTAAAAAAAAAAAAAATAGAGGGAATTTATCTTGATATTGTCAACAAGTCAAGTTGTAGGGGAGTGTAGGGGAATAAAGAGTTACATTTATCCAGGAAAATAGCAATACTTTTTGTCTGCAGTAGCCTGCAGCTGCACAGTGGGGAATTTACAAGAATTCAGCAACCTTTTGATATGGAAAAGGTACACACTGGATGGAAAATATAATAGAAGGATACATTAATTTTGTCAAAGATCAGGACTATGAATCACTGTACAAGTGATGCCACCACTCTGCAGCACAGGAGCTATAGTGGTCTTCAAGGATCTCCAGATTGTCTGAGTTGTTTCTATTCTGTTTTGTGGGATGATTCTATCTGCCATGGAGTTACTGTCATAATTCCTATTTATTCTGACCGTACAAGAAGAAATCACTGAACATTTGTGGGACTCAGTGTCATTTCACAGAATAAAAAGATGTAGAAAACCTGACCAAGCCGTAGAGTATTAAAGTTGATCTGGGAGAGGAGAGGGAAAAAAAGCAATATTTTATGGAGAAATATCTTGGAGCACTGGAAGACCATTATAGCAACAAAAACAACGACCTGAATGGAACCTAGGCCTTTGATAGATTAATTAGAGGGAGGATGGGCTCCTAATTGCTGCATGAAGAGTTCTGCTTCCTCTGCTCCATCACCTACTCATGTCATATCCCAGTGCAGAAAGCCGAGTCTAAGGGTCGCTGGAGATTTAAAGACAGATGTGCTAATCTGTGGTTTAATAATTATAAGCAAAGAGTGTACAATTTGTTAAGTTTCAAGCCAAGTTTAGTCATATTTCCCCAGCCCAGCAAATACACCTACCCCTCTGGCAAGAAAATGAAAGACGTAAGAATCAAGAACAAACATGTACTGCTGTAGGATGCACATTGCATTTTTAAGTTCAGACGCTTAAAAGTTCTCACTATAAAGCAGTTAATGATGGGCCAAAACCCCAAAGGTTTTTTATTTTCCTTCACCAGCTGTCAGCTTCAGCTGCAGATAAAACAGGATCCTGATTCAAGCTTGGTAGATAAAACCAGCAAAGCATGCGAAGTTTAGATCATTCCCATAAATGCTAGTAAATACCTTACACACAAGACCTTGCTGCTTCTCAGTGTGCTTTTTTCTTTTCTTCTGTTTTGCAAATAGCAAACCCATCAAATTTCTGTTTTTGTGTCTGGAAAATCAGTTGTCTCCATAAACCTGTCAACTTGGCTCAAGAGACAGAGACCATAAAGAAGTTACTGCAAACTGACACAAGAGTAAGCGTTGCAGTGCATGTCTGATGTATTTAAAGCAGCTCCAAATGCACAGCGAAGTGCCACTGGGGATTCTTCCGTGAAATGGATGGATATTGTTTTGTTCTATTGACTTCATTACCCACTTGATTTCAAACAACATACTGTAATACAGATCTGTAAGCAAAATGCTTGTATTCAGATTGACAGAGCCTGTGAAATCTGTGGAAACAATGATTTTTATTGAAAAGCAGAAGTAAGAAAACAAAATTCCTGACTTCCTCAAATCATGAAGTTTGCACCAAAACCAAGATGATAAAAGTAATCTGCCGTTTTTATGGGTTTTTATTTAATCTGCCCATTTTATGGGTTTCTAAATAAGGTCTGATAGCTGATTTACTGATTAGCACTGAGGGAGCATAAAGAAGAAAATCACTTCACAGAAATAAGAACATGAAGAGTTTCAGACAACAGGAAGTGTATCATCAGTCAAATATTTCTCTGAAATAACTGTCGTTCATCTTAATATACCTTCCTGTCCTCCTGCTTTATCTGAGTTGGAAAAAAAATCTGATAAAACTTGGTACGTTATTTGATGTATTACTTAGGCTGGTGCATTTTTTTTTTCCATTTTGCACGTACCAGACCTATAGAGGAGATACAACTTTAGATGTCCAATGAAACCACAGCATACTTTTTAACATCTACATGAATGCTGGTGTTCTTCATATTTTAGAAAGAAACATTACCAAAAAAGAAAAAAGACAGGATATTAAGTGATTTAAATCACAGTAGAGCCTATACAACTGACTCAACAACCAGCTGTGAAAAGAGTCAGATTCTAGATGAAATCGACTGTAACATATTTACAAAAGAAAGCAAGGAATATAACCTTCGACTTTCCCCTAGGCCTCATAAAAGAGATTCAGCTGTGATTTAAGAGACCTGAGGCAGGAAGGTATCACAGAGCATGGCAGACTTATATGGGGGGGGGGGGGGGGGGGGGAAACAACAAACTAAACCAAATTTAGTTACTTAAAACATTATAGACAAGATTATTTTCAATTAATTATATACTTTTCATCCTCTCTCTTCTTTCATTCCAAAGAGTATAAAAATTGATCACTGTACTGATGTGATTCAATGCAAAGTATTTTTAAGGAAGAAAATTAAATTTAAAATTTAGAAGTACTTTTTGCAGCACAGTTAGACTAAACCGCCAGAAGCTAAACAGCAGCAAGTCCTGCTCTATCCCTCTGCCAATGATTTGATGTTCAGACCTGCACCAAAACCCTAACCTTCCCTCAGTAAAGTCTGAAAAATGGGGTAAACTAGAGGAGAATTCAGAATTTACTTAACGATTTAATTACTTCATTTTACCATAGCTTTCACTATCCTAGTGCCTTACACATATGCAAGAAGCCATTGACCTGAGGCACTAGAAGCTGAGGCTACTAATGCACAGGCTTCAGTCAGGTTTCACTGAAGGGCCTTGCAGCCCTTCCTTTACAGTGAAAAAGGTGCTACCTGCCTTCCCATCTCACCCCATATTTTTATTTCAGGTGGACCTGTTGTAGCTCTGTTCAGTTTCTCTTAACCTAATGTCACCTGCTCCATTTCTCCTCCACTTACACAACATTTGAGCAGACATGCTACCCAAGGAATCCTTCTCTGTTCTCTGTTTCCAATTTACCAGACAACAACACAAGCCTTCAGGTAAACCTGTGGTATAGCATCAGTCAGATCCATAATTAGAGGAAATAAGCCCATAAGACATTTTCATATTTAGTGAAGAAGAAAAAAGAAATTGAGCAGCAAAAAAAAATCAGTCAGGTGCTCTATGAATCATGATGTGATTTGAAGTCTGAATTCCTTAATAATAATGTTTTTGCTGACACATGTTGTTTGCATTTGTCTTCAGAACTGTGTTAATAATGAGCAATTCCACTCGGAAAATATTTACATAAAATTATTTATTCTTATGTCACAGGCATAGATGGTGTCTTCTTTAAGTGGAAACAGCAGCCAGGAAATTACTAATACTGCAGGAAATTTAAATGTGCTCCCCTGGTATATTCCACCAGAAATCCATACACACACAAAGGCTGTGACTCCAACCTCAGTTACCACCACTTGGAAGAAACAAGGCTGTGCCAGCCCTTGGTTTTGGACACTATGCTGCATTTCATCAGCCAGAAAAAACTTCAGAAGTTCCCACCACTGGGTGGTTTTCGAAGCCACTCCAGTGTGGCCTGCAACCACAATTTAGATACATGCGTATAACATTTACAAGATGAATTAATACGCTGGGTAGAGAACTATTTGTCGTATTTCACTAAAACCACACCATTTTCCTATACTAATACTAAATTCATTTGGAGATAGAGGAAATGCAAAGCACTGTAAAGAGGGTCAAGGGGATTATTGCTCTCTTCTGGAAAGACTGCTGTGGAGAACAAAAGGAATAATTCAGGGTTATGCTGATAGATTTTAGATGCAAGGCAATAAGGACCATGGTGATTCTGAGCTCACAAACACAAAGCAAAACTCAGAAAAAAAGCTGAACTGGACATTAGCCATTAATAATTCAAATATCATTCTCCTTCAGGAACAATTAAGTTTGGAATCCAAAATCAAGTTTTTAGACTACCTTTAACACCCAGTAGGAAACTCATCTGAGACAGCTGGACAATGAAGGTAAAACAGAAAAATCCTTCCAGACAGTAATCCTCATCAATTATTGTTTGTAATTACCACTAAACAATTAATACCTAATCACATGTTTTAAATAATAGTTTGCATTTGCGCTAATGAGTTTGTAAATTATGGAGTAAGGATAAGATTAGAAAGACCTTTCCTCATGCTTTTGTTTATCAAAGCATCAAAGATGGTTTTGCTTTTACTTTGCATCATTTTTAAAGATACTTAGTTGTAGGTAAGAAATATAACAGCTTGTGTTTGTGTTAGGTTTAACAGCTAAATTTAAATGGTCTACCATGCTTTCAAAGCTGCCAATTGCAATTGAATATATCCTGCTGAAAACAAAGATGTTGCCTCTGTAAAAAATCTTGCCCAGGAAAATTTTTCCACTTGATATTTGCTGTAAAAGGACTGCCCAGTTCAGGCAGAAACAAGCTCTTCTAAGAAGCTAGGAAACGGTAGTTAAATAATATAAAAAATGGACTGGAAGGAAACATCCCATTGATGAAAACAGGGAGTAAAGATAATGCAAAGTGCTGCTGAGCACCATCAAAACCCCAAATGAATGAACCACAATCAAAAGGTTTCCCAGAGTTATAGGTAAACCAGACTGAGATGCAGAATGTGTCTGTGCCTCTAATACTCATTTGAAAATGAGGACAGAGAAATAACACTAAAAAGGAATACAATAAAACATTTCCCAACATCACGTGTTTTTCTTCATAGCCATATTCAAAACTGAACATCCCAGGAATTCTGCAGATGCCTCCCTTAAATTCCTAGCAGAAAATAAACATCTGCTGGGGCTGAAATAGAACCAGGTGGATATATACCTCAGGTTGAAAATACCCAAAGGACTTTGCATGTCTTCAATATCTTTTTGGACTCTTTGACTGTGGGAGGCACTGGTGAAATATGGTGTGAAGCAAAGTCATTTAAGAGACAAGTAAGATATGCCCTTGTCTCTAAAAATTCTAGCTTCCAAACACAGCAGGTTCTCTGTTTGCTTTTTATAACTGAAGGGGAAAATTCAAACATGATACATTACTTTCCCTTTTGAACTTGCACTTTTAAACATTTCCAATAGCCTGTGCAGGAGGCAATCAACAAACTAATGAGATCGCTACATATGGCCTTTGGATGTTGCAGCCATTATGAGCCCCACAAGCCACACTGCCTGCTGTATATCATTCGTTTATGACATCTGTCTCTTCAGAGGACAACCCACCCCAGCAGTACCTATCGTGAGACAGCCAGTTGTCTCTGTTGAGGTCAGGGACAAAAGGCTGACGCAGGCACTATTCATGCAGTTCAGCGACAGATTGTGCACCACAGCATGACTCTTTGCACTATCTCCTGCTCAGAGTATCATACTGAATGGAGCAGATCATAAGCAAAGTATTTTCCAAAAAGCTATCATCATTTCTAAATTCTGAATGGATAAATGGTGCAAAAGGCTTGCAGACATTTTGTCAGTGTTCCTACCTAAAAGCCATCCTAAGTTTTCCAGATTGCTTTGAAGATACAGAGCCAGCTAGCGATTGTGCGGAACCTGTACAATGGACTAATACCTGGTCATCTGGCAGGTTGTGTATTTGATGACTGATCCATGGTTACAAATCACACCATTATATTGTGCTATTTTTATCAAAGTTTCTAGACTTGCTTTTTAAAAATGACCATCGTTTCCAAAAGTAAGCAGTGCACAGTCCTAGGTGAACCAGAGCTAACAGAAATACAGCTGTGGCTCTCTAAATCTCTGTCAGTTTGCTCAAGATGGATGAATTAAGCAAAGCTGGAAAGCATTGCTTCCAAGAAAGGTGACATGAGACAGATGCTAGTCATATCCCTTATTTTTTTTTCCTCAAGACACACAAATATGAGATTAAATTTACCTCTGCCATGAAATAAAAGGCAAACCCTTGTTTCTCTGCCTTGGGGTGGAAAACAGAAAAGCTATTTATTTTTTCAGGGAAAAATATACAAAGACATGCCTGAATATTGCCACAGGCACCTTTAATGAAGACTTAAAAGGCATTTCAAATGAAAACCTTGGTGAACCTCCCCTCCTCCCCAAAAAATCAACTGCCAACAGCAAATATTTCTGTTGGCAAACACTTTTGTGCTCTATAAAATTCTTTCCCATTAGGAACCTCCTTCCCCAAAGGCCTGGTAAAAAGGGTTTGAGAGAGCTCAATGAATATTGTCAAGTAGAGGCCGCACTTTGCCTTAGGGTCAGAAGGGACCATTAGATCATCTCATCTACCACCTGCATTTAAAAAATAAATAAATAAAAAACACAAACACCACCACAAAACAACAAAAAAGTAACAACCAGGATTTCACCCACTCACTTCTCTATACAGTCAGCAAAATGTGTTTAGTTAGTAAGTATCTTCCAGAAAGCCATCCTTCTCCCTTGATCATCAAGAAATGGAGGGCCCATTTAACAGATCCCATATTTTTATATCTATGGAAAGACTACATGATACTTCCTTGTAAAGAGCCACCCCTGTTCTGGTACTAGTATCCATGCTTGTATTTCTCAAATGTCTCTCTCTGAATGCAGCATCTGCACCTCTCTGGGATGTATTTGAACGGTAGGTGAATGTGCTTGTGCAATACTGAATGTATTAGTAATTCAGGACCCAACTTGTAAACTTTACACTATGCCTATTAGTAACTATATCATGATGAATGTGTAAGGCAAATATAAGTCCTAGGGGTACTGAGACTAGGAGGGAATTTGGAGACAGATCTTGACTGATGCTGAACTACCCTGAACTAATTACATATCTGTAAAGTAAAAGGAACTCACCAGATAGAGTTTCTGGGTATGGTTCCTACACTAGCCCATTAATATACCTGCTTATGCAGAAGTCTTGCATTTTTGCTCACACAAAAAAAATCTTAAAACACAAAACCAGAGATAAGACATGTTTCACTGCATTTTTGTTTAAAAGTTATAAAATACTTTAATTCTACTCAATCAGTATCTTACTGTTTCCATATTAAAAATCATGGCACTGGCATACAACCTTCAAATAAAATTTATGTTAATATCTTATATACTTAACATTATAACACATTGCTGAACAGTTTGATAGCACTTCACATTTATAATTCATTACAGTATTTTTGCCTACTCTCACTTGCTGGAACATTTTCCATTTGGCAGAAAAAAATTCTGATTGGACTTATTTGTCCATGAGGTAGTTTAGGTCTCTATTTATCACCATATGATTACCTTGGCTCTGCATTTGTATAACTATGTTGGTTTCATAGAATCACAGAATCATAGAATAGTTAGGGTTGGAAAGGACCTTAAGATCATCAAGTTCCAACCCCCCTGCCATGGAAAGGGACACCTCACACTAAACCATGCCACCCAAGGCCTCATCCAACCTGGCCTTGAACACCGCCAAGGATGGAGCATTCACAACCTCCCTGAGCAACCCATTCCAGTGCCTCACCACCCTCTCAGTAAAGAATTTCTTCCTTATATCCAATCTAAACTTCCTCTGTTTAAGTTTTAACCCGTTACCCCTTGTCCTGTCACTACAGTCCCTGATGAAGAGTCCCTCCCCAGCATCCTTGCAGGCCCCCTTCAGATACTGGAAGGCTGCTATGAGGTCTCCACGCAGCCTTCTCTTCTCCAGGCTGAACAGCCCCAACTTTCTCAGCCTGTCTCCATACGGGAGGTGCTCCAGCCCCTGATCATCCTCGTGGCCCTCCTCTGGACTTGTTCCAACACTTCCATGTCCTTTCTATGTTGAGGACACCAGAACTGCACACAATACTCCAAGTGAGGTCTCACGAGAGCAGAGTAGAGGGGCACGATCACCTCCTTCGACATGCTGGTCATGCTCCTTTTGATGCAGCCCAGGATACGGTTGGCTTTCTGGGCTGCGAGCACACACTGAAGCCGGCTCATGTTCATTTTCTCATCGACCAACACCCCCAAGTCCTTCTCTGCAGGGCTGCTCTGAATCTCTTCTTTGCCCAACCTGTAGCCATGCCTGGGATTGCTTCGACCCGGGTGTAAGACCTTTCACTTGGCATGGTTAAACTTCATAAGGTTGGCATCAGCCCACCTCACAAGCATGTCAACGTCCCTCTGGATGGCATCCCTTCCCTCCGGCGTATCAACCGAACCACACATCTTGGTGTCATCAGCAAACTTGCTGAGGGCGCACTCAATCCCACTGTCCATGTCACCGACAAAGATGTTGAACAAGACCGGTCCCAACACCGATCCCTGAGGGACACCACTCGTTACCTGTCTCCAGCCGGACATCGAGCCATTGACCACAACTCTTTGCGTGCGGCCATCCAGCCAGTTCTTTATCCACCGAGTGGTCCACCCATCAAATTGATGTCTCTCCAATTTAGAGACAAGGATGTCATGCGGGACAATGTCAAACGCTCTGCACAAATCCAGGTAGATGACGTCAACTGCTCTGCCCCTGTCCATCAGTTCCATAGCCCTGTCATAGAAGGCCACCAAGTTGGTCAGGCAGGATTTCCCCTTAGTGAAGCCATGCTGGCTGTCACCAACCACCTCGTTTTTCATGTGCCTTAGCATGCCTTCCAGGAGAATCTGCTCCAAGATTTTGCCAGGCACAGAGGTGAGACTGACTGGTCTGTAGTTCCCCGGGTCATCCATTTTCCCCTTCTTGAAAATGGGGGTTGTATTTCCCTTTTTCCAGTCGTCAGGAACTTCACCTGACTGCCATGATTTTTCAAATATGATGGCCAGTGGCTTAGCAACTTCATTCACCAGCTCCTTCAGGACCCGCGGATGGATTTCATCAGGTCCCATGGACTTGTGTACATTTAGGTTTTTAAGATGGTCTCGAACCAGATCCTCTCCTACAGTGGGCCTAGGGTCTTCATTCTCACAGTCCCTGCGTCCGCCTTCCAAGACTTGGGTGGTGCAGTCAGAGCCTTTGCCAGTGAAGACTGAAGCAAAGAAGTCATTAAGAACCTCAGCCTTCTCCAAATCCACTGTAGCCAGTTCTCCCGATATCTTCCAGAGAGGGCCTAGGTTGTCCCTAGTCTGTCTTTTATTCACTACGTACCTATAGATTCCCTTCCTGCTATCCTTAACATCCCTAGCCAAGTTTAATTCTATCTGGGCCTTAGCTTTCCTAACCTGGTCCCTAGCTTCCCAGACAACATCCCTGTATTCTTCTCAGGCCGCCTGTCCCTGCTTCCACCTTTTATAAGCCTCTTTTTTCCCTCAAAGTTTCCTCAGCAGCTCCTTATCCATCCAAGGAGGTCTCCTGGCCCTCCTGCTGCACTTCCTTCTAGTTGGGATGCAGCACTCCTGAGCTTGGAGCAGGTGATCCTTGAATAAGAACCAGCAGTCTTGGGACCCCCTGCCCTCTAGGGCTATATCCCATGGGACTTTACTAAGCAGGTTCCTGAAGAGGCCAAAATCTGCTCTCTTGAAGTCCAGGGCAGTGAGCTTGCTGCACACTCTTCTCACTGTCCCGAGGATCTCGAATTCGGCCATCTCGTGGTCGCTGCAACCAAGGCTGCCCTGGAGTATCACATTTCCAACGAGCCCTTCCCTGTTGGTGAGGATGAGGTCAAGCATGGCATCTCTCCTTGCTGGCTCCTCTATTACTTGCAGAAGGAAGTTGTCTTCCACACAATCGAGGAACCTCCTGGATTGCTTGTGCCAGGCCATACCTTCACTCCAACAGATGTCAGGGTGGTTGACGTCCCCCATGAGAACAAGGGCCTGCGAGTGTGAGGCTGTTTCTATCTGCCTATAGAGCACTTCATCCACAGATTCCTCTTGATCAGGAGGTCTGTAACAGATCCCCACAGTAATGTCCCCCATAGCTGTTCTCCCTTTAATCCTGATCCACAAACTCTCTGTCGACTGCTCATCCGTCCCCAGACAGAGTTCCATACTCTCCAGCCTATCCCTAACATAAATAGCAACTCCCCCTCCCCATCTGCCAGGCCTGTCTTTTCTAAAGAGTCTGTAACCTTCCATTCCAACACTCCAGTCTTAGGAGCCATCCCACCATGTTTCTGTGATGCCTACTATATACTCCCATAGTCGTGCACACATCTCTAATTCCTCTTGTTTGTTTCCCACAGTATAAAGAAAAGACATTTCTGCCTTGATGTAAGGATGACACAAAATGACATCCAGTGTCCTCATAAAAAGATAAAAGATAATGAAGTAGAGAACAAAAGGAGAAGCCTAAGTTTAACCAGGAATAAATCCAACAAAAATGGAAGAGACTGAGCTTTGAAATGGTAGGTATTGTGCCACAGATTTTGAAGTCACTACAACTAAAACTTGTGTTTGGGTATACAAGTGACATAGTATGGCAGCATTGTCCAGCCAGTGTTACTGGGAAGCATCATGCTCTACAGCAACCATTTGTGGAATTAGCCTTCACATGGTCAGAACTGGCACCTACTAAATAACTTTAATATGAAAAATCTGTTTAGCCTTCTATGAGTGGTTTCACCAAGAGAACTAAATAATTACATAATCTGAAAAAAATCTTCCCAAATTACATTTGTACGTAAACGACAGTCCCACTCACTGGTTTTTGCTGTTTGCATACAATAGCTGTGAGTAAGTGTTTCAGAGCTAGTGCTAGTTATTCAGCTAGTTAATAATTCAGAGCTATTGCTGGTGCTCTTAAATTTGCATTCTTGCCCATCCAAAGATAATGAAGTGCTTTGCAAACACTGGCTCTTAATCATTTGAGGAAATACATTTATCCTCAAATGCTATCCTTCTGTAGCTCATAGGGAAATTGCTTTCTCCAACACTGATGCATGCAAGACTTCTTAATGAGAAACACAGAAGTAGTTTTATACCACACAGCCCTCTTATCTCTGTATTACATCACTACAAGCTTTCTCCTGTGTCAAAAACTATGCTAACCATCTGCAAAAGGCAGAGGTTTTTTCTCTGGGAGAAAAAAATCTAACCCTTTTTCTGGGAGAAAAAACAAGGGAAAAAAGAGATTTACTAGTTTACTACAATTTATGGAAGAAACTTTATCATTATAGAAAAGACTTCATCTTTCACAGCTAGAAAGAAAAAGCATCATGCTCTATTTTCAGATGCCTCCACTGGGAGGCATACCTCAAACACTAGATAACACTGACAACTCTGGTCTCCTTCAGGAGCAGAAATGGAATTGAAGCTCAGACTTTAGGATTTATAAAGCTGCTTGAGGAAAGCAACTGCAATTAGAACACATGCATTTAAAAAAAAATCTTAGAATTTGTGAAAATCATCAGGACTGAGGCACCTACCTTAGGCTAAATACATGCTCAAGTACTTTACTGATTTAGGACTACAGCTGGGAGAGAAGAGGGACATCAGCTCAGGCTCTGAAATACTGTCAATAGGGAAATTAGAAAGCAGTACCCATTTGCCCCCATTCATTTTCTATGCTAAATAATTTGCACGGACAAGGTTTACTTGCTCATAATCTTGTGCTAGCTGGGGAAAGCAAGAAGTCACTAGTATAAAATCAGAGAATCCACATTATTAATGCATCTGTGAAGACCTACAGGAAGACACTGCTTTCTCGCTGCTTTAATTTCTGTAGCTTCTGTGTAAGAACTCTGTACAGGCATTTCAGTGCTTTGCACACAGCATAATAATAATTCCTTACAAACAGCTACAAGATGAAATAAATTACACTAACTCATTTGCATGCACAGAAGTTTAAATCTCAGTGGATATCAAGGCATTTAATAAATTACAGCATATGATAAGAAGAGAGAATAGATGGTGACCTGTGTTCCAGGTTCCTGGACACTGCACAAAATCTCCTGCAGCCTCTTCCAGAAAGACAAAATAGCAGGTAAGTGATTAGAGTTAATTCCCTGTAGTACAGTATCAGCTACTTATCCAAATTAATTAATATCTTAATGTTAGTTCAGCCCTGTTGCAAACATACATATGCGAATCATCAATGTGAAATTGTTTCCAGGTTGCAAAATAGTGTATGTATACAGTATAAGAGCAGAATAATCTCCTCAGCTACATAACTTTCTCCCCTCTGGCTGGACATTTGTGGGTTACATGAGGTTATATTTCCTCTGAGATACAGGCGCAATAGGATTTTGCTATTACTGAGGAAACAAAAAATAAGCACATTTTAGGATCCCGACACAGGTGGGGAAAGTGGTCTGTTCTGAAGATCAAGTCGTTACAAAACACCCCTATACATGAAGGGCTGTATTCAGCTAAAGAATTAAGATCATACTGTCTTCATTTTGTACCAACTTGTTACATTTTCTCGTACTTCCTTCTTAGAAATATTATAGTTCAAGTGAAGTGATCAGAGCTCACTGAGCACAGATCAGCTGTGGATTAAAGATGAATTAAAGTCTTAATTTAATTAAAGGCTAATTAAAGACTGTGCACAAAGAAACCTCCAGACCAAGTGCCTGTCATCTTATCTGAGCATGACTATTAAAGTAATTTCTCCAGCTGTAATTGCAAATCTTTGCACAGAACATGGATGTTGCAATTCTTCTTCATGTCTATTTGAACTACCAGTCCACTGTCTCATTTTTTACTGCTCTTCTCCATTTCCAGAGTTGCCAGACACAATTTATTCCTTATGAATCAGAAATAGCTACCTTTTGTCAGCTGGTATTTATCCAGATGTTTTGTGATCTCACATCTTATTAATGTCTCCAGGATATTGCCTTCCAGTAAGGTTAGGCACATAAACCTGTAATTGTTTGTCTCTTGCCCTTCCAAATGGCTCCCATGCTAACAGGTCTCGTCAACAAGGTCAGCCAGAGAAAGCATGGGTATAGCCCTTCACAAGTCACACAGTGTATTTTTCATTCATTCAGTGACCATGGTATTTTCAATTGTATACATCTAAAATATAGATCTACTGGCACAAAGCCTGCTAATCCAAAGGTGAAATGGGAATGGAACAGTTATAAATAAAAAGAGGAAAGAGAAAGAGGGAGAGATGTTTCCCACACCTATCATTTGAAGTCTCATCATTGAAAGAAAATCTCTCTCTGTCTTACAAATAGTCTTTTGTGTCTGGTGTATTTCAAGTTGCTACTAGTCTTCAGGTTATGTCTTGAAAAGAGCCAAAACAGTAAAAAGAGCAAGATGTGACAAAGGAGCTGGCAGGAATCCAGAAGACATTATTTGCACAGTACAGATTTGAGACAGCCTTAATATTGGAGATAACCTACTGGTGGTTTTGAGGTTCAAATCTTAAGACATTCAAATTTGATTTATGCTAAGATCTAACGAGTATTTCTGTAAGGGTGGTGGTGTTGCCACCTTTACAATTGACTAAGACCAGGTAATGGTGTAACAACAATAATGTTAACTATGCAACATTTTTTAATCCTTGTATCCTTTGAACTAAAAGACCTCAAGTACATTTAGAAACAGCATGGATGTAGCAGAATGTTAAGTATGAATGATTACCTTATAAAAACATTGCTGGCAATACACAGTTACACAAAGTCTAGTTGCTTCTGCTGCTATTCCAAATTCAAGTTTGCCTTCATGTCATTAAATAGTTTTCTTTCAAAATCCAAGTCTTTGCACAGTTTTGGAATACAAAACAACATGTCTGTGCTTGTGAGGCTGCTTCCCTCCTCTCCTCTTCTTCCTTATCCTTAACAGAAAAAGAGAGGGAGATGCCCCTGTTCACTTATATAAGCACTAAAAAGCTCATATAAACTCTCACACACAGGAATTTGCTGGCTTATACTACTTGCTGGACTTCAGTGAACACAGTCTGTTGTGGTTTTGAAGCCCTCTCACTCAGACAGCTCCCCAGTAAATATAATCTGTGACCACAGGCAGAAAAGAGGTGCCAAGCCTGTCAGCAAAGAAGTCTCTTGTAATGTACCCCAGAGAAGGACTCCACTGACAATCAACTGCTACAGGTTGATGGTATCATGCAACATAAAAAGTCTACTCCACAGACAGCCTTTGTGCAAATCCTCCTTCCTAATGCTCTGCTCCCTGTTTTCCACTGGTCAGTTGCTCTGAAACATCTTTCTGTTCCTTCTGTTAAAAGGTGCTTGGGAAGGATCACGATCCAAGGTAGAACCTTGACACCAGGCAAGCCAAGTGGCCATTAACATCAGAGGAGACAAGACTTTGCCCAAGGGTTCCAGTGCCCAAAAGAACCAGCACAGTCATCTCGTCATGTTTCTGCGTGCAGAGGTGGATTAACTCTGTAGATTAAGGTTCTCTATCATCTGAGAATTTACACCTTACTTCATCTAATACCAAGTATGAATTTTGTAACTAGCTATTGCATATTAGGCTGCTTCATTTTCATGATTTATGTTGCTAGTCTCTTGGCATCTCAGAATATAAATCAAACCACATATAAAAATCATTGCCAAGATTTATGTACATAAGATTTATGTACAACTCACAGTGGTCACGCAGCACCTCTAACTGTAAAAGATGTTCTCTAATCAATTTGAGATATGTCTTTCTCATCTTAGAGCTTTAAAAATATACGTTATATTGAAAACTTATTCACAGCACTCCTCAAAGGCTGCATGCTTCTGCAGCCAAATAATGCAGAAATACATCATACAGGATTACATTGTACACAGTCAAACGGAAACTTGAGACTCCTAGTATCAAGAGCAGAATCATTTTTATCCTAATTTTTAGCAAAGACTTAATACTAATGAAATTCAGTGTTCTTGAGGCCCAAATAAAAGGTAAAACTTAATGATAACTTCTTCTATCATTCCTTATGTGATTCACAATGTTTTTTTCTGTTGCTATTGTTGTCACTATGTGAATGCAATTACTTTAAGAATTACAGAGGTTAGTAAGGTCTGCAAAGACAAAGACAGCCATATCTATCATAGAGATTATTACTAAAAAGGCAGTGCTGCTGCTCTTTAAAACTTTTCGCAGAACGGCTGCATATCATAAAAGGTAAAATTACCTTCACAAAGAGTTTTGAAGTGTGAAAACATTTTTTTTCTAGACTTCCAAACCAGGTAATTACATTTTTAACTTTTTGACAAGCTTTTTTCTGTAGCTTTTTTTCTGAAGCTTATTTAGAAGAGTTCAAAAACCAAGTAAAATTCTATGTAAAATCTATAAAAAATTTAAAACTTTAAAAATTGTACGCATGATATTTACGGAAATGTAACAGAAGCACATTTTTCCTGCTCAGAAACTAGAATGAAGTCACAGATATACAAGATCAACCAATTTCAGCAAAACCATCTTTCTTGTAAAAAAAATTATCCCCCACTAAAGAAACATAGCTTCAAATATTTTCTCAGTCCTATCAACTAATACATTGATGGAAACTCATTTCACTCCTCTTCTAAATACTTCAATGCTATTAGAAATGTAATTCAAGAAGCATAAAAGCACAAAGAAAATTATCAAGACAGACCTCCCATTTATCATAATCATTAAGTAAAATAAAAATAATTGCATTTATATAGATCTTTAGCTATTGGATGAAAGAGGCACATACAATTTTCGCCCAAATCATAGAGTTCCCTTCCAGGGAGAGAGAATAGATGATAGCCATCCCCCCTGCATAACACATTCTCAATTTAGTAGAATGCTACTACATATGGTTATAGATCTCTTCGTGAATTTTGTCTGCATCGTTTTCAGTTCACAAACTTTTACTACCTTAGATCAAATTATCAGAGAGATCTATTTTCCTTAGTCTTCACTGGTCTCCCTAGACCCAAATCCAGAGCATGAGCAGCACTTTCTCTGTAGATAGAGACCGGGATACAGCTGCAACCACAGAACCAAAGAGCCCCACCTGGAAAATCATAGAATCATAGAACCATAGAATAGTTAGGGTTGGAAAGGACCTTAAGATCATCAAGTTCCAACCCCCCTGCCATGGAAAGGAAGACCTCACACTAAACCATGCCACCCAAGGCCTCATCCAACCTGGCCTTGAACACCGCCAAAGATGGAGCATTCACAACCTCCCTGAGCAACCCATTCCAGTGCCTCACCACCCTCTCAGTAAAGAATTTCTTCCTTATATCCAATCTAAACTTCCTCTGTTTAAGTTTTAACCTGTTACCCCTTCTACTGTCACTACAGTTCCTAACGAAGAGTCCAGCCTCGGCATCCTTGTAGGTCCCCTTCAGATACTGGAAGGCTGCTATAAGGTCTCC